>NC_091282.1:543186997-543835331 GCF_032444005.1 Ranitomeya imitator
CGTTGGAATTTGAAGGGATGATCCCGAAGCTGCACATACAGGGTGTGAAAGGCACCATATGTATTCCGCAAGAAATTCACTTCGTGGATCCAATATCTCCTTTGCGAACTACGCTTTCTCTGCCGAAGTCACAACCGCATCAAGCGAAATCTGACGAGCTCAGACACAAACATCTTGCTAGCAGAAGTTCACTCAATGCTTTCAAAATGGAGAATGAGTCTGTGCCCACACCCGACAATGACAAAAGGGGAAGAAAAAAAGAACAACTTTATTGACAGTGACAAACGCAGCCAAACGGATACTTCGTAACGGACATCTAAATGAAAAAAACGCGATCACATGCGTTAACGCTAGCGTTACCGTGACGACGAATTTCACATATTTTGGTTCCTTTTCTGTACATGCGTTTAACGAATCCGTTTAACGCCATGTACTTGATGCAATGTGAACCTAGCCTTAGGGAGTTATCGGGGTTAAAAGTTGACCAGCAATTTCTCATTTTTACAACACCATTTTTTTTTTTTAGGGACCACATCACATTTGAAGTCATTTTGAGGGGTCTATATGATAGAAAATAACAGTGTGACACCATTCTAAAAACTACACCTCTCAAGGTTCTCAAAACCACATTCAAGAAGTTTATTAACCCTTTACGTGCTTCACAGGAACTGAAACAATGTGGAAGGAAAAAATGAACATTTAACTTTTTTGCAAACATTTTAATTCAGAACCATTTTTTTTTTTATTTTCACAAGTGTAAAAACAGAAATGTAACCATAAATTTTGTTATGCAATTTCTCCTGAATACGCCAATATCCCATATGTGGGGGTAAACCACTTTTTGGGCGCGCCGCAGAACTTGGAAGTGAAGGAGCGCCGTTTGACTTTTTCAATGCAGAATTGGCTGGAATTGAGATTGGACGCCATGTCACGTTTAGAGAGCCCATGATGTGCCTAAACAGTGGAAACCCCCCACAAGTGACACCATGTTGGAAACTAGACCCCTTAAGGAACTTGTCTAGATGTGTGGTGAGCACTTTGAACCCCCAAGTGCTTCACAGAAGCTTATATCGTAGAGCCGTGAAAATAATAAATCGCATTTGTTTACACAAAAATGATCTTATTTGATCTTAAAATTCTTATTTTCACAAGGGTAACAGGAGAAATTAGACCATAAAAGTTGTTGTGCGATTTCTCCTGAATACGTCGATACCCAATATGTGGGGGTAAACCACTGTTAGGGCGCACCGCAGAGCTTGGAAGAGAAGGAGTGCCGTTTTACTTTTTCAATGTAGAATTGGCTGGAATTGAGATCGGACGCCATGTCACGTTTAGAGAGCCCCTGATGTGCCTAAACAGTGGAAACCCCCCACAAATGACACCATTTTGGAAACTAGATCCCTTAAGGAACTTATCTAGATGTGTGGTGAGAACTTTGAATGCCCAAGTGCTTCACAGAAGTTTAGAATGCAAGTTGTGAAAATAAAAAAAAAATTTTTTTCCACAAAAAAAGATTTTTTAGCCCCCAAGTTTTTATTTTCACAAGGGTAACAAGAGAAATTGGACCCCAAAAGTTGTTGTCCAATTTGTCCCGAGTATGCTGGTACCCCATATGTGGGGGTAAACCACTGTTTGGGCGCACGGCAGAGCTCGGAAGGGAAGGAGCGCCGTTTTGGAATGCAGACTTAGATAGAATGGTCTGTGGGCGTTATGTTGCGTTTGCAGAGCCCCTGATGTAACTAAACAGTAGTAACCCCCCACAAGTGACCCAGTTTTGGAAACTAGACCCCCCCAAGGAACTTATATAGATGTGTGGTGAGAACTTTCAATGCCCAAGTGCTTCACAGAAGTTTAGAATGCAGAGTTGTGAAAATAAAAAATATTTTTTTTTTCCACAAACAAGATTTTGTAGCCCCCAAGCTTTTATTTTCACAAGGGTAACAGCAGAAATTGGACTGCAATAGTTGTTGTCCAATTTATCCCGAGTATGCTGATGCCCCATATATGGCGGTAACCCACTGTTTGGGCGCACGGCAGAGCTCGGAAGGGAGGGAGCACCATTTTGACTTTTTGAGCGCAAAATTGGCTGTCATGTTTGGAGACCCCCTGATGTACCTAAACAGTGGAAACCCCACAATTCTAGCTCCAACCCTAACCCCAACACACCCCTAACCCGATCCATAATCCTAATCACTTACCCTAATGATAATCACAACCCTTACCCCAAAACAACCCTAATGCCAACCCTAACCATAACCCTAATCAAAACCCTAAATCCAACACACCCCTAATCCTAATCTCAACCCTAACCTCAAACCTAACCCTAATCCCAATACACCCCTAATCACAACCCTAACCTTAACCCTAATCCCAAACCTAAGTGTACCGTCACACTAAGCGACGCTGCAGCGATACCGACAACGATGCCGATCACTGCAGCGTCGCTGGAGAGCTGTGTCACAGACAGCTCTCCAGCGACCAACGATCCCAAAGTCCCCTGGTAACCAGGGTAAACATCTGGTTACTATGCGCAGGGCCGCGCTTAGTAACCCGATGTTTATCCTGGTTACCAGCGTAAACGTAAAAAAAAAAAAACACTACATACTTAACTTCCGTGTCTGTCCTCCGGCGCTCTGCATTCCTCTGCACTGTCAGCGCCGGTCAGCCGGAAAGCATAGCGGTGACGTCACCGCTGTGCTTTCCGGCTGGCCGGCGCTCACAGCCAGTGCAGAGAAGCACAGTGCCGGTGGACAGACACGGAATGTAAGTATGTGGTGTTTGTTTTTTTACGTTTACGCTGGTAATCAGGGTAAACATCGGGTTACTAAGCGCGGCCCTGCGCTTAGTAACCCGATGTTTACCCTGGTTACCAGGGGACATTGGGATCGTTGGTCGCTGGAGAGCTGTCTGTGACACAGCTCTCCAGCGACCAAACAGCGACGCTGCAGCGATCGGCATCGTTGTCGGTATCGCTGCAGGGTCGCTTAGTGTGACGGTACACTTAGGTTTGGGATTAGGGTTAAGGTTAGGGTTGTGATTAGGGGTGTATTGGGATTAGGGTTAGGTTTGAGGTTGGGGTTGAGATTAGGATTAGGGGTGTGTTGGATTTAGGGTTTTGATTGGGGTTATGGTTAGGGTTGACATTAGGGTTGTTTTGGGGTAAGGGTTGTGATTATCGTTAGCGTTAGTGATTAGGATTATGGATCGGGTTGGGATTAGGGTTAGGATGTTTACCCTGGTTACCAGTGAAAACATCGCTGGATCGGCGTCACACACGCCGATCCAGCGATGTCAGCGGGAGGTCCAGCGACGAAATAAAGTTCTGGACTTTCCTCAGTGACCAACGATCTCCCAGCAGGGGCCTGATCGTTGGTCACTGTCACACATAACGATTTCCTTAACGATATCGTTGCTACGTCACAAAAAGCAACGATATCGTTAATGATATCGTTGTGTGACGGTACCTTAACCCTAATCCCAAGCGTAACCCTAATGCCAACCCTAACCCTAATACCAACCCTAATCCTAACTTTAGCCCCAACCCTAGCCCTAACTTTAACCCTAACCCTAGCCATAAGGCTACTTTCACACTTGCGTCGTTTGGCATCCGTCGCAATCCGTCGTTTTGGACAAAAAACGGATCCTGCAAATGTGCCTTCAGGATGCGTTTTTTTTGGCCATAGACTTGTATTGCCGACGGATCGTGATGGATGGCGACACGTCGCATCCGTCGTGCACTGGAACAGTTGTGTTTTGGCGGACTGTCGGTACAAAAAAAAGTTCAATGTAACGTTTTTTTGTACGTCGCCTCCGCCATTTCTGACCGCGCATGCGTGGCCGTAACTCCGCCCCCTCCTCCCCAGGACATAGATTGGGCAGCGGATGCGTTGAAAAACTACATCCGCTGCCCACGTTGTGCACAATTTTCACAACGTGCGTCGGTATGTCGGGCCGACGATTGCGACGGCCCCGTACCGACGTAAGTGTGATAGAAGCCTAACCCTAAATTTAGCCCCAACCCTAACCCTAAATTTGGCCCTAACCCTAGCCCTAATGTTAGCCCCACTGCGCATGCGCCCGCCATTTTCTTTTCCCAGGAAGACGCCGGCAGCCAGGAGGAGCAGCAGGAGGACCCAGGGACACCGGTAAGTATGGCAGGGTCTCCGAATCTCCCTATTTCTCTGTCCTTTGATGTGCGATCACATCAGAGGACAGAGAATTACACATTACTTTCCCCGATCATGTTCTTTGGGGTCTCGGCTACCCCCGGCAGCTGAGACTCCAAAGATTCTCCCGGTGCCGGCCGGAGGGCGCAATGCGCATGCGCCCGCCATTTTTTTGCCGGAAAAAGATGGCGGCGCCCATCGGGAGCCACGAGGAGCACCGGGAGAGACAGGTAAGTATCGGGGGGCTATCTGGGACCCCTTTTCGCTGTCCTCTGATGTGCGATCACATCGGAGGACAGAGAAATTAAAAAGAAATCGCGTTTTTTTTTTTTTGGCGATCGCCGGTAAACTGTTAATTACTGGCGATCGCAAAAGCGGGGCGGTAAAAAACCCCCCGAATCATGTTCTCTGGGGAGAAAATCGGACTCTGGGGGGGGCGCTATTTACTTCCACAGCGCCGTTAATTAACGGCGCTGTGGTTTAAGTACCCTTAACGGCCGCCGTTAAAAGGCGTATCGGCGGTCGTTAAGGGGTTAAAATTGTAGCAGCAATTTTTCATTTTTTTTCAAGGAAATTTACTAAATTTATTTTTTTAGGGACTTATCAATGTTTGAAGTGGCTTTAGGGGTCTCGTATATTGGGAAACCCCCAAACGTGATACCATTATAAAAACAGCACCCCCTGACATATCAAAAACTGCTGTCAGGTAGTTTATTAACACTTCAGGTGTTTTACAGGAATTAATGCAAAGTGGTATGACAAAAGTGAAAATGTGTATTTTTACCACCTAAATTCCTCTAACTTCTGAACAGATTACTACAGCCGTCAGACTCGTTAAGTCCGCTATTTGGTCATGAATTGCCATGGCAAACATCAGGACCACAATATCATGATCTGAGGGCATCAATTTGGATAAAGAGGAAGCCCCCACACTCTGTTAACCATTTATAATGATGTAGTCACTATTTACAGCAGCATCTACGGGGTTAAACAGATTTGGACGGTGCAAACACTGATCGTGGCTGATGCAGAAAGTTGTCAGCTATAGTGCACAACCGACAGATGCTGGATTGTTACTTGTATGGGCAGGCTATTCTCTTATATTTCAGGTCAGTTAGGCCGGTTTCACACGTCAGTGGCTCCGGTACGTGAGGTGACTGTTTCCTCACGTACCGGAGCCACTGACACACGTAGACACAGTGAAATCAATGCACCTGTGCAGATGTCATTGATTTTTTGCGGACCGTGTCTCCGTGTGCCAAAGACGGAGACATGTCAGTGTTCGTGGGTGCGCACGGATTACATGGACCCATTAAAGTCAATGTGTGCTGTGCAGGAGACAGAGCTACATTAAGCGCTGTCCCCCCCCCCCCCCCACTGGTGCTGAAGCTGCCATTCATATCTCCCCTGCAGCAGCGTTTGCTGTAGAGAAGATATGAATATATACTCGAGTATAAGCCGACCCGAGTATAAGCCGACCCCCCCTAATTTTGCCACACAACTGGGAAAACTTATTGACTCGAGTATAAGCCTAGGGTAGGAAATGCAGCAGCTACCAGTGAATTTCAAAAATAAAAATAGATGCTCCATGCCGTTCATTATTGCCCCATAGATGCTCCATATAAAGCTGTGCCACATATAATGCTCTGCACCGTTCATTATGGCCCCATATAAAGCTGTGCCACATATAATGCTCTGCACTGTTCATTATGGCCCCATATAAAGCTGTGCCACATGTAATGCTCTGCACCGTTCATTATGGCCCCATATAAAGCTGTGCCACATATAATGCTCTGCACCATTCATTATGGCCCAATAGATGCGCCATAGAAAGCTGTGCCATATATAATGCTCTGCACCGTTGATTATGGCCCCATAGATGCTCCATATAAAGCTTTGCCATATATAATGCTGCTGCAATAAAAAAAACAAAACATACTCACCTCTCTTTGCTCAGGACGCCGGCGCTTTCAATATTTACCTGCTCCTCGTGCGGCTCCGGCTCCAGCACTGACGCTCAGCAGAGGGCGTCACTGACTACCTCACCGCTCCCTCTGACCTGAGCGTCACTGCCAGAGGACGCTGGAGATGGAGCCGCACCGGAGCGAGGAGCAGGTAAAGATCGCGCAGCCCTCCCCTCCCCGTATACTTACCTGCTCGTGGCGCGGTCCCTGCGTGTCCCTGCTTCCACCGCTGCATCTTCCTGTATTGAGCAGTTACAGTTACTGATCGTTACAGTAATGAATATGCGGCTCAACCTCTATGGGAGGTGGAGCCGCATATTCATTACTGTAATGAGCGGTGCCATGTGACCGCTCAGTACAGGAAGAATCTGCAGCGCTGGAAGAAGCAGGGACCGCACCAGGAGTAGGTAAGTATAACTAGACAGCCCCCGCCCCACCTCACCTGCCGACCCCCGGGCATGACTCGAGTATAAGCTGAGAGGGGGACTTTCAGCCCCAAAAAATGGGCTGAAAATCTCGGCTTATAGTATACTCTAGTATATACGGTATGTCCCATGTGCAGCTTCTGGGCTGATGATTGCAAATTTGCTTCATTATTATCTAATAACGTGCTGCATTCATCGTTCCTTAAACTTTGACGAAGTTTCCTGTGCCTTTGTAGCTCACACATCCCCAAAACATCACCGATCCACCTCCGTGCTTTACAGTAGGAGTGGTGTTCCTTTCATCATAGGCCTTGTTGACCTCTCCAAATGTAACGTTTATGTTTGTGGTCAATAAGTTTAATTTTACTCGGACTCCCATGACAGCACGACGAGAGAGGGGATCCGCCCATTAGGAACAGGAAACCTACAGATACAAAAGGGCGGTACCTCTCCCTTGCCTCAGTTGGTTTCCTGTTCCTGAAGGAAGCCGAGGCCGGCCGGCCGATTACGGTAGCGGGGGGGTCTCCTACCTCGGCCGGTGCGGAGATCCCTGGAGAAGCCACGGTGGTCCTTGCTGGATTGCACGTCTGTGGCGTTCGCAGCAGGGAGCGGAGTCCGGAGGATTTCCTGCATCCAACAGCGTCGGCGCAGGTAAGTATTCCCATTGGTGGCGTGGCTGCGGGTGCCGGGCTCAGGTGCGTGGAGTGAGCTCCGGAGCGCTGCCGATCCGTCCCCGGCGTCCTGCACGGCTCTCAGCGTGTGCTGGAGCGTTTCCGGGTGCGGTGACGTGGGGGGGCGGAGTTTGGTAGCCGCTTCCGGGTCGCCGGACGTCTGCGCATGCGCGGACGATCCAAGATGGCGGCGCCCATCGCATCTGGACGCCGGTTCTCCCGACAGCCCTCCTGCCCTCCTGCGGTGTCCGGGATAGCGCCGGCCCATCTGCTGACCGGATCCAAGGGGGATATAAGCAGGTTACAATGTCAGAACCCTGCTTTTGGTCGCAATTCGTCATGGAGAGTGGTGGTGAGCAGCAGCAGCAGCTGTCAGACGAGATGCGTCAGAAGCCCAAAAAGGATAGAGGCGACCAGACCAGTCGAAAAAGCTCATCCGAGCAGGGATCTAGAGCTTCGACTAGGAAAGAACCCCCTCGGATTCCGGTACTTGACTTGGGCGCACGGGTAAGTGATCTACGTGGAAGTTCACTCTGTGACGCAGGCCCCTTATACTTTATCTTTCCAGGGGAAGAAGAGTACGGACAAATCTAAACATAAGGAATGTGCCCTCTGTGGAGTCCCCTTGCCCGACTCTTGTACTAAAAAGTTACGTGCCCCCTGTATACAACAGACGGTGAGGTCTACAGGGGTGGTAGTGACCTTAGGTCAGATAGTGGTTATCACCTATATTGTCCTCCCCCAGGTAGCGGAAGAGTCCGTGAGTACGGCAAACATAAAAGAAATGATCCGGCTGGAAGTAAGGGAGTCATTACGATCCCTATCCCAAGCGGAAGGCTCGAAGCATAGAGCCCCTCTGGACTCTAATTCGTCAGAAGAAGAAGGAGAAGAAAATGCCTATCTCTCTAGTCCTTTCTCCTCTTCATCAGACGAGTAGTCTGGACGATTTTGTCTACCCTTGGATAAGATTGACAGGGTGGTCAAATCAGTTAGAGGCACGATGGGTATAGAGGAACCCAAATCACAGCCCTCAAAACAGGAGTTAATGTTTAGTGGTTTAGATCGTAAAAAAAACACAGATCTTTTCCAGTAAATGAGAAGATCCAAGAATTGATCCTCCGAGAATGGAAGAAACCAGAAAAAAAGGGGGCCTTACCGCCAGCCTTAAAACGCAGGTATCCCTTTGATGATCCGGTGGTGGATACATGGGATAAAGCTCCTAAGTTAGACGCGGCAGTAGCAAAGGCGTCAAAGAAAGCCTCATTACCCTTTGAGGATATGGGATCCCTCAAAGATCCCTTAGACAGGAAGGCGGATATCTTTCTAAAAGGTACCTGGGAGATGGCAGCAGGATCCCTCAGACCAGCGGTTGCCGCAACATGCACAACCAGGTCTTTAATGGTCTGGCTAGATCAATTAGAGTCTCAGCTGAAGGATGGAGCATCCAGAGATTCTATTCTGAAAGCGCTACCAACAATTCAGAATGCTGCAGCCTTCCTATCGGATGCTTCTGTGGACTCCGTCAGAATGGCAGCTAGAGCGGCAGGACTATCTAACGCGGCTCGCAGGGCCCTATGGTTAAAATGCTGGTCAGGGGACATTCAATCCAGAACTAAGCTCTGCGCCATTCCATGCGAGGGACAGTATCTCTTTGGCCCAACACTGGATGAGTTGCTGGAAAAGGCAGGCGATGACAAAAAGAAGTTTCCAAGCCTGTACTCAGCATCCTACCGCCGACCCTTCAATCGTAGAAGATTTGGTCTCGGAAAGAAACGCGGATCCTCTCCCACTAGAGAAAGTTTCAGATGGGAAGACAGGCGCGGTAGAGGTACGGGATATATGTTTCGCCGTTCCTCAAAGGATCAGAGAAAACCAGACCAATGACTAGCAATCCCTGTGGGGGGTAGACTGTCAGCCTTCTCCTCAGCGTGGCTTGACATAACGAACAGTAGATGGGTCAGAGGCATTGTTACTAAAAGTCTAAGGCTGGACTTCAATCATTGGCCTCGAGATAAATTCAAATTAACCCCTTTTCGTTCCTCCCCCCTGGAGCAAGCTGCTCTAGAGGCTGAAGTCATGAACTTATGCGCCAAGAAAGTATTGGTGGAAATTCCAGATTCAGAAAGAGGAAGGGGATTTTATTCTCCTCTTTTTCTGATCAAAAAGCCAGATGGATCTTTTAGAACGATCATTAATCTAAAATGTCTTAATGAGTTCCTGGTTAATGAATCCTTCAAAATGGAAACTATTAATTCAGCAATAAAGATGTTGTTTAATCACTGTTTCATGGTAGTTGTAGATCTTAAAGACGCATACTATCATGTTCCAATACATGAAGATTTCCAGAGGTTCCTGAGGGTAGCTGTGTCAATAGGGGGTAACATTCGCCATTTCCAGTTCAGAGCGCTCCCCTTTGGATTATCAGCGGCTCCTAGGGTGTTCACTAAACTAGTAGCCGAGGTCATGGCACACTTGCGAGAGTCCGACATCCTGATCATTCCCTACCTGGATGACTTTCTTATAGTAGGGAACTCAGCAGACCATTGTCTGTCCCAGCTAGAAACAGCCACATCCAGACTGAGTGTCTAGGGTGGATCATTAACTATGAGAAATCTCGTTTACAGCCTCAAAAAATACAAAGATTCTTAGGACTGTCATTAAACTCAGAATCCCAACAGTGTTGTCTTCCACCCGACAAATCCTTACATATCCAGCATCAGGTGTCTAAGGCAATTGTCAAACCTTCCATGACCCTTAGACAGGCTATGTCACTATTGGGTTCCTTAACCTCTTGCATTCCCGCCGTCCGTTGGGCCCAATTCCACACCAGACCATTACAATCTGAGGTGCTGGTTAATGACAAAATCTTACAGGGGTCCCTGCAGAGTCAGATTACCTTAGGTCCAAAAGCACTCACATCTCTTAAGTGGTGGCTAGTTGGTGAGAACTTATCGGCGGGAGTTCCCTGGGTATCACAGGTAACACGGGTGGTAACAACAGATGCTAGCCCTTCGGGTTGGGGAGCACACATGGATGACATGATGGTTCAGGGTCTATGGCCCCCTTCCCTAACATCAGCCTCCTCCAACCATAAGGAGTTAATGGCAGTAGAGCTTTCAGTGAAAAAATTCCTCTCATATCTGCAGGGTCATCATGTCAAGATCCTATCAGACAACCAGGTGGCGGTCGCATACATAAATCATCAGGGGGAACTCATTCCGAGTCACTGATGAGGGTGGCGGATCGTCTGTTCCAGACAGCAGAGAATCACTTCTTATCCCTAACCGCTCTACACATAAGAGGAAAGGAAAACGTCAAAGCAGACTTTCTAAGCCGCAACACCTTGAGGCAAGGGGAGTGGTCCCTAAACAATCGCGTGTTCGATCAGATCGTCCACAAATGGGGACATCCAGAAATAGATTTATTTGCTACTAGAGACAACCGGAAGACAACAAGATTCTGTTCCCTAAATCCCAGGGAAAATCCTCTGGCAGTAGACACCCTTCTGATCAATTGGGATTTTCAGCTGGCGTATGCATTTCCTCCACTAGGCCTGTTACCCCTAGTAGTCAGAAAAATAAGAGAAGATCAAGCCAGAGTTATATTGATTGCCCCATTCTGGCCCAGAAGGGCCTGGTTCACTTGGCTCAGGATCATGTCAGTGGAGGATCCCTGGGTGCTTCCGGAGATTCCGGATTTGCTCTACCAGGGCCCAGTCAGTCATCCGCAAATAAAGAACCTTCATTTAACGGCATGGATTTTGAAAGGGCGTTACTGAAAAACAAAGGGTTCTCCCCGAGTTTAATTGAAACCCTTATGAAAAGTAGGAAGCAAATAACCACAACAATCTATGCTAGGACCTGGCGAAAGTTTCTAGCCTCTTCTGATTTCGATTTAGAAGAGGGAATACCTGTAAAACAAATTTTAGAATTCTTGCAAAAAGGCTTAGAGTTAGGTCTATCCACTAGTACTCTAAGGGTACAGGTCTCGGCCCTAGGGGCTCTATTCTCCTGTAACATCGCCAATAATTACTGGATCTCAAGTTTCATTAAGGCATCTAGTAGGTCTAGACCCATTCATAAAGATAGATCTATGCCTTGGGATCTCAACTTAGTCCTATCAGCATTGACTAAAGAGCCGTTTGAACCTCTGCAATCAGCTTCAATTAAAGCCTTATCCCTTAAGACAGCATTTCTGGTAGCAATTACATCTGCCCATAGAGTAGGAGACATACAAGCTCTCTCCAGGGTTTCCCCTTATACAGAGTTTCTACCAGACAGAGTAATCCTCAGACCGGACCCAGCCTATTTACCAAAAGTATCATCACGGTTTCACAGGTCACAAGAGATAATTTTACCATCCTTCCTCCCTAATCCTGCTAACCCTAAGGAAGAGCTACTCCATACTTTAGACTTTAGAAGATGCCTGCTAGAATACATCTCAGTTACTGACACTTGGAAGAAAGATGATGCATTATTTTTATCTTTCCAAAATCCTAGAAAGGGTCTCAGGGTATCCAAGTACACACTAGCAAAGTGGATTAGGGAGGCGATCTCTCTGGCTTATACTGCAGGTGGGGGTCCGGCTCCGCAGAATCTGAGGGCGCATTCCACCAGGGCCATGGCTACATCCTGGGCGGAAAAGTCTGGAGTATCAATCGACCAGATATGTAAGGCGGCCACATGGTCATCCCCGTCCACCTTCTTTAAGCACTATAGGTTGGATTTGGGGGCTTCCTCTGATCTCACATTCGGGTTAAGGGTGCTACAGGCCATAGTCCCTCCCTAAGGAAGCTTACATCTCTGTAATTCTCTCGTCGTGCTGTCATGGGAGTCCGAGTAAAGCATTAAGCTACTTACTGGTAGCGGCATTTCTCGGAGGCCCATGACAGCACCCTTAGTTCCCTCCCTATTCACGTGGGGGTTGCACTCCATATAAATGTATATATTTCACAATATGATACCAGTCCCAATAGATATCTGCTATTTTTGTATATAATCTGTATATAGTGTATATAGTGTATATTTTTGTGTACCACTAACCGCGGTAGTCCTCTCAAGACTCTGAAATACAACTGAGGCAAGGGAGAGGTACCGCCCTTTTGTATCTGTAGGTTTCCTGTTCCTAATGGGCGGATCCCCTCTCTCGTCGTGCTGTCATGGGCCTCCGAGAAATGCCGCTACCAGTAAGTAGCTTAATGCTTTCGTCTCATCACTCCAAATTACTTTGTTCAAGAAGTGTTGAGGTATGTCTCTGTGCTGTTTTGCGTATTGTAGGTGAGATACTTTGTGGCATTTGCGCAGTATTGGCTTTCTTCTGGCGACTTGACCATGCAGCCCATTTTTCTTCAAGTGCCTTCTTATTCTGCATCTTAAAACAGCCACACTGCTAGTTTTCAGAGAGTCCAGTATTTCAGCTTATGTTATTTGTGGGTTTTTCTTTGCATCCCAAACAATTTTCCTGGCAGTTGTGGACAAAATTTTATTGGTCTACCTCACCGTGGTTTTGTTTTTACAGAACCCTTGATTTTCCATTTGTTAATCACAATTTGAACACTGCTGACTGGTATTATCATTTCCTTGGATATTTTTTTGTATCCCGTCCCTGTGTTTTTTTTTTTTTATATAAATTTGTATTGAACATTTTGACATTAACAAAGATAGCAAAGAAGATGTCATCACTTCCAGACTTAATGGAATAATATCACCGTGATTAGCTTCCAATCATACATAAGGAGAGTGAAAATTCAAAAACGTCCATCTCATGGAAGTGATAAATTGTCCTTATAATGCACCCTTTCCTATATAAGGAATCAAAGTATAGAAAAAAAAAATGAGGGGGGAATCCTCCGATCTTGCCTCTTAACCAGACCCACCGCAAGGCTCACCACTAGTGATGAGCGAGTATACTCGTTGCTCGGGTTTTCCAGAGCACGCTCAGGTGATCTCCGAGTATTTATGACGGCTCGGAGATTTAGTTTTCCTAGCTGCAGATGGATGATTTGCGGCTACTAGACAGCTTGATTACATGTGGGAATTCCTTAGCAACCAGGCTGTGTTATATACTATGTGGCTGTGCTATATACGTGGGCTGTGTTATACGCTACTAGGCTGTGCTATATTTCTGTGCTGTATCTGCATCATGAATCGTGGTATGTGGTAAAGAGGGGGGCCCACTGAGACTCTTTCGCCCGGGGCCCTCAAAAACCTGGAGCCGGCCTGGCTTCACTGACTGGTCACGCCCAGCCGCGAACAATCAGTGACAGGTGCAGTCCGCCCGCGAAATGGCGCGGAATTTGAACCACGCTTCGCTAATTGGTCGCGGCCGGCCAGCCGAATCCTGTGCATAAATTGCATTATTCTGAAAACTTCATAAATAAACTACATACATATTCTAGAATACCCGATGCGTTCGAATCGGGCCACCATCTAGTAGTGATATAATTGGGCTTCTAGGTCAGAGAGTAAGGCCATGTTCACACAGTGCGTTTTTTACTGCGGAACCGCAGCGGTTTTGCCGCTGCGGTTCCGCAGCTGTTTTCCATGCAGGGTACAGTACAATGTACCCTATGGAAAACAGGAACCGCTGTTCACATGATCCTGAATTTCACAAAAAAAGCCGCGCTGAATAGCTGCGGGAAAAAAGGAGCATGTCACTTCTTTGTCCGGAACAGCGGCGGTTCTGCACCCATAGACCTCCATTGTGAGGTCAAACCCGCAGTAAAACCCGCAGATCAAAAAATATATCTGCGGGTTTTATTGCGGTTTGTGGTGCAGAACCGCTGAAGCAGGAAGTGCGGGGAAGCGGGAGGGAGTTGGTGCGCGGAAGTGCGTGGGCGGAGTGTCGTTCCCGAAGAGACATGGAGGCATACCGTCGCATGGGGATCGATGTCGGCCGTCTGATTGATTTGGTATGTATGTGTGTGTGTGTCTGTGTGTCTGTGTGTGTGTCCCCATGCGACGATAGTGCCTCCATTGTGCTAAGTCGCCGTATGGGACTACTACTCCCATCCGGTATTAGGATGGGAGAGATGTCCCTGTGTCCGGCGACTTAGCACAATTGTAAAAAGTTACACAAAACACCTACACACAATACACATACATGACACACAGTACAGTACATACAACACATAACATGGAGAGTATACTCACCAACAGCACACTTGTAGGCAAAGCCCTCGATCCTCCAGGAAAAAATCCCAAAATAAAAAATAAAATCCATACTCCCTGTCCGCAGAATCCATAAACGAGTGTCCCACGCCGATCGGCTGCTCTCCGGCGATACACTGCCAGGAGCAAAGCTCCTAGCAGTGTATCGCGTACTGTCCCGGAGTTCAATGGCTCCGGCGTCTCGGTTAACGGCAGTACAGCTGCGTTGAACTTTCTCACGCAGCACTGCCGTTAAGCGAGAGTGCCGGGGACAATGACCGCCGGGAAACTCGCTCGCGCATGCGCAGTAACACACCGACAGGAACTATGGCTCCTGTCAGTGTGTTGCTGCAGCCGTGGAGAGCAGACACATCTCTGGATGTGTCTGTTCTCCATGGCAGATCGTCGTGGGACCCTCAATGGATTTCTGCGGACAGGGCCAGGGAGTATGAATTTGTTTTTTTATTTTGCCTCTTTTTCAGGTCGAGGGTCTTCAGGACGGATTGAGCGTTTAATAAAATTTGGTCAAAAAGTGTGTGTCTTTATTTCATTAAAATATTTTTTTCTAGTCTTTGTTTTTTTTTTAACCCTTTCATTGGCTTAATAATGGATAGGCGTCTTATTGACGCCTCTCCATTATTAACCGGGCTTAATGCCACCTTACAATAGCAAGGTGGCATTAACCCCTCATTACCCCATATCCCACCGCTACACGGGAGTGGGAAGAGAGGGGCTAAGTGCCAGAATTGGCGCATCTTTTTGATGCGCCTTTTCCGGGGTGGCTGCGGGCTTATATTTGTAGCCGGGGGGGGGGGGCAAATATCCATGGCCCCTTTTCTAGGCTATGAATATAAGCCCACGGCTGTCTGCGTAGCCTTTCTGGCCTAAAAATATGGGGGGACCCCAACACTTTTTTTTTTTTGGGGCCCCCTATATTTTAGTGCCAGAAAGGCTACGCAGACAGCTGTGGGCTTATATTCATGGCCTGGGAACAGCCAGGGGTATTTTAACCCCTTCCCGGGCCTCACATATTGGCCCACGGCTGTCTGCCTAGCCTTTCTGGCACAAAAATATAGGGGGACCCTACGTATTTTTTTTTTAGGGGGTCCACATATATTATAGTAACCCTTTAATAGGATTAATAATAGATAGGCGTCTTATTGACGCCTCTCCATTATTAACCGTGCTTAGTGCCACCTTACAATAGCAACCCTATCATTAACCCTAGGATCCCTTTAGGGTTGGGGGTAGTGTTAGGGTTAGGATCCCTTTAGGGGTAGGGTTAGGGTTAGGATCCCTTTAGGGTTAGGATCCCTTTATGGTTAGGGTTAGGATCCCTTTAGGGCAGTGTTCCCCAACTCCGGTCCTCAAGAGCCACCAACAGGTCATGTTTTGAGGATTTCCTTAGTATTGCACAGGTGATTGAATGCTTGCCTGTCCAGGTGATGCAATTATCACCTGAGCAATACTAAGGAAATCCAGAAAACAAGACCTGTTGGTGGCTCTTGAGGACCGGACTTGGGGAACACTGCTTTAGGGTTAGGGTTAGGATCCCTTTAGGGTTAGGATCCCTTTAGGGGTAGGGTTAGGATCCCTTTAGGGGTAGGGTTAGGGGTAGGGTTAGGGTTAGGATCCCTTTAGGGTTAGGATCACTTTAGGGGTAGGGTTAGGATCCCTTTAGGGGTAGGGTTAGGGTTAGGATCCCTTTAGGGGTAGGGTCCTTAGGGTTATGAGCCCTAACCCTACCCTAACTATTTCAGTTTATAGTGGGTTTTTTACTTAATTTTGTTGATTGGCGCACGCACCGCTCAGGATTGACGGCGCCAGAGCTAGTAGTAAAACAACTGCACACGAACGTTTTTATTGGTGTTTGTGTTTTCAGTTTGTGCTTGTGTTCATTTATTAGGGGTTACTTTGATATATTTCAACTTTTTAAAAGCATTTGTGTCACATTACTTGGTCGTTCTATAGATTATGAGATGACACTATTGTATTCATTGTAGGTTCGTGATTATCCGGCCCTGTGGGACCCTTCAGATGAATCCTATAAGGATAGATACTTTAGGGAACTCGCGTGGACCAAAATAGTTCGCGACATGTTCCCGGATTGGGACAAATATCCTGGGGCAACACAGCAGAAAATAGGTAATTATAATTACATTTATTTAGTAAACCTTGAGTATATTAAAAATATAATTTGTTTAGATCTCTAAAAAATTGTTGTTTTTTTTAACCTTTTTTTGGTAGATAAAGATGTAAGGCAACGTTGGCGCTCCATCAGAGACCGATTTATCAAATTTATAAATGATTGTTCAAAGAGTGGCTCGTCGCCAAGCAAAAAAACGTTCCCCTTCAGTCAAGAGCTACAGTTCATTGTGACCAGCAGGACATTGAGAAAGTAAGTTAAAATCCACTCCACAAGATTATTTATATATAATATGTTGTGCTAAAAATTTTATTAATGATCTTTTTTTCCCCCCACAGGACGGAAGGAAACATGTCTGCAGCTGATTTTGAGGACAGCGACAGAGAGGATGGAGCAGGCAGTTCCTTTGGAGTGGGAGGGACCATCTCTCCCTCCATTCCCACAGCTTCTGCTGAATCAACATCCACTTCAGCAGCTGCTGCATCTACATCTGCTTCAGCAGCTGCTGAAGCATCTGATTCCGCAGAAGCTGTGAGAGTGGAGAAGAGAGCTGTCTATCCGGTGGCAGCAGAGAAAAAAAAACAAAGAAGAACCAAGAGGACCAAACGGTTCAAAATGCCTCTGACACATTGGATTTCATCAAAAAATCATCTAGCGACGACCATTGCGACTCGTTTGCACTAACTGTCGCAAGAAAGACACGCTCCCTGCCACCGGATAGACAATCTCTTTTGATGTCTATGGTCCAGATGTCCCTCACTGCTCTGGAGGACCCTGCTCCTATTTCGCCATACAATGAGGTTCTGATGGGGGTGTTGGGACTTTTCAGGCCCCGACACAGAACACCTGACACACCAGCTACAAGACCCCAGTATTTGGCCAACAGCCAAGGAAGTTATGGAGATAGAGGCAGCCAAGGAAATTATGGAGATGGAGGCAGCCAAGGAAGTTAAGGAGATAGAGGAAGTTCGCAGCAGCTGGGGGGAGCAACGTCTCAAACAGAGGGAACAAATTTCCTCTATTCTCCAGAGTACACCTTTCTTAATTGAACATAAATTGGGCTACAGGTCCAGTTGCACAGAAAACCACAAGAAAAACAAAGTACATCATATCTGATAATCGGTAAACTTATCAGTTTATTGAAAATAATAAAAATGAACAAAACATAATATAACAGAAAAACCGTATTGGTATTCAAATAATAGGGAACAGGTGCACCACAACATCCACTATCACATAACAGGAGGGGAGAAGGACATGAGTTGTCAAGGGAGTAAAAAATATAACTGAGTACTGGCACTGGAGGTCTCAATAGAGATGTACAGGGACACATAACTCCTTGGACAACTCCTGTCCTTCTACCCTCCTGTTATGTGATAGTGGATGTTGTGGTGCACCCGTTCCCTAATATTCGAATATTTCAGTATTAAAACAGTTTTTCTGTTATATTTTGGTCATTTTCAATATTTAACAAAAAACTGACAATTTTAAGGATTAGCCGAGATATAATGTACTTCTTTTTTCTTGTGGTTTTCTTGTGTTTTTTTTCTATGACTATGGTGTCCGGACCTGAGCTTTTGTTTGTAGCTCCAGTTGCATGTTGGCTTTGAAAGGGGCTGTTTATATATTTTTTATCAAATTGAAAAATCAATTGTAAAAATTACCACTAATTTGTGTTCTTTACAATAAATTTTTTTTTTCAAAAAACATTCTCTTTTTAGACAATGGGGACAAGGCCTCTGTCGGACGCTGTCCTGGGTTTATGGTCTATCGATTAGTGGTTTAGGGGTTGATGTGTTAACTATTGTATATCTCATACTGCTGTTAATTTATGAAAACACCACCCATTTTTTTGACATACAAAGAAACAAAACAAATTAAACCCAAATAATTTTTTTATTTAAATTGCAACCAATTTTTTTTTTCTTTTTTGGGTAACATGAAGAAAAAATTTTTTTAAACAAAATTTTGTGTTGATTGCTGTCGTTTATCATTCTTCGTGATCTTTTCACAACTGTTAGCAGCGATGTCGGCAACTTTTTGGGGACGGTCAGTGTAGATGCATCCTTCTCTGCTGGTCAGGCTGCTCAACACCAGCACAGGAGTATTGCCAGTGCACGGCACCTTCTGGACTCATAAAGTAGTCAGTGAAGGATTCTCTCACACGCACACCAGAGTTGGACGGCCTGCCCAGACCCCCGTTGACCACTGGATTAAATACTGGCTGCTGGTACTCCACATCTACGTCAGTGTTGTACTCACGAGCATAGTTGTGGAGTACACAGCAAGCCTTTATCACAGCATCAACGGTGTCTGTGTCCAACTGAATGGCAGTGTGAAAGATCCTCCACTGACTGGTCATGATCCCAAAGGTGCATTCCACATATCTGCGTGCACGACTCAGCCGATAATTAAAAATCCTCCGTCGGGCATCCAGTCCCCTTCGTGGGTATGGGCGCAGCAGGGTTGTCGTTAAGGGAAATGCCTCATCCGATACCATCACAAAGGGTACTGGATGTGTGGAACCCGGCAAAGGTCTTGGGGCTGGGAGCGTGCCGCCATCTCGAAGAATTTGCATCCCAATCTGTGACGTTCGCAACACCCGAGAATCCCCAGTACTACCATAGGCACCAACATCAATGGCAACAAATTTGTAATGGGCATCAGCCACCGCCATCAGGACCACTGAAAAATACTTCTTATAATTAAAGAAGCGTGATCCTGATCGTGGGGGCTGCTGAACCCTAACGTTTACCATCGACTGCACCTATGCAGTTTGGGAAATTGGCCACAGACTGAAAGCCTGCTGCAACCTGCAGCCAAGTCTCCTCGGTTGGGGAAGGCATCACTATAGGCTGCAACTTCTGCCAGATGACGGTACATGTACACCTCACAATGTTAGAGATGGTAGATTTACCAACTCTAAATTGGAGGTGCAGGGATGTATAGCTCTCTCCTGTGGCCAAAAATCTGCAAAGAAACAAAAAAGAAAATTAGAAATGTCACACAAAAAGGTAATTACAACATGTCACAAGTTAAGGCCGCTATAATATGCGTCCAGCACCATTCAATAATGATGGCATTAACACCCAGCACAACACAAAGGGTGTAAAAAACATTAATAAAAGGCCTGATGGGACTTGTGCACACACGCATGCGAGATATGACCGAGTGTTGCATGGTAATCCCCGGACCTGCTGCATGCACTCCGTTGTGGAGCGTGCGGCTCCATGTATTGGTATGTGGGTGCACACTCCGCTCCAGAGTGCAGGCGGCAGGGCCGGGGATTACCATGCAACACTCGCCCGTATCTCACGTGTGTGTGTGTGTGTGTGTGTATGTGTGCCCCCTGTCCAACAGGAGGACTGGGTGGGTTTAATCACACTGGACACAGAGACGTGTAAAATAGAGACCTAACGACATTCCCCCCAAAAAATTGTTACTTACCGCAAGGTGATGAGCAGCCTTTCCAATGCAGAGATGGACTTCCTCATTACTGTGTCTTGCAGTGTCAAATGGGGTGCCAGGATGGTAAGCAGTCTGTCGAATGCCAGAATTGGTAGCCGACAAAAAGAGATAAATTTTTCCGGATATCTGAAAATTGAAAAAGAAACACAAAAAAGGGTTACTTCACAAGTATTGTTAGCAAAAAAAAGGTAAATTTGTCATTCAATATATTTCTACTTACTTCCTCAAATCATTGTACAGCACATAAAAGTGCCCCTTCTCTGTTCGCTCTGCTACAAGCGGGTGCACCAACATCCTTTTCTGCGCACGTCTTCTCTGCCGCCGCTGCCTCTAAAATAAATATATATATATTTTGTAAAACACAACAATGAGAAAAAAATATCAAACATGCCTGGAAAGCAATGCGGATTATGTAAGGGTACGTGTCCACGTTCAGGATGGCCATCGTTATCGTTGGAGCGCCAAAGCCGCTATGTGCAAAGCCCCACCCCCTTCTGGGACGCAATGATGCCAGATGTGTTCATTGTACAAATCCAGCATCATCGCACCCCACGCATAGGGCCCTGTTTTATTCCTTGCGGAGCCGCAGCTTCTCAACAAGGAACACGGACATGCTGTGATCATAAAAGACGCGCAGCATGTCCGGAGTCGCAGGGCTGACGGATGACACACAGTGGACACGTGATTTCATGAAATCACCTCCACTATGCTGTTACATCTGGACGCTGCATGTTGGGCGCTGCGGCCACACGCAGCGCCAAACACACAGCGTTTCCAGAACGTGGACATGTACCCATAACCCAATATATAAAACAAACAGACATCTGCTTACCTGACGTGCATGTCGATTCAGAATTAGAAGCATCAACCCCAGGATCGCAATCCGGTGTGGCGTGCGGAGCTGGATCCGCGGGCTGTCATCTGGCCTACGCTCAGCACGTCCACTCATTTTGATGTGTAAGTTCCAAAATGGAGGATGGAAGAAGAAAAGGGTTGGACAAGGAAATGACATCATTTATTTTTTTTTATTTCCCCCACTGCAGTAAGCTTTATTTGTGTCAAACACAGACAATCTGCAGAGAAAACTGCATAAAAAAACGCACTAAAAACCGCATCAAAAAACGCACCAAAAAACGCACCTGCGTTTTCTGCCAAGAGCTGCGGTTTTTAGTCCTGAAAAAAAGGAGGGAAATCAGGAACGTGTGAACATACCCTAATGGTGCAGATGAGCTGAGCCAATGTTTAAGGATTAGCTTTTTTGACAAAATCACTATAGTGTGTGAAAGTTTAGGGGGACCCTTCTCTCCCCCTCCCTTCATCTCCAGCCCATCCCAAGAGTGCAGGATCCTCGTCTACTGCTTTACAGTGCACTATAGTTTGGTTATTAGCTCTGATATTGAATCTCAAAAAGGGGCGACAGAATGACATGACCACAGTCCATGTAATAGGTCCGATTTAGGAAGCTGGCATCTAGTGCATGCTGTAAGTCTGTCAGGGTTAAGGTCTGGTTTGTGGATGTTAAAGTCATATGTAGCTCCATGCATTATTTTAAATTGGGTCTACCTCCAATATTCATTTATGTGTTTTCAGAAGAGGGACCATCCTTTTCTAATCCTGGAGGGAGCATCAACATCACCCAACTGTAGCCTCCAGTATTTATAAAAAAGTGTCTGAGGGGTCTATCAAATTTGGTTTCATTGTGGAGTAAATCATAGATATCAAAGGAGTCTCCACTGGGTATTGGAGCAAGTCATCTAACATATTGTGCCTCAATTCAAATGTGACATCTTGTAAGTTTGACATAATCGAGCGTTTGATCTGTTCGTGTATCCTTTAAAAAGATGTGTAGTAGAGGGGTTACAAGGACACTAAACTTCAGGAGGGCAAATTTCCAACGGATGAGAGAGGATCTTGGTGCAATTAACTGGGACGATATCCTGAGACACAAAAATACACAAAGAAAATGGGAGACGTTTATTAGCATCCTGGATAGGACCTGTGCACAGTATATACCGTATGGGAATAAACATACTAGAAATAGGAGGAAACCAATATGGCTAAATAGAGCTGTAAGGGGCGCAATAAGTGACAAAAAGAAAGCATTTAGAGAATTAAAGGAAGTAGGTAGTGAGGAGGCATTAAATAAATACAGAAAATTAAATAAATTCTGTAAAAAGCAAATCAAGGCAGCAAAGATTGAGACAGAGAGACTCATTGCCAGAGAGAGTAAAAATAATCCTAAAATATTCTTTAACTACATAAATAGTAAGAAACTAAAAAATGATAGTGTTGGCCCCCTTAAAAATAGTCTGGGTGAGATGGTGGATGAGGATGAGGAAAAAGCCAATATGCTAAATGACTTTTTTTCATCAGTATTTACACAAGAAAATCCCATGGCAGACAAAATGTCTAGTGATAAGAATTCCCAATTAAATGTCACCTGCTTAACCCAGCAGGAAGTGCGGCGGCGTCTAAAAATCACTAAAATTGACAAATCTCCGGGCCCGGATGGGATACACCCTCGAGTACTGCAGGAATTAAGTACAGTCATTGATAGACCATTATTTTTAATCTTTAAAGACTCCATAATAACAGGGTCTGTGCCGCAGGACTGGCGTATAGCAAATGTGGTGCCAATATTCAAAAAGGGAACAAAAACTGAACTCGGAAATTATAGGCCAGTAAGCTTAACCTCTACTGTGGGTAAAAT
The DNA here is from genome assembly GCF_032444005.1 of Ranitomeya imitator. Classification (NCBI taxonomy): domain Eukaryota; kingdom Metazoa; phylum Chordata; class Amphibia; order Anura; family Dendrobatidae; genus Ranitomeya; species Ranitomeya imitator. The sequence continues at coordinate 543,209,696 of NC_091282.1, forward strand.
CCTGGAGGGCATTCTAAGGGACGCTATACTGGAGCATCTGAAGAGGAATAACCTCATGACCCAGTATCAGCACGGGTTTACTAGGGACCGTTCATGTCAGACTAATTTGATCAGTTTCTATGAAGAGGTAAGTTCCGGATTGGACCAAGGGAACCCAGTGGATGTAGTGTATATGGACTTTTCAAAAGCTTTTGATACGGTGCCACACAAAAGGTTGATACATAAAATGAGAATAATGGGGATAGGGGAAAATATGTGCAAGTGGGTTGAGAGCTGGCTCAGGGATAGGAAACAAAGGGTGGTTATTAATGGAGCACACTCGGACTGGGTAGCGGTTAGCAGTGGGGTACCACAGGGGTCAGTATTGGGCCCTCTACTTTTTAACATATTTATTAATGACCTTGTAGGGGGCATTCAGAGTAGAATTTCAATATTTGCAGATGACACTAAACTCTGCAGGGTAATCAATACAGAGGAGGACAATTTTATATTACAGGATGATTTATGTAAACTAGAAGCTTGGGCTGATAAATGGCAAATGAGCTTTAATGGGGATAAATGTAAGGTCATGCACTTGGGTAGAAGTAATAAGATGTATAATTATGTGCTTAATTCTAAAACTCTGGGCAAAACCGTCAATGAAAAAGACCTGGGTGTATGGGTGGATGACAAACTTAAATTCAGTGGCCAGTGTCAGGCAGCGGCTGCAAAGGCAAATAAAATAATGGGATGCATTAAAAGAGGCATAGATGCTCATGAGGAGAACATAATTTTACCTCTATACAAGTCACTAGTTCGACCACACTTAGAATACTGTGCACAGTTCTGGTCTCCGGTGTTTAAGAAAGACATAGCTGAACTGGAGCGGGTGCAGAGAAGAGCGACCAAGGTTATTAGAGGACTGGGGGGTCTGCAATACCAAGATAGGTTATTACACTTGGGGCTATTTAGTTTGGAAAAGCGAAGACTAAGGGGTGATCTTATTTTAATGTATAAATATATGAGGGGACAGTACAAAGACCTTTCTGATGATCTTTTTAATCATAGACCTGAAACAGGGACAAGGGGGCATCCTCTGCGGTTGGAGGAAAAAAGGTTTAAGCATAATAACAGACGCGGATTCTTTACTGTAAGAGCAGTGAGACTATGGAACTCTCTGCCGTATGATGTTGTAATGAGTGATTCATTACTTAAATTTAAGAGGGGACTGGATACCTTTCTGGAAAAGTATAATGTTACAGGGTATATACACTAGATTCCTTGATAGGGCGTTGATCCAGGGAACTAGTCTGATTGCCGTATGTGGAGTCGGGAAGGAATTTTTTTCCCCAATGTGGAGCTTACTCTTTGCCACATGGGGTTTTTTTTTTCCTTCCTCTGGATCAACATGTTAGGGCATGTTAGGTTAGGCTATGGGTTGAACTAGATGGACATATAGTCTTCCTTCAACCTTAATAACTATGTAACTATGTAACTATGTAACTATGTACTGGAAGGAGTGTGAGGGCTGGAGTTGAAATTTCTCAAGTAGTTCTACTCACGTCAACCATCTAGGCTCTGTCGGGTGAAGGTGTGCAATAGTAGATATGTCCCTCTGTCGCCAAGCAATGAACAACCTGTTATCCATTTCCCGGGGGAACTCGGGGTTGGCCCATAATGGTAGGTACCGTATATACTCGAGTATAAGCCGAGATTTTCAGCCGATTTTTTTTTTTTTTTTTTTGGGCTGAAAGTTCCCCTCTCAGCTTATACTCGAGTCATACCCGGGGTCGGCAGATGAGGGGGAGCGGGAGCTCTCTAATTATACTCACCTACTGCTGGCGCGGTCCCTGCTTCCAGCGCTGCAGATTATTCCTGTACTGACCGGTCACATGGCACCGCTCATTACAGTAATGAATATGCAGCTCCGCCTCCCATAGAGGTGGAGCCGCATATTCATAGCTGTAATGAGCGGTAACTGACCGCTCAATACAGGAAGAAGATTCAGCGGTGGAAGAAGCAGGGACGTGCAGGGACCGCGCCAGCATTAGGTGAGTATACGGGGAGGGGAGCGCTGCGCTGCGCGATATTTACCGCTCCTCGTTCTGGTGTGGCTCCGTCTTCAGCGTCCTCTGGCTGTGACGCTCAGGTCAGAGGGCGCGGTGACGTGGTCAGTGCGCGCCGTCTGCTGAACGTCAGTGCTGGAGACGGAGCCGCACCGGAACGAGGAGTAGGTAAATATTGAAAGTGCCGGGGGTCCTGAGCGAAGAGAGGTGAGCATGTGTTTTTTTTTTTGTTTTTTTTTATAAAAAAAATTGATTTTTATCCACCCTGGTTTTGACGCTTTTTGCCGCGTTTTTTTCCGGACACTTCCCAATGCATTTTGTAGTGGGAAATCTACAAAAAAAAAACGGAAAATTGATGAACATGCGGCGTTTTTTTTTTTTTTTTTTTTTTACTGCAATGTGGTTTTTTTTCGTGGGAAAAAAACGCATCATGTGCACAAAACATGCGGAATTCATTCTAAATGATGGGATGCTTATTGTTTGCGTTTTTTTTTTTTGCGGTTTTACAGCGTTTTTATCGGAAAAAAACGTGAAAAAACAGCAACATGTGCACACAGCCTTAGTCCTAGCACTTAAAGGACCTTCCTGAAAGGACCAATGGACTTAGCTGCAGTATCTGACCATGTGACCCTTGATCTCCACTGAGAGCTCTTACTCAGGGCATGCTCAGAACGAGAAAAGCAGGACTTAGTCCCAGAAGCATCTGCTCGCCGCTGCCCAGCACTGACTTCAATGGCAGAAGCAGGAAATGCAGCAGTAACTCTTTGTACAGAGTGGGACTGAGCAAGATGCTGGGACTGATGACTCCGCTGAGCAGACTCCACTGCGACAGGAGAAGAATGGGAGACCGCAGCGGAAATGGCTCGAGATTCCCCCTGTGCAGAGGCGGGAACTCAACCCCTAACAAAGGGTTAATAAACTTCTTAAATGTGGTTTTGAGCACCTTGAGGGGTGCAGTGTTTAGAATGGTGTCACACTTGGGTATTTTCTATCATATAGACCCCTCAAAATGACTTCAAATGAGATGTGGTCCTAAAAAAAAAATGGTGTTGGAAAAGGAGAAATTGCTGGTCAACTATTAACCCTTATAACTCCCTAACAAAAAAAAATTTTGGTTAAAAAATTGTGCTGATGTAAAGTAGACATGTGGGAAATGGTACTTATTAAGTATTTCATGTGACATCTCTGATTTAATTGCATAAAAATTCAAAGTTGGAAAACTGCGAAATTTTCAAAATTTTCGCCAGATTTCCGTTTTTTTCACAAATAAACGCAGGTAATATCATACAAATTTTACCACTTTCATGAAGTACAATATGTCACGAGAAAACAATGTCTGAATCACCAGGATCTGTTGAAGCGTTCCAGAGTTATAACCTCATAACGGGACAGTGGTTAGAATTGTAAAAATTGGCCCGGTAATTAACGTGGAAACCATCCTTGGGGGTAAAGGGGTTAAATAACATTGTCCTGAGTGCTGTCCATGTGCTGTGGTTTTTTTCACAGAAAGCGCTCAGGTCAAATATATGGTCATGTGATCTTAGACTTACAGAAATAAATCTGAGCACATTTATACCATGCAATACCTAATTATTATGTAAAATTTACTCTGAAATCTTACATGTTGTGACATGACAGCGTTTTTTTTTTTTTCTAGAGGAAGATCAGCAGATGTCTATACTGATGGATGCTGTGTTAACAATGGAAAATCCTCTGTAAGTAATACCTGTAATTTGTTTTGTTAATGCTAATGTTTGGCAAAATGAAGTAAGAAAACATATTTTTTTTTTCAATTTTTATTTTTCAATACATTTTTAACGTCTTCAGGACTGGGCAACATGATACTCCAGGGTAGTCCTATTATGGTGATTTCAATCTATGTGCCTATGATCAGAAAATAGCAACGTTTTGGGCGCAGTTTGCGTGTTCTTAGTGAACTGTGTGGATTTACCGCATCTAGTGACTGGCTATGGGGGAAACTGTGCATGCTTGTAAACCTGTAAAGTGGGTGAGTATACGCCTCGCTAAATAGAAGCACAGTGGGCATGGGATTTCTACAAATCCCATCCATTGTGCTTCTAATGTAGATTGCAGCGTTTTGGATGTAGTGCAGTTGAGCTGCGTCCAAAACAATGCGCTTCCTGATCGTGGGCACATACCCTGAAGATTTTTTTTAAATTTATTTATTTGTGTTATAAAACGAAACACATTTTGTAAAAAAAATAATTTGCAATTTTGTAATGTTTTCATTTTTCTGTGGGGGAAGCACAGCAGTAAAAAAATTAAAAAAAGAATCAGTCGCACTTGGCCTTTGCCCCCTTGTGTGTAAGGTTTCTTCCCTTGGGGATGGTGTAAAAAACAAACATTTTATGACATTTTTAGTAGTTTCTTTTACATCAGAAAAGTAATGAAAATTGGTTGACAAATTGGGGTCTTGATGTTCGTTTTTGCCTATTTGAATGAGAACAGTTATGCATTGGCTTCAGCATTCTTCTAAGCAGGTGCCAGTGTGTGCGGCATTAAGGTGCTCTTCCCACTTCCTTCCTCCCTCCATAGTTGGGAACCATACAGTTTCTGGTGCCCCTGTCACTCATGCATGCATGGTGGGGAGAGCACCTTATCTCCTTGCATGCCAGAGATCACTGCAACGCGCCTGCGCTAAAGAAAGCTGAAGCCAATGCCCATAGAAAGGTGGAATAGGTACTGTATAATTATGCTATTGCAGGGTGAAGGCGCGGGATTCCGGGGCCACCATTACGCGTCACAGGGTACTGTGATGCTGATGAGAGGAGGTGGTATGATGAAGACAGGCAGAGATTTCTTCCATGTACCGCACGCCCCAGAGTCAAGGAATATTAGCATACAGAAATAAAATACGATTTCTCAACAAGACCGCAAATGAGGCATACAGATTGGACTAGTTTGACATGTCTACCTTTATGCCCATATTAATAGGTTATATACTTCCCACAGGGTGACAGATTCCTTTATCCCGTTCCCAACATGCGCCATGTATATAAGGCGCCGTGGGAGCTGCATTCTTACAATTTTACCTTATATACGGTACCATGATCGCTTGGGCTCATGTTGATCGCCGCCACAATCAAATGCGGGTGTCCGCTCTATATGAGAGCTGACACCCAGCATCAACGCCCACGATTGATGCTAGTACCGATTGCAAGAGTTGAATAACCCCTCTGTTGCCGCTGTCAATAGTGACAGTGATATCGCAGGGCATCGCATAGTGTGAGCTCCCTCTGTGCTTCCATCGGCACAACGCAATGCGATCTGCGTTATGCTGATGTTCTTCATGGTGACCCGAGCCGAAGGATGGCTGCGGGGTCTCCCAGGGATGGTGGCATGTCATCTCATGCTCAGAGCACTAGCTGACATGCCTCCTCCCTGCATGCCAGATTCTGCTCTAATGCTCTGCAATGCAGAAGCATTGCAGAGTATTAGATAATTGATCTATCAGTATAAAGTTGATGTCCCATCCTGGGATAATGTGAAAAGGTAAAAAATAAAGTTGTTAAAAATATTAAAAAAAACCAACAAAATAAAGAAAAAAAGAAGAAAAAATATGAATCCACTAAATACATTTACGTATGTAAAAAGAAAAATGTACATATATTTGCTAATGCCGGGACAGAAACGTCCTGCCCTATAAAACTTCCACTGGTTAACCCTTTCAGTGAATACCATTAAAAAAAAATAAATGAATAACGTGGTGAAAAACTATGCTGTATAATCATACCTCGAACGAAAAGTAGAATAAAACGTGATCAAAAAGACCAATGTAAATAAAATAATATCTCTGAAAATGCCTTGTCCCTCAAAAAAACAAGGCGCCATGCAGCTCCGATGGCGAAAAAATAAAAAAGTTATAACTCTCAGAATAAACTGATGCAAAATTTTTTTTCTCTATAAAAGATTTTATTGCGTAACAGTACCAAAACATAAAATATATAAATATGGTATCACTGTACTCATACTGACCCGAAGAATAAAGCTGCCTTATCAATTTAACCACATGCCGAACGCCGTAAAACCCCCTCATAACAACAATTCCTGTATTGCTGTTTTTTTTTCTACCTCCCCAAAAATCAGAATGGAAAGCGATGAAAATAGGTTGTGTGCCTGAAAATGATGCCAATAAAAACATCAACTCGTCCCACCAAAAACAAGCATTCACATGACTGTCAGCCGTCTGGTATTGCTGTAATCACACCAACCTGAAGATTAAAGTCGTCTAATGACTTATGCCGCACAAGAAACTTTGTAAAAAATAAATAGGAGCAATTCTTCACCTGCTGTTGATTTGTTCATTCTGCCTCCCAAAGATTGCAATAAGGCTCGGTTGACATTTAAGCTACGCTGAGTGCTTACTTACTCTACACTGAGTGCTTACATCTGGGTTTCGGTGTGAATCTTTGAAATACTTGATTCAGACAGAATCCCTGATGGAAGATTCCGTATAATAAATAGGAAGATGGAGTCACTTTGGATGCCGTCTATGATCCGGAGGTGTCCCGTCTTTTTAGGCATGCACGGTCCACCAAAGTTTTGTGAAAAGGACACCGCTGAACAGAGGCCAGACGGGTCCAGAATAACCCTGCTGCTGCATTATAGTGAATGGATCCCTTGGGATTAATCTAAATTGTGTGACTCTGGGATTTAGATGGAAAATTCGAAGTAAGTACTCAGCGTAGCACACAGGATAAATGTGATCCCAAATATTATGTATAATGTTCCCCCCCCAAAAAGCTTCAACTCAAATCCACAAAAAAAGCAAGTTCCCCCACAGCTCCATCATACAGTGGGTATGGAAAGCTTTCATACTGTTAAGTGTCGAGTTCCCGCCTCTGTACAGGGGGAATCTCAAACCATCTCTGCTGCGGTCTCCCATTCTTCTCCAGCCGCAGTGGAGCCTGCTCAGCAGAGACATCGGTCTCAGCGTTGGGCTCAAGCTGATACTGTGCGACTGGTTACTGCTGCCCTTCCAGGCTCTGCCTTTGTAGCCAGCACTGATCAGCAGCGAGCAGGTCTTTCTGGGACTAAGACCTGCTTTTCCCATACTGAGCATGCCCACGGGACAACCTCCCATTGGAGGTCGGGGGTCACATGTTCAGGTCCTGTTTGCGGCTCCTATTGGACAATCTGGAAGGTCCTGTAGCACTGCTGCTATAAAAGGTTCGCATGGCCGCTCGGCCATGCGCTAGTGTATACTTAAAAACGTGTGTGTGTGTAGATGTGTGACTGTCGCTCATTAATCATCCCCCTTCCTAGTGTTGTTGACTGCTCGCGAATGGTGGATGCATGCTATCTAGCGCCCGACAGTGCTTTCTGCTCACTAAGCACACGTTGCAGTGCCCATCTCTACGGCACCGTGCACCATCTGTGCGCTCTCCTGACAACCGTCAGTATAGGGTGGGAATTCCCACTTGAACTGAGCATCAGACTCTGGGCATCCACAGGCGCGGGCTCAAAAGCCACCTAGGGTCAGAGCCAGTTCAATCACCAGATTAGTGGGGGTGATTCTTAGGGATCCCACTAGTGTCTTGTAGCTGCACCTTATGACTGCTAACAGGGTGCAGCGTATTGTGCGACTCAATGAAGCAACAGAGCTCGCTACCATTTCACACGGGGAGAAGTCTAACAAACATGTGAGCTATGTGTCCACTCGCCATTACATAGCAGCAGGTACCATCTCTGCACGGTGGACCCCGGGCTGCGAACGCACCTCGTATCAATTCCTTTATTATTTGGTGCGTTCCGCTAGCCCTAACACATACCCCTTTCAATTTTTCACACTTTGTTTCATTGCAGCCATTTGGTAAATTCAGAAAAGTTCATTTTCTTCTCATTAATGTAGACTCTGCACCCCATCTTGTCTGAAAAAAAACAGAAATGTAGTAAGTTTTCCAAATTTATTAAAGAAAAATTGAAATATCACAAGGTCATCATAAGTATTCAGACCCTTTGCTCAGTATTGAGTAAAAGCACCCTTTTGAGCTAGTACAGCCATGAGTCTTCTTGGGAATAATGCAACAAGTTTTCCGCACCTGGATTTGGGGATATTCTGCCATTTTCCAGTTCACCACCTGACAGCACACTGGAGGACGTCCTTCTTATCCTTGATGGGACAGGAACACGAGAGGTTAAAAGGACCCTCCCCCTACCACCCTTCAGTGTTTTTCCTGTCCCATCAGGGATAGGAACGGACGAGAGGATCTGCCGTTCTGTGCGGGGTGATGTGGATCGGGGGGGCTCAGCCTCACCCGCCCGAAAGGTCCCTCAGCCTACCAGTGTAGCGCTGCTCCTGGGTTGGGGATCGCTTCCTCCTGGCGGGGGCTCTCGATCCCTCCGTCTGTCCCCTGGTGTGTGCGGCTCAGCGGCGGCCTCTGCTGGCATCTCCATGCGGCCGCTGGGGGAACCAGTTCAACGCCGCACCTTCCTCTCTTTCCGGCCGCACGTCACTTCCGGTTTGCGGCTGAGGGGGATGGACGGCGTCTCTGCTACAGGAAGTGCAGAGGAAAGAGCGGTGGAGAACGCTGGAGCGTCAAGTTAAGGAGTGGGTCGATGTACCAAAAATTGACATACCCTTGGCTAAAGTCTCCAAAAGGACGGCGATCCCGTTCGAAGATTCGTCCAATTTGAAAGAACCCATGGACAGAAAAGCAGATGGCCTTCTAAAAAGGGCCTGGGAAAGCTCCTCGGCAATTATTGGAGCTAATATTGCAGCGACATCAGTAGCCCGCTCCATGGACCTTTGGCTAGATGATCTTAAAGATCAATTGATAGCTAAAACTCCCAGAGATACTATTCTAAAATCCCTACCCTTGCTAAAACTAGCAACTACCTTCTTGGCAGACGCATCTGCAGAATCGGTTAGGTTCGCAGCTAGGGGTCAGTCTCTATCGAATGCAGCCCGTAGAGCCATCTGGCTTAAGAGCTGGTCAGGGGACATGCATTCTAAGAATAAATTGTGTTCTATACCCTTTTCCGGGGGCAAGGTCTTCGGACCGGTCCTCGACGATATCTTAGAGAAAGCTGCAGATGTCAAGAAAGGTTTTCCGGAAGAGAAGCCTAAAAAATTCCAGCCCTTTCGGAGGCCCCGCTATAATCAAAAACCCGATTATAGGGGTAAGTGAAAGCGGGGTAGATGGAGCTACCAAAAAGGGGGGGATAACAGGCCTAAAAATAAAGAAACAAGCTACTCTGGACCGGGGTCCAGTTACCGCAGAAAATGACGCCATCAGAGTGGGGGGGTCGTCTGACAGGATTTCTGGGAGGTTGGAGGGGGATCACATCAAGTCCATGGGTCTTACAAATAGTATCCCAGGGATACAAAATAGAATTCACATCCCTTACTCCCGAAAGATTCCTGGTATCCAGCTCTCATTTAAAACTGTCATCCCCCATGTGGTCAGACATTCAAGACCTGTTAAAAATGGCAGCTATCGTTCCGGTACCCCTTCAGGAAGAGTGCAGGTGTCACTACTCCAATCTCTTCTCGATAACAAAACCATCAGGAGAATCGAGAACGATTATAAATTTAAAACATCTGAACAATTGGGTCCTTTACAAAAGGTTCAAGATGGAGTCAATTCGGTCTACCATCCCTCTATTGGGGAAAGACATGGTGATGTGCACACTGGACTTAAAGAGTGCATATTACCATGTACCCATTTATCAAAATAATCAGAGGTTCCTGCGGTTCGCGGTAAACTTGGAAGGAAAGATCTTCCATTTCCAATTCCGCTGTCTCCCCTTCGGCCTGGCTTCCGCTCCCAGGGTTTTTACAAAACTTATGGTGGAAGTGGTCGCTTTCCTGAGGAATCAGGATATAATGGTGGTTCCCTACTTAGACGACTTCTTAATAGCAGCAGACTCAGAAGTCCAGCTCAGGGTCAATTGTCAGTCTCTCATCTCAACATTACAGAATCTGGGATGGATTATAAATTGGGAGAAGTCGGATCTAATCCCAAAACCCAGAATAAAATTCTTGGGAGTCATGCTCGATTCACAAGCAAGAATGTCATTTCTTCCAGAAGACAGGCTAAAGGGCATAATACAGAAGATCCGTCACTTTTCTCGGGGTCAACATACGATCAGAGACGGGATGAAAATACTAGGTCTCATGACGGCCTGTATTCCCTGCGTGAGATGGAGCCAGTTTCATTCTCGACAGCTTCAGAGGGGAGTTCTGAGGACCTGGAACAGAAGACAGAACTCACTGAACCGGACCCTGAGCCTTACTCCGCAAGTCAAAAGATCTCTGGTGTGGTGGACTCTTTCCAGAAACCTCCGTCTGGGGGTGCCATGGCTTCAGACACCAAGCATATCAGTTACAACAGATGCCAGTCAGCTCTGTTGGGGAGGTCATGTACTGGGAAGATATTTTCAAGGTCGCTGGGGAAGGGAAGACAGCAACCAGTCATCAAACCACAGAGCGCTACAGGCGGTTTGGGAAGTCTTGACACGTGAAGGTCTTCTCAGACAACACGACAACGGTAGCCTTCCTGCGGCATCAAGGCGGTCCAAGACATCTGGCGTTAGAAAACCTGGCGGAACACATATTCCAGTGGGCAGAAAGGTCGGTTCTGTCCATCTCGGCGATCCACCTGGAGGGCTTCAAGAACCAGTTGGCAGATTTCCTCAGCAGAAAAAACGTATCCCCCACGGAGTGGGAACTGAACAACAAGGTGTTCAAGGATCTGTGTCAACGTTGGGGGAGACCGACGGTGGACCTTTTTGCTACAAGAGGAAACGCGAAGCTCAAGATCTTCTATTCTCTAAACCCTTGGGAGAGTCCAGCCGCGATCGATGCTTTCTGACAACCCTGGAACCACGGGTTTCTGTATGCATTCCCTCCTCTAGCAATGATCCCGAGGGCACTCAGAAAGATCTGCGAGGACGGGGCCAAAGTCATACTCATAGCTCTTCACTGGCCGAAACGGAGTTGGTTTCCATTGCTAAGGAAACTCAGTGGAAGAACCCCTCCTGTTACCAGAAAGAGAGGATCTTCTTCTGCAAGGTCCAGTTCTACACCAGAATCCGGGAGCACTTCAGCTGGCGGCCTGGATCCTGAACGGAGGGTCTTAAGAGCAAAAGGGCTTTCAGAGGATGTCATTTCTACCCTTCACGCCAGCCGGAAGCCGGCTATCTATACCAAAATATGGAAGCGATTCTGTGGGTTTTGCGGAGAGACGACAGTTGACACTGACCATCCAAACATCCCCCAAATTCTTGACTTTCTGCAGTCAGGGTTTCAAAAAGGTCTTAGACCAAGTACATTAAGGGACCAGATAGCGGCCCTGAGTGTATTCTTTGATTCTTCCCTGTCTGCCCATCCCTGGATTATTAGATTCTCTAGAGCAGTCCAGAGATTAAAACCATTGATTAGAAAGTCAGTCCCGCCGTGGGATCTGAACTTGGTCCTAAATTTCCTATGTGAACAGGCGTGGGATGTAACAGGGGATATAGAAATTGATAAACTCTCCCTTAAAACTGCATTTTTAGTTACGATCACGTCGGCAAAAAGATTGGGGGAACTACAGGCTCTGTCGGTGCAGAATCCATATTTGCAGATATCCGAGGACAAATTAGTACTCAGACTCGATCCGGCGTTTCTCCCTAAAGTTGTGTCAGATTCCAATATGAATCAAGAGATTGTTTTACCATCATTTTGCCAGTTCCCTAAAAATCAGAAGGAGAGTTTTTACCACAACTTAGACGTAAGAGACTCGGTGCTCAGGTACCTCGATTTATCCAGACCCTGGAGACGGGACAACAATTTGTTTGTCCAGTTCAGGGGTCCGAATAAAGGTAGAAAAGCGTCTAAAGCGACGATCGCACGGTGATAAAGTCCACAATCAGTTTAGCTTATAAAGCTAGAGGACCAGATTCCCCGGTTAACATTAAAGCCCATTCATCTAGGGCCATGGCCACATCATGGGCGGAGAAAGGGGGGGCGACGGCAGATCAGATCTGCAGAGCTGCATCATGGTCTAGCCTTAGTACCTTCTCTAAACACTATAAGTTAGATGTAGTGTCACCACAGTTGGCTTTCGGTAGAAAGGTACTGCAAGCAGTGGTCCCTCCCCAAATACCATTCTCCTTTGGTATTTCTCCAGTGTGCTGTCAGGTGGTGAACTGGAAAACAGTAATTAGACCTACTGGTAATTGTATTTCCAGGAATCCATCCTGACAGCACTATTAGTTCCCTCCCTAATGTATGATCTTTATACTCATGTGATGTAACATTTGTATGATTGATTATTTTGTTGGAATAAACCCGTGTTTTTTGCATCCATCCAGATGTGTTACTTTGGAAAAGCACTGAAGGGTGGTAGGGGGAGGGTCCTTTTAACCTCTCGTGTTCCTGTCCCATCAAGGATAAGAAGGACGTCCTCCAGTGTGCTGTCAGGATGGATTCCTGGAAATACAATTACCAGTAGGTCTAATTACTGTTTTTCCTTGCAGATCCTCTCCAGTTCCGTCAGGTTGGATGGTGAAAGTTGGTTGACAGCCATTTTCAGGTCTCTCCAGAGATGCTCAATTTGGTTTAGGTCAGGGCTCTGGCGGGGCCACTCAAGAATGGTCACAGAGTTGTTCTGAAGCCACTCCTTTGTCATTTTATCTGTGTCCTTAGGGTCATTGTCTTGTTGGAAGGTGAACCTTCGCCCAAGTCTTGAGGTCCAGAACACTCGAAGAGGTTTTCATCCAGGATATCTCTGTACTTGGCCGCATTCATGTTTCATTCAATGACAACCAGTCGTTCTGTCCATGCAGCTGAAAAACACCCCCATAGCATGATGCTGCCACCACCATGTTTCACTGTTGGGATTGTATTGGGCAGGTGATGAGCAGTGCCTGATTTTTTTTTCTCCACACATACCGCTTAGAATTATCACTAAAATGTTCTACATTCCTCTCATCAGACCAGAGAATCTTAATTCTCATAGTCTGGGAGTCCTTCATGTGTTGTTTTTTTTTTTTTTTGCAAACTCTATTTGGGCTTTCATATGTCTTGCACTGAGGAGAGGCTTCCGTCGGGCCACTCTGCCATAAAGGCACGACTTGTGGAGGGCCGCAGTGATTGTTGACTTTGTGGAACTTTCTCCCATCTCCCTACTGCATCTCTGGAGCTCAGCCACAGTGATCTTGGGGTTCTTTTTTACCTCTCTCACCAAGGCTCTTCTCCCACGTTTGCTCAGTTTGGAACTTTTTTGAATTTACTAAATGGCTGCACAATGAAACTAAGAGTTAAAATTTAAAGGGATCTCTAATTTCCGTACCCACTGTATGTTAACGGAAATATAGTGAGCTTTCACGTTACTGGTTGTACAAAGGCTCACAAAATCCACTATAGTAACTTGCCCCCCAAAAGGAATTCTTCAAATTCTACACTCCCAAATCCAAATGCCCCCTCCCTTCCGAGCCCCAGAGTGCCTAAACCACATTAAGCGCCCACATGTTTAGCATTTCTGCAGCAATGACAGCACGCCTAATTTACAGGTGTGTGTCTCCAGAAGCTTGAGCTGGGCACTACAACGTACTGGTGACTCCAACATACCAGTACTAGTGACTGCAAGGTACTGGGCACAACAATGACAGTTAGCAATTTCCACTCAGCAACATCCAATGCTGCTGGTTTCTGGAAAACACCCACCTAGTCAAAATCATCGCTACACCTGTAGATAAATTCCTAAAGGGGTATAATTTCCAAAATGGGGTCATTTGAGGGGGGTTCTGCTCTTCTAGCACTTAGGGGCTCTGGTATTACGAGTCCGCAAACTATTCTATCAAAATCTGCTCTCCAGGGGAAAATAGTGCTCCGTCCCTCTGGAGTCTTGCCGTATGGCTAAGCAGTATACAGCCACATATGGGGTATTTCCACAGCAAATATTGTGGGACAAACTTTGGTGACATTTTTTACCCATTTCTCGGTGTGAAAGTGTAAAATCTGGGGCTAAAACAAAATTTTGGATCTAAAAATGTACCGTATTTTTCGGACTATAAGACGCACCGGACCATAAGGCGCACCCCAAATTTGGGGTGAAAATTGCAGAAAAAAAAGATTTTTTATAAGATGGGGGTCAGTCTTATTGTCCGAATTTACAGTATCTTACCTGAGGGCTGGTGGTGGCAGAGCAGGGTCACAGGAGGCAAGGTGTCGGCAGAGGTGAGGAGGTGCTGGGATGAGGAGGTGCTGGGATGAGGAGGTGCTGGGATCAGGAGGTGCTGGCGTGAGAGGGGTCCCAGGCTTACCATGCAGGCTTCCGGTGGCAGAAGAGGTGCGGTGGCAGAGGTGCAGCGGCAGAGGAGGCGCAGTAAGCGGGGTCCCTTTCTCCGGTGAGGTGATGTAGCAGCCCGGTAAGCAGGAGAGCCGGGTGAATCCTGTTGTTAGTGGTGGTGGCGGCCATTTTCCTGAGGCTGCGCGTGCGCAGATGGAGCGCTCTGCTTCCCGGGGCTTCAGGAAAATGGCCGCGGGAGGCCGCGCGTGCGCAGATCGCGGCGGCCATTTTCCTGAAGCCCTGGGAAGCAGAGCGCTCCATCTGCGCACGCGCGGCCTCAGGAAAATGGCCGCCACCACCGCTAACAACAGGATTCACCCGGCTCTCCTGCTTACCGGGCTGCTGCATCACCTCACCGGAGAAAGGGACCCCGCTTACTGCGCCTCCTCTGCCGCCGCACCTCTGCCACCGCACCTCTGCCACCGCACCTCTGCCCCCACGGTAAGCCTGCATTTCCACTATTAGACGCACCCCCCATTTCCCCCCCTTTTTTGGGGGGGAAAAAGTGCGTCTTGTAGTCCGAAAAATACGGTAGTTATTATTTTCTTCACTGCCCAATGGTATAAAATTTAGTGACAAATCTGTGGTGTCAATATGATCACTGCACCCGTAGATGAATTCATTGAGGTGTAGTTTGGAAAATGGGGTCGCTTGGGGGGTGTTCTGCTGTTTTAGTACCTCAGGGGATCTGTCAGTGTGACATGGCACCCTCAAAACCTGACCTCCAATATGGCGTTTCTTCCCTTCTGAGCTTTCCACTGTGCCTCAAAAGTACTTTTTGACCACATGTGGGGTTTATGGGTACTCAGGAGAAATTGCACAACAAATATTGGAATCCATTTTTCCCTGTTAGTCTTGTAAAAATAAAAAAAATTATGCCTAAAATCACATTTTTATGGGAAAAAATTTGATTATTTATTTTCATCGCTTAACATTATAAACTTCTGTGAAGCACCTAGGGGCCCAGGGTGCTCAACAGACATCTAGATAAGTTCCTTGAGGGGTCTCGTTTCTAAAATCATATCACTTGGTGTCCGTTAATTATTCCTACAAAATTTACATTCAAAAAGTCAAATGGGGCTCCTTTCCTTCCGAGCTCTGCCGTGCTCCAAAATACTAGTTTTTGCCCAACATATGGAGTATTGACGTACTCATGAGCAATTGCACAACAAATTTTGGGGTACATTTTTTCCTGTTACCCTTGCGAAAATAAATAAATTGGGGTCTAAATTCCATTAATTCCTGTGAAGCACCTGAAGGGTTAATAAACACCTTGAGGGCTGTGTTTTTTAGAATGATGTCACTTTTTGGTATTTCCTATTATATATACCACATAAAGTCACTTCAAATGTGATGTGGTCCTTAAAAAAAAGGTTTGTAAATTTTATTGGAAAAATGAAAAATTGTTGGTCAAGTTTTAACCCTTATAACTTCTTAACAAAAGAAAATTATGTCTAAAAAAATTGTGCTAATGTTAACCCCTTTACCCCCAAGGGTGGTTTGCACGTTAATGACCAGGCCAATTTTTACATTTCTGACCACTGTCTCTTTATGAGGTTATAACTCCGAAACGCTTCAACGGATCTTAGCGATTCTGAGATTGTTTTCTTGTAACATATTGTACTTCATGATAGTGCTAAAATTTCTTCGATATAACTTGCATTTATTTGTGAAAAAACAAACAAACAAATTTGGCGAAAATTTCGCAATTTTCCAACTTTGAATTTTTATTCTGTTATACCAGAGAGTTAGGTGACACAATATAGTTAATAAATAACATTTCCCACATGTCTACTTTACATCAGCACAATTTTTTAAAGAACATTTTTTTTTTCTTGGAAGTTATAAGGGTTAAAATTTGACCAGCAATTTCTCATTTTTACAACAAAATTTACAAAACCATTTTTTTTTTTTAGGGACCACCTCACATTTGAAGTCATTTTGAGGGGTCTATACGGCAGAAATTACCCAAAAGTGACACCATTCTAAAAACTGCACCCCTCAAGGTGCTCAAAACCACATTCAAGAAGTTTATTAACCCTTCAGGTGATTCACAGCAGCAGAAGCAACATGGAAGGAAAAAAATTAACATGTTACTTTTTAGTCACAAAAATGATCTTTCAGCAATAATCTTTTTAATTTCCCAAGGGTAAAAAAAGAAAATGGACCTCAAAAGTTGTTGTCTAGTTTGCCATGAGTACGCCGATACCCCACATGTGAGGGGAAACCACTTTTTGGGCGCACGGCAGGGCTCAGAAGGAAAGGAGCGTCGTTTGACATTTTCAAACTAAAATTGGCTGGAATTGAGATCGGACGCCATGTTGCGTTTGGCGAGCCCCTGATGTGCCTAAACAGTGGAAACCCCCCACAAGTGACCCCATTTTGGAAACTAGACCCCCTAAGGAACTTATCTAGATGTGTCGTGAGCACTTTTATCCCCCAAGTGCTTCACGAAAGTTTATAACGCCCGGGCGTCAAAAAAAAAAAATCCTATTTTTTCCACAAACATGATCGTTTAGTCCCCAATTTTTTATTTTCTCAAGGGTAAAAGGAGAAATTGGACATCAAAAGTTGTTGTCCAAATTGTCCTGATTACGCTGGTATGCCATAAGTGGGGAAAAAACTGTTTAGGCACACGTTGGGGCTCGAAAGGGAAGTAGTAACATTTTGGAATGCAGACTTTGATGAAATGGTCTGCGGTCGTCATGTTCAGTTTGCAGAGCCCCTGATGTGCCTAAACAGTAAAAAAAAAAACCCACAAGTGACATCATTTTGGAACCTAGACCCCCCCCCTGGAACTAATCTAGATGTGCCCCCTTTTTGGAACTAATGTACGCTTTCCTGTAAAGTAAATTAGTAGTGCATGGAGGTGTGGTACAATCTGAAGCAATCCTTCATACACAGGCCAGGTTTTTCGGGGCAGGTGTCGCATTGATAAATGGTGTCCTTGCGTATTCCCCTTTTGTAACACACTCGGCACATTTTTTGCGACTTACCTTTTCTACTGGTTGGCGGGACCACCCCCGGAAGATGCTGGCCTGGTACGATATGAGCACCTTCAGTTCCGGAAGTACTGGGGCCCTCTCCTTCCGGAGTGCCAAATATCAGGGCCTTAACCACTACCTCCTGGAACTGAAGGTACGACGTATCGGTGTGGCGTGCACATCGTAACAGCAGGAAAGCGTTGAGCATTGCCATTTGTACAATGTGCACGGACAGCTTTTTGTACCACACCTTGGCATTTCTCAAAGCACTGTACGGTTGGAGGAGTTGATCAGAGAGATCAAATCTCCCAACCCCCCCCCCCCCCCATGGTTTTGTTGTAGCCCAGTACACAGTCCGGTTTGCTGACCTGTGTAGAGGTACCCCGTACAGTGCTGAGGGCTCTGCCATCACCGTGTATGGTGCTCAAGAGAATGACATCCCTCTTGTCCTTGTACTTGACCACCAGCAGGTGGTCGCTACATTGGGCCTTGCTCTCACCTTTTCTGAGCATCTGCCGAAGTAGCGTCTTTGGGAGGCCTCTCTGATTTTTGCGGACAGTACCGCAGGCTGCGGTACCTCGCGCAGAGAGGGATTTGTCGAGTGGGATGCTGGATTAAGTTATTAGTGTAGAGGTGATAACCTTTATCCAGCAGTGGGTGCACCAAATCCCACACAATTTTCCCACTCACTCTCAGGACAGGAGGACACTCGGGGTTCAATCCTGCTGTCCGTCCCTTCATACACTCTAAACCTGTGGATGTACCCTGAGGCACTCTCACATAGCTTGTAGAGTTTGATTCCGTACCTGGCCCTTTTGTTGGGCAGGTATTGACGGAATCCGAGCCGCCCCTTAAAATGGACCAAGGACTCATCCACGCAGATGTCCCTTTTGGGCATGTACACTTCAGAAAACTTTTTGTTGAAGTGTTCGATGACCGGCCGAACTTTGAACAGACGGTCAAAGTTGGGGTCATCTCGTGCGGGACACTGTGCATTATCGGAATAATGCAGGAATTTATGGATGGCCTCAAAACGTTTCCGAACCATGGCCATTCGGTACACTGGAGTGTTATATAAAATATCTACACTCCAATATTGCCGAATTTCTGGCTTCTTCACGATCCCCATGTGGAGGACCAGGCCCCAAAACTGCATCATTTCAACTGCGTCAACAGGAGACCAGTTGGAAAATGATGTACCGGGGTTTTGCTCCAAAAATTGACGAGCATACAAATTAGTTTGCTCCACCATGAGGTTAATAAAATCCTCAGAGAAAAAGACTCTGTTTCTGTGAGGCCCACGGTGTCAAACTTGATTCCTGATTCTGCCACAAAATCAGGAATCAGTGGCTCGTAGTTTTCGGGGGGCGAGGTCCACGTGGGTTCCGCAGTGGGGAGTGCTGGTTCAGGAGTGGGGGGGCTGCCTCTTCTGTCCTGGGGCGTATGCGTGGCGGTTCCGCAGGACCCGAGGAGGAAGAAGAGGAGGAGGAAGAAGAGGATGAAGAATCAGAAAAGTAAAGAAAAGTAGGATCCTCTCCCTCGCTATCAGTGTCGGAGGCAAGGAAAGCATATGCCTCCTCCAATGAATAGCGCTGTTGGGACAAGCGGGACATTTTTGTGTGAATATGGTGATTGGGTGCACTTTATTGATAACTGTATGTGTGTGTGTGGGGGGGGATAGTGATTTGTGCAAACTTATCTGAAAAGAAAATGCTAAAAGGAGAAGAAAAACCTGGAAAAAAAAAAAAAAGTCTAAAACAGCAGGCCCTAGCTCTGATAAGTGAACTTGCGTTACTTATCAAAATTCGGCGGCTGCTGGATGTGTGCACGGAGATGACAAAAAAAAGTAAGTGTCTAAAACAGCAGGCCCAACTCTGATCAGTGAACTGTTTCACTTATCAAAATTTGGCCGCTGCTTGATGTACGCACGAGGGTCGGGCAAGGGGGAAGGGGGGGTGGGGTTAAAAAAATAAATAAAAAAACCGGCAGGCACAAACTCTGATAAGAGAACTGCGTCACTTATCAAAGTTTGGCGGCTGCGGGATGTGTGTACGGAGGTTGCGCAAAGGGGCTGAGGGAAAAAAGCGAGCGTTGATCGGTGAACTGCGTCACCAATCAACGCTCGGCGGCTGTTAAATGGGCGCACGGAAGGAGGTGCAAAGGGGGGTAAAAAGAGGGGGAAGGGAGATGGGGGTGGATGTGGGGATTGGGCAGGGATCAGTGATCAAAACGTACGGTTGTAGTCAGGTGGCGCAAAGGGGGGGTGAAAAAAAAAAAAAAAGAAAACGGCAGGCACAAACTGATAAGTGAACTGCGTCACTTATCAAACTTTGGCGGCTGCGGGATGTGTGTACGGAGTTGGCGCAACGGGGGTGAGGGAAAAAAAGCGAGCGCGAGCGTTGATCGGTGAACTGCCTCACCAATCAACGCTCGGCGGCTACTAAATGCGCACGGAGGTGGCACAAATGGTGGAGGGGGTAAAAAGGGGGAAGGGGGGATTGGGGTGGATGTGGGGGTTGGGGTGGATGTGGGGATTGGGGTGGATGAACGGGGATTGGGGTGGATGAATGGGGATTGGGCAGGGATAAAACTTACGTTTAGTTGTCTTCTTTCTTTAGCAGGGATTGTGGTGCTACAGGCTGCTGTGGCACCACAATACCCAGCACAGCAGGTAGATCAAGCCAGGAGATCCAGCAGTATGACCGCTCTGTAGGAATCCTCAGCTAGAGTGAGGACCCCTGCAGAGCGATCATACACAGGTCAGGCAGGTGACACAGGTCACAGAGCGGTCATGCTGCTGCTGTGACCTGTCATTGGTGGGATCGACCATAACATCGATCCCACCAATCAGAGCTTTCCTGGTGACCTGGCTGTGACCTGCCTAGGATCGGAGCAGTTCGCGCCGATCCTAGGCAGCAGAGTGGGAAGAACAGCGTGCCAAACGGGTGTTTATCCAATCAAGAAGAACTTTATTTCAGCCATAGTAAAATAGCAACGTTTCGGCTGCACATCCAGCCTTTTTCATGCTTGAAAAAGGCTGGATGTGCAGCCGAAACGTTGCTATTTTACTATGGCTGAAATAAAGTTCTTCTTGATTGGATAAATACCCGTTTGGAACGCTGTTCTTCCCACTCTGCTGAACTCGTATTTTTCCAGGAGGGTTCCCTGGACTTGGAACGTGCGTCCTGAGTAGTGAGTGCTGCTGGTCATCTTTATA
Organism: Ranitomeya imitator; assembly: GCF_032444005.1. NCBI lineage: Eukaryota > Metazoa > Chordata > Amphibia > Anura > Dendrobatidae > Ranitomeya > Ranitomeya imitator. The sequence continues at coordinate 543,230,241 of NC_091282.1, forward strand.
TTTGACAAGCCGATCCTAGGCAGGTCACAGCCAGGCCACCTGCAGGGCACAGAGCGGTCACAGCGTGATCGCCGCTGTGCCCTGTGATTGGCGCGATCGACGATGACATCGATCGCGCCAATCTGCTCCTGCTGGGCCTGTACTGTGTCCTATCCTAGGATCGGTGCTATTAGAGCACCGATCCACGCAGGTTCCGGCAGGGCACAGCACGGTAATACCGCGCGGTGCCCTGTGATTGGTGCGATCGATGCGATCGCGCCAATCCGGGGTGTTCTTGCCGATGCCTGGCGTTGCCAGGCACCGGACCTAGGATCGAGTACATCGGTACTCGATCCTAGCCTGTGACCTCATTGTTTCAGCCGCTCCGATTGGCTGAAACAATGAGAATGGCTGTGATTGGCTGTTCAGAATTGAACAGCCAATCACAGTGATCGAGAGGGCAGGTGGGCGGCGACAATGCCCTGGATGCCGAGGCCATCTTCCCCCAGGTAAGATGGCGTCGGAATTTTAATGCGATCACCGCGACTTAAAGGGAAGGTGCCGCGTTTTAATATTGTAAAAAAAAAAAAAAAAACCTCTTTAATTCCTCATTTTTAGAAGTTATTTTCAAGTGCATAGTATTTTTTTTTTTTATTCATTTTTTTTTCTGCCACAGGGCGCCGCCATTTTAATTTGCAGGACTGTAAGTTTAGCTGCACGACACTTACAGTCTGCAAATACGGCAGCCCTGGACATAGACATCTGCGGTCGGGAGCCGACCCCATAGCTAGCATTATAAGCTGCTCTCTGCTCTGATGTGGCCACGCCCCCTAGGCTGTCTCCACATCACAGCAGAGGCAGGAGATCGGCGCCATCTTGCTTCAGCCTACAGTGGAGTGTACCTGACTGTGAGCTCCACTGTGACTGAGAGCTGCTCCCCTCACACTGTCAGCGGCCGTTCCCTGTCCTCTGCTGCCTGTAATCTCAAGAATCGCTAGAGAGGGTGAAGGAATGCTGCGGTCTGATGTCCTCTATCAGGAGCTGCAGAGAGGTAACAGAGGGGGATGGGGGAGGCTCTGTGCTGCTCGACCTCTCACTGCAGCTCCTCACAGGACATCAGACTGTGCATCTATCACTATACTGTGCTGAGCCAAGTATCTAATCCTCTCCTGTGTGATACTGTCTGGTGAACCGTGTATCTAATCCTATCCTGTGCTGACCTGTGTATCTAATCCTCCTGTGGAATACTGACTGCTGAGCCATGTATCTAATCCTCTCCTGTGTGATACTGTATGCTGAGCCGTGTATCTAATCCTCTCGTGTGATACTGTCTGCTGAGCCGTGTATCTAATCCTCTCCTGTGTGATACTGTCTGGTGAACCGTGTATCTAATCCTATCCTGTGCTGACCTGTGTATCTAATCCTGTGGAATACTGACTGCTGAGCCGTGTATCTAATCCTCTCCTGTGTGATACTGTCTGGTGAACCGTGTATCTAATACTATCCTGTGCTGACCTGTGTATCTAATCCTGTGGAATACTGAATGCTGAGCTGTGTATCTAATCCTCTCCTATGCACTCCTCTTCCCCCCTGCATATCTTTCCCCATTGCACACACAACTCAATGCGTGCGATAACAGGAGCTGCGGGCGTCATGCTGTATTATGGCATTATGTGAGATCTATATGACGGTATTATGTGATCTGTATGGTGGTATTATGCTTGATCAGTATTGTGAGAATTATATGGTGGTATTGTGTATGATCTATATGGCGGTATTATTTGAGAACACTATGGCAGTATTATGTGTGATCTATATGGCGGTATGTGAGAACACTGACGGTATTATGTGTGATCTATATGGTGGTATTATGTGAGAACTGTATGACAGTATTGTGTGATCTATTTGATAGTATTGTGTGTGATCTATATGGCGGTATTATGTGAGAACACTATGGCAGTATTATCTTAAGAAAGCAGACCCATTCTATGGTGGTTCTGGCTGAGCAGCTGCACGCGGGTCTGGGGTCATAGAGGGGACAGCATGACCTCCAGTTAGGTGCAGTCAGGGGAAGGCTGGTGAGGCAGCTGAAGAGAGGGGTCTCATTTTTATTGTTACTATATGGCTACATTTCCCCCCAGCGTCACCCCGACTGCGCCTGTCGCCTCGCTTTCACACATTGCCAGGACAGGATGGAGAAGACAGGATCTGAGGAGGGGAATGGGGTCTGCATGCAAAGTCTGGATCAGAACAGGCCATCAATCTGCAGAAATGTTTCCTGGATTTCTGTGGAGCAGACAAGCAGATGGTCCATCCATGTGTATAAAAGACAGCGCTCTATGTACAATCCCTGGCTGCTCCGCGCACCAAACAGGGGGCCCCCATAGACCAGCACACTGCTCTCCTGAAATACTCTGTGCTGCGGTCACCCTGCTCCCTCCACCACATATCTCCCAGAATCCTTGCTGCCTGCCATCCTTGGTGACTGTCTACTTGTCAGTATAAGGCTGCTTTCACACTAGCGTCGGTACGGACCTTTCGCAGTGCGTCGTACCGACGCATGCTGTGAAAGAAATGCCCGACGTGGGCAGCGGAAGCAGTCTTACGACGCTTCCGCTGCCCCATTGTAAGGTCTGGGCATGAGGGGGCGGAGTTTCGGCCGTGCATGCGCGGTCAAAAATGGTGGACTCGACGCACAGACGTTACATGTAACTTTTTTTGTGGCGGCGGTCCGCCAAAACATGACGCAACCGTCGCACGACAGTTACGACGTGTGGCAATACGTCGCAATGCGTCGGTAATGTTAGTCTATGGGGAAAAAACGCATCCTGCAGACAACTTTGCAGGATGCGTTTTTTCTCCTGAATGACGCATTGCAACGTACAGCCAAAAACGCTAGTGTGAAAGTAGCCTAAGGCTGCCGTCCACTATCAGTATTTGGTCAGTATTTTACATCAGTATTTGTAGCTAAAACCAGGAGTGGGTGATAAATACAGAAGTGGTGACGTGTTTCTATTATACTTTTCCTCTAATTATTCCACTCCTGGTTTTGGCTTACACATACTGAGGTAAAATACTGACCAAATACTGATAGTGTGACGGCAGCCATACTCTGCAGTCACCAACAAAATGGCTGCTCACTGGGTTCCTGAATATCATCCTCTCTAATCCCTTAGCAAACACCCAGAAGGGGAGGAGAGGAGACATCACACACGTCAGCAGACTCCGCCCATAATTACTGCAGTGCAGTAATGTGATCTATTTGTACACTTAAGTTTTTCTGAAATTTCAGCAGCTGCTCCCCCTAGTGTTTAAAAGTGGAAATTCCAAAACTTTTCAAATTATTTTTCATATTTTACTAAATTATAAACAAATGATAATATTTTTTAACCCCTTAATCCCATATGACGTACTATCCCGTCCAGGTGACTTGGGACTTAATTCCCAGTGACGGGATAGTACGTCATATGCGATCGGCCGCGCTCACGGGGGGAGCGCGGCCGATCGCGGCCAGGTGTCAGCTGACTATCGCAGCTGACATCCGGCACTATGTGCCAGGAGCGGTCACGGACCGCTCCCGGCACATTAACCCCCGGCACACCGCGATCAAACATGATCGTGATGTGCCGGCGGTACAGGGAAGCATCGCGCAGGGAGGAGGCTCCCTGCGTGCTTCCCTGAGACGATCGGTACACGGTGATGTACTCACCGTGTACCGAGCGTCTTCTCCCTGCAGTCCCCGGATCCAAAATGGCCGCGGGGCTGCATCCGGGTCCTGCAGGGAGTACTTCCGGGTCGCCTGCAGGTGCTGGCAGAGTGCTGTGCAAATTGTAAGATCGGCGATCTGTGATGTCCCCCCCTGGGACAAAGTAAAAAAAAAAAATTTCCACATGTGTAAAAAAAACAAACAATAAATGTACACATATTTAGTATCGCCGCGTCCGTAACGACCCAACCTATAAAACTGTCCCACTAGTTAACCCCTTCAGTGAACACCGTAAGAAGAAAAAAAAAAAAACAGCCAAAAAACGCTTTATTATCATACCGCCGAACAAAAAGTGGAATAACACGCGATCAAAAAGACGGATATAAATAACCATGATACCGCTGAAAACGTCATCTTGTCCCGCAAAAAATGAGCCGCCACAAAGCATAATAAGCAAAAAAATAAAAAAGTTATAGTCCTGAGAATAAAGCGATGCCAAAATAATTATTTTTTCTATAAAATAGCTTTTATCGTATAAAAGCGCCAAAACATAAAAAAATGATATAAATGAGGTATCGCTGTAATCGTACTGACCCGACGAATAAAACTGCTTCATCCACTTTACCAAACGCGGAACGGTATAAACGCCTCCCCCAAAAGAAATTCATGAATAGCTGGTTTTTGGTCATTCTGCCTCACAAAAATCGGAATAAAAAGCGATCAAAAAATGTCACGTGTCCAAAAATGTTACCAATAAAAACATCAACTCGTCCCGCAAAAAACAAGACCTCACATGACTATGTGGACCAAAATATGGAAAAATTATAGGTCTCAAAATGAGGAGACGCAAAAACTTTTTTGCTATAAAAAAAAAAGCGTATTTTAGTGTCAATCATAAAAATCCGATACAAAAAACGCTATAAAAGTAAATCAAACCCCCCTTCATCATCCCCTTAGTTAGGGAAAAATAATAAAATTAAAAAAATGTATTTATTTCCATTTTCCCATCAGAGTTAGGGTTGGGGCTGGGGTTAGGGTTGGGGCTAGGGTTAGGACTAGGGTTAGGGCTAGGGTTAGGGCTATGGTTGGGGCTAGGGTTGGGGCTAGGGTTGGGGTTAGGGCTAGGGTTAGGGTTGGGGCTAGGGTTAGGACTAGGGTTGGGGCTAGGGTTAGGGTAGGGGCTAGGGTTAGGGTTGGGGCTAGGGTTGGGGTTGGGGCTAGGGTTGGGGTTAGGGTTGGAGCTAAAGTTAGGGTTAGGGTTGGGGCTAAAGTTAGGGTTAGGGTTTGGATTATATTTACGGTTAGGATTAGGGTTGGGATTAGAATTAGGGGTGTGTCAGGGTTAGGGGTGTGGTTAGGGTTACCGTTGGGATTAGGGTTAGGGGTGTGTTAGGGTTTCAGGTAGAATTGGGGAGTTTCCACTGTTCAGGCACAACAGGGGCTCTCCAAACGCGACATGGCGTCCGATCTCAATTCCAGCCAATTCTGCGTTGAAAAAGTAAAACAGTGCTCCTTCCCTTCCGAGCTCTCCGGTGCGCCCAAACGGGTTTACCCCAACATATGGGGTATCAGCGTACTCAGGACAAATTGGACAACAACTTTTGGGGTCCAAGTTCTCTTGTTATCCTTGGGAAAATAAAAATGTGGGGGGCTAAAAATCATTTTTGTGGGAAAAATAAGATTTTTTTTATTTTCGCGGCTCTGCGTTGTAAACTGTAGTGAAACACTTGGGGGTTCAAAGTTCTCACAACACATCTAGATAGGTTCCTTGGGAGGTCTAGTTTCCAATATGGGGTCACTTGTGGGGGGTTTGTACTGTTTGGGTACATCAGGGGCTCTGCAAATGCAACGTGACGCCTGCAGACCAATCCATCTAAGTCTGTATTCCAAATGGCGCTCCTCCCCTTCCGAGCTCTGCCATGTGCCCAAACAGTGCTTCCCCCTCACATATGGGGTATCAGCATACACAGGACAAATTGGACAACTTTTGGGGTCCAATTTATCCTGTTACCCTTGTGAAAATACAAAACTGGGGACTAAAAAATCATTTTTGTGAAAAAAAAAAAAAGAATTTTTATTTTCACGGCTCTGCGTTATAAACTGTAGTGAAACACTTGGGGGCTCAAAGCTCTCAAAACACATCTAGATAAGTTCCTTAGGGGGTCTACTTTCCAAAATGGTGTCACTTTTGTGTGGTTTCAATGTTTAGGCACATCAGGGGCTCTCCAAACGCAACATGGCGTCCCATCTCAATTCCAGTCAATTTTGCATTGAAAAGTAAAACAGTGCTCCTTCCCTTCCGAGCTCTCCGGTGCGCCCAAACGGGTTTACCCCAACATATGGGGTATCAGCGTACTCAGGACAAATTGCACAACAACTTTTGGGGTCCATTTTCTCCTGTTACCCTTGGTAAAATAAAACAAATTGGAGCTGAAATAAATTTTGTGTGAAAAAAAGTTAAATGTTCATTTTTATTTAAACATTCCAAAAATTCCTGTAAAACACCTGAAGGGTTAATAAACTTCTTGAATGTGGTTTTGAGCACCTAGAGTGGTGCAGTTTTTAGAATGGTGTCACACTTGGGTATTTTCTATCATATAGACCCCTCAAAATGACTTCAAATGAGATGTGGTCCCTAAAAAAAAATGGTGTTGCAAAAATGAGAAATTGCTGGTCAACTTTTAACCCTTATAACTCCCTAACAAAAAAAAATGTTGGTTCCAAAATTGTGCTGATGTAAAGTAGACATGTGGGAAATGTTACTTATTAAGTATTTTGCATGACATATCTCTGTGATTTAAGGGTATAAAAATTCAAAGTTGGAAAATTGCAAAATTTTCAAAATTTTCGCTAAATTTCCGTTTTTTTCACAAATAAACGCAAGTTATATCGAATAAATTTTACCACTAACATGAAGTACAATACGTCACGAGAAAACAAGGTCAGAATCGCCAAGATCCGTTGAAGCGTTCCAGAGTTATAACCTCATAAAGGGACAGTGGTCAGAATTGTAAAAATTGGCCCGGTCATTAACGTGCAAACCACCCTCGGGGCTTAAGGGGTTAAGAAAATGTAATCATTAATTCTTTACATTTTTACAATTTCTGAATTTTTTTGATGGCACCTTCTCTTTAAGTCGCGGTATCGCATTAAAGGGCATGACGTACTATCCCGTCGAGGGTCAGATAGGCCCAGGGCACCTCGACGGGATAGTACGTCGAAGGTCACAGGGGTTAAGTAGACATGGGAAATGTACAAATATTATTTAAAAGATCACGTGCTGTGCCCTCATCTCTATCAAGTGGTATGATGATGTTCCTGGCAGTCAAATGGCGCCAGAGGTAATCTGGTGTCCAGGAGTCCCTCAGGACAGCACTTTTATTTTCCTTCCCTTGTATTAATCTTTAGGCTTGCACAAGATCGATCTTCCTGTAGATTGTTCATTCATCTAGTCACCATGGCTCTAGCTGGTGGCCGTTAAAGTGTTTACCTTGCATAAAAGTTTCTAGTGGCTCGCATAGACCATTTGCATCCATCCTTTGGTGGTACTTTGAAAAACACTGGCGGGTGAAGGTGGAAGGGACCTTTTAACCTCTATGTGATCCTGTTCTGTTATAGGTCAAGGAAGGACTACCTCCTGGTGTGTTGTTGTCAGGGGAATTCTGGAAACCGAATTAATGGTAGGTTTAATTACCTTTTCTCTTTCTGTAACAATCATTTTTGGATATCAGACATTTTTTGTTTTCCAAGTGCCGAGTAAGAGTGATTTGAATTGGTAGCTGCTTTTCATTTATTTTCTGATATTAGTTATGTATTTATTTATTTCCCATATTGTGCCCCACATACTGTGCCCCACATAATGTAATAACAGACCTCTTGGTGGCGTTTCTACATTATAATACTTTTTTTTTTTTTATAAAATCTGATTTCCTCTGTAATCAGGGCTGGTATATTAGCCAAAGTTACAGTGGAAACTCAGCCTTCAGGGTGCAGTTTAGAGCTCACTTCATCTCCTAGAACCTAGCAACTCATGCTCCCTCCCTGCTCCCTGTGATTACATGACCATCTCTGCATTTTCTATGCAGAATCCGTATTTGACAGCTGATTTCCCATCTCATAGCGGCATGATGTCATGCAGATGCTTTAGCACGTTTTAAAACGCAACTGCAGAGTCCAGAAGTAGTTCATGAATAAAACTGTCACTGAAAATGCAGGTCTTTCTGACACGTTTTATTGGGCTTGGGCTTCCAATCATGTGGGTGACGCTGTATGTTGATTCAGTCTTCAAGCTGGCTGTCAACGCAAAGTTGTGGGATTTCTTCAGGGAGCTACATGATGTCAGGGCAGCTCAGCCCAACCATCAAACTGCAGTGGACAAGACTACTGGGAAGAGTTTTATGACTGAACCAATATCCAGCACCACCCACATGACTGAAAGCCAGAGATTTACATAGAAGGTGAGTACAGATTAAACGTGTTTTTACTTGTATATTAAGACACATGTTACATTATGCATAAAGGTCCCCTACTGTTTTTGTGCACTTTGAATGTTTTATCCTGATGCCAGACCCAATCCTCTATAATGTTAATGCAAATACTGGTGTTAAACCGAGCAGGATAGCACTAACAAGTGAGTGAATGTTTTTTGCAGACATTTTATATTCTTTTTTTCTTACAATTCCCTTTAACCCCTTAGTGACGGAGCCAAATTTTTTAAATCTGACCAGTGTCACTTTATGTGGTAATAACTCTGCAATGCTTCAACATATCCCAGTTATTTTGAGATTGTTTTTTCGTGACACATTATACTTTATGATAATGGTAAATTTAGGTCAATATGATTTGTGTTTATTTATAAAAAATATCAAAAATTTGAGAAAAATCTTAAATTAGCAATTTTCAAAATTTGAATGATAATCCCTTTAATCCAGATGGCCATACCACAGCAAACCATTAATAAATAATATTTCCCACATGACTGCTTTACATCAGCATCATTTGCAAAATGTTATTTTATTTTGTTAGCATTTTAAGAGGATTTAAAATGTAGCAGCAATTTTTCATTTTTTCAAGGAAATTTACAAAATTAATTTTTTAGGGACTTATCCATGTTTGAAGTGACTTTAGGGGCCTCATATATTGGGAAACCCCCAAACGTGATACCATTTTAAAAACAGCACCCCCTGACGTATTGAAAACTGCTTTCAGGTAGTTTATTAACCCTTCAGCTTTTCAGGAATTAATGCAAAGTGGTATGACAGAAATGAAAATGTGTATTTTTACCACCAAAATGCCGCTAACTTCTGAACAGATTACTACATCCGGCAGACTCTAAGGCCGCTATTTGGCTGTGAATTACCATGGCAAACATCAGGACCACAAAATGATGATCTGAGGGCACCAATTTGGATAAAGAGGAAGCCCCCACACTCTGTTAACCATTTATAATGATGTAGTCACTATTTACAGCAGCATCTAAGGGGTTAAACAGATTTGGACGGTACAAACACTGATTGTGGCTGATGCAGCAAGTTGTCAGCTATAGTGGACAGCCGACAGCTACTGGATTGTCACCAGTATGGGGAGGCTATGCTCTAATATCTCAGGTCAGTTAAGACGTATTGGCGGTCATTAAGGGGTTAAAGCTATATAAGCTGGAGGAAGTTTCTTCTTAAAATTGTTGTGATGTATGCAATTATTGTATTCTTATTCTTAAGTAGATATTATGCAAGAAAAAATAGATTTGGTACATTAGCAAAAATGTTAAACTAACTGCTGTTTGCAAGAAATTCATTAGACAAGAACAACTTATGTCACTCAACACAACTAATTACCAAATGGTTTCTCCAAATTCATAGAAAAAGAACACTTTTAATGACTGATGCGGCTTTAGAATAATTCATACTTTCATGACAAGCGTCTTAAGTACTTTGTAGATCACCTTTGACTGTTGAGATTTGTTGTAAATGTGTTGCATTTGCAGACACCAGGTTCTGCCAGTGACAGTGGTCTCCGGTTCATTAACATTTTTGGATTTCCATGTTGCTACCTCCTTCAAACCTCTTCTAAGGTTTTCTATAATGTTCAAATGATGAGACTGTAATTTCCACTCCAGAATCTTCCAGGACTTGTTCATGAACTAAGACCTGGTGAACTTTGAGGTACAGTATGCTTGGGAATATTGTCCGGTTAAAAGGTCCAGTGACCCCCAAGCTTTAGCTTTCTTGTAACATTTCCTGATACTTGAGTGAATCCATTTTGCCCCTCCACACACAGCAATTTTCCAGTATCAGAGCAAGGAAAGGTAGCCACCAAGCATCACAGCCACCGACATGCTTCACTACAGGGCATCACTGAACTACCTGCATGCTACACTGTAGGCATTACCGAGCCACCGCCATTCTTCAATCCATAGAACTGAAAAGTTCCAGTTTTGTTTCATCGCTTCACAGAAAAGGATCTCAATAAAGTCTGTAGCTTCTGTATGTGGTTTTGAGCATATTTTTACTGTTAATTGCTCTCTTAATGTAAGTTTATGAAGGGCTCTTCCTGAGTCTCCCAGGCTTAAATTGAGAAAGTGAATGTAAAAGAACCTGGCACTCAACTTAAATGTATGTAACTTGATATTTTATTGTGTATTACCAATAAAACGTTTCGGTCTAATCGACCTTCTTCAGTTACTACAAATATGGAAAAAGAGTATAAATAAACAAATCCCATCATGTGCAAACAAGAAAAGAATAATAATAAAAAAAGGGTGGGGTAAAAAACATGAGGATATAATATAACAAATGTATGTACTACATTTAGAGGAAAGGTCATATCAGTGTAATAGAAATTCTCATCATTGGCGTAGGTGCCACAGAATATTCCCATATTGGAATATAAAGTCGATCTTCGTAAAGGAGAAAGAAAATGAGACCTGGCATACCGTACTGATAGGGTTTATGGATGGATCTTGGTGATAATTCAGAATCAATCTGGTTAGAGTTGCTGTAATGAAAAGTGCATGGGGTGCCGTTATAGGGTGATGGCGAAGTCAATAAAGTGCCACTATTGAATAAAGGTTACCTTAGAGGTTAGTACGGCGCTCAGATTAGTAAAATGGGCTAGGAGCTGTGGACCAAACACAAAAAAGAAAGAAACCCTCCTGAGTCAAAACGCAACATAACGCGGGGCGCTGTAGACTTAAAGCACCTAGGAAGGTGTCCGGAGGTGAAGGTGAGATTACCTGGATCTGTACGGGCTGTGAATCGGTGTCCACCGCTTGTCAAACGAGTGCCGGGTGAGAGGCCCACTATGAGCGGGCGCGTGTTAAATAGAGTCCCGGAGAAAAGCCTGGGCTGGATGTGACGGACCCGGAAGTGCGTCTGTTGTCTCACATGGTTAGCGCGCGTGGTTTCCAGGAGTGAGATCATTGGAGGCGGTCTTTGGAGGATGGTCCCGGGATAGCGCTGCTAAAACAGTGCAATGGCTGTGCTACAAGTATCATTCATTAATGTCACACGGTGTGGGAACCTACCTGTGCACCCTTCCAGCTGTGCTCACGTCTTATTTATCCACGTAAATCGAGAAAATGACTTCTGGTCACAGAAAACGCTGACCTGATTCATCTATTCATAACTGCAATTATGTGGTCCAAGAGATAAGTGGATCAATGGCAGAAATGCTGAAAAACTCTGACCGGTAAGTACTGCACACATAGAACATAAATTGTTGATATCGGAGGTGGTGAAATAATTTAAAAAAAAACAAAACGCTGGAGTTGTACTTTATCTTTGAACTTGTGAACTACACTTCCAACTTTATCTCTAGGAACATTCAATGCCTTTTGTATATTTTTATATTCGTTTTCTTGTTTGTGCAAGACAATGATTCTTAAAGCGAACCTGTCACCAGGTTTGGCCGATATAAGATACAGCCACTTCCTTTCAGGGCTGATATACAGCATTCTATAATGCTGTAGATAAGCCCCCAATCCGACCTGAAAGATAAGAAAAACAAGTTGTATTATACTCACCGGGGGGGGGGGGGTGTATGGGAGCACTGTTCAATCCAATGGGTGTCGCAGGTTCGGGACCCGGACCTTCGATACCCATCAGACCACCAGACTGCCCCCTGTTTGAGTATAATATAACTTATTTTTCTTATCTTTCAGGTCGGATTGGGGGCTTATCTGCAGCATTATAGAATGTATAGTACCTTATATTGGCCAAACCTGGTAACAGGTTCCCTTTAACTTTTTGGACCAATCTGTTTGACAGCTACAGAATATACTGCTGGCTATTATTCATAAGGAATCTTAAGTGCTATAGTCTCCTGTCATAAGGAGATGGGGAAATTATTCTCAGACTGTACTAGTCGTTAGTGGCATCTTCTTTTATATTTGAAGAATCCGTTTGTTATGTTAGTTGTATTGAGCAACATAAATTTGTTCAGACAGTGCCGTTTTTTGTCTTTTTGGTCGATAAATTTGTCTTGCTTCATCAGTTTACAGCAGAAAGTTTGGCCATTTTTGTTAATAATCATAATTTGCAAGGAATGAATGAATAATTTTGATTACAACTGTATATAAAAAAAATTGCACTTTGGCCCTGTTGCTTCCAAAGAGCAGATAACTGCTTAAAAACTTGCAATAATTTTTAGACTTTTTGCCACAATAGCTTTTTTAGTATACTGATTATGGCACATAAGAGTTTGGGTAGTTTTTTTTAAGGCAATAAGGACTTTTTGGATTTAATCCCTTTTTCAGTAATTAAAGGCAATTAGAAGCTTTGCTATATGAACCTACCTATAAGAAAATACCGTCGTTATGCTTTCCTGATAGACAAAAGACATGCGTATATATAAATATACATGCATTATAAAGAGAATCAATTACTGTTCAATCATTATAGATTACAGAAAACAAGTAGGAATAAATCAGCGCAAAACTTATGTCTCCCTTTTATTAGGTAGCCAGAACAGAGGTACAAGCCCGTGATTACAAGATGGGAACGCCACTGGTAAATAAGAAAAGTCAAAGATTTCACCCCTGTGGCGGAATAAATAGCCCAAGAAGGACTCCCTGGTGGTAAGCAATAAGGGCAATGAGTGCACCCCAGTGGCAGGCTAAAAAGCCAAAGATGGGCACCCTGTTGGTAAATAAAAAGGTCAGAGAATATACCCTGGTGGCAGAATAAAAAGCCCAAGATGGCTCCCCTGCTGGAAGGCAAAAATCGCACCCAGGTACCAAGCTAAAACACCCAAGAAGGGCAACCCGGTGGTAAGCAAAAAGACAAAAAAAAGTACCCCAGTAGCAAGCTAAAAAGCCCAAGATAGGTGCACCGGTGGAAGGCAAGAGGCCAGACGGCACACCCCGGTGGCAGAATAAAATGCCGAAGATGGGTGTCCCGGTAGTAGGCAAAAGGACAGAGTTCACCCCGGTTGCAAGCTAAAGAGCCCAAGATGGGCGCATCGGTGGTGGGCCAGTGAGTGCACCCCAGTGGCAGGCTAAAAAGCCCAAGATGGGCGCCACGCTGGTAAATAAAAGTCAGAGAATGCACCCCTGTGGCAGAATAAAATGCCCAAGATGAGCTCCTCCGGTGGTAGGCAGTAAGGGAAATGACTGCACCCCAGTGGCAGACTAAAAAGCCCAAGATGGGTGCCCCCGGTGGTAAGCAGAAGGGCCAGAGCATGTACACCGTCGCAGGGAAAAAAAAAAGCCCAAGATGGGTACCCCGGTGGTAAGCAGAAAGTGCACCCCGTTACCAAGCTACAATGCTCAGGAGGGGCAGCAAAAAGGCCTACCCCTCCGAAAAATGCTCCCCAGTAGCAAGCTACAATGCCCAAGATGGGTGCATCGGTGGTAGGCAAGAGACTAGATATCACACCCCGGTGGCAGAATAAAATGCCTAAAATGGGTGTCCCGGTAGTAGGCAAAAGAACGTAGAGTGCACCCCGGTTGCAATCTAAATGGAACAAGATGGGCACATTGGTGGAAGGCCAATGAGTGCACCCCAGTGGCAGTCTAAAAATCCCATGATGGGCGCCACACAGGTAAATAAAAAGGTCAAAGATTGCACCCCAGTGGCAGAATAAAATGCCCAAGATGGGCTCCACCGGTAGTAGGCAATAAGGCCAATGAGTGCATCCCAGTGGCAGGCTAATAAGCCCAAGATGGGTGCACCGCTGGTAAATCAAGAAGTCAAAGAATGCACCCCGGTGGCAGAATAAAAAGCCCAAGATGGGTGCACCGCTGGTAAATCAAGAAGTCAAAGAATGCACCCCGGTGGCAGAATAAAAAGCCCAAGATGGGTGCCCCGGTGGTAGGCAGAAAGAGCACCCGTCACCAAGCTAAAATGCTCTGGAGGGGCAGAAAAAAGGCTAAAAAATGCACCCTGGTCAGCAAGCTAAAATGTCCAAGATGGGTTCAACAGTGGTAGGCGAGAGGCCAGACGGCACACCTCGGTGGCAGAATAAAAAGCCCAAGATGGGTGTCCCGGTGGTAGGTAGAAAGTGCACCCCATTACCAAGCTAAAATGTTCAGGAGGGGCAGAAAAAAGGCTAAAAAATGCACCCAAGTGGCAAGCAAAAGGGCTAGAGCGTGTACCCCGGTGACAGGGTAAAAAGCCCAAGATGGATGCCCTTGTGGTAGCCAACAAGGCCAATGAATGCAACCCAGTGGCAGGCTACAAAGCCCAATATGTGGGCCACGCTGGTAAATAAAAAGGTTAGCGAATGCAACCTGGTGTCAGAATAAAAAGACCTAGATGGGTGCCACGGTGGTAGGTAGAAATTGCACCCCGTTGCCAAACTAAAATGCTCAGGAGGGGCAGCGAAAAGGCCAAAAAATGCACCCTGGTATCAAGCTAAAATGCCCAAGATGGGTTCACCGGTGGTAGGCAAGAGGCCAGACAGCACACACCGGTGGCAGAATAAAAAGTCCAAGATGGATGCCCCGGTGGTAGGCAGAAAGTGCACCCTGTTACCAAGCTAAAATGTTCTGGAGGGGCAGCAAAAAAGGCCAAGAAAATGCGCCCTGGTATATGCAAAGGTCAGAAAATGCACCCTGGTGGCAGAATAAAAAGCCCAAGATAGGTGCCCCGGTGGTAGGCAGAAAGTGCACCCCGTTACCAAGCTAAAATGCTCAGGAGGGGCAGCGAAAAGGCTGAAAAAATGTACCACGGTAGCAAGCTAAAATGCCCAAGATGGGTGTCCCGGTAGTAAGCAAAAGGGCCAGATTGTGTACCCCGGTTACAGGGTAAAAAGCCCAAGATGGATGTACTGGTGATAGGCAATACGGCCAATGGATGCACCCCAGTGGCAGGCTACAAAGCCAAAGATGTGGGCCACTCTGGTAAATAAAAGTCAGAGAAAGCACCCTGGTGGCAGAAAAAAAAGCCCAAGATGGGTGCCCCGGTGGTAGGCAAACAGGCCAGAGAGCATCCCAGTGTCTGGCTGAAATGCCCAAGATGGGTGCCTCCGGTGGTAAGCAAAAAGGCCAAGTATTGGGCCCTTCTGGTGGGCCCACGGAAAATTGTGTACTCTGGTGGCACACCAACGGGAAAGGGTGTGCTCCGGTGGCACGCCAACGGGAAATGGTGTGCTCTGCTGGCACACCAACGGAAAAGTGTGTGCTCCGGTGGCACGCCAACGGGAAAAGGGTGTGCTCCAGTGACACGCCAGCAGAAAAAGGTTGTGCTGCGGTGGCATGCCAATGGGAAAAGAATGTGCTTCGGTGGCACACCAATGGAAAAAGGGAGTGCTCTAGTGGCACGGATAAGGGAAGGCTAAGTGCAGCACTTTTAATTATATGGAAAACCAACTGGTACTCATATTAACCCCTTGCTGACATGCACAGTTTATATACTATATATTAAATGTGGGGCCCTTATATATTAAATGGTGTGCTGTGTGTGGCCCCCATAAATTAAATGGAGGGCTATGTGGGATATCCATATATTAAATAGAGGGTGATGTGGGGCCCTGATATTAAATGGAGGCTATTGAGTTCCATATATTAAATGCATGGCTATGTGGGGCCCCCATGTATTAAATTGAGGGCTATGTGGAGGCCCCCATATATGAAATGGAGGGCTATGTGGGGCCCACATATATTGAATGAAAGACCCATTATATTAAAATAGGACGATGTGAAGCCCCCATATATTAAATGGGGCTATGTGGGGACCCCATTTATTAAATTGGGGGGCTATGCGGGGCCCATTATATTAACCCCTTCCCGACCCATGACGCCACGTAGGCGTCATGAAAGTCGGTGCCAATCCGACCCATGACGCCCATGTGTCGTCATGGAAAGATCGCGTCCCTGCAGATCGGGTGAAAGGGTTAACTCCAATTTCACCCGATCTGCAGGGACAGGGGGAGTGGTACTTTAGCCCCCCAGTGGCTACGATCGCTCTGATTGGCTGTTGAAAGTGAAACTGCCAATCAGAGCGATTTGTAATATTTCACCTTGAAAACTGGTGAAATATTACAATCCAGCCATTGCCGATGCTGCAATATCATCGGCCACGGCTGGAAACACTGATGTGCCCCCACCCCACCGATCGCCCCACCCCCAGTCCACCGATTGCCCCCCCAGTCCACCGATTTGTGGTCCGCTCCCTACCGTCCTGTGCTCCGCTCCCCCGTCCTCCTGTCCGCTCCCCCCATGCTCCTATGCCGCCCCCCACCCGTGCCTCGATCTCCCCCCCCCGTTATACTTACCGGGCCTCCCGGTGTCCCTCCGTCTTCTCCCTGGGCGCCGCCATCTTCCAAAATGGCGGGCGCATGCACAGTGCACCCACCGAATCTGCCGGCCGGCAGATTCGTTCCATGTACATTTTGATCAGTGATCAAAATAAAAAATAAATAAATAAATGAACCCCCCCTTTATCACCCCCACAGGTAGGAACAATAATAAAATAAAGAAAATTTTTTTTCCCCCACTACAGTTAGAACTAAAACGTATTCTGGTCCTCTGTGGATTTTTCCGCAGCGGTTTTTATAAATCCGCAGTGCAAAACCGCTGCGGATTTATCGCAGATTTACCGCGTTTTTTCTGCGGATTTCACTGCAGTTTTCTATTGGAGCAGTTGTAAAACCGCTGCGGAATCCGCAGCAAGAAGTGAAATGGAAATGTGCGGAATGTACATCGTTCCATGTACATTTTGATCACAGTGATCAAAATAAAAAAAAAAACTAAATGAACCCCTCCTTTATAACCCCCATAGGCAGTAACAATAATAAAATAAAGAAAATATATATATATATATATATTTTCCACTACAGTTAGAACTAGGGTTAGGGTTAGTGTATGTGCACACATATTCTGGTCCTCTGCGGATTTTCCCGCAGCGGTTTTTATAAATCCGCAGTGCAAAACCGCTGCGGATTTACCGTGTTTTCTGCGGATTTCACTGCGGTTTTCTATTGGAGCATTTGTAAAACCGCTGCGGAATCCACAGAAAGAAGTGAAATGTGCGGAATGTTAACCGCTGCCTTTCCACACAGTTTTTTCCGCAGTATGTGCGCAGCATTTTTTGTAAACTCATGGGAAACTGCTGCGGACCCGCAGCGGCGGAAACACTGTGGATCCGCAGCATTTTCTGCATCGTGTGCACATACCCTTAGAATTAGGCTATGTGCACACGGTGCGGATTTGCTTGCGGATCCGCAGCGGATTGGCCGCTGCGGATTAGTAGCAGTTTTCCATCAGCTTTACAGTTCCATGTAAACCTATGGAAAACCAAATCTGCTGTGCCCATGGTGCTGAAAATACAGCGCGGGAACGCGGTGTTGTATTTTTCGCAGCATGTCAATTCTTTGTGCGGATTCCGCAGCGTTTTACACCTGTACCTCAATAGGAATCCGCAGGTGAAATCTGCACAAAAAACACTGGAAATCCACGGTAAATCCGCAGGTAAAACGCAGTGCCTTTTACCCATGGTCTTTTAAAAAATGGTGCTGAAAAATCTCACACGAATCCTCAACGTGGGCACATAGCCTTAGGGTTAGGGTTGGAATTAGGGCTAGGGTTGGAAATAGGGTTAAGATTAGGCTTATGGTTAGGGGTGTGTTGGGGTTAGGGTTGTGGTTAGGGGTGTGTTGGGGTTAGAGTTTGGATTAGGGTTAGGATTATGGTTAGGGTTGGGATTAGGGTTAGGGGTGTGTTGGGGTTAGGGCTGTGGTTAGGGGTGTGTTGGGGTTAGGGTTGGAGGTAGAATTGAGGAGTTTCCACTGTTTAGGCACATCAGGGGTCTCCAAACGCAACATGGCGCCACCATTGATTCCAGCCAGTCTTGCGTTCAAAAAGTCAAATGGTGCTCCCTCCCTTCCGAGCCCCGACGTGCACCAAAACAGTGGTTTACCCCCACATATGGGGTATCAGCATACTCGGGACAAACTGGGTAACAACTATTGGGGTCCAATTTCTCCTGCTACCCTTTTGAAAATAAAAAACTGCTTGCTAAAACATCATTTTTGAGGAAAGAATTATTTTTTTTATTTTCACGGCTCTGCGTTGTAAACTTCTGTGAAGCACTTGGGGGTTCAAAGTGCTCACCACATATCTAGATAAGTTCCCTTGGGGGTCTAGTTTTCAAAATGGGGTCAGTTGTGGGGGGTTTCTACTGTTTAGGCACATCAGTGGCTCTGCAAACGTAACGTGATGCCCGCAGACCATTCCATCAAAGTCCACATTCCAAAACGTCACTACTTCCCTTCTGAGCCCCGACGTGTGCCCAAACAGTGGTTCCCCCCCACATATGGGGTATCAGCGTACTCAGGACAAACTGGGGTCCAATTTCTCCTGTTTCTCTTGTGAAAATAAAAAATTGCGGGCTTAAAAATTTTTTTTGAGGAAAGAAAAATTATTTTTTATTTTCACGGCTCTGCGTTATAAACTTCTGTGAAGCACTTGGGGGGTTTAAAGTGGTCACCACACATCTAGGTTAGTTCCATGGGAGGTCTAGTTTCCAAAATGGGGTCACATGTGGGGTGCTCAAATGTTTAGGCACACAGGGGCTTTCCAAACGCGATATGGTGTCAGCTAACGATTGGAGCTAATTTTTCATTCAAAAAGTCAAATGGCACTCCTTCCCTTCCAAGCCTGGCCGTGTGCCCAAACAGTGGTTTACCCCCACATGTGAGGTATCACTGTACTCAGGAGAAATTGCCCAATACATTTTAGGATCCATTTTATCCTGTTGCCCATGTGGAAATGAACAAATTGAGGCTAAAAGAAATTTTTTGTGAAAAAAAAAAAGTACTTTCATTTTTACGGATCAATTAGTGAAGCACCTGGGGGTTCAAAGTGCTCACTATGCATCTAGATAAGTTCCTTGGGGGGTCTAGTTTCCAAAATGGGGTCACTTGTGGGGAAGCTCCAATGTTTAGGTACACAGGGGCTCTCCAAATGCGACATGGTGTCCGCTAAAGACTGGAGCCAATTTTTCATTGAAAAAGTCAAATGGCGCTCCTTGCCCTCCGAGCCCTGTCGTGCGCCCAAACAGTAGTTCCCCCCCACATATGGGGTATCGGCGTACTCAGGACAAATTGTACAATAACTTTTGGGGTCCAGTTTCTCTTTTTACCCCTGGGAAAATTAAAAAATTGTTGCTAAAAGATCATTTTTGTGACTAAAAAGTTAAATGTTAATTTTTTCCTTCCATGTTGCTTCTGCTGCTGTGAAGCACCTGAAGGGTTAATAAACTTCTTGAATGTGGTTTTGTGCACCTTGAGGGGTGCAGTTTTTAGAATGGTGTCACTTTTGGGTATTTTCAGCCATATAGATCCCTCAAACTGACTTCAAATGTCCCTAAAAAATGGTTTTGTAAATTTCGTTGTAAAAATGAGAAGTCGCTTGGTCAAATTTTAACCCTTATAACTTCCTAGTAAAAAAAAAATTGTTTCCAAAATTGTGCTGATGTAAAGTAGACATGTGGTAAATGTTATTTATTAACTATTTTGTGTCATATAACTCTGGTTTAACAATAAAAATTCAAAATGTGAAAATTGCAAAAAATTTTAAGCCAAATTTCCATTTTTTTCCACAAATAAAGGCAAAAGTTATTGACGTAAATTTACCACTAACATGAAGCCCAATATGTCACGAAAAAACAATCCTAGAACCGTTAGTATCCGTTGAAGCGTTCCCGAGTTATTACCTCATAAAGGGACACTGGTCAGAATTGCAAAAAACGGCCAGGTCATTAAGGTCAAAATAGGCTGGGTCATGAAGGGGTTAAATGGAGGGCTCTGTGGGGCCCATTTTATTAAATTGAGGGCTATGTAGTGCCCATATGTATTAAATGGAGTACTATGTGAGTCCCAAGAGGGGTTCTACGCTGGTAATTAAAAAAGTCAAAGAATGCACCCAGGTGTCAGGCTGAAATGCCCAAGATGGGCGCCTCCGCTGGTAAGCAAAAAGGCCAAGTATTGGGCCCTTCTGGCGGGCCAACGGCAAATGGTGTGCTCCGGTGGCACGCCAACAGGAAATTGTGTTCTCCGGTGGCACGCCAACGGGAAATTGTGTGCTCCGGTGGCACGCCAACGGGAAATTGTGTGCTCCGGTGGCACACCAACGTAAAAGGGTGTGCTCCGGTGGCATGCCAGCGGGAAAAAGTATGTGTTCTGGTGACACGCCAAGGGTGTGCTCCGGTGGCACGCCAACGGGAAAAGGGTGTGCTCTGGTGGCACGCCAACGGGAAATGTGTGTGCTCTGGTGGCACGCCAACGGGAAATGGGTGTGCTCCGTTGGCACGCCAACGGGAAAAGGGTGTGCTCCGATGGCACGCCAACGGGAAAAGGGTGTGCTCCGGTGGCACGCCAACGGGAAAAGGATGTGCTCCGGTGGCACACCAACGGGAAAAGGGAGTGCTCTAGTGGCACGGGTAGGTAAAGCTAAGTGAAGCACTTTTAACCCCTTCATGACCCAGCCTATTTTGACCTTAATGACCTGGCCGTTTTTTGCAATTCTGACCAGTGTCCCTTTATGAGGTAATAACTCGGTAACGCTTCAACGGATCCTAGCGGTTCTGAGATTGTTTTTTCGTGACATATTGGGCTTCATGTTAGTGGTAAATTTAGGTAAATAATTGTTGCGTTTATTTGTAAAAAAAAGAATATGTAAATTTGGCTAAAATTTTGAAAATTTCGCAATTTTCAAATTTTGAATTTTTATTCTGTTATAAACCAGAGAGTTATGTGACACAAAATAGTTAATAAATAACATTTCCCACATGTCTACTTTACATCAGCACAATTTTGGAAACATTTTTTTTTGCTAGGAAGTTATAAGGGTTAAAATTTGACCAGCGATTTCTCATTTTTACAACGAAATTTACAAAACCATTTTTTTTAGGGACCACCTCATATTTGAAGTCAGTTTGAGGGGTCTATATGGCTGAAAATACCCAACAGTGACACCATTCTAAAACCTGCACCCCTAAAGGTGCTCAAAACAACATTCAAAAAGTTTATTAACCCTTCAGGTGCTTCACAGCAGCAGAAGCAACATGGAAGGAAAAAATGAACATTTAACTTTTTAGTCACAAAAATGATCTTTTAGCAACAATTTTTTTTATTTTCCCAAGGGTAAAAAGAGAAACTGGACCCCAAAAGTTATTGTACAATTTGTCCTGAGTACGCCGATACCCCATATGTGGGGGGGGGGGGAACTACTGTTTGGGCGCACGACAGGGCTCGGAGGGCAAGGAGCGCCATTTGACTTTTTCAATGAAAAATTGGCTCCAGTCTTTAGCGGACACCATGTCGCATTTGGAGAGCCCCTGTGTGCCTAAACATTGAAGCTTCCCCACAAGTGACCCCATTTTGGAAACTAGACCCCCCAAGGAACCTATCTAGATGCATAGTGAGCACTTTGAACCCCCAGGTGCTTCACAAATTGATCCGTAAAAATGAAAAAGTACTTTTTTTTTTTTCACAAAAAATTTCTTTTAGCCTCAATTTGTTCATTTCCACATGGGCAACAGGATAAAATGGATCCTAAAATGTGTTGGGCAATTTCTTCTGAGTACACCGATACCTCATCTGTGGTCACAAACCACTGTTTGTGCACACGGCAAGGCTCGGAAGGGAAGGAGCGCCATTTGACTTTTGAATGAAAATTAGCTCCAATCGTTAGCGGACGCCATATCGCGTTTGGAGAGCCCCTGTATGCCTAAACATTGGAGCTCCCCCACATGTGACCCCATTTTGGAAACTAGACCTCCCATGGAACTAACCTAGATGTGCGGTGACCACTTTAAACCCTCAAGTGCTTCACAGAAGTTTATAACGCAGAGCCGTGAAAATAAAAAATCATTTTTCTTTCCTCTAAAACTCTTTTTTATCCCACAATTTTTTATTTTCACAAGAGTAACAGGAGAAATTGGACCCCAAAAGTTGTTGTCCAGTTTGTCCTGAGTACGCTGATACCCCATATGTGGGGCGGAACCACTGTTTGGGCACACGTCGGGGCTCAGAAGGGAAATAGTGACGTTTTGGAATGCAGACTTTGAT
The DNA here is from genome assembly GCF_032444005.1 of Ranitomeya imitator. NCBI lineage: Eukaryota > Metazoa > Chordata > Amphibia > Anura > Dendrobatidae > Ranitomeya > Ranitomeya imitator. The sequence continues at coordinate 543,252,433 of NC_091282.1, forward strand.
GGAATGGTCTGCGGGCATCGTTATGTTTGCAGAGCCACTGATGTGCCTAAACAGTAGAAACCCCCCACAAGTGACACCATTTTGGAAAGTAGACCCCTCAAGGAACTTATACTCCTACAAACCACAATGGAAGCATATGCCAATAGAGGATAAAAATAGTATGATTTTATTTAGAACACGTAGACATATACATAAACAAACGGAGAATCACAATACAAAAATAGCTGCCACTACAAAGCCATGTCCTTCATACACAAGGATGTCTATCAAAGATACACAAGTACCTAGGACCAATGATATCTATCAGAAGTGTAAAATACACAGAGGGAATAATAAATAATAAACTCCTAGGTATATATGTGGAACTGTGTCACACAATTATGAATAGACTAGATAATAAATATATCATAAATCACAGCCTAGTGCTGTATAATCTGGATAATATTATTATTCCTTGGACGCTAAGGTGGGAAAATTATACCTACAAAGGACCGCACAGGCCCCAGATAATACGCAAATAAAGTGCCTAGTGACAATAGTAATCTTTCATATATAGCCCATATCTATGATATAAGGTGCAGGTGTATATACCCAAGACCAAGCTGTCCTCAATCAGGGCAAAAAAAAGAATAAAGTGCCAAGTGACAAAGCAATATAGACCACCATTAGCGATAAAGCATAATGTAGCTAGACATATAGAAGCTCAGGGAGGAGAATAATACATGACCTGTGTAGCGGCGCGGACCCCGACGCGTGTTTCGCGTTTAGCTTCTTCCTTGGGGGAAATTAGTATGAGTGGAAGATGTCAAATAACGTCCTTATATACCTTAGAAATCAGTGGTGGCAGCGGCATGTGTGCGGCGCTTCCGTTGTCTGAAACCGGATGTGACGTCAACATGAGTCGGCGTCTCACGTCACCTGTCCGCATCCCACACCGACGCGTCAGAGAGGGATGCGGTACAGGCAACGAACAGGACGCGTCGCCATGGAGACCCACAAGCCGGGGACTCGGGAAGCGCACACCGCTAGTTAGAGGAGGAAGGAGGGGAATAAGCCGTATTTACCCTAGTATGGCCACAGGAAAGGGAATGTGCCGCAGTAATATATGAATGAAAATCTATACAACCTGATATTACCGCATAAAAATACGCACTAAGCAGTATGAATAGATGTGAATAGTGAATAAAGTGCTCGTGCCGATAGGGATGTGAAAAAAGACCATAAATAACCTAAAATCTACACATAAGGAATCCCTCAGCGTCCAGTGACTAACAAGTGCAGACAATTATATATGTAGGCTACTTATATAAACATGCATATAGCAGCCAAAAGAATTTATATCATTTAGTTAATATACATGTCCCTTAAAAAAGACTCCATACAATGGAGAGAAAAAAGTGCAGTGCTCTAAAAAGTCAGATCATAATACACAAATCTGTTTTATCTTCATGGGCCATCCCACGGCGATATCCACAGGTTTCTCCCAAGATAGATTTCTTGCTGGCACGGAGATTTCCTAATCAGTAGTTCCTCAGATTCAAAACCACTTCAATAATGATGAAAAAGAGACGTATAAGCTGATACTAAAAATAACAACAAAATCATTAGAATAAGCATAAAAACAATTTAAAATAAGGACAGACAATTAAAATGAAACACCTAACAATTAAAAAGTGGAAAATGGTAAGTATAGTAATCTATTAGAGAAAGGAAACGAAACTCAGGATCTCATTAAGCCCATGTGGCTGTACAGAATTAACTTTGGAGATCCATCTAGCTTCCAATTGGGCTAGATTTTTGCGCCAGTCGCCACCCCTACGACCAATGTGAACCTTATCAATACCTGTGACCCTTAAAAGTTTGGCATTGCAATCATGCTTCATTCTGAAATGTCTAGGTACGGGTTTCAATGTTGATATGTCCTCAACATCCCTCGAGTTTACAATATCTCTATAATGTTCTCTTACCCGTATTTTTAAGGGTCTTGACGTCAAACCAACGTATATTTTCTTGCACGGACACGTGGCGTAGTAGACTACCCCCACACTATTGCATATAATAAACGTAATTGTATAGGTCTGGGTGCCATCGCTGGATACAAAGTCACTAGCTCGAGACCTATTCGGACAGGCTATGCAATCATTACAGGGAAAGAAACCCCATTTGGGGCCTTTTGATCCAAATGCTCTTTCCGGGGTTTGTCCTGGGTGATAACTATGAACCAGTAAGTCTCTATTGGCATATGCTTCCGTTGTGGTTTGTAGGAGTATATATATTGGAAGTGCCTTTTGTTAGGCCTATAATTTTGGGTTGCCCCAAAGGAACTTATCTAGATATGTGGTGAGCACTTTGAACCCCCAAGTGCTTCACAGAAGTTTACAACGCAGAGCCGCGAAAATAAAACAATTATTTTTCTTTCCTCAAAAATGATGTTTTAGCAAGCAATTTTTTATTTTCACAAGTGTAACAGGAAAAATTGGACCCCAATAATTGTTGCCCAGTTTGTCCTGAGTATGCTGATACCCCATATGTGGGGGTAAACCACTGTTTTGGCGCATGTCGGGGCTCGGAAGGGAGGGACTTTTTGAACGCAAGATTGGCTGGAATGAATGGTGGCGCCATGTTGCGTTTGGAGACCCCTGCCTTAACAGTGGAAACCCCTCAATTCTAACTCCAACACTAACCCCAACACACCCCTAACCCTAATCTCAACTCTAGCCATAACCCTAATCACAACCCTAACCCCAACACACCCCTAACCACAGCCCTAACCCCAACACACCCCTAACCCTAATCCCAACCCTAACCATAATCCTAACCCTAATCCAAACCCTAACCCCAACACACCCCTAACCACAACCCTAACCCCAACACACCCCTGACCACAAGCCTAATCTTAACCCTATTTCCAACCCTAGCCCTAATTCCAACCCTAACTCTAATTCCAACCTTAAGGCTATTTGCCCATGTTGCGGATTCGTGTGAGATTTTTCCGCACCATTTTTGAAAAATCCGCAGGTAAAAGGCACTGCATTTTACCTGCGGATTTACTGTGGATTTCCAGTGTTTTTTGGGCAGATTTCACCTACGGATTCCTATTGAGGAACAGGTGTAAAACGCTGCGGAATCCGCACAAAGAATTGACATGCTGCGGAAAATACAACACAACGTTCCCGCGCGGTATTTTCCGCACCATGGGCACAGCGGATTTGGTTTTTTATAGGTTTACATGGAACTGTAAAGCTGATGGGGAAAACTGCTACGAATCCGCAGCGGCCAATCCGCTGCGGATCCGCAGCCAAATCTGCTCTGTGTGCACATAGCCTAATTCTAAGGGTGTGTGCACACGATGCGGAAAATGCTGCGGATCCACAGCGTTTCCGCCGCTGCGGGTCCGCAGCAGTTTCCCATGAGTTTACAAAAAACGCTGCGCACATGCTGCGGAAAAAACTGCGGAAATGCAGCGGTTTACATTCTGCACATTTCACTTCTTTCTGCGGATTCCACAGCGGTTTTACAACTGCTCCAATAGAAAACCGCAGTGAAATCCGCAGAAAAAACGCAGTAAATCCGCAGCGGTTTTGCACTGCGGATTTATAAAAACCACTGTGGAAAAATCCGCAGAGGACCAGAATATGTGTGCACATATCGTAACCCTAGTTCTAACTGTAGTGGAAAATTTTTTTTTTCTTTTATTATTGTTCCTACCTATGGGGGTGATAAAGGGGGGGTTCATTTACTTTTTTTTTTTTATTTTGATCACTGTGATCAAAATGTACATGGAACGAATCTGCCGGCCGGCAGATTCGGCAGGCGCACTGTGCATGCGCCCGCCATTTTGGAAGATGGCGGCGCCCAGGGAGAAGGCGGATGGATACCGGGAGGCCCAGTAAGTATAAGGGGGGGGAGAGATCGGTGGCGCGGGGGAAGGGGGTGCGTCGGAGCACGGGGTGGGGGGTGGCATAGGAGCACGGGGGGAGCAAAAAGGAGGACGGGGGAGCGGAGCACAGGACGGAGGGGAGCGGACCACAAATCGGTGGATTGGGGGGGGGGGCACATCAGTGTTTCCAGCCATGGCCGATGATATTGCAGCATCGGCCATGGCTGGATTGTAATATTTCACCAGTTTTTTTAGGTGAAATATTACAAATCGCTCTGATTGGCTGTTGAAAGTGAAACTGCCAATCAGAGTGATCGTAGCCACGGGGAAAGGGGGTGTGTTGCCACCCTCCCTAGGCTAAAGTGACACTCCCCCTGTCCCTGCAGATCGTGTGAAATTGGAGTTAACCCTTTCACCCGATCTGCAGGGACACGATCTTTCCATGACGACACATAGGCATCATGGGTCGGATTGGCACCGACTTTCATGACGCCTACGTGGCGTCATGGGTCGGGAAGGGGTTAATTATATGGAAAACTAAGTGGTACTCATGTTAACCCCCAAGTGCACTCCTGTGGCAGGCTAAAAATCCCAAGATGGGTGCCACGCTGGTAAATAGAAAGGTCAAAGAATGCACCCCAGTGGCAGAATAAAATGCCCAAGATGGGCTCCACCGGTGGTAGGCAATAAGGCCAATAAGTGCACCCCAGTGGCAGGCTAAAAAGCCCAAGATGGGTGCCCTGCTGGTAAACACAAAGGTCAAAGAATGCACCCCGGTGGCAGAATAAAAAGCCCAAGATAGGTGCCCTGGTGGTAGGTAGAAAGAGCACCCCGTTACCAAGCTAAAATGCTCTGGAGGGGCAGCGAAAAAGGCCGAAAAATGCACCCTGGTAGCAAGCTAAAATGCCCAAGATGGGTTCACCGGTGGTAGGCAAGAGGCCAAACAGCACACCCCGGTGGCAGAATACAAAGCCCAAGATGGGTGCCCCGGTGGTAGGTAGAAAGTGCACCCCGTTACCAAGCTAAAATGTTCAGGAGGGGCAGCAAAAATTGCACCTGGTGGCAAGCTAAAAAGCCCATGTGGGGCCCCCATACATTAACTGAAGGGCTATGTGGGCCCCCCATATATTAAATGTGGGGCCCTTATATATTTAATGGTGTGCTGTGTGTGGCCCCCATATATTAAATGGAGGGCTATGTGGGATATCCATATATTAAATAGAGGGCTATGTGGGATATCCATATATTAAATGGAGGGCTATGTGGGATATCCATATATTAAATTGAGGGCTATGTGGAGGCCCCCATATATTAAATGGAGGGCTATATGGAGGCCCCCATATATTAAATGGAGGGCTATGTGGTGGCTCCCGTATATTAAATGGATGTCTAAATGGGGCCCCATATATTAAATGGAGGGCTATGTCAGACCCCTGTATATTAAATGGAGGGCTATGTGGCGCTCCTATATATTAAATGGAGGGCTTTCTGTGGGACCCATTATATTGAAATAGGGGTTTTTGGGGTCCCAATATTACATGGAGGGTTATGTGGGACCCCATATATGAAATGGAGGGCTATGTAGGGCCCACATATATTGAATGAAAGACCCATTATATTGAAATAGGACAATGTGAAGCCCCCATATATTAAATGGGGCTATGTGGGGACCCCATTTATTAAATTGGGGGGGGGGGGCTATGCGGGGCACCATATATTAAATGGAGAGGCTATGGTGGGCCCCTATATATTAAATGCATGGCTATAAGGGGACCCCATTTATTGAATTGAGGGGCTATGTGGGGCCTCCATATATTAAATGGAGGGCTATGTGGGGGCCCCATATATTAAATGGAAGGCTATGTGGGGTGCCTTAAAATAAAAGTACTATATGGGACCCCTTATATCAAATGGAGGGCTATGCGGTGCCCATTATATTAAATGGAGGGCTCTGTGGGGCCCATTTTATTAAATTGAGGGCTATGTAGGGCCCATATGTATTAAATGGAGTACTATGTGAGGCCCAAGAGGGGTTCCACGTTGGTAATTAAAAAGGTCAAAGAATGCACCCAAGTGTCAGGCTGAAATGCCCAAGATGGGCGCCTCTGCTGGTAAGCAAAAAGGCCAAGTATTGGGCCCTTCTGGCGGGCCAACGGCAAATGGTGTGCTTCGGTGGCACGCCAATGGGAAATTGTGTGCTCCGGTGGCACGCCAACGGGAAATGGTGTGCTCCGCTGGCACGCCAATGGAAAAGGGTGTGCTCCGATGGCAAGCCAACGGGAAAAGTGTGTGCTCCGGTGGCACACCAATGGGAAAAGGGTGTGCACCAGTGGCACGCCAACGGGAAAAGGATGTGCTCTGGTGGAACGCCAATGGGAAAAGGGTGTGCTCCGGTGGCACGCCAACGGGAAAAGGGTGTGCTCCGGTGGCACGCCAACGGGAAAAGGATGTGCTCCGGTGACACAACAAAAGGAAAATGGAGTGCTCTAGTGGCACGGGTAGGTAAAGCTAAGTGCAGCACTTTTAATTATATGGAAAACCAAGTGGTACTCATGTTAAACCCCAAGTCCACTCCTGTGGCAGACTAAAAATCCCAAGATGGGTGCCACGCAGGTAAATAGAAAGGTCAAAGAATGCACCCCAGTGGCAAAATAAAATGCCCAAGATGGGCTCCACCAGTGGTAGGCAATAAGGCCAATAAGTGCACCCCAGTGGCAGGCTAAAAAGCCCAAGATGGGTGCCCCGCTGGTAAACAAAAAGGTCAAAGAATGCACCCCCGTGGCAGAATAAAAAGCCCAAGATGGGTGCCCCGGGGGTAGGTAGAAAGAGCACGCCGTTACCAAGCTAAAATGCTCTGGAGGGGCAGCGAAAAAGGCCGAAAAATGCACCCTGGTATCAAGCTAAAATGCCCAAGATGGGTTCACCGGTGGTAGGCAAGAGGCCAGACAGCACACCCCGGTGGCAGAATAAGAAGCCCATGATGGGTGTCTCTGTGGTAAGCAAAAGGGCCATAGCTTGTACCCCGGTGACGGGGTAAAAAGCCCAAGATAGATGCCGTGGTGGTAGGCAATAAGGCCAATGAATGCACCCCAGTGGCAGTATACAAAGCCCAAGATGTGGGCCACGCTGCTAAATACAAAGGTCAGAAAATGCACCCTCGTGGTAGAATAAAAAGCCCAAGATGGATGCCCCAGTGGTAGGTAGAAAGTGCACCCCATTACCAAGCTACAATGCTCAGGAGAGGCAGCGGAAAGGCCCAAAAATGCACCCCGGTAGCAAGCTAAAATGCCCAAGATGGGTGCACCGGTGGTAGGCAAGAGGCCAGACGGCACACCCCTGTGGCAGAATAAAAAGCCCAAGATGGGTGCTCCGGTGGTAGGTAGAAAGTGCACACCGTTACCAAGCTAATATGCTCAGGAAGATCAGCAAAAAGGCCGAAAAATGCACCCCGTTAGCAGGCTAAAATGCCCTAGATGGGTGCATCGGTGGTAGGCAAAAGGCCACGTGGCACACCCCGGTGGCAGAAAAGCCCAAAATGGGTGCCCCGGAGGTAGGTAGAAAGTGCACCCTGTTACCAAGCTAAAATGCTCAGGAGGGGCAGCGAAAAGGCCGAAAGATGCACCTTGGTAGCAAGCTAAAATGCCCAACATGGGTTCACCGGTGGGTGGCAAGAGGCCAGACGGCACACCCCGGTGGCAGAATAAAAGCCCAAGATGGGTGCCCCGGTGGTAGGCAGAAAGTGCACCCCATTACCAAGCTAAAATGCTTAGGAGGGGCAGCATTAAGGTCAAAAAATGCACCCCGGTGGCAAGCTTAAAAGCCCATGATGGGTGTCCCGATGGTAAGCAAAAGGGCCAGATCGTGTACCCCGGTGACAGGGTAAAAAGCCCAAAATAGATGCCCTGGTGGTAGGCAATAAGGCCAATGGATACACCCCAGTGACAGGCTACAAAGCCCAAGATGTGGGCCACTCTGGTAAATATAAAAAGATCAGAGAATGCACCCTGGTGGCAGAATAAACAGCCCAAGATGGGTGCCCCGGTGGTAGGCAAACAGGCCAGAGAGCACCCCGGTGTCAGGCTGAAATGCCCAAGATGGGCGCCTCCGGTGGTAAGCAAAAAGGCCAAGTATTGGGCCCTTTTGGCGGGCCAACGGAAAATTGTGTGCTCCGGTGGCACACCAACGGAAAAGGGTGTGCTTCGGTGGCACGCCAATGGGAAAAGGGTGTGTTCCGGCGGCATGCCAACGGTAAAGGGTGTGCTTCGGTGGCACACCAACGGGAAAAGGGTGTGCTCCGGCGGCACACCAACAGGAAAAGAACGTACTTCGGTGGCACACCAATGGGAAAAGGGAGTACTCTGGTGGCACGGTGTTGTGAATTCTGTGGCTGAATTCACTCCTGTGGTCACAAGTGGTACTGCAGCTTCTGAGCTTCCTCCCTCAGGTGTTCTGGTGAGCTCGTTAACTGCTTCATTACTTAACTCCGCCTGATGCTGCTATCCTTGCTCCTTGTCAATGTTTCAGTGTTGGATCTGAGCTTCTCCTGATTGTTCCTGTGACCTGCTGCTCTGTATAGCTAAGTGCTTTTTGCTTTTTTTTGTTGCTTTTTTTCTGTCCAGCTTGTCTTTTGTTTTGCTGGAAGCTCTGAGACGCAAAGGGTGTACCGCCGTGCCGTTAGTTCGGCACGGTGGTTTTTTTTTGCCCCCTTTGCGTGGTTTTGCTTTAGGGTTTTTTGTAGACTGCAAAGTTCGCTTTACTGTCCTCGCTCTGTCCTAGAATATCGGGCCCCACTTTGCTGAATCTATTTCATCCCTACGTTTTGTCTTTTCATCTTACTCACAGTCATTATATGTGGGGGGCTGCCTTTTCCTTTGGGGAATTTCTCTGGGGCAAGTCAGGCCTATTTTTCTATCTTCAGGCTAGCTAGTTTCTTAGGCTGTGCCGAGTTGCCTAGGTAGTTGTTAGGCGCAATCCACAGCCGCTTTTAGTTGTGTTTAGAATAGGATCAGGTGTGCAGTCTACAGAGTTTCCACGTCTCAGAGCTCGTTCTTGTATTTTTGGGTATTTGTCAGATCACTGTGTGCGCTCTGATCGCTAAGCACACTGTGTTTCTGGATTGCCTTCATAACACCTGTCATTAGCAGACATAACAGTACAAGGAGCCTAACTAATGATTCTCAATAGAGGGAAAGAAAAAGTTCTGACATCATTTTTTTTTTTTTTTTTTCTGCTCTGTGTTCACTTTTTTTTTTCCCCCTAGACATTTGGGTGATTCTGGACACAGGTGTGGACATGGATATTCAGGGTCTGTGCTCTTCAATGGATAATCTCGTTATAAATGTACAAAAAATTCAAGATACTATTGATCAGAAATCTATGTTAGAACCAAGAATTCCTATTCCTGATTTGTTTTTTGGAGATAGAACTAAGTTTCTAAGTTTCAAAAATAATTGTAAGCTATTTCTGGCCTTGAAACCTCATTCTTCTGGTAATCCTATTCAACAGGTTTTGATTATTATTTCTTTTTTGCGCGGCGACCCTCAAGACTGGGCATTTTCTCTTGCGCCAGGAGACCCTGCATTGAGTAGTGTCGATGCGTTTTTCCTGGCGCTCGGATTGCTGTACAATGAGCCTAATTCAGTGGATCAGGCTGAGAAAAATTTGCTGGCTTTGTGCCAGGGTCAGGATGATATAGAAGTATATTGTCAGAAATTTAGGAAATGGTCAGTACTCACTCAGTGGAATGAATCTGCGCTGGCAGCTTTGTTCAGAAAGGGTCTCTCTGAGGCTCTTAAGGATGTCATGGTGGGATTTCCTATGCCTGCTGGTTTGAATGAGTCTTTGTCTTTGGCCATTCAGATCGGTCGACGCTTGCGCGAGCGTAAATCTGTGCACCATTTGGCGGTACTGCCTGAGGTTAAACCTGAGCCTATGCAGTGCGATAGGACTATGACTAGAGTTGAACGGCAGGAATACAGACGTCTGAATGGTCTGTGTTTCTACTGTGGTGATTGCACTCATGCTATTTCTGATTGTCCTAAGCGCACTAAGCGGTCCGCTAGGTCTGCCGTCATTGGTACTGTACAGTCCAAATTCCTTCTGTCCATTACCTTGATATGCTCTTTGTCGTCGTTTTCTGTCATGGCGTTTGTGGATTCGGGCGCTGCCCTGAATCTGATGGATTTGGATTATGCTAAACGTTGTGGGTTTTTCTTGGAGCCTTTGCGGTGTCCTATTCCATTGAGAGGAATTGATGTTACACCTTTGGCCAAGAATAAACCTCAATACTGGGCCCAGCTGACCATGTGCATGGCTCCTGCACATCAGGAAGTTATTCGCTTTCTGGTGTTGCATAATCTGCATGATGTGGTCGTGTTGGGGTTGCCATGGCTACAAACCCATAATCCAGTATTGGATTGGAATTCCATGTCGGTATCCAGCTGGGGTTGTCAGGGGGTACATGGTGATGTTCCATTTTTGTCGATTTCGTCATCCACCCCTTCTGAGGTCCCAGAGTTCTTGTCTGATTATCAGGATGTATTTGAAGAGCCCAAGTCCGATGCTCTACCTCCGCATAGGGATTGTGATTGTGCTATCAATTTGATTCCTGGTAGTAAATTCCCTAAAGGTCGATTATTTAATTTATCCGTGCCCGAACACGCCGCTATGCGCAGTTATGTGAAGGAGTCCCTGGAGAAGGGACATATTCGCCCATCGTCATCACCACTGGGAGCAGGGTTCTTCTTTGTAGCCAAGAAGGATGGTTCGCTGAGACCGTGTATTGATTACCGCCTTCTTAATAAGATCACTGTTAAATTTCAGTATCCCTTGCCATTGTTATCTGACTTGTTTGCTCGGATTAAGGGGGCTAGTTGGTTCACTAAGATAGATCTTCGTGGTGCGTATAATCTGGTGAGAATCAGGCAAGGAGATGAATGGAAAACTGCATTCAATACGCCCGAGGGTCATTTTGAGTATCTAGTGATGCCGTTCGGACTTGCCAATGCTCCATCTGTGTTTCAGTCTTTTATGCATGACATCTTCCGTGAGTATCTGGATAAATTCCTGATTGTTTACTTGGATGACATTTTGATCTTCTCAGATGATTGGGAGTCTCATGTGAAGCAGGTCAGAATGGTTTTTCAGGTCCTGCGTGCTAACTCTTTGTTTGTGAAGGGATCAAAGTGTCTCTTCGGTGTGCAGAAAGTTTCATTTTTGGGGTTCATCTTTACCCCTTCTACTATCGAGATGGATCCAGTTAAGGTCCAAGCCATCCAGGATTGGATTCAGCCGACATCTCTGAAAAGTCTGCAAAAGTTCCTGGGCTTTGCTAATTTTTATCGTCGCTTCATCTGTAATTTTTCTAGCATTGCCAAACCATTGACCGATTTGACCAAGAAGGGTGCTGATTTGGTTAATTGGTCTTCTGCTGCTGTGGAAGCTTTTCAGGAGTTGAAGCGTCGTTTTTGTTCTGCCCCTGTGTTGTGTCAGCCAGATGTTTCTCTTCCGTTCCAGGTCGAGGTTGATGCTTCTGAGATTGGAGCAGGGGCGGTTTTGTCACAGAGAGGTTCTGATTGCTCAGTGATGAAACCATGTGCTTTCTTTTCCAGGAAGTTTTCGCCCGCTGAGCATAATTATGATGTGGGCAATCGAGAGTTGCTGGCCATGAAGTGGGCATTCGAGGAGTGGCGTCATTGGCTTGAAGGAGCTAAGCATCGCGTGGTGGTATTGACTGATCATAAGAACTTGACTTATCTCGAGTCTGCCAAGCGCTTGAATCCTAGACAGGCCCGTTGGTCGTTATTTTTTGCCCGCTTCGACTTTGTGATTTCGTACCTTCCGGGCTCTAAAAATGTGAAGGCGGATGCTCTGTCTAGGAGTTTTGTGCCCGACTCTCCGGGTTTATCTGAGCCAGCGGGTATCCTCAAGGAAGGAGTCATTGTGTCTGCTATCTCCCCTGATTTGCGGCGGGTGCTGCAAAAATTTCAGGCGAATAAACCTGATCGTTGTCCAGCAGAGAAACTGTTCGTCCCTGATAGGTGGACTAATAAACTTATCTCTGAACTTCATTGTTCGGTGTTGGCTGGTCATCCTGGAATCTTTGGTACCAGAGAGTTAGTGGCTAGATCCTTCTGGTGGCCATCTCTGTCACGGGATGTACGTACTTTTGTGCAGTCCTGTGGGATTTGTGCTAGAGCTAAGCCCTGCTGTTCTCGTGCCAGTGGGTTGCTTTTGCCCTTGCCGGTCCCAAAGAGGCCTTGGACACATATTTCGATGGATTTCATTTCTGACCTTCCCGTTTCTCAAAAGATGTCAGTCATTTGGGTGGTCTGTGATCGCTTTTCTAAAATGGTCCATCTGGTGCCCTTGGCTAAATTGCCTTCCTCCTCTGATTTGGTACCTTTGTTCTTTCAGCATGTGGTTCGGTTGCATGGCATTCCTGAGAATATTGTTTCTGACAGAGGTTCCCAGTTTGTTTCAAGGTTTTGGCGAGCCTTTTGTGGTAGGATGGGCATTGACCTATCCTTTTCCTCGGCTTTCCATCCTCAGACTAATGGCCAGACCGAACGAACCAATCAGACCTTGGAAACATATCTGAGATGTTTTGTTTCTGCAGACCAGGATGATTGGGTGTCCTTTTTGCCGTTGGCTGAGTTCGCCCTTAATAATCGGGCCAGCTCGGCTACCTTGGTTTCTCCATTTTTTTGCAATTCTGGGTTCCATCCTCGTTTCTCTTCAGGACAGGTTGAGTCTTCGGACTGTCCTGGTGTGGATTCTGTGGTGGATAGGTTGCAGCAGATCTGGACTCAGGTAGTGGACAATTTGATCTTGTCCCAGGAGAAAGCTCAACTTTTCGCTAATCGCAGACGCCGTGTGGGTCCCCGACTTCGTGTTGGGGATCTGGTTTGGTTATCTTCTCGTCATCTTCCTATGAAGGTTTCCTCTCCTAAATTTAAACCTCGTTTTATTGGTCCGTATAGGATTTCTGAGGTTCTCAATCCTGTGTCTTTTCGTTTGACCCTCCCAGACTCCTTTTCCATACATAATGTATTCCATAGGTCGTTGTTGCGGAGATACGTGGCACCTATGGTTCCATCTGTTGAGCCTCCTGCCCCGGTTTTGGTGGAGGGGGAATTGGAGTATATTGTGGAGAAGATTTTGGATTCTCGTGTTTCTAGACGGAAACTCCAGTATCTGGTTAAATGGAAGGGTTATGCTCAGGAAGATAATTCCTGGGTTTTTGCCTCTGATGTTCATGCTTCCGATCTTGTTCGTGCCTTTCATGCGGCTCATCCTGGTCGGCCTGGGGGCTCTGGTGAGGGTTCGGTGACCCCTCCTCAAGGGGGGGGTACTGTTGTGAATTCTGTGGCTGAATTCACTCCTGTGGTCACAAGTGGTACTGCAGCTTCTGAGCTTCCTCCCTCAGGTGTTCTGGTGAGCTCGTTAACTGCTTCATTACTTAACTCCGCCTGATGCTGCTATCCTTGCTCCTTGTCAATGTTTCAGTGTTGGATCTGAGCTTCTCCTGATTGTTCCTGTGACCTGCTGCTCTGTATAGCTAAGTGCTTTTTGCTTTTTTTTGTTGCTTTTTTTCTGTCCAGCTTGTCTTTTGTTTTGCTGGAAGCTCTGAGACGCAAAGGGTGTACCGCCGTGCCGTTAGTTCGGCATGGTGGGTTTTTTTTGCCCCCTTTGCGTGGTTTTGCATTAGGGTTTTTTGTAGACTGCAAAGTTCGCTTTACTGTCCTCGCTCTGTCCTAGAATATCGGGCCCCACTTTGCTGAATCTATTTCATCCCTACGTTTTGTCTTTTCATCTTACTCACAGTCATTATATGTGGGGGGCTGCCTTTTACTTTGGGGAATTTCTCTGGGGCAAGTCAGGCCTATTTTTCTATCTTCAGGCTAGCTAGTTTCTTAGGCTGTGCCGAGTTACCTAGGTAGTTGTTAGGCGCAATCCACAGCCGCTTTTAGTTGTGTTTAGGATAGGATCAGGTGTGCAGTCTACAGAGTTTCCATGTCTCAGAGCTCGTTCTTGTATTTTTGGGTATTTGTCAGATCACTGTGTGCGCTCTGATCGCTAAGCACACTGTGTTTCTGGATTGCCTTCATAACACCTGTCATTAGCAGACATAACAGCACGGATAAGGGAAGGCTAAGTGTAGCACTTTTAATTATATGGAAAACCAACTGGTACTCATTAACCCTTTGCTGACATGCGCAGTATATATACGTCACTGCGTTCCCGCAAACGGCTATGTGGAGACGCCATATATTAAATGTAGGGCTAGGTGGGCCCCATATATTGAATGGCGATCTAGATGGGGCCCAATGTAGTGAAGTGCTATGTGAGGCCTCCATATACTGTATTGGAGGGCTTTGTAGGACCCTCATAGATTAAATGGAGGGCTATGTGGGGGCCCCCATATATTAAATGTGGGGCCCTTATATTTTAAATGGTGTGCTGTATGTGGCCCCCATATATTAAATGGAGGGCTATGTGGAGGCCCGCAGATATTAAATGGAGGGCTATGTGGTGGCTCCCGTATATTAAATGGATGTCTAAATGGGGCCCCATATATTAAATGGAGGGCTATGTGGGGCCACATATATTGAATGAAAGACCCATTATATTGAAATAGGACGATGTGTAGCCCCCATATATTAAATGGGGCTATGTGGGGACCCCATTTATTAAATTGGGGGGCTATGCGGGGCACCATATATTAAATGGAGGGGCTATGGTGGGCCCCTATATATTAAATGCATGGCTATGAGGGGACCCCATTTATTGAATTGAGGGTCTATGTGAGGCCTCCATATATGAAATGGAGGGCTATATGGGGGCCCCAAATATTAAATGGAAGGCTATGTGGGGTGCCTTATAATAAAAGTAATATATGGGACCCCTTATATTAAATGGAGGGCTATGCGGGGGCCCATTATATTAAATGGAGGGCTATGTGGGGTCAATTATGTTAAATTGAGGGCTATGTAGTGCCCATATGTATTAAATGGAGTACTATGTGAGGCCCAAGAGGGGTTCCACGCCGGTAATTAAAAAGGTCAAAGAATGCACCCAAGTGTCAGGCTGAAATGCCCAAGATGGGCGCCTCTGCTGGTAAGCAAAAAGGCCAAGTATTGGGCCCTTCTGGTGGGCCAACGGCAAATGGTGTGCTCCGGTGGCACGCCAACGGGAAATTGTGTGCTCCGGTGGCATGCCAATGGGAAATGGTGTGCTTCGGTGGCACGCCCATGTAAAAAGGTGTGCTCCGGTGGCATGCCAATGGGAAAAGGGTGTGCTCCGGTGGCACGTCAACAGGAAAAGGGTGTGCTCCGGTGGCACGCCAACAGGAAAAGGGTGTGCTCCGGTGGCACGCCAACGGGAAAAGGGTGCTCCAGTGGCACGCCAATGGGAAAAGGGTGTGCTCCGGTGGCATGCCAACGGGAAAAGGATGTGCTCCGGTGGCACACCAATGGGAAAAGGGAGTGCTCTAGTGGCACGGGTAGGTAAAGCTAAGTGCAGCACTTTTAATTATATGGAAAACCAAGTGGTACTCATGTTAACCCCCAAGTGCACTCCTGAGGCAGGCTAAAAATCCCAAGATGGGTGCCACGCTGGTAAATAGAAAGGTCAAAGAATGCACCCCAGTGGCTGTTAAAAATCGTTATTGCGCAAAAATATCTAATCAAGACTTAACCAGTTGCGTTATTCTTAAAAGAAAAATGTCATGATATCCTGAAGAAAGTATAGTGGTTTATTCACCATTGCAGCAAAACAGTTACGAACAGAGTGTCCATGTGTAAATATCAGCGCTTGTCTTGTTACTCATCTTTCCCAAGGTCCTGAATGGTAAAAGTCATCTGTCTGTGTGAAGTCTGAAGTCATCATGGCTTCCGCTATCAGCTGTTGCTTCTTTATCTGTTGTCCATGGAGAATGAATGTGCAGGAAGGGAGGTGACCGTCCCACGTGACAAAAGCCCCCACACCCTCCTAAGAGACGTTTATATATGTTCAACACAGATCACGTGTCTTCTGTATATGGAGTTAACTTATACTCTGAGCTACATACACAGAAATAGCTTTTGATAGTGTCAGCAAGAAACCATGTGCTCGGTACAGAATAAAAATAAGAATAATTAATATTTAACAATTCCCCCTTTTGAGGGTGACAGACATTGATTGGAACCCTCAAATTAAAATAATAAGATCTACTTTCTTCTTTGGCAAAATGATGTAATAAATAATATCAATAATAATATTGTTATATGTTCTCAATAACATAATGATATGTAAATTCATGTTATGGTAGGCCGTGACTAATATTCATATAAAATTATATAATTATACTTCCCTATATCTACTTGAAGCATCTCAGGTCTGATGTCATCTGGTCTTCATATTGATGTCTTCTTGGTTCTTTTAAACAATCTTTAATATAAGTCTTTTTAAATAGATGATAGCATGTAGATATGTAGAGACTGTGTGTCATGTGTCAATCAAAGTCCATAAAATCAAATGTTGATAAGAAAACAAAGTCCATAGATGAAATGTCGCTTTAATATCTGTGCAGTGTCACCTTTAGAGACCTGGACTTACATTGGCTCGCCTTGGAAATCATCTGGAATCCTCAAATCATCCGCACTAGTCTTGGGACAGGTGTGACGTCTTTGGTCAGCACAGCAAGGGATACATTGACTCTTCCTTGCCAAACATAGCACCATAACCAGTCCTTAGTGCACAGGACACATGTCAGGGTTGTAGCGTCCTGACAATTACCTGAGTGTTCACCAGCTTTCATGGAAGTCTTATAGGTGATAGGAAACCACTGGAACGTGATAAAAACGTAATAACACAGTTCATCTTTGATACTGTACTCATAGTCAGTGCTGGATGCTGTAGTTGTGAATGGTGACATGAATTGTATTTGACACAGTCTATTATTACTCAGAAATCATAGCATTGTTACCTTGTTGAACTTCTGGATAACGGCTTTTCTTCTTGCAACTTTTAAGAATCAATTGAATTTAGAAATATGAAAATCTTTATTAACGTAACGTCAATATCTTGATTGAAGTCTTCATTCCCTATTCTATACCAAATCTGGTAATTTCCCTAACTTATAATATCACAGCGTACCATAGCAATCAATAATATCCATATTAAATTATATTAAAATGGAATTTATATTTGGAAAATAAAATAATAATAATAATAAATGATATATTATTTACCATATTCTTCATGTGATTGGACATTTTTATGTCATAGGTGTAATTTCTTCTTGAACCCATAGATGTCGGTGTGTCTTTTATGTAACAAGTGCTGATATTTATTATTGAAACTTTATTAATTTATGTTCAGTAGACCAATAATATGTAAGTATGTATAGTCATGAACCAAAATAAGAATATATATATGAATGAATGAATGAGTGAAAGAATTGTTGTTTTTAACTCAGAATTGAAATTTTCTTATATAATGAAACCATATGATCACTATATTTGATAAAGCAATATGCTTGTAGACATTACTCTATTAAATATTGATTTTTCTTGAGATGAAAAATAAAAATGAAAAATAAACATGAAGAAAAAATTAAAAATGAAAAATTAAAATAAGGCCTTCACTTGTTGATGAAAAATGAAAAATAAAAATGAGAATAAAAAATAAAAATAAGAATAAGGCCTTTATATGTTGATGACAAATGCTGAGGTTATGTCTCAGTAACACATTCCCTTAATATTTTCCTCATGTAGATGTTGTCATAACCTTGGATCACCAAAATATTGAAATTATGCAACTTTGCATATAATACCCTTCATAAGAGAAAAAAAATATTTATAATATTTATTGTTATTGTACCCAATAATACCTTATTAATATTTCTTCCTTATTAAAATGTGTGAAGAAGAGGTATTGATGAAATGTGATGATGTGATCAAGATCAAAAACACATTTCCCCCTTAATATCAAAAAATATTATTTTATGAAAAAATTAATTTGTAAAAACCCAAGTGAAAAATCATTATTTTTATAACTGTCATATCAACTTGTGCCATATATTTGTTTGAAGATGTGTACTCATCTATGTAACTATAAAAAACACTGAATATGAAAAAAATTGTCATTTGGGAAATGTTATTGTACTTATTCACTAATAATCACTAAAGAAATATATGTTGAATAATAATATTTAAATATATCTTAATATTCTAATAATTTAACTGAATCTTATTTTCTCGTTAACACAAGGTGTTTTTTTTTTTTCCTTTCAAACATACCATAAATCATGAGGCCTCAGTCAAACTGTGCATACACATTCCACATTCCACATACCACGCTCTGGTCACTCTTACATTACACACTTAGCATTAGGTTCACTCCAGCAGCTGCCCATACACTTCTGTCATCTGTCACTCAGACGGTGACACACATAGACGTTCACAATGTATATTTCATATACAAAGAATACACATGTATTAACCCAAAATATTGTATCCTAATTATCAATCAATGCGCAATGTAATATTGTATCCTAATTATCAATCAATGCGCAATGTAAATGTAAGAAGTAAGACAGGCAATTAACAGTAAAAAGAAAGCATTTGCACTACTAAAGCAGGATGGCACCATTGAAGCTCTAAAAAACTATAGGGAGAAAAATACTTTATCTAAAAAACTAATTAAAGCTGCCAAAAAGGAAACAGAGAAACACATTGCTAAGGAGAGTAAAACTAATCCCAAACTGTTCTTCAACTATATCAATAGTAAAAGAATAAAAACTGAAAATGTAGGCCCCTTAAAAAATAGTGAGGAAAGAATGGTTGTAGATGACGAGGAAAAAGCTAACATATTAAACACCTTCTTCTCCACGGTATTCACGGTGGAAAATGAAATGCTAGGTGAAATCCCAAGAAACAATGAAAACCCTATATTAAGGGTCACCAATCTAACCCAAGAAGAGGTGCGAAACCGGCTAAATAAGATTAAAATAGATAAATCTCCGGGTCCGGATGGCATACACCCACGAGTACTAAGAGAACTAAGTAATATAATAGATAAACCATTATTTCTTATTTTTAGGGACTCTATAGCGACAGGGTCTGTTCCGCAGGATTGGCGCATAGCAAATGTGGTGCCAATATTCAAAAAGGGCTCTAAAAGTGAACCTGGAAATTATAGGCCAGTAAGTCTAACCTCTATTGTTGGTAAAATATTTGAAGGGTTTCTGAGGGATGTTATTCTGGATTATCTCAATGAGAATAACTGTTTAACTCCATATCAGCATGGGTTTATGAGAAATCGCTCCTGTCAAACCAATCTAATCAGTTTTTATGAAGAGGTAAGCTATAGGCTGGACCACGGTGAGTCATTGGACGTGGTATATCTCGATTTTTCCAAAGCGTTTGATACCGTGCCGCACAAGAGGTTGGTACACAAAATGAGAATGCTTGGTCTGGGGGAAAATGTGTGTAAATGGGTTAGTAACTGGCTTAGTGATAGAAAGCAGAGGGTGGTTATAAATGGTATAGTCTCTAACTGGGTCGCTGTGACCAGTGGGGTACCGCAGAGGTCGGTATTGGGACCTGTTCTCTTCAACATATTCATTAATGATCTGGTAGAAGGTTTACACAGTAAAATATCGATATTTGCAGATGATACAAAACTATGTAAAGCAGTTAATACAAGAGAAGATAGTATTCTGCTACAGATGGATCTGAATAAGTTGGAAACTTGGGCTGAAAGGTGGCAGATGAGGTTTAACAATGATAAATGTAAGGTTATACACATTTGAAGAAGGAATCAATGTCACCATTACACACTGAATGGGAAACCACTGGGTAAATCTGACAGTGAGAAGGACTTGGGGATCCTAGTTAATGATAAACTTACCTGGAGCAGCCAGTGCCAGGCAGCAGCTGCCAAGGCAAACAGGATCATGGGGTGCATTAAAAGAGGTCTGGATACACATGATGAGAGCATTATACTGCCTCTGTACAAATCCCTAGTTAGACCGCACATGGAGTACTGTGTCCAGTTTTGGGCACCGGTGCTCAGGAAGGATATAATGGAACTAGAGAGAGTACAAAGGAGGGCAACAAAATTAATAAAGGGGATGGGAGAACTACAATACCCAGATAGATTAGCGAAATTAGGATTATTTAGTCTAGAAAAAAGACGACTGAGGGGCGATCTAATAACCATGTATAAGTATATAAGGGGACAATACAAATATCTCGCTGAGGATCTGTTTATACCAAGGAAGGTGACGGGCACAAGGGGGCATTCTTTGCGTCTGGAGGAGAGAAGGTTTTTCCACCAACATAGAAGAGGATTCTTTACTGTTAGGGCAGTGAGAATCTAGAATTGCTTGCCTGAGGAGGTGGTGATGGCGAACTCAGTCGGGGGGTTCAAGAGAGGCCTGGATGTCTTCCTGGAGCAGAACAATATTGTATCATACAATTAGGTTCTGTAGAAGGACGTAGATCTGGGGATTTATTATGATGGAATATAGGCTGAACTGGATGGACAAATGTCTTTTTTCGGCCTTACTAACTATGTTACTATGTTACTATGTAATCTATTAAATTTAGTATTCTAATATTCCTTTGAATATTCCCCAAATATTATCTAACACTATGTTTTAACCTATAGAAAGGACTCCTCCATTTACAAGAAACCCGAGTTGAATGTTCCAACGCTATTTCGGTACAGGAATCCATTTGCATGTAAAGGCTGAGGAAAATTCCTAAAGTTAAAAAACACGGCAATATGATATCCCTTAACTCACAGCTGTCACGTCATGCACCATGCAGGGGAAAAAACATAATGTTACAGAAAAACATGTAGTACACACATTTTAGGTTTTTAGATATATTATTTATTTTTAAGTGTTAAATATATAAAAATCATGCAGTTAATATAACTTCCTGTGTGAATAAGACATAAATTCATGAAACAGGTATTTTTTGTTCAATCCTCGCTTTGAAAGTAAAATTCTAAGGGAAAATGAATGATAAAGATTAATTTCATATTTATTTAAAAACAAAATAATTTAAATATCTTATACATATGTATATATTTAATAAATGTATTTAATTATAATTCTAAATATTTTTACTTGAGTAAATTTTAATTATTTCACTATATATATAAAAATGCAGTTAATATAATCTCTACTTATACAAATATGCTACAGTATTTACTGTATACTATATTAATATATGTAACTGCAGAATTATATTGAATAAAATAATTACATTAATAAATAATACATTGTATAACTCATCATATAATATACCAGTAATTACATTTTTAGCCAATCCCTATCCCAAAATTTACCTCTCTGTTGATAATTTGTTGAAATGCTTTATTTAGTAAGGTCAGTTTTAACCCTATGGACTCTTTGAAGAGCTGTGATAATGGAGTGTTCGGCTGAGCACCCCCTGAGATACTCACCTGCTTCCATTTGTCAATTTCCGTCATCTCAGAGAGATCTGAGCCTTCAGCATTTAACCCTTTCAGAGGAATTTCTTTGATAGATTCCTGAATCATTTCATAGGGTTTGTAGCAAATATGTAATTTTCTTCGTACTTCGTAGATTTGATTTTGGATCAGATTTGAAGATTTTGATTTTGGCTTTTGATAAGATTGAATTCTGACTGGTTTCAAAGACTTAGTAAAATTTGTTTTCCTTTCAAGATTCTCGTGTTTTCTAGAAAAATCTAGGGATTTTGCGCATTCGTATAAAGAATCTTTCTGTGAAGCAATTATACGAGATACAGGATTTAAGAATTTAAACTTGTTTACAAAACAATTTATCATGGATTGTTGATTCAAATTCGTACAGACCAATTTATAAATCCTTTCAAAAATGGACATGAATGTAAAAGTACATTCTTTCCGGCCAATCTTCAATTTTAGAAGAATATCAAGATCTGGATAATTTTCTTTTAATCCACAGAAAATCAAAATTCTTAATCTTTCTACATCAGTCATATTTTCATGGAACTCATCATTCTGCATTTCTAATGAAAATCTTCTCATAAAATTTCCCGGAATCCAAATTTTAAACAAATTATTTTTTTCTTGATTAGTCAAATCAAACTTATCAGCAAAACTCTCAAATATCTCTGAATTTCTGCACACATGGATTTTGTCATCATATGCAGGAATGGTTTTGCATAATTTTAGCAAGATTTTTCTAGAATTAGGTTGGAGTTTTTGGGCCTCTGAGTCGTCTATTTTTAAGGGCAATGGTACATCTGTCCCTCGTAGATCATCTTTGTCAGTTTCTCCTACACTTCCTCCATCTTGTTTTTCATCATGTGACTCAAAGTCAGTGTCACTTTGGGTGGTCATCGTCATCACAGATACGTGCGTCACCTCTTGCTCACTCTTCCCATTACAGTCAATCTTGGGAACATCATTAGTTTCCTTAGAAATTCTTTCTACACTGTCTTTTTTGGACTTCTCTGTTCCAAACTCGTTAAATACATAAACCATATGTAAAATATTTTTCAGTTGCTCTTTTTCTTTTTTCCTAGACATTAGCTTAGAATCTAATTTCAAATTCGCGGTTCTGCATTCTGAAAATAAATTAGACCAAAATATTTCTAAGCTAGATCCGTACAAACTTACAAATTCTATCTGACTTGATTTAGCATATGAATTAATCAAATCCATTTGTCTTACCTTGAAATCTCAGCTTGTAGTCCCTTTGCTTTTACAACGCTGGGCTCCGGACTTCAGCAAGGCTATTTTTAGCACGTCTGTTCTTCAGCACTACCAGTGCTTGCTGTCAATCCGTCTGACACCTGTTAAAGTCTACGTAATTCGTAGGTTCTTGTATGAGTTCTTTGTGACTTGAAGTTTTGAAGTGGAATTCCTGAATACTTGCACAATCTAGTGGAACTCTTCTGTCTTCCCCCGTGTGCAAGAAGAAGGAAATTCACGCAAAAATAGCACAAAAAATCAAAACTGGCTGGCTAGGCCAATGTTAAAAATCGTTATTGCGAAAAAATATCTAATCAAGACTTAACCAGGTGCGTTATTCTTAAAAGAAAAATGTCATGATATCCTGAATAAAGTATAGTGGTTTATTCACCATTGCAGCAAAACAGTTACGAACAGAGTGTCCATGTGTAAATATCAGCGCTTGTCTTGTTACTCATTTTTCCCAAGGTCCTGAATGGTAAAAGTCATCTGTCTGTGTGAAGTCTGAAGTCATCATGGCTTCCGCTATCAGCTGTTGCTTCTTCATCTGTTGTCCATGGAGAATGAATGTGCAGGAAGGGAGGTGACCGTCCCACGTGACAAAAGCCCCCACACCCTCCTAAGAGACGTTTATATATGTTCAACACAGATCACGTGTCTTTTGTATATGGAGTTAACTTATACTCTGAGCTACATACACAGAAATAGCTTTTGATAGTGTCAGCAAGAAACCATGTGCTCGGTACAGAATAAAAATAAGAATAATTAATATTTAACAGTGGCAAAATAAAATGCCCAAGATGGGCTCCACCGGTGGTAAGCAATAAGGCCATTAAGTGCACCCCAGTGGCAGGCTAAAAAGCCCAAGATGGGTGCCCCGCTGGTAAACAAAAAGATCAAAGAATGCACCCCCGTGGCAGAATAAAAAGCCCAAGATGGGTGCCCCGGGGGTAGGTAGAAAGCACCCCGTTACCAAGCTAAAATGCTCTGGAGGGGCAGTGAAAAAGGCCGAAAAATGCACCCTGGTATCAAGCTAAAATGCCCAAGATGGGTTCACCGGTGGTAGGCAAGAGGCCAGACAGCACACCCCGGTGGCAGAATAAAAAGCCCAAGATGGGTGCCACGGTGGTAGGTAGAAAGTGCACCCCGTTACCAAGCTAAAATGTTCAGGAGGTGCAGCAAAAAGGCCAAAAAATGCACCCGGTGGCAAGCTAAAAAGCCCATGATGGGTGTCTCGGTGGTAAGCAAAAGGGCCAGAGCGTGTACCCCGGTGACAAGGTAAAAAGCCCAAGATGGATGCCGTGGTGGTAGGCAATAAGGCCAATGAATGCACCCCAGTGGCAGTATACAAAGCCCAAGTTGTGAGCCACGCTGGTAAATACAAAGGTCAGAAAATGCACCCTCGTGGTAGAATAAAAAGCCCAAGATGGATGCCCCAGTGGTAGGTAGAAAGTGCACCCCATTACCAAGCTACAATGCTCAGGAGGGGCAGCATAAAGGTCAAAAAATGCACCCCGGTGGCAAGCTTAAAAGCCCATGATGGGTGTCCCGGTGGTAAGCAAAAGGGCCAGATCGTGTACCCCGGTGACAGGGTAAAAAGCCCAAAATGGATGCCCTGGTGGTAGGCAATAAGGCCAATGGATACACCCCAGTGGCAGGCTACAAAGCCCAAGATGTGGGTCACTCTGGTAAATATAAAAAGATCAGAGAATGCACCCTGGTGGCAGAATAAACAGCCCAAGATGGGTGCCCCGGTGGTAGGCAAACAGGCCAGAGAGCACCCCGGTGTCAGGCTGAAATGCACAAGATGGGCGCCTCCGGTGGTAAGCAAAAAGGCCAAGTATTGGGCCCTTTTGGCGGGCCAACGGAAAATTGTGTGCTCCGGTGGCACACCAACGGGAAAGGGTGTGCTCCGGTGGCACGCCAACGGAAAAGGGTGTGCTCCGTTGGCACGCCAACGGAAAAGGGTGTGCTTCGGTGGCACGCCAACGGAAAAGGGTGTGCTTCGGTGGCACCCCAACGGGAAAAGGGTGTGCTCCGGTGGCACGCCAACGGGAAAAGGGTGTGCTCCGGTGGCACGCCAACGGGAAAAGGGTGTGCTCCGGTGGGACGCCAACGGGAAAAGTGTGCTCCGATGGCACACCAATAGGAAAAGGGAGTGCTCTGGTGGCACGGATAAGGGAAGGCTAAGTGCAGCACTTTTAATTATATGGAAAACCAACTGGTACTCATTAACCCCTTGCTGACATGCGCAGTATATATACGTCACTGCGTTTCCGCAAACGGCTATGTGGAGACGCCATATATTAAATAGAGGGCTATGTGGGCCCCCATATATTAAATGTAGGGCTAGGTGGGCCCCATATATTGAATGGCGATCTAGATGGGGCCCAATGTAGTGAAGTGCTGTGTGGGGCCCCCATATATTAAATGGAGGGCTATGTGGGATATCCATATATTAAATGGAGGGCTATGTGGGATATCCATATATTAAATGGAGGGTGATGTGGGGCCCTCATATTAAATGGAGGCTATGTTGGGCCCCCATGTGTTAAATGGAGGGCTATATGGAGGCCCCCATATATTAAATGGAGGGCTATATGGAGGCCCCCATATATTAAATGGAGGGCTATGTGGAGGCCCCCATATATTAAATGGAGGGCTATGTGGAGGCCCCCATATATTAAATGGAGGGCTATGTGGAGGCCCCCATATATTAAATGGAGGGCTATGTCAGGCCCCTGTATATTAAATGGAGGGCTATGTGGGGCTCCTATATATTAAATGGAGGGCTATGTGGAGGCCCGCAGATATTAAATGGAGGGCTATGTGGTGGCTCCCGTATATTAAATGGATGTCTAAATGGGGCCCCATATATTAAATGGAGGGCTATGTGGGGCTCCTATATATTAAATGGAGGGCTTTCTGTGGGGCCAATTATATTGAAATAGGGCTTTTTGGGGTCCCCATATTAAATGGAGGGCTATGTGGGGCCACATATATTGAATGAAAGACCCATTATATTGAAATAGGACGATGTGAAGCCCCCATATATTAAATGGGGCTATGTGGGGACCCCATTTATTAAATTGGGGGGCTATGCGGGGCACCATATATTAAATGGAGAGGCTATGGTGGGCCCCTATATATTAAATGCATGGCTATGAGGGGACCCCATTTATTGAATTGAGGGTCTATGTGAGGCCTCCATATATGAAATGGAGGGCTATATGGGGGCCCCAAATATTAAATGGAAGGCTATGTGGGGTGCCTTATAATAAAAGTAATATATGGGACCCCTTATATTAAATGGAGGGCTATGCGGGGGCCCATTATATTAAATGGAGGGCTATGTGGGGTCAATTATGTTAAATTGAGGGCTATGTAGTGCCCATATGTATTAAATGGAGTACTATGTGAGGCCCAAGAGGGGTTCCACGCCGGTAATTAAAAAGGTCAAAGAATGCACCCAAGTGTCAGGCTGAAATGCCCAAGATGGGCGCCTCTGCTGGTAAGCAAAAAGGCCAAGTATTGGGCCCTTCTGGTGGGCCAACGGCAAATGGTGTGCTCCGGTGGCACGCCAACGGGAAATTGTGTGCTCCGGTGGCACGCCAACGGGAAATTGTGTGCTCCGGTGGTACGCCAATGGGAAATGGTGTGCTTCGGTGGCACGCCCATGTAAAAAGGTGTGCTCCGGTGGCATGCCAATGGGAAAAGGGTGTGCTCCGGTGGCACGTCAACAGGAAAAGGGTGTGCTCCGGTGGCACGCCAACGGGAAAAGGGTGTGCTCTGGTGGCACGCCAACGGGAAAAGGGTGCTCCGGTGGCACGCCAATGGGAAAAGGGTGTGCTCCGGTGGCATGCCAACGGGAAAAGGATGTGCTCCGGTGGCACACCAATGGCAAAAGGGAGTGCTCTAGTGGCACGGGTAGGTAAAGCTAAGTGCAGCACTTTTAATTATATGGAAAACCAAGTGGTACTCATGTTAACCCCCAAGTGCACTCCTGAGGCAGGCTAAAAATCCCAAGATGGGTGCCACGCTGGTAAATAGAAAGGTCAAAGAATGCACCCCAGTGGCAAAATAAAATGCCCCAGATGGGCTCCACCGGTGGTAGGCAATAAGGCCATTAAGTGCACCCCAGTGGCAGGCTAAAAAGCCCCAAGATGGGTGCCCCGCTGGTAAACAAAAAGGTCAAAGAATGCACCCCCGTGGCAGAATAAAAAGCCCAAGATGGGTGCCCCGGGGGTAGGTAGAAAGCACCCCGTTACCAAGCTAAAATGCTCTGGAGGGGCAGTGAAAAAGGCCGAAAAATGCACCCTGGTATCAAGCTAAAATGCCCAAGATGGGTTCACCGGTGGTAGGCAAGAGGCCAGACAGCACACCCCGGTGGCAGAATAAAAAGCCCAAGATGGGTGCCCCGGTGGTAGGTAGAAAGTGCACCCCGTTACCAAGCTAAAATGTTCAGGAGGTGCAGCAAAAAGGCCAAAAAATGCACCCGGTGGCAAGCTAAAAAGCCCATGATGGGTGTCTCGGTGGTAAGCAAAAGGGCCAGAGCGTGTACCCCGGTGACAAGGTAAAAAGCCCAAGAAGGATGCCGTGGTGGTAGGCAATAAGGCCAATGAATGCACCCCAGTGGCAGTATACAAAGCCCAAGTTGTAAGCCACGCTGGTAAATACAAAGGTCAGAAAATGCACCCTCGTGGTAGAATAAAAAGCCCAAGATGGATGCCCCAGTGGTAGGTAGAAAGCGCACCCCATTACCAAGCTACAATGCTCAGGAGGGGCAGCATAAAGGTCAAAAAATGCACCCCGGTGGCAAGCTTAAAAGCCCATGATGGGTGTCCCGGTGGTAAGCAAAAGGGCCAGATCGTGTACCCCGGTGACAGGGTAAAAAGCCCAAAATGGATGCCCTGGTGGTAGGCAATAAGGCCAATGGATACACCCCAGTGGCAGGCTACAAAGCCCAAGATGTGGGTCACTCTGGTAAATATAAAAAGATCAGAGAATGCACCCTGGTGGCAGAATAAACAGCCCAAGATGGGTGCCCCGGTGGTAGGCAAACAGGCTAGAGAGCACCCCGGTGTCAGGCTGAAATGCCCAAGATGGGCGCCTCCGGTGGTAAGCAAAAAGGCCAAGTATTGGGCCCTTTTGGCGGGCCAACGGAAAATTGTGTGCTCCGGTGGCACACCAACGGGAAAGGGTGTGCTCCGGTGGCACGCCAACGGAAAAGGGTGTGCTCTGTTGGCACGCCAACGGAAAAGGGTGTGCTTCGGTGGCATGCCAACGGAAAAGGGTGTGCTTCGGTGGCACCCCAACGGGAAAGGGTGTGCTCCGGTGGCACGCCAACAGGAAAAGGGTGTGCTCCGGTGGCACGCCAACGGGAAAAGGGTGTGCTCCGGTGGCACGCCAACGGGAAAAGGGTGTGCTCCGGTGGCACGCCAACGGGTAAAGGGTGTGCTCCGGTGGCACGCCAACGGGAAAAGGGTGTGCTCCGGTGGCACGCCAACGGGAAAAGGGTGTGCTCCGGTGGCACGCCAACGGGAAAAGTGTGCTCCGATGGCACACCAATAGGAAAAGGGAGTGCTCTGGTGGCACGGATAAGGGAAGGCTAAGTGCAGCACTTTTAATTATATGGAAAACCAACTGGTACTCATTAACCCCTTGCTGACATGCGCAGTATATATACGTCACTGCGTTTCCGCAAACGGCTATGTGGGCCCACATATATTAAATGTAGGGCTAGGTGGGCCCCATATATTGAATGGCGATCTAGATGGGGCCCAATGTAGTGAAGTGCTGTGTGGGGCCCCCATATATTAAATGGAGGGCTATGTGGGATATCCATATATTAAATGGAGGGCTATGTGGGATATCCATATATTAAATGGAGGGTGATATGGGGCCCTCATATTAAATGGAGGCTATGTGGGGCCCCCGTGTGTTAAATGGAGGACTATGTGGAGGCCCCCATATATTAAATGGAGGGCTATGTGGAGGCCCCCATATATTAAATGGAGGGCTATATGGAGGCCCCCATATATTAAATGGAGGGCTACGTGGTGGCTCCTGTATATTAAATGGATGTCTAAATGGGGCCACATATATTAAATGGAGGGCTATGTCAGGCCCCTGTATATTAAATGGAGGGCTATGTGGGGCTCCTATATATTAAATGGAGGGCTTTATGTGGGGCTCCTATATATTGAAATAGGGCTTTTTGGGGTCCCCATAAATTAAATGGAGGGCTATGTGGGACCCCCATATATGAAATGGAGGGCTATGTAGGGCCCACATATATTGAATGAAAGACCCATTATATTGAAATAGGACAATGTGAAGCCCCCATATTTTAAATGGGGCTATGTGGGGACCCCATTTATTAAATTGGGGGGGCTATGCGGGACACCATATATTAAATGGAGAGGCTATATTGGGCCCCTATATATTAAATGCATGGCTATAAGGGGACCCCATTTATTGAATTGAGGGGCTATGTGGGGCCTCCATATATGAAATGGAGGGCTATATGGGGGCCCCATATATTAAATGGAAGGCTATGTGGGATGCCTTATAATAAAAGTACTATATGGGACCCCTTATATCAGATAAAGGGCTATGCGGGGCCCATTATATTAAATGGAGGGCTCTGTGGGGCCCATTTTATTAAATTGAGGGCTATGTAGGGCCCATATGTATTAAATGGAGTACTATGTGAGGCCCAAGAGGGGTTCCACGCTGGTAATTAAAAAGGTAAAAGAATGCACCCAGGTGTCAGGCTTAAATGCCCAAGATGGGCGCCTCCGCTGGTAAGTAAAAAGGCCAAGTATTGGGCCCTTCTGGCCGGCCAACGGAAAATTGTGTGCTCCGGTGGCACGCCAATGGGAAATTGTGTGCTCCGGTGGCACGCCAACGGGAAATGGTGTGCTCCGCTGGCACGCCAACGGAAAAGGGTGTGCTCCGGTGGCACACCAATAGGAAAAGAATGTGCTTCGGTGGCACGCCAACGGGAAAAGAATGCGCTCTGATGGCACACCAATGGGAAAAGGGACTGCTTTAGTGGGACGGGTAAGGGAAGGCTAACAGCAGCACTTTTTATTTTATGGAGAACCAAGTGGTTCTTATATTAACCTCTTGCTAACATGCGCAGTATATGTACATTGCTGCGTTCCCGCAAACAGGGCTATGTGGAGCCTCCCTATATTAAATGGAGAACTGTGGGGGCCCCATATATTAAATGGAGGTCTATATGGGGCCCCATATATTGAATGGAGGGCTATGTGGGACCTCCATATATTAAATGGAGGGTTATGTGGGGCCCTCATTAAATGGGGGCAGTGTGGGGCCCCATATATAAAATTAAGTGCTATGAGGGGGCCCCCATATTTTAAATGGAGGGCTATATGGAGGACCCCATATATTGGAGGGCTTTGTGGGGGCCCTTGTATATTAGAGGGCTTTGTATGACCCTCATATATTAAATGGAGGGATATGTGGGCCCCCATATATTAAATGGAGGGCTATGTGGGGCCCCCATATATTAAATGGAGGGTTTTCTGTGGGGCCCATTATATTGAAATAGTGCTTTCTGGGGTCCCCATATTAAATGTTGGGCTATGTATGCCCCATATATTAAATGTAGGGCTATGTGGGACCTCCATATATTAAATGGAGGGCTATGTGGGGCCCCCATATATTAAATGGAGGGCTATGTGGGGCCCCATATATTAAATGAAGGGCTATGTGGGGCCCCCATATATTAAATGGAGGGCTATATGGAGGACCCCATATATTAATTGGAGGGCTATGTGGGGACCCTTGTATATTAAAGAGGTCTATGTGAGGCCCCATATTAAATGGCGGTCTAGTTGGGGCCCATTGTATTGAAATAATGCTGTAATGCCTCCATATATTAAATGGAGGGCTTTGTATGACCCTCATATATTAAATCGAGGGATATGTGGGCCCCCTTATATTAAATGGAGGGCTATGTGGGGCCCCCATATATTAAAAGGAGTGCTATGTGGGGGCCATATATTAAATGGGCTATGTAGGGCACCATATATTAAATGGAGCGCTATATGGGACTTCCTTCTATTAAATGAAGGGCTATGTGGGCCCCCGTAATATTAAATATGCGGCCCTTATATATTAGATGGTGAGCTGTGTGCGGCCCCCATATATTAAATGGAGGGTTATGTGGGTTCCACATGTATTGAATGGAAGGCCCATTATATTGAAATAGGGCGATGTGAAGCCCCCATATATTAAATGTGGGGGGCCCACATGTATTGAATGGAATGCCCATTTTATTGAAATACGGTGATGTGAAGCCCCCATATATTAAATGTGGTTGACCCCATATATGAAATGGGTCTATATGGGGACCCCATTTATTAAAGTGGGGGCTATGCGGGTCCCCATATATTAAATGGAGGGCTATGTGGAGCCCTCATATAATAAATGGAGTGCTATGTGGGGCTTTCATCTATTAAATGGAGGGCTTTTTGGGCCCCCATATATTAAATGTGGGGCCCTTACATATTCAATGGTGAGCTTTGTGGGGCCCCCATATATTAAATATAGTGCTATGTGGGGCCCACATGTATTGAATGGAAGGCCAATTTTAATGAAATAGGGCAATGTAAAGCCACCATATATTAAATGTGAGGGGCTATGTGGGGGCCCCATATATGAAATGGGGCTATGTAGGGACCCCATTTATTAAATTGGGCAATTTGGGGCACCATATATTAAGTGAAGGGCTTTGTAGGACCCTCATATTAAATGGATATGTGGGTCTCCATATATTAAATGGAGGGCTGTGTGGGGCCCCCAAATATTAAATAGAGGTCTTTCTGTGGGGCCCATTATATTGAAATAGGGCTTTCTAGGGTCCCCATATTAACTGGAGAGCTTTTGGGGCCCCCCATATTAAATGGAGGGCTATGTGGGGCCCTGGTATATTAAATGAAGGGCTATGTGGGGCCCCCATATATTAAATGGAGGGCTATGTGGGGCTTCCATCTGTTAAATGGAGGGCTATGAGGGGCTTCCATCTATTACATGGAGGGCTATGTGGGCCGCCATATATTAACCCCTTCATGACCCAGCCTTTTTTGACCTTAAAGACCTTGCCGTTTTTTGCAATTCTGACCAGTGTCCCTTTATGAGGTAATAACTCAAGAACGCTTCAACGGATCCTAGAGGTTCTGAGATTGTTTTTTCGTGACATATTGGGCTTCATGTTAGTGGTAAATTTAGGTCAATAAATTCTGCGTTTATTTGTGATAAAAACAGAAATTTGGCGAAAATTTCGCAATTTTCACATTTTTAATTTTTATTCTGTTAAACCAGAGAGTTATGTGACACAAAATAGTTAATAAATAACATTTCCCACATGTTTACTTTACATCAGCACAATTTTGGAAACCAAATTTTTTTTTGCTAGGAAGTTATAAGGGTTAAAATTTGACCAGCGATTTCTCATTTTTACAACGAAATTTACAAAACCATTTTTTTAGGGACCACCTCATATTTGAAGTCAGTTTGAGGGGTCTATATGGCTGAAAATACCCAAAAGTGACACCATTCTAAAAACTGCACCCCACAAGGTACTCAAAACCACATTAAAGAAGTTTATTAACCCTTCAGGTGCTTCACAGCAGCAGAAGCAACATGGAAGGAAAAAATGAACATTTAACTTTTTAGTCACAAAAATGATCTTTTAGCAACAATTTTTTTATTTTCCCAATGGTAAAAGGAGAAACTGAACCAAGAAAGTTGTTGTCCAATTTGTCCTGAGTACGCTGATACCTCATATGTGGGGGTAAACCACTGTTTGAGCGCACGGCAGGGCTTGGAAGGGAAGGAGCGCCACTTGACTTTTTGAATCAAAAATTGGCTCCACTCTTTAGCGGACACCATGTCACGTTTGGAGAGCCCCCGTGTGCCTAAAAATTGGAGCTCCCCCACAAGTGACCCCATTTTGGAAACTAGACGCCCCAAGGAACTTATCTAGATGCATAGTGAGCACTTTGAACCCCCAGGTGCTTCACAAATTGATCTGTAAAAATGAAAAAGTACTTTTTTTTCACAAAAAAATTCTTTTAGCCTCAATTTTTTCATTTTCACATGGACAACAGGATAAAATGGATCCTAAAATTTGTTGGGCAATTTCTCCTGAGTACACTGATACCTCATATGTGGGGGTAAACCACTGTTTGGGCACATGGTAAGGCTCGGAAGGGAAGGAGCGCCATTTGACTTTTTGAATGAAAAATTATCTCCATCGTTAGCGGACACCATGTCGCGTTTGGAGAGCTCCTGTGTGCCTAAACATTGGCGCTCCCCCACAAGTGACCCCATTTTGGAAACTAGACCCCCCAAGGAACTTATTTAGATGCCTAGTGAGACTTTAAACCCTCAGGTGCTTCACAAATTGATCTGTAAAAATGAAAAAGTACTTTTTTTTCACAAAAAAATTTTTTCGCCTCAATTTTTTCATTTTCACATGGGCAATAGGATAAAATGGATCATAAAATTTGTTGGGCAATTTCTCCCGAGTACGCCGATACCTCATATGTGGGGGTAAACCACTGTTTGGGCACTCGGCAGGGCTCGGAAGGGAAGGCGCGCCATTTGACTTTTTGAATGGAAAATTAGCTCCAATTGTTAGCGGACACCATGTTGCGTTTGGAGAGCCCCTGTGTGCCTAAACATTGGAGCTCCCCCACAAGTGACCCCATTTTGGAAACTAGACCCCCCAAGGAACTTATCTAGATGCATATTGAGCCATGAAAATAAAAAATAATTTTTCTTTCCTCAAAAATGATTTTTTAGCCTGGAATTTCCTATTTTGCCAAGGGTAATAGGAGAAATTTGAGGGAAGGCACGCCATTTGGCTTTTTAAATGGAAAATTAGCTCCAATCATTAGCGGACACCATGTCACGTTTGGAGAGCCCCTGTGTGCCTAAACATTGGAGATCCCCCAGAAATGACCCCATTTTGGAAACTAGTCCACCAAAGGAACTAATCTAGATGTGTGGTGAGGACTTTGAACCCCCAAGTGCTTCACAGAAGTTTATAACGCAGAGCCATGAAAATAAAAAAAAAAATTATTTTCTCAAAAATGTTCTTTTAGCCTGCAATTTTTTATTTTCCCAAGGGTAACAGGAGAAATTTGACCCCAAAAGTTGTTGTCCAATTTCTCCTGAGTACGCTGATACCCCATATGTGGGGGTAAACCACTGTTTGGGCACATGTCGGGGCTCGGAAGTGAAGTAGTGACGTTTTGAAATGCAGACTTTGATGGAATGCTCTGTGGGCGTCACGTTGCGTTTGCAGAGCCCCTGATGTGGCTTAACAGTAGAAACCCCCCACAAGTGACCCCATTTTAGAAACTAGACCCCCCAAGGAACTTATCTAGATATGTGGTGAGCACTTTGAACCCCCAAGTGCTTCACAGACGTTTACAACGCAGATCCGTGAAAATAAAAAATCATTTTTCTTTCCTCAAAAATGATGTTTTAGCAAGCATTTTTTTATTTTCACAAGGGTAACAGGAGAAATTGGACCCCAGTAATTGTTGCGCAGTTTATCCTGAGTATGCTGGTACCCCATATGTGGGGGTAAACCACTGTTTGGGCACACGTCGGGGCTCGGAAGTGAGGGAGCACCATTTGACTTTTTGAATACGAGATTGGCTGGAATCAATGGTGGCGCCATGTTGCGTTTGGAGACCCATGATGTGCCCAAACAGTGGTAACCCCTCAATTCTACCTCCAACACTAACCCCAACACACCCCTAACTCTAATCCCAACTGTAGCCATAACCCTAATCACACCCCTAACCACAACCCTAATTCCAACCCTAACCCTAAGGCTATGTGCCCACGTTGCGGATTCGTGTGAGATTTTTCAGCATCATTATGGAAAAATCTGCAGGTAAAAGGCACTGCGTTTTACCTGCGGATTTTCCGCGGATTTCCAGTATTTTTTGTGCGGATTTCACCTGCGGATTCCTATTGAGGAACAGGTGTGAAACGCTGCGGAATCCGCACAAAGAATTGACATGCTGCGGAAAATACAACGCAGCGTTTCCGCGCGGTATTTTCCGCACCATGGGCACAGCGGATTTAGTTTCCATATGTTTACATGGAACTGTAAACCTGATGGAACACTGCTGCGGATCCGCAGCCAAATCCGCACCGTGTGCACATAGCCTAATTCTATATTCACTGCGGAAAACTCTGCGGATCCGCAACAGTTTCCCATGAGTTTACAGTTCAATGTAAACCTATGGGAAACAAAAATCGCTGTACACATGCTGCGGAAAAACTGCACGGAAACGCAGCGGTTTACATTCCGCAGCATGTCACTTCTTTGTGCGGATTCCGCAGCGGTTTTACAACTGCTCAAATAGAAAATCGCAGTTGTAAAACCGCAGTGAAATGCGCAGAAAAAACGTGGTAAATCCGCCATAAATACGCAGCGGTTTAGCACTGCGGATTTATCAAATCCGCAGCGGAAAAATCTGCAGAGGACCAGAATACGTGTGCACATACCGAAACCCTAACCCTAGCCCTAACCCTAACCCTAGCCCTAACCCTACCTCTAGCCCTAACCCTACCCTTAACCCTAGCCCTAACCCTAACCCTATCCCTAACCATAACCCTACCCCTAACCCTAACCCTAACCCTACCCCTAACCCTAACCCTATTCTAACATTAGTGGGAAAAAAAAAATCTTTATTTTTTTATTGTCCCTACCTATGGGGGTGACAAAGGGGGGTGGGTCATTTATTATTTTTTTTATTTTGATCACTGAGATAGATTATATCTCAGTGATCAAAATGCACTTTGGAACGAATCTGCCGGCCGGCAGATTCGGCGGGCGCACTGCGCATGCGCCCGCCATTTTGGAAGATGGCGGCGCCCGGGGAGAAGACGGACGGACCCCGGCAGGATCGGTAAGTATGATGGGGTGGGGGGGAGCACGGGGGGGGGATCGGAGCATGTAGGGGTGGATCGGAGCGTGGGAGGGGTGGAACGGAGCACGGGGGGGTGGAACGGAGCACGGGGGGGTGGAACGGAGCACGGGGGGGTGGAACGGAGCACGGGGGGGGGTGTAGATCGGAGTGCAGGGGGGGGTGATTGGAGCACGGGGGGTGATTGGAACACGGGGGGAGCGGATAAAAGCACGGGGGGAGCCGGAGCACAGGACGGAGGGGAGCCGGAGCAGTGTACCGGCCAGATCGGAGGGCTGGGGGGGCGATCGGTGGGGTGGGGTGGGGGCACATTATTGTTTCCAGCCATGGCCGATGATATTGCAGCATCGGCCATGGCTGGATTGTAATATTTCACCAGTTATAATAGGTGAAATATTACAAATCGCTCTGATTGGCAGTTTCACTTTCAACAGCCAATCAGAGCGATCGTAGCCACGGGGGGGTGAA
Source organism: Ranitomeya imitator (assembly GCF_032444005.1). Classification (NCBI taxonomy): domain Eukaryota; kingdom Metazoa; phylum Chordata; class Amphibia; order Anura; family Dendrobatidae; genus Ranitomeya; species Ranitomeya imitator. Next base: position 543,288,484 of record NC_091282.1, read on the forward strand.
GCCACCCCCCCTGGGCTAAACTACCACTCCCCCTGTCCCTGCAGATCGGGTGAAATGGGAGTTAACCCTTTCACCCGGCCTGCAGAGACGCGATCTTTCCATGACGCCACATAGGCGTCATGGGTCAGATTGGCACCGACTTTCATGACGCCTAAGTGGCGTCAAAGGTCGGGAAGGGGTTAAATATGCGGCCCTTATATATTAGATGGTGAGCTGTGTGGGGCCCCCATATATTAAATGGAGGGCTATGTGGGGCGCCATATATTAAATGGAGGGCTATATGAGGCTTCCATCTATTAAATAGAGCGCTATGTGGGCCCCCATATATTAAATATGCGGCCCTTATATATTAGATGGTGAGCTGTGTGGGGCCCCTATATATTAAATGGAGGGCTATGTGGGGTCCACATGTATTGAATGGAAGGCCCATTATATTGAAATAGGGCGATGTGAAGCTCCCATATATTAAATGTGGGGGGCCCACATGTATTGAATGGAATGCCCATTATATTGAAATAGGGCTATGTGAAGCCCCCATATATTAAATGTGGTTGGCCCCATATATGAAATGGGGGGACTATGCGGGGCACCATATATTAAATGGGGGGGCTATGTGGGGTCCCCATATATTAAATGGAGGGCTATGTGGGGCCATCATATTAAATGGAGTGCTATGTGGGGCTTTCATCTATTAAATGGAGGGCATTTTGGGCCCCCATATATTAAATGTGGGGCTCTTTTATATTCAATGGTGAGCTGTGTGGGGCCCCCATATATTAAATGTGGGGCTCTTTTATATTCAATGGTGAGCTGTGTGGGGCCCCCATATATTAAATATATTGCTATGTGGGGCCCACATGTATTGAATGGAAGGCCAATTTTAATGAAATAGGGCAATGTAAAGCCCCCATATATTAAATGTGAGGGGCTATGTGGGGGCCCCATATATGAAATGGGGCTATGTAGGGACCCCATTTATTAAATTGGGGGGCAATGCGGGGCACCATATATTAAATGACTAGATGGTGGCCCGATTCTAATGCATCGGGTATTCTAGAAATGCATGTCCACGTATATTGCCCAGTCACGTAGTATTTTGCCCAGTCACGTATTATAATGCTCTATGCAGTTATGGCCCCATAGATGCCCCATATAATGCTCCATGCAGTTATGGCCCCATACATGCCCCATTTAATGCTCCATGCAGTTTTTTATGGCCCCATATAATGCCCCATATAATGCTCCATGCAGTTATGGCCCCATAGATGGCCCATATAATGCTCCATGCAGTTATGGCCCCATAGATGGCCCATATAATGCTCCATGCAGTTATGGCCCCATAGATGGCCCATATAATGCTCCATGCAGTTATGGCACCATAGATGGCCCATATAATGCTCCATGCAGTTATGGCCCCATAGATGCCCCATGTAATGCTCCATGCAGTTCTTTATGGCCCCATAGACGCTCCATACAGCATTGTGCCACATGTAATGCTGCTGCTGAGGCAATAAAAACAAAATCTCACATGCTCGCCTCTCGTCGCTGCTCCTCAGCGTCCCGTCTCTCCGCACTGACTGTTCAGGCAGAGGGCGGCGCAGTTATATACTGTGTGGGCTGTGCTATATACTGTGTGCCCTGTTATGACCTGGTGGTCAGGACAATAATGGACCTGGTGGTTAAGAGCACACGGAATGACCTGATAGTTACTGATAATAAAGGACGAGCTCTGGGACGTGGGAACTCTGCTGACCGCAATCCCTAAACCTATCAAACACACTAGAAATAGCCGTGGATTGCGCCTAACGCTCCCTATGCAACTCGGCACAGCCTAAGAAACTAGCTAGCCCTGAAGATAGAAAAATAAAGCCTACCTTGCCTCAGAGAAATTCCCCAATGGAAAAGGCAGCCCCCCACATATAATGACTGTGAGTAAAGATGAAAATACAAACACAGAGATGAAATAGATTTAGCAAAGTGAGGCCCGACTTACTGAACAGACCGAGGATAGGAAAGGTTACTTTGCGGTCAGCACAAAAACCTACAAAAAGACCACACAGAGGGCGCAAAAAGACCCTCCGCACCGACTCACGGTGCGGAGGCGCTCCCTCTGCGTCCCAGAGCTTCCAGCAAGCAAGACAACAAATTAAATAGCAAGCTGGACAGAAAAATAGCAAACCAAAGAAATACAAGATGGAACTTAGCTTCTGATGGGAAGACAGGTCACAAGAACGATCCAGGAGTGAACTAGACCAATACTGGAACATTGACAGGTGGCATGGAGCAAAGATCTAAGTGGAGTTAAATAGAGCAGCAGCTAACGAATTAACCTCGTCACCTGTGGAGGGAAACTCAGAAACACCCACCAGAGGAAGTCCATGGACAGAACCAGCCGAAGTACCATTCATGACCACAGGAGGGAGCCTGACAACAGAATTCACAACAGTGCCCTGTGTTATATACTGTGGCCTGTTATATACTGCGTGGGCTGTGTTATATAGTAAGTGGGCTGTGTTATATAGTAAGTGGGCTGTGTTATATAGTAAGTGGGTACAGTATGTATATATATATATATATATATATATATATATATATTAGTGCGTGGCCTGTATTAACGCATCTGGTATTCTAGAATGTGTGTGTATGTATATAGCAGCCATACAGTATATAGCACAGGCCATGTACTATTTGTCTGCTATATACTACATGCCTCCTATATATAGTAGATATATATGCATGGCGGCACTTGACAACAGTGGAGGACAATGATGATTCCAGAATTCGCGGCAGACTGCCCGTCGCTGATTGGTCGAGGCCTGGCGGCCTCAACCAATCAGCGACGCGGGATTTCCAGGACAGACAGACAATTAAACCCTTAGACAATTATATATATAGATGGGGCTTTCTGGGGTCACCATATATTAAATGGAGCGCTTTGTGGGGCCCCCATATATTAAATAAAGGGGTGTTTGGGCCCCCATATCTTAAATGAATAGCTATGTGGGGACTCCACATATTAAATGGAGAGCTATGTGAGACCCCCATATATTAAATGGAGGGCTATGTGGGGTCCACATGTATTGAATGAAATGCCCATTATATCGAAATAGGGCGATGTGAACCCCTCATATATTAAATGTGTGGGGTTATGTGGTGCCCCATATATGAAATGGGGGGCTATATGGGGACCCCATTTATTAAATTGGGGGCTATGCGGGGCACCATATATTAAATGGGGGGCTATGTGGGGCCCCCATATATTAAATGCAAGGCTATGTGGGGCCCCCATATATTGAATGGAGGACTATGTGGGGCCCCCATATATTAAATGAAGGTCTATCCGGGGGCCCCCATATATTAATTGATGGGCTATGTTGGACCCCCATATATTAAATGGATTGCTGTGTAGAGCCACCATATATTGAATGGAGTGCTATGTGGGGCCCATTATATTGAATAGAGGGCTATGTCGGGCCCATTATATTGAAATAGGGCTTTCTGGGGTCCCCATATTAAATGGATGGATATGAGGGGGCCCCATATTAAATGGTGGGCTTTGTGGGGCCCCCATATATTAAATGGAGGGCTGTTTAGGGCCCCATATATTAAGTGAAGGGCTATGTGGGAACCCATATATTAAACTAGATTGTGGCCCGATTCTAACGCATCAGGTATTCTAGAATATGCATGTCCCCGTAGTATATGGACAATGATGATTCCAGAATTCGCGGCAGACTGTGCCCGTCGCTGATTGGTCGAGACAACCTTTATGACATCATCGTCGCCATGGCAACCATTATGACATCTACGTCGTTTTCAACAGCTGACATGTGCCTGTAATAGGCGCGTGCAGAATCGCAATCTGCCCGCGCCTATTAACTAGTTAAATGCCGCTGTCAAACGCAGACAGCGGCATTTAACTACCGCTTCCGGCCGGAAATGATCGCATCGCCGACCCCCGTCACATGATCGGAGGTTGGCGATGCTTCTGAATAGTAACCATAGAGGTCCTTGAGACCTCTAAGGTTACTGATCGCCGGTAGCTGTGAGCGCCACCCTGGGGTCGGCGCTCACAGCACACCTGCATTTCTGATACATACCAGCGAACATCAGATCACTGCTATGTAGCAGAGGTGATCGCGTTGTGCCTGCTTCTAGCCTCCCATGGAGGCTATTGAAGCATGGCAAAAGTAAAAAAAATGTGAAAAAAAATAAAAAATATAAAAGTTTAAATCACCCCCCTTTCGCCCCATTCAAAATAAATCAATTAAAAAAAAACGAACCTACACATATTTGGTATCGCCGCGTTCAGAATCGCCCAATCTATCAATAAAAAAAGCATTAACCTGATCGCTAAACGGCGTAGCGATAAAAAAATTTGAAACGCCAGAATTACGGTTTTTTGGTCGCCGTGACATTGAATTAAAAATGCAATAACGGGCCATCAAAAGAACGTATCTGCACCAAAATGCTATCATTAAAAACACCAGCTTAGCGTGCAAACAATAAGCCCTCACCCGACCCCAGATCACGAAAAATGGAGACGCTATGAGTATCGGAAAATGGCGCAATTTTTTTTTTTTTAGCAAAGTTTGGAATTTTTTTTCACCACTTAAATAAAAAGTAACCTAGTCATGTTAGGTGTCTATGAACTCGTAATTACCTGGAGAATCATAATGGCAGGTCAGTTTTAGCATTTAGTGAACCTAGCAAAAAGCCAAGCAAAAAACAAATGTGGGATTGCACTTTTTTTGCAATTTCAACGCACTTGGAATTTTTTTCCCGTTTTCTAGTACACAACATGGTAAAACCAATGATGTCGTTCAAAAGTACAACTCGTCCCGCAAAAAATAAGCCTTCACATGGCCAAATTGACGGAAAAATAAAAAAGTTATGGCTCTGGAAAGGAGGGGAGCGAAAAACGAACACGGAAAATCCCAAGGTCATGAAGGGGTTAAATGGAGGGCTATGTGGGCCCCCATATGTTAAATGTGAGGCCCTTATATATTAAATGGTGGGCTGTGTGAGGCCCCCTTATATTAAATGAGGGCTATGTTGGACCCACATGTATTGAATGAAATGCCCATTATATCGAAATAGGGCGATGTGAACCCCTCATATATTAAATGTGTGGGGTTATGTGGTGCCCCATATATGAAATGGGGGGCTATATGGGGACCCCATTTATTAAATTGGGGGCTATGCGGGGCACCATATATTAAATGGGGGGCTATGTGGGGCCCCCATATATTAAATGCAAGGCTATGTGGGGCCCCATATATGAAATAGGTGGGCTATGTGGGGCCCCATATATCAAATGCAGGGCTATGTGGGGCCCCCATATATTGAATGGAGGACTATGTGGGGCCGCCATATATTAAATGAAGGTCTATCTGGGGTCCCATATATTAACTGATGGGATATGTTGGACCTCCATATATTGAATAGATTGCTGTGTAGAGCCACCGTATATTGAATAGAGGGCTATATGGGGCCCATTATATTAAATGGATGGTAAAGTGGGGCCCATTATATTGAATAGAGGGCTATGCTAGGCCCATTATATTGAAATAGGGCTTTCTGGGGTCCCCATATTAAATTGAGGCATATGTGGTGCCCCCATATTAAATTGATGGCTTTGTGGTGCCCCCATATTAAATGGAAGGCTATGTGGGATCCCCATATATTAAATGGAGGGCTGTTTGGGACCCCATATAGTAAATGAAGAGCTATGTGGGGACCCCATATATTAAATGGAGGGTTATGTGAGGCCGCCATATATTAAATGGAGGGCAAGGTGGGGACCCGTATATTAAATGGAGGGCTATATGGGGGCCCCCATATATTAAATGCAATGCTGTATAGGGTGCATTATAATAAAAGGATGACTTTATGGGACCCCTTATAATAATAATAATCTTTATTTTTATATAGCGCTAACATATTCCGCAGCGCTTCACAGTTTTGCACACATTATCATCGCTGTCCCCATTGGGGCTCACAATCTAAATTCCCTCAGTATGTCTTTGGAATGTGGGAGGAAACCGGAGAACCCGGAGGAAAATCACACAAACTGTTTGCAGATGTTGTCCTGAGTGGGATTAGAACCCAGGACTCCAGCACTGCAAGGCTGCTGTGCTAACCACTGAGCCACCGTGCTGCCCTTATCAAATGGAGGGCTATGTGGGGCCCATCATATTGATCAGAGGGTTATGTGGGGTCCATTATATTAAATGGAGGACTTTATGGGGCCCGTTATATTAAATGGAGGGTTATGTAGGGCCCCCATATATTAAATGGAGGGCTATGTGGGCACCCCTTATATTAAATGGATGGCTATGTGGTGTCCCCTTATATGAAATGGAGGGCTGTGTGGGGCCCTATATATTCAATGAGGGCTATGTGGGGGGCCCAGTATAATGGAGGGCTATAGTGGGGCCCCCGAATATTAAATGGAGTTCTATGTGGGGCCCCTGTATATTAAATGGAGGTCTAAGTGGGACCTCCATATATTGAATATCTCCATATATTGAATAGAGAGCTATGTGGGGCCCATTATATTGAAATAGGGCTTTGTGAGCCCCATATATTCAATGGAGGGCTATGTGGGGGCCCCCATATAATGGAGGGCTATAGTGGGGACCCCAAATATTAAATGGAGTGCTATGTGGGGCCCCTGTATATTAAATGGAGGGCTAAGTGGGACCTCCATATATTGAATGGAGAGCTACATTATGTGGGGCCCATTATATTGAAATAGGGCTTTGTGAGCCCCCAATATTAAATGGAGGGCATGTGGGGCCCTCATTAAATGTGGGGCCCCCATATATTAAATGGAGGACAATGTGGGGCTCCCTTATATTAAATGAAGGTCTATGTGGTGCCCCCATATATTAAATGGAGGGCTAGGTTGGCCCCCATATATTGAATGGCGGGCAAGGTGGGGCCCATTATTGTGAAATAGTGCTATGTTGAGGCTTCCATATATTAAATGGAGGGCTATGTGGGGCCTCCATATATTAACCCCTTTACCCCCAAGGGTGGTTTGCACGTTAATGACCGGGCCAATTTTTACAATTCTGACCACTGTCCCTTTATGAGGTTAACTCTGGAACGCTTCAACGGATCCCAGTGATTCTGACATTGTTTTCTCGTGACATTGTACTTCATGATAGTGGTAAAATTTCTTTGATATTACCTGCGTTTATTTGTGAAAAAATGGAAATTTGGCGAAATTTATGAAAATTTCGCAATTTTCCAACTTTTAATTTTTATGCAATTAAATCACAGACATATGTCACACAAAATAGTTAATAAGTAACATTTCCCACATGTCTACTTTACATCAGCACAATTTTGGAACCAAAATTTTTGTTAGAGAGTTATAAGGGTTAAAAGTTGACCATCAATTTCTAATTTTTACAACACCATGTTTTTTTTAGGGACCACATCTCATTTGAAGTCATTTTGAGGGGTGTATATGATAGAAAATACCCAAGTGTGACACCATTCTAAAAACTGCACCCCTCAAGGTGCTCAAAACCATATTCAAGAAGTTTATTAACACTTCTGGTGCTTCACAGGAATTTTTGGAATGTTTAAATAAAAATGAACATTTAACTTTTTTTCACAAAAAATTTACTTCAGCTCCAATTTGTTTTATTTTACCAAGGGTAACAGGAGAAAATGGACCCCAAAAGTTGTTGTACAATTTGTCCTGAGTACACTGATACCCCATATGTGGAGGTAAACCACTGTTTGGGCGCATGACAGAGCTCGGAAGCGAAGGAGCGCTATTTGACTTTTCAATGCAAAATTGACTGGAATCGAGATGGGACACCATGTTGCATTTGGAGAGCCCCTGATGTGCCTAAACATTGAAACCCCCCACAAGTGACACCATTTTGGAAAGTAGACCCCCTAAGGAACTTATCTAGAGGTGTGGTGAGCATTTTGACCCACCAAGTGCTTCACAGAAGTTTATAATGTAGAGCCGTAAAAATAAAGCAAAAATTTTTTCCCACAAAAATTATTTTTTAGCCCCCAGTTTTGTATTTTCCCGAGGGTAAGAGGAGAAATTCGACCCCAAAAGTTGTTGTGCAATTTGTCCTGAGTACGCTGATACCCCATATGTGGGGGGAACCACCATTTGGGCGCATGGGAGGGCTCAGAAGGGAAGGAGTGCCATTTGGAATGCAGACTTAGATGGAATAGTCTGCAGGCGTCACATTGCGTTTGCAGAGCCCCTAATGTACCTAAACAGTAGAAACCCCCCACAAGTGACCCCATATTGGAAACTAGACCCCCCAGGGAACTCATCTAGATGTGTTGTGAGAACTTTGAACCCCCAAGTGTTTCACTACAGTTTATAACGCAGAGCCGTGAAAATAAAAAATCCTTTTTTTTTCCACAAAAATTATTTTTTAGCCCCCAGTTTTTGTATTTTCCCAAAGGTAACAGGAGAAATTCGACCCCAAAAGTTGTTGTCCTATTTGTCCTGAGTACGCTGATACCCCATATGTTGGGGTAAACCCCTGTTTGGGCACACGGTAGAGCTCGGAAGGGAAGGAGCACTGTTTTACTTTTTCAACGCAGAATTGGCTGGAATTGAGATCGGACGCCATGTCGTGTTTGGAGAGCCCCTGATGTGCCTAAACAGTGGAAACCCCCCAATTATAACTGAAACCCTAATCCAAACACACCCCTAACCCTAATTCCAACAGTAACCCTAACCACACCTCTAACCCTGACACACCCCTAGCCCTAATCCCAACCCTATTCCCAACTGTAAATGTAATCTAAACCCTAACCCTAACTTTAGCCCCAACCCTAGCCCTAACCCTAGCCCTAACCCTAGCCCTAATTGGAAAATAAAAATAAATACATTTTTTTAATTTTTCCCTAACTAAGGGGGTGATGAAGGGGGGTTTGATTTACTTTTATAGCGAGTTTTTTAGCGGATTTTTATGATTGGCAGCCGTCACACACCGAAATACGCTTTTTATTGCAAAAAATATATTTTGCGTTACCACATTTTGAGAGCTATAATTTTTCCATATTTTGGTCCACAGAGTCATGTGAGGTCTTGTTTTTTGCAGGACGAGTTGACGTTTTTATTGGTAACATTTTCGGGCATGTGACACTTTTTGATCGCTTTTTATTCCGATTTTTGTGAGGAAGAATGACCAAAAACCAGCTGTTCATGAATTTCTTTTGGGGGAGGCGTTTATACCGTTCCGCGTTTGGTAAAATTGATAAAGCAGTTTTATTCTTCGGGTCAGTACGATTACAGCGTCACCTCATTTATATCATTTTTTTATGTTTTGGCGCTTTTATACAATAAAAACTATTTTACAGAAAAAATAATTATTTTTGCATCGTTTTATTCTCAGGACTATAACTTTTTTATTTTTTTCTGATGATGCTGTATGGCGGCTCGTTTTTTGCGGGACAAGATGACGCTTTCAGTGGTACCATGGTTATTTATATCTGTCTTTTTGATCGCGTGTTATTCCACTTTTTGTTCGGCGGTATGATAATAAAGCGTTGTTTTTTGCCTCGTTTTTTTTTTTTTTTTTTTCCTTACGGTGTTTACTGAAGGGGTTAACTAGTGGGCCAGTTTTATAGGTTGGGTCGTTACGGACGCGGCGATACTAAATATGTGTACTTTTATTGTATTTTTTTTTTTATTTAGGTGAAGAAATGTATTTATGGGAATAATAATTTTTTTTTTTCATTATTTAGGAATATTTTTTATTTTTTCTTACACATTTGGAAATTTTTTTTTTTTACTTTTTTATTTTGTCCCAGGGGGGACATCACAGATCGGTGATCTGACAGTTTGCACAGCACTCTGTCAGATCACCGATCTGACATGCAGCACTGCAGGATTCACAGTGCCTGCTCTGAGCAGGCTCTGTGAAGCCACCTCCCTCCCTGCAGGACCCGGATCCGCGGCCATCTTGGATCCGGGGCTGGAGCAGGCAGGGAGGGAGGTTCAGGGAAGCCCGCAGGGAGCCCCCTCCCTGCGGGAAGCTTCCCTGCACCGCCGGCACATCGCGATCATCTTTGATCACGGTGTGCCAGGGGTTAATGTGCCGGGGGCGGTCTGTGACCGCTCCTGGCACATAGTGCCGGATGTCAGCTGCGATAGTCAGCTGACACCCGGCTGCGATCGGCGGCGCTCCCCCCGTGAGCGCTGCCGATCGCATATGACGTACTATCCCGTCGGTGGTCATAGGGGCCCTCCCCACCTCGACAGGATAGTACGTCTAATGTCAGAAAGGGGTTAATGTGTGTCTTCTCATAACAGAAAGTAAACTGGAAATGGCTGCCAGAGGAAGAGAAGATTTGACCCCTGAACCAGAAGTAAGACATGCCCACAAGAAATAATGAATAACAAGCTGCCATACGAAAAAAGGCCATTGGGTGGCAGCAGAGTTAAATACAGAGTAAAATATAAACATACATGGAAACAGGAATATACATGGAACAGCACACTCCCCATCTGAAATTCCATAAGGGATTTCACTATATTAATGTCCTTGGAAAAATGTACAACAACCTAGAAAATGAAACCAAACATGCATGCAATGCAATAACAACAACTTTAAACAAGATAAAACGTTAAGTCAGTTCCTGAGATAATCCAAAGGAAAACCCATCTTCGGATGGGAGAAGCCGCACTAGGCCAAACTGTCCATTGGATTACAGTGGGTCAGATATAAAGTACTAGTGCAGTGTTCTCTTCATGGTTTATCCTACCGGTATGTCCTCGATCGGTAGTACCAATACGAGCTCATGGATTGGCCTCTGAAATATCTTAGGTTCACCTTTCCTAAGGACTTTCAGCTCCACCTTACGGACCTTACCATCTTCACTAGTGAAAGTCTTTGTAATGATTCCCATAGGCCAGTCGATCCTTTGAGCTTGATGTTCCTTCATACTCTTTTCTCCACCGGTTCCAGAAGTAATTGGCGAGGTACTGTACACGTTTCCACTGCTTCTGGTAGGAGTTTGCGTGAGTAAACTCTCCACTGACTGTTAGCGGGTTCCCGATCTTTTGGGTAAGAAGAGTAGCCGGCGTAAGAATAGTTGGCGTTTCAGGATCCATTGACACTGGGACAAGGGGTCTTGAGTTGATTATGGCAGAAACTTCAGCCAGAAGAGTAACCAATGTCTCATGCGTAAGGCTGCGTTCACATTTGCGTTGCGTCGGGCGCAACCGCGGCGACGCATGCATCATGCGCCCCTATATTTAACATGGGGGGCACATGGACATGTGTTGTGCTGCGTTTTGCGACGCATGCGTTTTTTTTTGCCGCAAGCGTAGGGCGCAGGGAACACAGCAAGTTGCATTTTTTTGGCGTGCAAAAAGGACGCATGCGTCGCAAAATGCTGCGTTTTAGCGTGCGTTTTGGTGCGTTTTGTTGTGCGTTGCGTCTCGGACGCAACATCGCACAACACAAATGTGAACGTAGCCTTAGTCTTGAAGAGTTTATGTCCATAAGCATAGAGTTCAAGATATTGCGTGAGATCCCGATCATCCTTTCCCAGGAACCTCCCATGTGAGAACCATGCGGAGGATTGAAGATCCAGGTGCAACCTCTTTCTGCCAGTTGATCCTGAATTGGCTTGATGTCAATATCCAGCTCTCGACATGCACCGATGAAGTTGCTTCCGCGGTTGGACCTTAACTGTCTCACTGGTCCTCTGATCGCTAGAAACCGCTGAAGAGCGTTTATCAGGCTGGATGTGTCCATAGATTCTATCACTTCTATGTGAACGGCACGGACACTCATGCAAGTGAATAGTACAGCCCAACGTTTGCTGTTGGCATGACCTCCACGAGTCCTGCGTGCAGATACCATCCATGGCCCAAAGACGTCTAGGTCAACGTAGGGGAAAGGCGGTTCGGTGCTCAGTCTGTCAAAGGGTAGGTTGGCCATTTGTTGATGTACCTGTTTTCATCTAGTTTTGCGACATTGCACAGAGCGATGTATTGATCCCGCTACACGTCTTTTCATGCCTATGATCCAAAGTCCCGCAGACCGTATCTTGCCCTCTGATCTGCCTGCCTTGGTGTTCAGTTTTTTCATGAAAGTGTTGAATCAGTAGATCGGTGATGTGATGTCTACTGGGAATGATGCAAGGATGTTGCTCTGAAAACTCTAGCTTGGCTCGATTTAATCGACCACCGACTCTCAGCAAACCGCTGTCCATTACTGGATTCAAATGGGCAATGGAGCTTTTCAGAGGGATCTGCTGTTTGGTATAAGCATTCCCATTCGGTACTGAATACACTCTGCTGGACATAAAGTGTTATAAGGAACTCGCAGTGAGCAATGTCCTCAGCAGAGAGTGGTTTTTGGCAGACGTGCCAACCGTGACAGTCTTTGTCTCCATGTGAATTGTGATAAGATCTCGCAATGTGGACTAACCTTGCGATAGTCTTGACAAGTTTCATCCAATTGGAGAAGCGTTCGAAGCGCTGACAACCGAGGGTGGAGGTTGGTTTAGCGTTCGTGGCCAGAGTACTGACCTCGGAACGGACTTCTGGATCATCGTCCGGATCCTGGATGCTGAAGACTTCCTGGACACATTCACTTCCCTTCTGTTCCAGCAGAAACCTTGGAGCTGAAAGCCAAGAAGAGTTAGCAAAGGAATTTATAGACATAGGTCTAGTGGCATGGTCGGCTGGATTAAGTTCAGATGGGATATAGTGCCACTGTTCAGGTTTGGAAGACCTTATTCTCTCAATGCGGTTACTGACGTACACGTAAAAGCGCCTTGTTTGGTTGTAGATGTAACCTAAGACTTTACTGTCACTGTAGTATTGTATGTCATCTATGTGAGTGTCCAGCTCATGCTGAATAAAGTCTGCAAGTTCTACTGCAAGCACAGCCCCACAGAGTTCCAGCCTGGGAATAGTGTGGTCAGGCTTGGGAGCCAACTTAGCCTTGCCGAAAACGAAACCAACGTGATCTTGATTGTCAGATCCCGTCACCTTCAGGTAGGCAACAGCTGCAATGGCCTCCGTGGATGCATCCGAGAACACATGGAGTTCCGTCCTAGTGCTAGCAGCAAGTGAGATTCCAGCGTAGCATCTCGGTATATGGATTTCATCCAAGGCACACAAGGAATCGAAATGGGAAGCCTGGAAGCAGTCTTTATCAGGAGGGAGTGGGGTATCCCAGTCCTTGACGGTTTCGGAAAGCTGTCTCAGAAGCGATTTACCTTGTATGATAATTGGTGCCACGAATCCCAGTGGGTCATACAGGCTATTTACCACTGACAGGACACCACGTTTAGTGAATGGTTTTGTCTGCACAGTTGATTTGGAATCCGAAGGTGTCGGCTGACAGGTTCCACCTCAGGCCTAAGCTCTGCACAGGTGGACGGTCTGGTCCCAGGTCTATGTCCTTGAATCCAGGTGCGTGGTCGCTTGATTCAAAGGCTCTCATGACAGGCTCTCTTAGTCTATGTTTGGATGTGCCGGTCAGGTTTTTGAAATGTTTGTCAAATTAGGACCTGTGAGGAAGACATCGAGATACGCCTTGATGTTTGGCGCTTGAATCAAAGACAACTAATTTGTTTAGGTTTCTTCGGGTGATATATTCCAAATGAGGGTAGGTACCAGCACTCCTCCTTTTCCTTTAAGGGAGGCTCTGGCTCCGCATGGTTGTTATGGAATATTTTGCCCATAAAGGTGACGATGTGTTTTCATCTCCGGTTTATTGCTTAGTGTGCGCTGGAGAGAGTTAAATCTGGATAAGGCTTGTTCACGATTGTTTGGGAGCCTTACCCTGGTAGCTCGGAAGGGTAAGGGGAAAACCCAGTGATTGGTCTCGTCCTTAAGGAACTCATTGTCCATTATCCTGACAAATTCCTTGTCTTCCATAGATGGGGCCACTTTGTTGTCATCCTTAGTGGTACGAAACGCCGATCTTCCCAAGTCGTCTGCATAGGGAAAAGGGATAACATCAGGCAGCTGTACAGGATCTGGAAGCCTTTCCTTCACCTCATAGTGATGAGGACATGGTTTGCAGAAAGTAGTGCGCCCATCTCGGCGTACGTAGGTCTTAAAGGAATGGACTCCTGTTCAGTCCAAGCATACGTTCCCTATGACTACCCACCCCAAGTCAAGTCTCTGGGCGTAGGGGACGTAGTCAGGACCATTACACTATTGGCGGACCTTATGTATCCTCAAATTGTCTCTGCCGAGCAGAAGTAGGATTTCAGCATCTGTGTCCAAAGGCGGGATAACGCTGGCTAGGTGCCTTAAGTGTGGTTGGTGGAAAACAGCTTCCAGGGTAGGAATCTCATCCCTTTGGCCTGGTATTTCATCGCATTCGATTAGCGTAGGTAGGGGTATTTCTACGTCTCCATTGACGGGAGAAGCAATGAAACCTTGTGCTCTTCTGCCGCTAGTCTATATGCGCCCCGAGCAAGTATTCAGAGTGTAGGGCGTTGCTGGTCCCTTGATTCTAAAGGCTTCAAAGAACTTAGGTCCAGCTAGGGATCGATTGCTCTGATCATCAATGATGGCATACATTTTTACAGCCATCTCTGGTTGCCCTTCTGGATAGACTCGGATTAGGCATATTCTGGCACAGCATTTAGCACTTTGATTCTCCCCACATGCCTCTGAGCATGAGCAGGAAACAGCTGTGGTGGACTTGGTGTGATTCTGTGGCTCCCTGCCATGGTTTGTAGTGGGACCAGAGGTAACTGCAACTGCTGGATCGCCGGTGGCTGAGGCTGGGTGCAAAGCTGATGGGTGTCTGTCGCTGTAACACTCTTCACACTTAATGGCAGATTTACAGTCCTTGGCCATGTGTTCTGATGAAGCGCAGCTCTTGAAACATACCCCAAGCTCGCTGAGGATTTTCTTGCGCTCCTGCATCGTTTTGGACCTGAAGCCTCTACATTTTCAATTGTGAGTGTCCCATTCATAAAAGACCACACTCACTGAACAAGACTTATCCCTCGATGGAATAGTGTTCTGCTTATCGGCAGGTACTGCAGGTGATGGCAGGTTAGTCTTCCTGACGCTTACACTGTTCCTTGAGTCCTTGCGTCTGTGTGATGCTTTCATACCTTGATGGTGTTGCTGGAGCTGCAGTGTTAGACTCCAGGAAGTCGAGGCTAGGGTCGTACCTCATTTGGGCTTGTTCGTCAATGAACTTGCAGAACTGAATGAACAGAGGAAAGGTGACGTCATGTGACCTTTTATACCTGGAGACGCACACTGCCCACTTCTCTTGCAGACTGGTAGCTTTGAGACGATTGGTTCACCCCATGGGCAGTGTCCAGGTAGCACAGTCCAGACAGACGAGGGTCGCTTTTAGCAAGATCCAGCTCCATAAGCAGGTCACTTAAGTCCAGAAGCTTGTGGGCTTCCTTAAGGTTGATCCATGGAACGTTCTGCAGTCTCTTAAATAGTGACTTTGCTACGGCTTCAGTGCTGCCGTAGGTTCTTTCAAGTCTCTGCCAGGCCGCAGCGAGACCTGCTTCAGCTTGCCCCACATAGACAGTCCTACGACTCTTGATACGGTTTGTGGATTCAGGACCCAACCATTTTACCAGGATGTCAAGCTCCTGCTCCGCGGATAGGTTGAGATCAGCAATGGCGGCCTTGAAGGTTGCTTTCCAGGCTCTGTAGTTCTCTGCACGGTCGTCGAATTTTGAGAGGCTAGTGCTGATTAGCTCCCTGCTCACCATGAACCTGGCAAACTCAGACATGTCTGATCCTTCACTCCTTGTTACTGTAGTAGCTAGTGGTACCCTTCGGGCGTATAAGCTGTGTGGCGTGGAAGGGTGAATTGTTCCCGGGTAGAATGATGTTGCTGCAGGGTTAAGGTTTGGTTTAACCTTTGGAGATTCTGATGACTGCTGCTTGAACTGTGGATGTGGGCTGGAATGTGCCTTGTGGTCGTCTTGCGGTGATGCCTGCTCCTGAGGGGGTACATCACGGCGTTGGTCTTGGGTCTCTGTAGGGGCTGTGGGCAATACTGGCGCCATAGGTTGGGCTGACTTGGACGTCTCCGCAATGTTGGGTTGAACGTCGCTGGAGAAGGTGTGCTCTGCAGGAATCTGTTTCTGCATGTAGTCTCTGGTACGAACAGCTGGATCGTCTTCTTCCTGTGGTGGCAGGCAAATCGGGTCGAAGTTATGCTTCAATGCTTGCTCAAGTATTTTTACTTCGGCTAATGCGATTTCTTCCTCCATTTCTGTTTGAAGAATCTTTGCTTGAGCCTCTGCTTCTGCTCTCTTCGCTTCTGCTTCTGCTTGAAGAATCCTTGCTTGGGCCTCTGCTTCTGTTTGAAGAATCTTTGCTCGAGCCTCTGCTTCTGCTCTCTTTGCTTCTGCTTCTGTTTGAAGAATCTTTGCTTTAGCCTCTCCTTCTGCTTTCTTTTCGGTGTATGAACATCTTAGTTTGGATTGCTCTGCATTCAAAAGGGCCTCTAGGATTCTGTCGCTGAGAGCTGAAGTTCTTGAGCAGGATGATTTGTATGACCGAACAGAGTGTTTAGACGAGGCTGACCTGTGCAATCTAGTTTCTTGCAGATGGGCGATACGAAGCTCCGCTTTATCTTTGGCGTCTTGCACGGTGGCGTCCCTTTCTCTGTCTTGAATCCGCTTTGCTTAACTGATAGGGCTTCATCTTTTAGGAAGGCAGCATACTTTGCGGACAGTCTCTTGTATCTGCCCTGAGCCGTGTGTAGCTGTCTTATAGTGTCCTGTAAACTCACTGCATCATCTTTGTGGCGTTGGACGCTTGACATGAGGGACGCAACTTGTTCCCATAGGTCATCCAAGTTGTCATTGAACTCATCCCTTGTGGAACAGTAATTCTTGAGGACATTTAATGTTGGCTTGATGGAACGTACTGGTCGTGCATCTGGGTCTCCTGCAGAAGCGGGCTCTGCTTCCTGGTCTTCATGATGGACAGTATCGGGTTGTATTTGCCCTATTTCAGCATTGGGGAACTGCGTAAGGTCCTTTTCGGCCATTTTGATTTAAGGTGCGCTGTCCCTTTAAGAAACTGAACTTTTGAATTGGGGGCTGGAAATCGCGGTGCAGCTTAGTTGCGACCCCCTGATAAGATTCCCAAGGTGTTTTTGGAGAATTGTGGGGTTCTGCGGTCCAACAATCTGCAGCGATGTGGTATAATATACAGAGTCTTTATGCAGGATGCGGTCTGAGGTGATGCTGCAGGAGATTACTTAGCAGAGCGGGGCTGCAGTATGTGAGCAGGCAGAGGGTGGGCACATGCATAGGGATATAAGGATGATTCTGGCCGGGCTTCAAGACAGTCTTTCGACTGTTCTGTCCCCACATGAGAGAATTGGAGGTGTAGTTGAGTAATAAGCGTTGTGAGAGAGAAACGTACCTTCCATATTTTCCTCCACGTGAGGCAGACCGGACCAATGCTGCTCAGTGTCTGAAGAGATGATGCACTCCAGGGATTGTGTAATCCAGACTTGTTTATTTTGTAGATCTGGACATACAGCGTATAACTGGTAATACAGTACTATCTCCAGAAATGCAGATGTAGACAAGGTACAGTATGATGTAGCACCAAGTATGTTTGCAAGTGTGAGCAGCAAGAGGTCGAAAGACTGATGCCTTCCTAAGGGCAGTCCCACGCGTCCAGATAATTCCGGTACCGGAATTATCTGTGTCCGTGTGACGGTGCGTTTCTGTGGCACATCACGTGGGGGGATCTGGATTTTACACACTATTATTCATATCTTCTCTACAGCAAACGCTGCTGCAGGGAAGATATGAATGGCGGATTCAGCACCAGTGGGGGGGGACAGCGCTTGATGTAGCGCTGTCTCCTGCACTGCACACGGACAACGTCCGTGTGCGGTACGTGTTTTACACGGACCCATTGACTTTAATGGGTCGATGTAATCCGTGCGCTCCCACGAACACTGACATGTCTCCGTGTTTGGCACACGGAGACACGGTCCGCAAAAAATCAATGACATCTGCACAGATGCATTGATTTTAATGTGTGTACATGTGTCAGTGGCTTCGGTACGTGAGGAAACTGTCACCTCATGTAGCGGAGCCACTGACGTGTGAAACCGGCCTAAGCCGGTTAAAGTGTGTCTTCTCACAACAGAAAGTAAACTGGAAATGGCTGCCAGAGGAAGAGATTTGACCCCTGAACCAGAAGTAAGACATGCCCACAAGAAATAATGAATAACAAGCTGCCATACGGAAAAGGCCATTGGGTGGCAGCAGAGTTAAATACAGAGTAAAATATAAACATACATGGAAACTGAGGAATATACATGGAACAGCACAACCATAATAGCAATCTAGGCCGGTTTTGATTCTCACATTCGAGTGGCGGCGGCAGCGCTGACTGTTGATGCAAGAGACATCTGCGAGTTTCTCACATCAGACACGCAAGAGTGAAGTTGTGCAAACAACTTTACTAAATAATCACAAATCAAAGTGATGAAATACACTGAGGCACATTTTGGACAGGTTATGCAATTAATCTGTAGCCTACATCACTATTTTTTCACCTAATTTATTTATTTTAAAAAATACAATTAAACAAATCAATTATACATACTTTTATTAAGAACATTTTTCAACCAAGAAAATAACATCAGAAGTCAAAGCCGTATACTAAATGCCAGGGTGGCAACATTAATCATTACCCACCCACAAACCAACACCCACTCCGAAAAGTCATATAAAAAAAGAGAAAATGGGTGTAACAGGTGTGAAAATAGACAACCGGGTCTAAACTTTCTAAAATGGCACATACAAAAATAAGGTACAATAACAGCAAGACGATACAGAAGGTGAAAAGTCACCCAAGGCAAAAGACGTGTCACTAGAAATGTCAAAAAGGTTGCATTGAATTTGGTATAAAATGCATGGTGAGCCCAGACATATGAAGGCACAGTTGGCGATAGCTCAATAGTAGGTACTGCCAAAGAGACAAGATTACCAGTATAGTCACCCAGGACCATGGAACGCTTGACACACTTTCCTCTTGTAACATAAATAAAACCAAAACTTCTTTTTACTAAATAACATTTTAAAGGTTTGCAAAACATATATTACGACACATGTATACGAGTGACCGTATGAAACGTGTATTATATGTATAGCATAAGCTGTTTAACCTTTTTTTATGGACAAGGAATGGTGATACTCCCGTTAACATTATGAACAGAATAAGCATTTAATGGGTGAGGCCAGTTTCACACTGGCATGTTTGATACGAGAAGCTCTCAGGAGTCTCCCATATCAACACAGGACAAGAGCGTGCATCTGCATGTATTTTTATGCAGCCGCACACTATGGGCCTGAGTGGCGTGGCTAGCGCCGGGTGTTGATAAGGGAGAGTCATGACAGATTCTCGTATCCTACACGCCAGTGTGAAACTGGCCTCACCCATTAAATGCTTATTCTGTTCATAATGTTAACGGGAGTATCACCATTCCTTGTCCATAAAAAAAATTGTAAACAGCTTATGGTATACATCTAATACACGTTTCTTACGGTCATCCATATACATGTGTTGTAATATCTTTTTCTATATTTAAAATTGTTAGCTACAATTTTTATTTCAAACAAACGTTTTATTTTTATTGCACAATTCAACCATCATTTTGAACATGACATAAAACCTAATCAAAAGGGAATCTGTCACCCCCTTTTCCACCTATAAGCTGTGGCCACTGCTATCAGCAGCTTATCTTTAGCATTCTGTAATGCTGTAGATAAGCTCCCGATGTAACCTGAAAGATGAGAAAAAGGTTAGATTATACCCATCCAGGGGTGGTCCTGGTGCTGTCCGGGTCCGATGGGTGTCGTGGTCCGGGTCCTCCCATCTTCATACGATGATGTCCTCTTGCTTATGCCGCGGCTGCGGCGCAGGCGTACTGATTTGCCCTGTTGAGGGCAGAGCAAAGTACTGTAGTGCACAGGCGCCGGGAAAGGCCAGAGAGGCCCAGCACCTGCGCACTGCAGTACTTTGCTCTGCCCTCAACTGGGCAAAGTATGCCTGCGCCATAGTGGCGACAGGAAGACAAGAAGAGGACGTCATCGTATGATGATGGGAGGCACCGGACCCGTATCAGCAACGCCCATGGGAGCCGACCTCACTGGGATCGCCACTGGGTGAGTATAATCTAACTTGTTTTTCTTATCTGTCAGGTTACATCGGGGGCTTATGTACAGCATTACAGAATGCTATAGATAAGCCCCTGATGCCAGTGGCCACAGCTTAGATCCAAAAAATGGGGTGACAGATTCCCTTTAATCCAACCAAATGTTTCTAATTTTTTGTAAACTTTAGGTTATGGTAAGTGGGAGGTGAGGCTTCACAATGAGAAGGGGTAATGGAGGACGGGTAATCAGAAGTAGAAAGGTTGGCCATAAAGTCGGGTTGTGAAATAGAGGCAGTGGACAAGGGGTAGTTACTAAAAGTTAATAATTGTGAAGTTCGGATGACAGAACTAGGATTACCGGAATCGTGAGGCGCACGTACAGCTGAAGAATAGGAACCACGGAACGATGAAGAATGTGAAGGTGGAAAAGAGGAAGAATGTTGAGATTGGAAAAAGGAAGTATGGGGGAAAGGGGAAGCATGGGGTAAAGTAAAAGAGGAAGACTGTTGAGGTTGATAAGCGTTTTGAGAATGCTGATTTGTGGTCATGTCAGAGTTACGTTGTCGCAGTGCTATAGCTTCTATTGCGTTACAAATGTCACTACCATTGATTTCATTGGTGCTTTTTTGAAACAGAGACCACATTACACACCCGAGGCACAAGACCATTGGTTTACTGATGGTACTTTTCTAATCCCTGACTCAACGGACGTTCCAAAGTGGTCCCAATTATCGGGGGACTCCATGCTATTTAGAAAGCGCACTGCTTGTGTAACTGCACGGGCTTCCTGATTTTGAATAGCATTATCATTACGTGCTTGACGGTGGCGAACTGGTTGCCTCCGATTTATTTGCCTCACATTTATGTCCTGTCTTTCTCCGGTTTGTGACATGACAGTTGCAGAGCTCCCTATTGCAGGTTGTGTGACACTTGCAGAAGGATCTGCTGAATGATGTTGCACATCTTCGCATGATGTCAATAGAGCATCTTCTGTCGCTGAGCTCTGTTCTTGGGTGTCTTCTTCATGCTGTGGTGCTGCAATGTTTCCTTCAGTCCTGTACAAATAAAAATGTTGAAACATCAGTATGTTGACATTCAACAGACAATAGGACAAACATTTCACATCATTTTCATTTAAAAAAAAAAGTTTATTACGCAAATGGTGAAGACTACACTACACATGCAAAGAAAATACAATTTTAAATATCAGATGATGTTTTTTTTGGCCATGTAATTGACATGTAGAGTTTGAGATTTTCAAGAACACCTAAATATTTCCTCATCAATGTGGCTTTATATTTTTTTTTTCCCCAAATCTTTTTGGTAGTACACAAATGTAAAACCCAAAAATGGAACCTTATTTTTGTTACTCAAACACTATCATACCGCTGCTGCCGCCTCCCCAGTCAGCGTCTCTCCGCACTCGCTCCCGGCCTCTGCTTCTTGTGCGCGCGCGCGCGCATACCAGCTCAGGGCTGCGTGTATGCACTTCTGATCTTCTGTCGGTCCTCCTCATCGTCTCCTCTATGGTCCTGGAGGACTAGTACCCGGAGGTCGGTTCTCCTTATTGTCCTCTATGGTTCTGGAGGTCTGTTACCTGGAAGTGCTACCCTGCCTATAGGTATTTTACCTGCTTCCTGCCGTCCCTCTGTGCCTGGTTATTATTTGTTCCTTCAGGTGTTCCTGGCCGCCCTTAGTCTCTGTGAAGTTCGTTTTCCCTCTGACTTTGGGTTTATCCTGTCTTTCCTGTATCCTGCTAGCCTCTGCGTTTCCTCAGCTCCTCCGCCAGTCCCTGTACTGCTGCAGTTTACCCATCAGTCCTGTGTCTCTGCAGTACTCTATAGGACTGCACTCGGATGTCATCTGAGTGCACCCTGATTCTTATAGCATAACACTGTGGTCCTACTATCTCCGCCTCTTCTTGGTCTTCTCCCATCCTGGTCCTCCAGCTTCCGTGGCGATAGTCCCTCACGGGCCTGCCCCTAACGCTCCCTGTATAGGGGTCGGTCCATCTGGTCAGCTCGTCCGTGAGGGGTTCGTCGTCGCGGTATAGAGGGTCCACTCTCTGCTTTCCCTCTTTGATTCATCACACTCACAATAGGACTGCACTCGGGTATCATCTGAGTGCAGCCTGATTCTTACAGCATAACAAGCACATACTTTATTTCCCTAATAAAATAAGTGTCAAATATGAGGGGCCTGTTATAATACAGGCATGGCCAAAAGTATTGACACCCCTGCAATTCTGTCAGATAATACTCATTTTTTCCTGAAAATGATTGCAAACACAAATTTGGTATTATTTGTCTTAAATGAAAAAGCACAAAAAGAATTGTCCTAAAGCCAAATTGGATATAATTCCACACCAAACATAAAGAAGGGGGTGGACAAAAGTATTGGCACTGTTCGAAAAATCATGTGATGCTTCTCTAATTTGTGTAATTAACAGCCCCTGTAACTTACCTGTGGCACCTAACAGGTGTTGGCAATAACTAAATCACACTTGCAGACAGTTGACATGGATTAAAGTTGACTCAACCTCTGTCCTGTGTAATTGTGTGTACCACGTTGAGCATGGAGAAAAGAAAGAAGACCAAAGAACTGTCTGAGGACTTGAGAAACCAAATTGTGAGGAAGCATGAGCAATCTCAAGGCTACAAGTCCATCTCCAAAGACCTGAATGTTCCTGTGTCTAGCGTGCGCAGTGTCATCAAGAAGTTTAAAGCCCATGGCACTGTGGCTAACCTCCCTAGATGTGGACGGAAAAGAAAAATTGACAAGAGATTTCAATGCAAGATTGTGCGGATGTTGGATAAAGAACCTCGACTAACATCCAAACAAGTTCAAGCTTCCCTACAGTCCGAGGGTACAACAGTGTCAACCTGTACTATCTGTCAGCATCTGAATGAAAAGGGACTGTATGGTAGGAGACACAGGAAGACCCCATTTCTTACCCCGAGATATAAAAAAGCCAGGCTGGAGTATGCCAAAACTTACTTGAAAAAGCCTAAAACGTTTTGGAAGAATGTTCTCTGGTCAGATAAGACAAAAGTAGAGCTTTTTGGGCAAAGGCAGCAACATAGAGTTTACATGAGAAAAAAGAGGCATTCAAAGAAAAGAACACGGTCCCTACAGTCAAACATGGCGGAGGTTCCCTGATGTTTTGGGGTTGCTTTGCTGCCTCTGGCACTGGACTGCTTGACCGTGTGCATGGCATTATGAAGTCTGAAGTCTACCAACAAATTTTGCAGCATAATGTAGGGTCCAGTGTGAGAAAGCTGGGTCTCCCTCAGAGGTCATGGGTCTTCGAGCAGGACAATGACCCAAAACACACTTCAAAAAGCACTAGAAAATGGTTTGAGAGAAAGCACCGGAGACTTCTAAGGTGGCCAGCAATGAGTCCAGACCTGAATCCCATAGAACACCTGTGGAGAGATCTAAAAATGGCAGTTTGGAGAAGGCACCCTTCAAATATCAGGGACCTGGAGCAGTTTGCCAAAGAAGAATGGTCTAAAATTCCAGCAGAGCATTGTAAGAAACTCATTGATGGTTACCGGAAGCTGTTATTTTGGTTAAAGGTTGAGCAACCAAGTATTAGGCTGAGGGTGGCAATACTTTTGTCTGGCCCATTTTTGGAGTTTTGTGTGAAATGATCAATGTTTTGCTTTTTGCTTCAGTCTCTTTTGTGTTTTTTCATTTAAGACAAATTAAATGAAGATAATACCAAATTTGTGTTTGCAATCATTTTTAGGAAGAAAATTAGTATTATCTGACAGAATTGCAGGGGTGTCAATACTTTTGGCCATGACTGTATGTATATATTATTGGTACCATTGATGCAGGACACAGGCTGGGATCAGGGGGTGTAAAGTGGTGATGCAGTTTCCCGCCACTGCTAGGGGGTGTCCAGTGAAAAGGGTGTGTCTGGCGGTGCTGCTGCTAGTGTCTGTGACTACATTTTGTTAACGGCCAGAGACCCCTAGAGTTAAGTTGTTTACTGTGCGTTGTACTGCTGGAAAATGGCAGCCGAAGCCTTTGCATGTACTGATGGACATCTTGGCTATGAGATCTAAATCTGCAAATGCACCTCCCCAGGCAACCATTTTCATGGCGTCCACCGCACAGGAAACGACGGAACTACAGTTGTCTCTGGCCTTTCAAAAAATTGCGGTTCAGCACAGCAGACACCAGCATCAACGGAGAAGCCCGCAGCACCCCCGGAGACACCATCATTAGTGCAGGCAAAGCCGCATCACAAGAGCAATACGCCGCACACACCGGAACGCTCCTCAGCCCAGCTAGCAGCCTGCAGCAACGCTACACTCATGGCTCCTCCAGTAGCGACCCTGGGATCTCGCTTCACCAAAGCCAGCACCCATGTTAACAAATAAGAGGCATGGTTATAATAGGCACCACAATTTTACGAAATATTTGGAGTGTTTTTCTACTCAGTTTGTGGTGCGTCATAGAATCAGCAGCGTCTTAAAATCTAAAAAAATAGGTTATGCTAAGGATAAATTTTATACAAACTTACATTCGGAGATCACGTGTGTTGAGCAGAAACTGCAGGTCATTATAATATGAGCACTTTCTCTTGTTTTGGCGAAGAACCACTTTTCTCCTGTTCTTTTGCACTTTTTTTGAATCGATCCCGGACTGATCGCCATCTGGTTTTCACATCTTTAACTGAAATTTGTATATAAAAAAAATTGTTAATTGGTTTTCCTTTACACGGTTAATTATCTGTATACATAAAATTTACTTACGTATTTCCTTTTTTCTTTGTGGGGGCATTCCTGTAATTTCAGGATATAGCTCTTCCAGCACTTTCCTCCAGGCATCATCCCGTAGGACTCGATTGTGGTAATCTTCACTTGTGGGATCCCACAAGACGGGTCTGTTATGAACCTAGAGAGAACAAAATTCAAGTGCTATTTCATATTTAATTATGACACATAAAATGTGGATCTATTATTAAAATTATCAATCTAATGTTTAAAAATATGGTAAAAAAAGATAACATTAAAGGGAACCTGTCACCTGAATTTGGCGGGACTGGTTTTGGGTCATATGGGCGGAGTTTTCGGGTGTTTGATTCACCCTTTCCTTACCCGCTGGCTGCATGCTGGCTGCAATATTGGATTGAAGTTCATTCTCTGTCCTCCATAGTACACGCCTGCACAAGGCAAGATTGCTTTGCGCAGGCGTGTACTATGGAGGACCGAGAATGAAAGGGTGAATCAAACACCCGAAAACTCGGCCCATATGACCCAAAACCAGTCTGCCAAATTCAGGTGACAGAGTCCCTTTAAAAAAAAAATTCAAATATGTTGCCATGAAATAACCTTACCAGCAATATCAGTCGTTGATCATTAATCAACATCCTTTCAAATGATGCCATCTTGTCTTTGGCCCAACAAACGAGATATTTTTCTTAACAAATAAGCGTCATTACTCAATTGTAAGAAAACCCCAACTAATGTTGGTTAAGGAATTACCATTTTGGTTAAGGAATTACGTATTATAAGACGTAAAACAAATTTATTTGAGAAAAATATTTAAAACATTTTTTTTTTAGAAAATGGTGGCGCTTCAAAAAATACATTGTGAAGCGGGGGCCCAGGGTCACTGCTGGAGGAGGCAGGAGGGTGGGATGAGGGGGTGTCTGATGTGCAGTGCGCTGCTGCCGGTGTTTGGTGCTGATGTGACTGCCGCTGCTGCCTGTGATGTCCAATGCTGATATATCTTCTACTGAGATCTTGCTAACAAGATCTCCATCCGCGCATGTGCCGCCCCACGACAAACATTTTACGGAGTCCAAAACACAGGAGGAATAACCAGAAATGCAAGTGGCTTTTTATTTTCAAGAAATGTAGCCAGAGTACCCCAGCAGCAGCAACCCCAGCCAGCAGCAGAAGACAACACGGACAGCTGAAGTGCCAGCAGCAGAGGCGGCGCGCAAACACTACTCCCACCGTGCATCAACGGTAAGGTATATACGCATTATAAGACACACAACCATTTTACCACAATTTTTCAAAATAACAAGTGTGTATTATAATGCGTAAAATACAGTATCTATGTTGGCCTATTCATTTAACCCCTTTACCTTTAGGGTGGTTTGCACGTCAATGACCAGGCCAATTTTTACAATTCTGACCACTGTCCCGTTATGAGGTTATAACTCTGGAACGCTTCAACGAATCCCAATGATTCTGACATTGTTTTCTCGTGACATATTGTACTTCATGATAGTGGTAAAATTTCTTTGATATTAACTGCGTTTATTTGTGAAACAAATGGAAATTTGGTGGAAATTTTTCAATTTTTCAATTTTCCAACTTTGAATTTTTATGCAATTAAATCACAGAGATATGTCACAAAATACTTAAGTAACATTTCCCACATGTCTACTTTACATCAGCACAATTTTGGAACACAAAATTTTTGTTAGGGAGTTACAAGGGTTAAAAGTTGACCAGCAATTTCTCATTTTTACAACACCATTTTTTTTAGGGACCACATCTCATTTGAAGTCATTTTGAGGGGTCTATATCAGGGGTCCCCAAGTCCAGTCCTCAAGGCCCACCAACATGTCATGTTTTCAGGATTTCCTTAGGCCGCCGTCACACATGCGAGTTTTACGGACGTAAGAGCGCAGAATCTACGTCCGTAAAACTCGCAAAAAATACGGCACAATTATTCTCTATGCCCCTGCTCCTATTTGCCGTATTTTACTGATCAGTATTATACGGCTTTCTACGGCCGTACAAAATCGCAGCATGCTGCGTTTGTCACCGTACTGCGCAAGAAATACGCCAATGAAAGTCTATGGAAGCGTGAAAAATACGGATTACACACGGACAAGCAGTGTGACTTGCGAGAAATACGCAGCGCTGTTAGAGAGAAAAGCCGGTAATTCAGTGCGGTGTACAGTAAAATCACACTGACAGCTTCCAGTCCAATAGATATAATAAATGTGTACACATAGAATAGGTATATATATATATATATGTCAGTGAGACACATATATGTATATATATTAATATTTATTCCAGCGCTATACAGCTTGAAAGCCGGTAATTCAATTACCGGCTTTTTCTTTCTCCTTCATAAAACCCGACATGATTTGAGACATGGTTTACATACAGTAAACCATGTCTTCTCTCCATTTTTTTTGCAGATTCCACACTACTAATGTCAGTAGTGTGTATCTGCAAAATTTGGCCGTTCTAGCTCTTAAAATAAAGGGTTAACTGGCGGAAAAAATTGGCGTGGGCTCCCGCGCAATTTTCTCCGCCAGAGTAGTAAAGCCAGTGACTGAGGGCAGATATTAATAGCCTGGAGAGGGTCCACGGTTATTGGCCCCCCCCTGGCTAAAAATATCTGCCCCCAGCCACCCCAGAACAGGCACATCTGGAAGATGCGCCTATTCTGGCACTTGGCCACTCTCTTCCCATTCCCGTGTAGCGGTGGGATATGGGGTAATGAAGGGTTAATGCCACCTTGCTATTGTAAGGTGACATTAAGCCTAATTAATAATGGAGAGGCGTCAATTATGACACCTATCCATTATTAATCCAATTGTAGTGAAGGGTTAAATAAAACACAAACACATTCTTTAAAATTATTTTAATGAAATAAAAACAATGGTTGTTGTAGTATTTTATTCAACGCCCAATCCAGTCACTGAAGACCCTCGTTCTGTGAGTAAAGAAACATAATAAACCAACAATATACTTACCCTCCGCAGATCTGTAACGTCCAACGATGTAAATCCTTCTGAAGGGGTTAAAACATTTTGCAGCAAGGAGCTGTGCTAATGCAGGCTGCTCCTCGCTGCAAAACCCCAGGGAATGAGGCTAAAAATAGATCAATGATCTATATTTAGCATCATTTGCGGTGAGGCGCCCTCTGCTGGCTGTTCATAGATCGTGGGAAATTACCTAGAAAGCTCCCTGGCTCCCTGGCTTTCTAGGTAATTTCCCACGATCTATGAACAGCCAGCAGAGGGCGCCTCACCGCAAATGATGCTAAATATAGATCATTGATCTATTTTTAGCCTCATTCCCTGGGGTTTTGCAGCGAGGAGCAGCCTGCATTAGCACAGCTCCTTGCTGCAAAATGTTTTAACCCCTTCAGAAGGATTTACATCGTTGGACGTTACAGATCTGCGGAGGGTAAGTATATTGTTGGTTTATTATGTTTCTTTACTCACAGAACGAGGGTCTTCAGTGACTGGATTGGGCGTTGAATAAAATACTACAACAACCATTGTTTTTATTTCATTAAAATAATTTTAAAGAATGTGTTTGTGTTTTATTTAACCCTTCACTACAATTGGATTAATAATGGATAGGTGTCATAATTGACGCCTCTCCATTATTAATTAGGCTTAATGTCACCTTACAATAGCAAGGTGGCATTAACCCTTCATTACCCCATATCCCACCGCTACACGGGAATGGGAAGAGAGTGGCCAAGTGCCAGAATAGGCGCATCTTCCAGATGTGCCTGTTCTGGGGTGGCTGGGGGCAGATATTTTTAGCCAGGGGGGGGCCAATAACCGTGGACCCTCTCCAGGCTATTAATATCTGCCCTCAGTCACTGGCTTTACTACTCTGGCGGAGAAAATTGCGCGGGAGCCCACGCCAATTTTTTCCGCCAGTTAACCCTTTATTTTAAGAGCTAGAACGGCCAAATTTTGCAGATACACACTACTGACATTAGTAGTGTGGAATCTGCAAAAAAAATGGAGAGAAGACATGGTTTACTGTATGTAAACCATGTCTCAAATCATGTCGGGTTTTATGAAGGAGAAAGAAAAAGCCGGTAATTGAATTACCGGCTTTCAAGCTGTATAGCGCTGGAATAAGTATTAATATATATACATATATGTGTCTACTGACATATATATATATATATATATATATATATTCTTTTCTTTTTGGGACACATGGATCACTTCTATAGCGGTATGTTGGTTTTGCAAGCCTGCGAGAAAACCACGCAGTACGGATGCCATACGGATTACATACGGAGGATGCCATGCGCAAAAAACGCTGACACAGCCTGCCTACGGAGGAGCAACGGACCATTTTTTTGGGGACTTTTCAGCGTATTACGGCCGTAATATACGGACCGTATTGTTTTACGCTGTGTGTGACGCCGGCCTTAGTCTTGCCCAGGTAATAATTGCATCACCTGTGCAATGCAAAGGAAATCCTGAAAACATGACCTGTTGGTGGGCCTTGAGGACTGGAGTTGGGGACCCCTGGTCTATATGATAGAAAATACCCAAGCGTGACACCATTCTAAAAACTGCACCCCTCAAGGTGCTCAAAACCACATTCAAGAAGTTTATTAACCCTTCAGGTGTTTCACAGGAATTTTTGGAATGTTTAAATAAAAATGAACATTTAACTTTTTTTTCACAAAAAATTTACTTCGGCTCCAATTTGTTTGATTTTACCAAGGGTAAAAGAAGAAATTGGACCCCAAAAGTTGTTGTACAATTTGTCCTGAGTACGCTGATACCCTATATGAGGGGGTTAACCACTGTTTGGGCGCATGGGAGAGCTCGGAAGGGAAGGAGCGCCGTTTGACTTTTCAATGCAAAATTGACAGGAATTGAGATGGGATGCCATGTTGCGTTTGGAGAGCAACTGATGTGCCTAAACATTGAAACCCCCCACAAATGACACCATTTTGGAAAGTAGACCCCCTAAGGAACTTATCTAGATGTGTGGTGAGCACTTTGACCCACCAAGGGCTTCACAGAAGTTTATAATGCAGAGCCGTAAAAATAAAACAAACATTTTTTCCCACAAAAATTATTTTTTAGCCCCCAGTTTTGTATTTTCCCAAGGGTAACAGGAGAAATTGGACCCTAAATATTGTCCAATTTGTCCTGAGTACGTTGATACCCGATATGTGGGGGGGAACCACCGTTTGAGCGCATGGCAGAGCTCGGAAGGGAAGGAGCATCATTTGGAATGCAGACTTAGATGGATTGGTCTGCAGGCGTCACATTGCATTTGCAGAGCCCCTAATGTACCTAAACAGTAGAAACCCCCCACAAGTGACCACTAGTGTTGAGCATTCCGATACCGCAAGTATCGGGTATCGGCCGATATTTGCATTATCGGAATTCCGATACTGAATTCCGATACTTCCCGCGTATCGGATACCGGAATCGGAAGTTCCCAGAATTCAAATTGAACGCAGCAGCCAATGAGGAATGAATGAAAGTGTGGGCACATCCTGTTTAGCATGGTGGGCATGTAAGTACTGGCAAGGCTTGGATTGGCTGCTGAAATGATGTCACTCTGCACTATAAAAAAGCGCTGCCGCCATTTTGCGCTCACTCTGCTGTGATTTCAGTTAGGGACAGGACGCTGTGTTCTAACTGAGGGCCAGTTGAGCTTGCTAATTGCTTTATTTTCCTTTCCAAAGGCTAATTTAGCAAAACGCTGTGTGTTCTTCACTGTTCACCTTGCTCTTGCCTTGCAGCGCTGTTTTAACAGCGTTCTGCAAGGTCTCTGTGTGTGTGTGTGTGTGCAGCTCACTCTGTAGTCTGTGTGCAGCCATATACCCGGTTGTATTCAGCTCAGGGGGGGTTCACACTGCCTCACACAGTTGTTCTTTTTTGCTCTTAGTGCAGCCTGCTGCACATTTTTTCTCAAATTTCCTATTAGTGTTTTTCCACCAGTCTCCAGCTCTATTGTGGAAAAACACTACATAGGATAACCTAGAGGGGGGTTTTTGGGCCTTGCAGCGCCGTTTACGGCTGTCTGCACGGTCTCCGTGTGAGCCCAGCTCGCCCTGTAGTCTGTGTGCAGCCATAGCCGGTTGGATTCAGCTCAGGGTTCGTTACTGGCTCATACCTTGAGAAAAATTTTCCTTTTTTTCAAATAGTGCAGCCTGTTTAAAATTTGAAAAAAAAAATTCCTATTAGTGTCTTTCCACTCGTATCCAGCTAAATAGTGGAAAAACACTATATAGGATAACCTAGAGGAGGGTTTTTTGGCCTTGCAGCGCCGTTTACGGCTGTCTGCACGGTCTCCGTGTGAGCCCAGCTCGCCCTGTAGTCTGTGTGCAGCCATAGCCGGTTGGATTCAGCTCAGGGTTCGTTACTGGCTCATACCTTGAGAAAAATTTTCCTTTTTTTGAAATAGTGCAGCCTGTTTAAAATTTGAAAAAAAAAAAATTCCTATTAGTGTCTTTCCACCAGTCTCCAGCTCAATTGTGGAAAAACACTACATAGGATAACCTAGAGGTTTTTTTTGGGGCCTTGCAGCGCCGTTTACGGCTGTCTGCACGGTCTCTGTGTGAGCGCAGCTCGCCCTGTAGTCTGTGTGCAGCCATAGCCGGTTGGATTCAGCTCAGGGTGCGTTACTGCCTCATACCTTGAAAAACAATTTCCTTTTTTTCAAATAGTGCAGCCAGTTTAAAATTTGAAAAAAAAAATTCCTATTAGTGTCTTTCCACTTGTATCCAGCTAAATAGTGGAAAAACACTATATAGGATAACCTAGAGGAGGGTTTTTTGGCCTTGCAGCGCCGTTTACGGCTGTCTGCACGGTCTCCGTGTGATTTAAACTAGCTCTGTAGCCCGATCTGCACCAAAAAAAAGGTTAAGTTCACCAAACACAACTTAACACTTGTGTAGGCCACATTTGAAAAATAATAAAGTTTAGTCCACAATTTACAACATTAGTGTTTCTTACACCTGTTAGGAGGAGCATTACAGGAATAAGCACACTAAGGCCTTAGTACTTTTCTGCTTATCTTTATCTGTCAACCAAGATGAAGAGGGCAGGGAGTAAGGCACGTGGGCGTGGGCGCGGAGCAGGGAGAGGAGCAGGGAGAGGACGTGGTGATTCTGTGCCTGCTGCGGGCGCCGGTGACACGTCGTCACTCAGTTTCAGCAGGGAACAGTCCTTCATGCGCAGCTTTGTCGGAGAGCGCCGTGCACCGCTGCTGCGTGAAGACCAAATTGAAGCCGTTGTCGGGTGGATGGCAGCTAACGCCTCGGCATCGACTTCAGTTAGTGCCACATCCTCTCAGGCACAGAGCACTGGAGAGCAGCCATCTGTCTCTTCACCACCTGCCAAATTGGCCAGGCAGTCAGAGAGCCCAGGACAGGAGCCGTCTCTACTTCTGTTCTCTGAATCTCTTGGCTTGGAAACAGGGGGCCAGCCAAGCAGCATTGGAGAAATGGAAGAAGAGGCAGTGTGCAGTGATGCCCAACACCTTTTTCTCTCTGACTCTGAAGAGGCAGGTGGGCCAGTGCCTCCGGTGACCACAGCGCAGTACGCATCTGATGATGAAACTCAGGTGCCGCTTTCTCGTGCGTACTGTGCTGCTGAGACTACCCAGGAGGAGCAGTTGGTGGCAGAGGGTAGTGGAGATGATGAGGTCCTTGACCCATCGTGGCGTGAGGAACAGGAAGGTGGTGGGAGCAGCTCAGAGGAAGAGCTTCCTCTTACGGGCCAAAGAGGGAGAGGGAGGGGGAAGACTGCGGAGCCTGTAGCCTCCACTTTGGCACCCGTTAGGAGCCTGTCTCTTTCCAAAGCCAAAAAGGGCGCTCCCAAGACTTGCAGTGCCTGGTCCTTTTTTGACACAGTTGCAGATGACATTTGTTTTGTCAAATGCAAGCTGTGTCATCATAAAGTAAAAAGAGGGAAAAATGTCAGTAACCTCAATACCACAAATATGTGGAAACATGTGCGGACCAGGCACGCGGTGGAGTTTCAGAAACACACTGAAGATGTAGGCCAACCAACAGCGGCAGCTACCACCTCTTCAGCTCGTGTTGCCTCTTCCTCCAGCTCACGCACAGCTGGTTTGGCTTCCTCCCAGAGACCTTGTGTAATTCCACCCACAGCACCACCTTCCCAGTCATCCTCACACTCCCAGTCTACTCTACAGCCATCGGTAGTACAGGCATGGGAGAAAAGGCGGGCATTCTCGGCCAACCACCCCCGAGCACAGGCTCTGAATGCAGGCATTGCCAAACTGTTGTCCCTGGAAATGCTCTCGTTCAGGCTGGTGGAGACTGACAGCTTCCGTGACTTGATGGCATTGGCAGTCCCACAGTACAAGGTGCCCAGCCGCTTTTACTTCAGCAGGCAGGCTGTCCCTGCCCTGCACAGGCATGTTGAGGCAAACATAAAACATGCGCTACTGAACGCCGTCAGTAGCAAGGTCCACCTCACCACCGATGCGTGGACCAGTCAGCATGGACAGGGGCGATATGTTTCCCTCACTGCCCATTGGGTTAATGTTGTTGAGCCAGGTACAGATCGTGCGAGTGGCGCAGGACGTGTCCTGCCCACTCCAAGGATTGCAGGAATCCAGTCTGTACGCATCGACTCCTCCTCTTACACCAGTTCCTCTGATTCCTCTCTGCAGGATCCGTCACAGTCCACCCCCACATGGACCCGTGAACGTTTACCTATGACCGACATGAGCACAGCCGTGGCCAAACGTCAGCAGGCCGTCTTGAAACTAGTTTCATTGGGGCATCGAAGCCACACAGCGCAGGAGCTCTGGAATGCCATAAAGCAGGAGAGCGATGTGTGGTTACTGCCAGCGAATCTCCAGCCAGGCATGGTAGTGTGTGACAATGGCCGAAATCTGGTGGCAGCTTTGGCCCTTGGCAACCTCACTCACATCCCATGTCTGGCACATGTGCTCAATTTGGTTGTGCAGAGTTTTCTGAGGGACTATCCGGATCTTGATGCCCTGCTGCACAAGGTCCGCCTAGAGTGTGCTCACTTGCGGCGTTCCAGCTTGGCCAGATCCCGCATTGCTGCTCTGCAGCGCCGATTCCGCCTTCCGGAACACCGCATCATATGTGACCTACCTACCCGGTGGAATTCCACGTTACATATGTTGGAGCGGTTGTGTGAGCAGCAGCAAACAGTTATGGAGTACCAGCTCCATCAGGCGCAAAGAAGTCGCAGTCAGCGCCGATCAGACTTCACAACCACAGAGTGGGCCACTATGAAGGACGTCTGCCAGGTTTTGCGTCCATTTGATTATTCCACGCGGATGGCAAGTGCAGATGATGCACTAGTCAGCATGACTGTCCCCTTATCTGCCTGCTTCAGCAAACTTTGCAAGGGTTAAGGGATGATGTGGTGGAAGAGGTGGAGGATGAGGAGTCACCTTTTCCATCAGCTTCTGGAGAGTCAGCGCCACGTGGTTCCTCACAAAGGGGTACGCAGGGGCCAATTTGTGAGGAGGATGAGGAGGAGTCAATGGAGGAGGAAGAGCTCCGTCCAGAGGAGGGAGCGACACAATTGTCCAGTGGTCAGTGTGTACAGCGAGGGTGGGGTGATGACGAGCGGGCAGAGATCATGTCTCAAGCAGGGGACAGCGTTTCTGGGCCAGTTGGCACTCTGCAGCACATGGTGGATTTCATGCTGCAGTGCCTGAGAAACGACCGCCGCATCGACCACATTCTCAACATGCCTGATTATTGGGTGTTCACCCTCCTCGATCCTCGCTACCGGGACAACGTCCAAAACCTCATCCCTGCGTTGACCCGGGAGCGTAAATTGCGGGAGTACCACGACACACTGGTGAATTTCATCATCTTCTCCTGTCCAACTGAGAGGAGTGCTGCTAGTGCTTTACAAAGCAGCTCAGTGCGTCGAGGCAGTGGGGGAGGCTCTGCCCAAAGAGGGAGCAGAAGCAGTGCCTCTGCCCAAGGCAAGCCCAGTATGGCACAACTCTGGCACACTTTTGTGTGCCCGCCCCAAATGTCTACACCATCACCGGCGGCTCCAGTCAGCAGGAGGCAACGGTTCCGTCAGATGGTGACAGACTACATGGCTTGCCCTCTTACTGTACTCCCAGACGGCTCTTCCCCGTTCAAGTTTTGGGTCTCTAAGCTGGATACATGGCCAGAGCTAAGCCACTATGCATTGGAGGTGCTGGCTTGCCCTGCGGCTAGTGTCTTATCGGAACGTGTCTTTAGTGCCGCAGGTGGTGTACTAACAGACCGTCGCATGCGACTATCCTCCGATAACGTTGACCGGCTTACTTTCCTGAAAATGAACCAGGCCTGGATCTCGCAGGAATTTGCCACTCCTCTGCCTGATTAAGTAATTGGGTGTCATCCAGGTCTCCTGCTGTGTTCATCTTTCTACCACCTGAACTGCTATTCCTGGGCTCCAACACCGCCAGTTGCGGCTCAGAAGTGCAGGCTGCACAGTAAAAACATACGACCCAGTGTTATTGGGTTTCAGTAACATCAGCTGATCCCCAGCTGTGTAGCCGGCAATGTGTCCTGCGACCGCCACGCTGGCACAACAACCTAAATGTAAGGGAACCTGTCCCCCCCCCCCCGTCGTTTGTTACTGAAAGAGCCATCTTGTGCAGCAGTAATGCTGCACAAGGAAAAGGTAGCTCTTTTTTTTTAGCTCTTTGCACACGCAGAACTTAACACTTATAAAATGTGTTCACTGATACCGTTATACCGTCCCGGAGCTGGGACTTTCCTTCGTAATGTGACGCAGCACAGCCGTCATTCCTACCCCCTTGGTGCCATGCGCTGCCTCCTCAGCGTTGTTTTAAGCTGTCATGGAGCCTGCGCTGTTCTGTTATCCCTTGGGCATGCCCTATTTGCGCTGCCTGTCTTCTGACATAATTTGGTGTCAGGCTGGCTGCGCCTGTGCGGCCGCGGTGCCCGAGATCCCGCCTCGCAGTGTCTTCTGATTGAGTCACACTGCGGGCCTGGGATCCATGGGCATGCGCAGTGCATATCTTCCCCTCGGGCTCTCGCTCATTTCCCTCCGCCTTCTTTAGACTGTGCGCCGTCAGCTGATCCCTAGCATGCCACGGCCGTGACACCGCACAGTCTGAAGAAGAGGGAAGGAGGGGAGTGAGAGTCGAGGTTATGCACTGTGCATGCCCATGGTTCCAAGGCCCGCAGTGGGATTACGTTAGATGAGACTGCGAGGTGGGATCTGGAGCAGCGTGGACGCACAGGCACTGACAGCCTGACACCAAATTATGTCAGAAGACAGGCAGCGCTAATTGGGCATGGCCAAGGGCTAACAGAACAGCGCAGGCTCCGTGACAGCTTAAAACAACGCTGAGGAGGCAGCGCACGGCATCAAGGGGATAGGAATGACAGCTGTGCTGTGTCCCATTACGAAGGAAATTCGCACCTCCGGAACGGTTTAACGGTATAAAGGGACACATTTTTAGTGTTTACTTCGGTGTTTGCAAGGAGCATAATTAAAAGAGCAACCTTTTCCTTTTGCATCCTTAGTGCTGCACAACATGGCTCTTTCAGCTACAAACGTCTTGGGGGGGGGGGGGTTAAAGGTTTCCTTTCAACTTGCTCCAATCAGGCTTCGGCCTACACTCTGTTCCTCTGCTCCTCCTGCTGTCCCTGGGCTCTAACACCGCCAGTTGGTGCCTGGAAGTGCTGTGTGCACAGTCAACAGTCGCTCCTCTGTTATTGGGGTTCAGTAACGTCAGCTGATCCCCAGCTGTGTGTGCGGCAATACCTCCAATCTGCTCCTCCTGCTGTCCCTGGGCTCTAACACCGCCAGTTGGTGCCTGGAAGTGCTGTGTGCACAGTCAACAGTCGCTCCTCTGTTATTGGGGTTCAGTAACGTCAGCTGATCCCCAGCTGTGTGTGCGGCAATACCTCCAATCTGCTCCTCCTGCTGTCCCTGGGCTCTAACACCGCCAGTTGGTGCCTGGAAGTGCTGTGTGCACAGTCAACAGTCGCTCCTCTGTTATTGGGGTTCAGTAACGTCAGCTGATCCCCAGCTGTGTATCCGGCAACGTGTCATGCGACCGCCACGCTGGCACAACTAAAATGTAAGGGGACCTGTCCCCCCCCCCCCCCTAGGCGTTTGTTACTGAAAGAGCCACCATGTGCAGCACTAATACTGCACAAGGGAAAGGTCGCTCTTGAAATTATGCTCCTTGCAAACGCTGAACTACACACTCATGTAATGTGTCCCCTCACACCGTCCAACCGTCCCGGAGGTGGGACTTTCCTTTGTAATGTGACGCAGCACAGCCGTCATTGCTACCCCCTTGGCACCGTGCGCTGCCTCCTTAGCGTTGTTTGATTCCGTCATGGACCCTGCGCTGTTATGTTATCCCTTGGCCATGCACAGTTTGCGCTGCCCGTCCTCTGACATCATTTGTTGTCGTCCTGGCTGCGCCTGTCCACGCTGCCCGAAATCACACCTCGCAGTGTCGTCTAATGTGATCCCACAGTGGGCCTGGTATCCATTGCCATGCGCAGTGCATATACTAGCCTCTCACTCCCCTTCTTCACGCTTCTTCAGACTAGGCGGCGTCAGCTGATCCCTAATAGCATGCCACGGCCGTGACGCCGCACAGTCTGAAGAAGCAGGAAGGAGGTGAGTGAGAGGCGATGATATGCACTGCGCATGCCCATGGATCCCTGGCCCGCAGTGGGACTACATTAGATGACACTGCAAGGTTGGATCTCGGGCAGCTTGGACGCACAGGCACTGCCAGCCTGACACCTACATGATGTCAGAAGACGGGCACCGCTAACTGTGCATGGCCAAGGGATAACATTACAGCGCGGGCTCCGTGACAGAACCAAACAACGTTGAGGAGGTGGCGCCCGGCACCAAGGGGGTTGGAATGACGGCTGTGCTGTGTCACATTACAAAGGAAAGTCCCACTTCCGGGATGGTTTGACGGTGTGAGGGGACACATTATATGAGTGTGTACTTCAGCGTTTGCAAGGAGCATAATTTTCGGAGCCACCATTTTCCATGTGCAGTATTACTGCTGTACAAGATGGCTCTTTCAGCAACAAATGCCTGGGGGGGGGGGGGGGGGTTAAAGGTTCCCTTTCAACTTGCTCCACTGCAGGCTTCGGCCTACACTCTGCTCCTCTTTGATTCCCTGGGTTTCAACACTGTCAGTTGCCACCTGGAAGTGTTGTCTACACAGAAAAAACACTAGGTGATGTGTCAGTGGGGTTCAGCACCGCCAGCTGTTCCCCTGCTGTGTAGTCGGCAACGTGTCCAGCACAAGCCACGCTGGCACAACAGAACAAAAGCTGCCACCAGTGCAGGCTTCGGCCTACACTCTGCTCCTCTCCTCCTCCTGCTGACCCTGGGCTCAAACACCGCTAGTTTTTGCCCGGAAGTGCTAGCTGCACAGAGAAAAACACCAGCCAATGTGTTAGTGGGGTTCAGCAACGCCAGCTGTTCCCCTGCTGTGTAGCCGGCAACGTGACCTGCAAACGCCATGCAGGCACAGGAACTGAAATTAAAAGGGAACCTGACCCCACCCCCCCAGGTGTTTCTATGTATAACAGCCACCTAGTACAGCAGTACTGCTGCATTTGTACAAGGTGGCTGACTTTTTCTCCTTGCCCACGTGGAACTCAATACGTACAAAATGTGTCTCATTGAGACCATTCCACTGTCCCTGAGGTGTGACTTTCCTTTGTAATGATACGCAGCACCCCCCTTGGTAGCGTTTCCCGTCTTTTGTCATCATGGTTAGCTGGCTGCGCCTGTGCATCCGCCCTGCTAGAAACAACGCCCCTCGTTGTCATATTTATTTTGTCAGCGAGGGTGTGGTTTATGGGCACGAGCAGTGCATATGTTCGCCTGTCTTAACTCATCTCCTTCCGCCTTCTTCAGACTGTGCGGCCTCCTGGCCGTGGTAGGCGATAAGGGATCAGCTGAGGCCGCCCAGTCTGGAGCAGGTGTAAGGACATGTGTAAGCGGCAAACCTATTTACTGCACAAGGCCACGAATCCCAGCCACGCAGTGTGATTTTTTGAAAACACACTGTGGGTCTGGGATTCATGTCCATCGCTAACCGCAACGGCCGACATGAAATGAGGTCAGAAGACAGGAAGCGCTCACAGCGCATGGCCAAGGGATCACAATAGCGCAGACTCCTGTACAGCAAATAACAACGCTCAGGAATCTGCGCCCAGTACCTAGGTGCAAATTTTGACACCTGTGCTGCGTCTCGTTAAAAAGACAAGTCACGCCTCCACAACTGTTTGACAGTATAATGGGCTAAATAGTGTACGTGTTTTAGTCAGCGTGTGCAAGGAGCAAAACAAATAGAGCAACCTTTTACTTGTGCAGCATTAATGCTGCACAAGGTGTGGCTCTTGTACCTTGCAACACCTGAGGGGGGTTAAAGGTAACCTTTGAAATTGGTTCAACTAGGCTTCGGCCTACACTCTGCTCCTCTACTCCTCCTGTTGACCCTGGGCTCAAACACCGCTAGTTTTTGCCCGGAAATGCTAGCTGCACAGAGAAAAACACCAGCCAATGTGTTAGTGGGGTTCAGCACCGCCAGCTGTTCCCCCGCTGTGTAGCCGGCATCGTGTCCAGCACAAGCCACGCTGGCACAACCGACCAAAAGCTGCCACCAGTGCAGGCTTCGGCCTACACTTTGCTCCTCTCCTCCTCCTCCTGCTGACCCTGGGCTCAAACACCGCTAGTTTTTGCCCGGAAATGCTAGCTGCACAGAGAAAAACACCAGCCAATGTGTTAGTGGGGTTCAGCACCGCCAGCTGTTCCCCCGCTGTGTAGCCGGCATCGTGTCCAGCACAAGCCACGCTGGCACAACCGACCAAAAGCTGCCACCAGTGCAGGCTTCGGCCTACACTTTGCTCCTCTCCTCCTCCTCCTGCTGACCCTGGGCTCAAACACCGCTAGTTTTTGCCCGGAAATGCTAGCTGCACAGAGAAAAACACCAGCCAATGTGTTAGTGGGGTTCAGCACCGCCAGCTGTTCCCCTGCTGTGCAGCTTGCAACGTGACCTGCAAACGCCACGCAGGCACATGAACTGAAATTGAAGGGAGCCTGGCCCCCACCCCCAGGTGTTTCTATGTATAACAGCCACCTTGTACAGCAGTACTGCTGCATTTGTACAAGGTGGCTGACTTTTTCTCCTTGCACACGTGGAACTCAACAAGTACAAAATGTGTCTCATTAGAGACCATTACAATGTCCCTGAGGTGTGACTTTCCTTTGTAATGACACGCAGCACCCCCATTGTTAGCGCTGCCCGTCTCCTGACATCATTGGTTGGCTGGCTGTGCCTGTGCGTCCCCCCTGCCCGACACAACGCCCCCCGTTGTCTCATATATTTTGACTGCGAGGGTGTGATTGATGGGCACGAGCAGTGCATATGTTCCCCTGTTTTCACTCCCCTCCTTCCGCCTTCTTCTGACTGTGCTGCCTCATGGCCGCGGCATGCGATAAGGGATCAGCTGAGGCCGCCCAGTCTGAAGCAGGTGTAAGGACATGTGTGAGCGGCGAACATATTTACTGCACAAGGCCACGAATCCCAGCACCGCAGTGTGACTTTAGGAAAAGCCACTGTGGGTCTGGGATTTATGGCCATCGTTAACCGCACCGGCCAACATGAAATGAGGTCATGAGACGGCCTGCACTAACAGGGTATTGCCAAGGGATAACACAAGAGCGCAGTTTCCTGTACTGCAAATAACAACGGTAAGGAATCTGCGCACAGCACCTAGGTGTAAATTTGTACACCTGTGCTGCGTCTCCTTAAAAAGACTAGTAGTCACGCCTCCACTACTGTTTGACAGTATAATGGGCTAAATAGTGTACGTGTTTAATTCAGCGTGTGCAAGGAGCAAAATTAAATAGAGCAACCTTTGACTTGTGCATCATTAATGCTGTTCAAGGTGTGGCTCTTGTACCTTGCAACACCTGAGGGGGGGGTTAAAGGTAACCTTTGAAATTGGTTCAACTAGGCTTCGGCCAACACTCTGCTCCTCTACTCCTCCTGCTGACCCTGGGCTCAAACACCGCTAGTTTTTGCCCGGAAATGCTAGCTGCACAGAGAAAAACACCAGCCAATGTGTTAGTGGGGTTCAGCAACGCCAGCTGTTCCCCTGCTGTGTAGTCGGCAACGTGTCCAGCACAAGCCACGCTGGCACAACAGAACAAAAGCTGCCACCAGTGCAGGCTTCGGCCTACACTTTTCTCCTCTCCTCCTCCTGCTGACCCTGGGCTCAAACAACGCCAGTTTCTGCCCGGACATGCTAGCTGCACAGAGAAAAACACCAGCCAATGTGTTAGTGGGGTTCAGCACCGCCAGCTGTTCCTCTGCTGTGTAGTCGGCATCGTGTCCAGCACAAGCCACGCTGGCACAACTGACCAAAAGCTGCCACCAGTGCAGGCTTCGGCCTACACTTTGCTCCTCTCCTCCTCCTGCTGACCCTGGGCTAAAACAACGCCAGTTTCTGCCCGGACATGCTAGCTGCACAGAGAAAAACACCAGCCAATGTGTTAGTGGGGTTCAGCACCGCCAGCTGTTCCCCTGCTGTGTAGCTGGCAACGTTTCCTGCAAACGCCACGCAGGAACATGAACTGAAATTGAAGGGAGCCTGCCCCCCACCCCCCCAGGTGTTTCTATGTATAACAGCCACCTTGTACAGCAGTACTGCTGCATTTGTACAAGGTGGCTGACTTTTTCTCCTTGCACACGTGGAACTCAACAAGTACAAAATGTGTCTCATTAGAGACCATTACAATGTCCCTGAGGTGTGACTTTCCTTTTTAATGACACGCAGCACCCCCATTGTTAGCGCTGCCCGTCTCCTGACATCATTGGTTGGCTGGCTGTGCCTGTGCGTCCCCCCTGCCCGACACAACGCCCCCCGTTGTCTCATATATTTTGACTGCGAGGGTGTGATTGATGGGCACGAGCAGTGCATATGTTCCCCTGTTTTCACTCCCCTCCTTCTGCCTTCTTCTGACTGTGCTGCCTCATGGCCGCGGCATGCGATAAGGGATCAGCTGAGGCCGCCCAGTCTGAAGCAGGTGTAAGGACATGTGTGAGCGGCGAACATATTTACTGCACAAGGCCACGAATCCCAGCACCGCAGTGTGACTTTAGGAAAAGCCACTGTGGGTCTGGGATTTATGGCCATCGTTAACCGCACCGGCCAACATGAAATGAGGTCATGAGACGGCCTGCACTAACAGGGTATTGCCAAGGGATAACACAAGAGCGCAGTTTCCTGTACTGCAAATAACAACGGTAAGGAATCTGCGCACAGCACCTAGGTGTAAATTTGTACACCTGTGCTGCGTCTCCTTAAAAAGACTAGTAGTCACGCCTCCACTACTGTTTGACAGTATAATGGGCTAAATAGTGTACGTGTTTAATTCAGCGTGTGCAAGGAGCAAAATTAAAAAGAGCAACCTTTGACTTGTGCATCATTAATGCTGTTCAAGGTGTGGCTCTTGTACCTTGCAACACCTGAGGGGGGGTTAAAGGTAACCTTTGAAATTGGTTCAACTAGGCTTCGGCCTACACTCTGCTCCTCTACTCCTCCTGCTGACCCTGGGCTCAAACACCGCTAGTTTTTGCCCGGAAATGCTAGCTGCACAGAGAAAAACACCAGCCAATGTGTTAGTGGGGTTCAGCACCGCCAGCTGTTCCCCTGCTGTGTAGTCGGCAACGTGTCCAGCACAAGCCACGCTGGCACAACAGAACAAAAGCTGCCACCAGTGCAGGCTTCGGCCTACACTTTGCTCCTCTCCTCCTCCTGCTGACCCTGGGCTTAAACAACGCCAGTTTCTGCCCGGACATGCTAGCTGCACAGAGAAAAACACCAGCCAATGTGTTAGTGGGGTTCAGCACCGCCAGCTGTTCCCCTGCTGTGTAGTCGGCAACGTGTCCAGCACAAGCCACGCTGGCACAACAGAACAAAAGCTGCCACCAGTGCAGGCTTCGGCCTACACTTTGCTCCTCTCCTCCTCCTGCTGACCCTGGGCTCAAACAACGCCAGTTTCTGCCCGGACATGCTAGCTGCACAGAGAAAAACACCAGCCAATGTGTTAGTGGGGTTCAGCACCGCCAGCTGTTCCCCCGCTGTGTAGCCGGCATCGTGTCCAGCACAAGCCACGCTGGCACAACCGACCAAAAGCTGCCACCAGTGCAGGCTTCGGCCTACACTTTGCTCCTCTCCTCCTCCTCCTGCTGACCCTGGGCTCTAACACCGCTAGTTTTTGCCCGGACATGCAATCTGCACAGA
The DNA here is from genome assembly GCF_032444005.1 of Ranitomeya imitator. Lineage (NCBI taxonomy): Eukaryota > Metazoa > Chordata > Amphibia > Anura > Dendrobatidae > Ranitomeya > Ranitomeya imitator. Next base: position 543,331,701 of record NC_091282.1, read on the forward strand.
GAAAAAAACCAGTCAATGTGTCAGTGGGGTTCAGCAACGCCAGCTGTTCCCCTGCTGTGTAGCTTGCAACGTGACCTGCAAACGCCACGCAGGCACATGAACTGAAATTGAAGGGAGCCTGCCCCCCACCCACAGGTGTTTCTATGTATAACAGCCACCTTGTACAGCAGTACTGCTGCATTTGTACAAGGTGGCTGACTTTTTCTCCTTGCCCACGTGGAACTCAACACGTACAAAATGTGTCTCATTAGAGACCATTACAATGTCCCTGAGGTGTGACTTTCCTTTGTAATGACACGCAGCACCACCCTTGTTAGCGCTGCCCGTCTTTTGACATCATTGGTTAGCTGGCTGCGCCTGTGCATCTCCCCTGCTCGAAACAACGCCCCTCGGTGTCTTATTTTTTTGGACAGCGAGGGTGTGATTGATGGGCATGTGCAGTGCATATGTTTGCCTGTGTTCACTCATCTCCTTCCGCCTACTTCAGACTGGGTGTCCTCATGGCCGCGGCAGGCGATAAGGGATCAGATGAGGCCGCCCAGTCTGAAGCAGGTGTAAGGACATGTGTGAGCGGCAAACATATTTAGTGCACCAGGGCACGAATCCCAGCACCGCAGTGTGATTTTTTAAAAACACACTGTGGGTCTGGGATTCATGTCCATCGCTAACCGCAACGGCCAACATGAAATGAGGTCATAAGACAGGAAGCGCTCACAGCGCATGGCCAAAGGATCACAAGAGCGCAGACTCCTGTACAGCAACTAACAACGCTCAGGAAGCTGCGCCCATGCAAAAAGGTGTTGTTTTCGACACCTGTGCTGCTTTTCTTTAAAAAGACAAGTCACGCCTCCACTACTGATTAACAGTATAATGGGCTAAAACCTTTGACTTGTGCATCATTAATGCTGTTCAAGGTGTGGCTCTTGTACCTTGCAACACCTGAGGGGGGGTTAAAGGTAACCTTTGAAATTGGTTCAACTAGGCTTCGGCCTACACTCTGCTCCTCTACTCCTCCTGCTGACCCTGGGCTCTAACAACGCTAGTTTTTGCCCGGAAATGCTAGCTGCACAGAGAAAAACACCAGCCAATGTGTTAGTGGGGTTCAGCACCGCCAGCTGTTCCCCCGCTGTGTAGCCGGCATCGTGTCCAGCACAAGCCACGCTGGCACAACCGACCAAAAGCTGCCACCAGTGCAGGCTTCGGCCTACACTTTGCTCCTCTCCTCCTCCTCCTGCTGACCCTGGGCTCAAACACCGCTAGTTTTTGACCGGAAATGCTAGCTGCACAGAGAAAAACACCAGCCAATGTGTTAGTGGGGTTCAGCACCGCCAGCTGTTCCCCTGCTGTGCAGCTTGCAACGTGACCTGCAAACGCCACGCAGGCACATGAACTGAAATTGAAGGGAGCCTGGCCCCCACCCCCAGGTGTTTCTATGTATAACAGCCACTTTGTACAGCAGTACTGCTGCATTTGTACAAGGTGGCTGATGTTTTCTCCTTGCCCACGTGGAACTCAACACGTACAAAATGTGTCTCTTTGAGACCATTCCACTGTCCCTGAGGTGTGACTTTCCTTTCTAATGATACGCAGCACCCCCCTTGGTAGCGCTTCCCGTCTTCTGACATCATTGGTTGGCTACTTGCGCCTGTTCGTCCGCCCTGCCTGAATAAAATGCTCCTCGTTGTCTTAATTATTTTGACTGCAAGGGTGTGATTGATGGGCACGAGCAGTGCATATCTTCGCCTGTCTTAACTCATCTCCTTCCGCCTTCTTCAAACTGTGCAGCCTCATGGCCGCGGCATGCGAGAAGGGATCAGCAGAGGCCGCCCAGTCTGAAGCAGGTGTAAGGACGTGTGTGAGCGGCCAAAATATTTACTGCTCAAGGCCACGAATCCCAGCACCGCAGTGTGGCTTTATGAAAAGACACTGTGGGTCTGGGATTTATGGCCATCGTTAACCGCACCGGCCAACATGAAATGATGTCATAAGATGGGCAGCGCTAACAGGGCATTGCCAAGGGATAACACAAGAGCGCAGACTCCTGTACAGCAAATAACAACGCTCAGGAAGCTGCGCCAAGCACCAAGGCGTTATTTTGGACACCTGTGCTGCGTCTCATCAAAAAACCAAGTCACGCATCCACTACAGTTTGACTGTAGAATGGGGTAAATTGTGTATGTCTTTCATTCAGCGTGTGCAAGTACACAAATTAATAGAGCAACCTTTCACTTGTGCAGCATTAATACTGCACAAGGTGTGTCTCTTGTACTTTGTAACACCTGAGGGGGGGTTAAAGGTTTCCTTTGAAATTGGTTAAACTAGGCTTCGGCCTACACTCTGCTCCTCTCCTCCTCCTCCTGCTTCAACACGGGCTCTAACATCGCTAGTTTTTGCCCGCAAGTGCTAGCTGCACAGAGAAAAACACACGCCATTGTGTTAGTGGGGTTCAGCAACGCCAGCTGTTCCCCCAGTGTGTAGCCGGCAAAGTGTCCTGCAAACGCAACGCAGACACAAAGCTGCCTCCAGTGCAGGCTTCGGCCTACACTCATCTCCCCCTGCTTACCCTTTGCTCCAACACCGCTAGTTGGGGCTCTAGGAAGACAATCTTTAATAGGCAAGGCAACGCATCTGGGTTCCAGCACCGCCAGCTGGTTCTCGGCAGTGTTCTTGTCACAGGTACTCCCTCGTGCCAAGCCTGGTTTCAGCACCGTCAGCTGTTTCCGGGTTGTGTCAACTTCACTGAGACGCCTATGCTTGCCCCGTCGTGGTGCGGTCGAGTTAGTCAACTCCAGGGTGCCTCCAGTTTAGGAGCTTCCTATGTGGGCTGCGTGAACTGGTAGTCAAGGCTGGTTCTGTAGTGCCAGTAGGCCCAGCTCCCCCTGTAGGACTGTTGGGGTTCGGTAACTGCGGCTGCCTCGCGGCCTAGCTGTTCTCTCCTCTCCTGTGGGCCTTGGGGTCCACCACCTGGTTCCAGCACCGTCAGCTGGTTCCGGGCCGAGCCTTTGGCTTAGGTGCCTCCTCCTGGGTATCCGAGTTCCGCCAACGCCAGGCGGTCCTTGGTAGTGCTTTTAAGCGCGGGCACCTACAGCTTAGTAACCGGGTTCCAGCACCGTCAGCTAGTCCTCGGTCGTGCCATTGGCTCTTGCACACTGGGGCAACGCATCCGGGTTCCAGCACCGCCAGCTGGTTCTCGGCAGTGTTCTTGTCACAGGTACTCCCTCGTGCCAAGCCTGGTTTCAGCACCGTCAGCTGTTTCCGGGTTGTGTCAAGCTCACTGAGACACCTATGCTTGCCTCGTCGTGCGGTCGGGTTAGCCAACTCCAGGGTGCCTCCAGTTTAGGAGCTTCCTATGTGGGCTGCGTGAACTGGTAGTCAAGGCTGGTTCTGTAGTGCCAGTAGGCCCAGCTCCCCCTGTAGGACTGTTGGGGTTCGGTAACTGCGGCTGCCTCGCGGCCTAGCTGTTCTCTCCTCTCCTGTGGGCCTTGGGGTCCACCACCTGGTTCCAGCACCGTCAGCTGTTTCCGGGCCGAGCCTTTGGCTTAGGTGCCTCCTCCTGGGTATCCGAGTTCCGCCAACGCCAGGCGGTCCTTGGTAGTGCTTTTAAGCGCGGGCACCTACAGCTTAGTAACCGGGTTCCAGCACCGTCAGCTAGTCCTCGGTCGTGCCATTGGCTCTTGCACACTGGGGCAACGCATCCGGGTTCCAGCACCGCCAGCTGGTTCTCGGCAGTGTTCTTGTCACAGGTACTCCCTCGTGCCAAGCCTGGTTTCAGCACCGTCAGCTGTTTCCGGGTTGTGTCAAGCTCACTGAGACACCTATGCTTGCCTCGTCGTGGTGCGGTCGGGTTAGCCAACTCCAGGGTGCCTCCAGTTTAGGAGCTTCCTATGTGGGCTGCGTGAACTGGTAGTCAAGGCTGGTTCTGTAGTGCCAGTAGGCCCAGCTCCCCCTGTAGGACTGTTGGGGTTCGGTAACTGCGGCTGCCTCGCGGCCTAGCTGTTCTCTCCTCTCCTGTGGGCCTTGGGGTCCACCACCTGGTTCCAGCACCGTCAGCTGGTTCCGGGCCGAGCCTTTGGCTTAGGTGCCTCCTCCTGGGTATCCGAGTTCCGCCAACGCCAGGCGGTCCTTGGTAGTGCTTTTAAGCGCGGGCACCTACAGCTTAGTAACCAGGTTCCAGCACCGTCAGCTAGTCCTCGGTCGTGCCATTGGCTCTTGCACACTGGGGCAACGCATCCGGGTTCCAGCACCGCCAGCTGGTTCTCGGCAGTGTTCTTGTCACAGGTACTCCCTCGTGCCAAGCCTGGTTTCAGCACCGTCAGCTGTTTCCGGGTTGTGTCAAGCTCACTGAGACACCTATGCTTGCCTCGTCGTGGTGCGGTCGGGTTAGCCAACTCCAGGGTGCCTCCAGTTTAGGAGCTTCCTATGTGGGCTGCGTGAACTGGTAGTCAAGGCTGGTTCTGTAGTGCCAGTAGGCCCAGCTCCCCCTGTAGGACTGTTGGGGTTCGGTAACTGCGGCTGCCTCGCGGCCTAGCTGTTCTCTCCTCTCCTGTGGGCCTTCGGGTCCACCACCTGGTTCCAGCACCGTCAGCTGGTTCCGGGCCGAGCCTTTGGCTTAGGTGCCTCCTCCTGGGTATCCGAGTTCCGCCAACGCCAGGCGGTCCTTGGTAGTGCTTTTAAGCGCGGGCACCTACAGCTTAGTAACCGGGTTCCAGCACCATCAGCTAGTCCTCGGTCGTGCCATTGGCTCTTGCACACTGGGGCAACGCATCCGGGTTCCAGCACCGCCAGCTGGTTCTCGGCAGTGTTCTTGTCACAGGTACTCCCTCGTGCCAAGCCTGGTTTCAGCACCGTCAGCTGTTTCCGGGTTGTGTCAAGCTCACTGAGACACCTATGCTTGCCTCGTCGTGGTGCGGTCGGGTTAGCCAACTCCAGGGTGCCTCCAGTTTAGGAGCTTCCTATGTGGGCTGCGTGAACTGGTAGTCAAGGCTGGTTCTGTAGTGCCAGTAGGCCCAGCTCCCCCTGTAGGACTGTTGGGGTTCGGTAACTGCGGCTGCCTCGCGGCCTAGCTGTTCTCTCCTCTCCTGTGGGCCTTGGGGTCCACCACCTGGTTCCAGCACCGTCAGCTGGTTCCGGGCCGAGCCTTTGGCTTAGGTGCCTCCTCCTGGGTATCCGAGTTCCGCCAACGCCAGGCGGTCCTTGGTAGTGCTTTTAAGCGCGGGCACCTACAGCTTAGTAACCGGGTTCCAGCACCGTCAGCTAGTCCTCGGTCGTGCCATTGGCTCTTGCACACTGGGGCAACGCATCCGGGTTCCAGCACCGCCAGCTGGTTCTCGGCAGTGTTCTTGTCACAGGTACTCCCTCGTGCCAAGCCTGGTTTCAGCACCGTCAGCTGTTTCCGGGTTGTGTCAAGCTCACTGAGACACCTATGCTTGCCTCGTCGTGGTGCGGTCGGGTTAGCCAACTCCAGGGTGCCTCCAGTTTAGGAGCTTCCTATGTGGGCTGCGTGAACTGGTAGTCAAGGCTGGTTCTGTAGTGCCAGTAGGCCCAGCTCCCCCTGTAGGACTGTTGGGGTTCGGTAACTGCGGCTGCCTCGCGGCCTAGCTGTTCTCTCCTCTCCTGTGGGCCTTGGGGTCCACCACCTGGTTCCAGCACCGTCAGCTGTTTCCGGGCCGAGCCTTTGGCTTAGGTGCCTCCTCCTGGGTATCCGAGTTCCGCCAACGCCAGGCGGTCCTTGGTAGTGCTTTTAAGCGCGGGCACCTACAGCTTAGTAACCGGGTTCCAGCACCGTCAGCTAGTCCTCGGTCGTGCCATTGGCTCTTGCACACTGGGGCAACGCATCCGGGTTCCAGCACCGCCAGCTGGTTCTCGGCAGTGTTCTTGTCACAGGTACTCCCTCGTGCCAAGCCTGGTTTCAGCACCGTCAGCTGTTTCCGGGTTGTGTCAAGCTCACTGAGACACCTATGCTTGCCTCGTCGTGGTGCGGTCGGGTTAGCCAACTCCAGGGTGCCTCCAGTTTAGGAGCTTCCTATGTGGGCTGCGTGAACTGGTAGTCAAGGCTGGTTCTGTAGTGCCAGTAGGCCCAGCTCCCCCTGTAGGACTGTTGGGGTTCGGTAACTGCGGCTGCCTCGCGGCCTAGCTGTTCTCTCCTCTCCTGTGGGCCTTGGGGTCCACCACCTGGTTCCAGCACCGTCAGCTGGTTCCGGGCCGAGCCTTTGGCTTAGGTGCCTCCTCCTGGGTATCCGAGTTCCGCCAACGCCAGGCGGTCCTTGGTAGTGCTTTTAAGCGCGGGCACCTACAGCTTAGTAACCGGGTTCCAGCACCGTCAGCTAGTCCTCGGTCGTGCCATTGGCTCTTGCACACTGGGGCAACGCATCCGGGTTCCAGCACCGCCAGCTGGTTCTCGGCAGTGTTCTTGTCACAGGTACTCCCTCGTGCCAAGCCTGGTTTCAGCACCGTCAGCTGTTTCCGGGTTGTGTCAAGCTCACTGAGACACCTATGCTTGCCTCGTCGTGGTGCGGTCGGGTTAGCCAACTCCAGGGTGCCTCCAGTTTAGGAGCTTCCTATGTGGGCTGCGTGAACTGGTAGTCAAGGCTGGTTCTGTAGTGCCAGTAGGCCCAGCTCCCCCTGTAGGACTGTTGGGGTTCGGTAACTGCGGCTGCCTCGCGGCCTAGCTGTTCTCTCCTCTCCTGTGGGCCTTCGGGTCCACCACCTGGTTCCAGCACCGTCAGCTGGTTCTCGGCAGTGTCTTTTGCTCTTGTACCTTCTGCTCCCCATCCTGGTTCCAGTACCGTCAGCTGGTTCCGGGCAGAGCCTTTGGCTTAGGTGCCTCCTTCTGGGTATCCAAGTTCCACCAACGTCAGGTGGTCCTTGGTAGTGCTTTCAGGCACGGGTACCTCCTGCTTAGTAACCGGGTTCCAGTAACGTCAGCTGGTCCTTGGTAGTTCCATTGGCTCTTGGACCTTCGGCTACCCATCCGGGTTCCAGTACCGTCAGCTGGTTCTCGGCAGTGTCTTTTGCTCTTGTACCTTCTGCTCCCCATCCTGGTTCCAGTAACGTCAGCTGGTTCCGGGCAGAGCCTTTGGCTTAGGTGCCTCCTTCTGGGTATCCGAGTTCCGCCAACGTCAGGCGGTCCTTGGTAGTGCTTTTTAGCACGGGTACCACCTGCTTAGTAACCGGGTTCCAGTAACGTCAGCTGGTCCTCGGTAGTTCCATAGGCTCTTGAACCTTCGGGTAGCCATCCGAGTTCCAGTTCCATCAGCTGGTTCTTGGCATTTTCTCAGCCTTCTTGTACCTTCTACTACATTTCCAAGTTGAAGACCCTAACGTCGACGACCCGGAAGACCACCCCGATGACGACGACCCGGAAGACCACCCCGATGACGACGACGACGACGGCGGAGACGACGACGGCGGAGACGACGACGGCTGAGACGACGACGGCGGAGATGACGACACTGGAGACGACGACCCTGGAGACGACAACATGGAAGACCGAGAAGCAGAAGAACAAGAGGCTGCAGAACAAAGAGCAGAAGAACATTAAGCATAAGACTTAATATCAGAGCAAAAGATATTATCTAAATTATATGCAGAAGAAGACTAAGCAGTGTATGGGGGTGAGTCCGTTCCTCCTCGTGGTGCCCCTGGATAAAGCCTGATGCTGCAGGCCAAACTGAACGCGGACAAATGTAACTTTTGTGACTGGCAGAACGGAAGGTGTAATCTTCCAACTTTTATATATAACAACTACGGGAATGCCTGTCACAAATGAGAATATGATGAAGAAGTAGAATAGGAAGAATAATAACAGTGGAATAAAAAGAATATGTAGAATAGGAAAAATAATAATAGTTGGAGAAAATGAATATGAAGAATGTAATAAAAAAAAAAAAATAGGTAGAAGATGAAGAAGAAGATGAATAAGGTGAAGAAGTTGATGTCAAAGATGCTGATGATGATGAAGATGAAAGTGTGGGAAAAGGAAAAAAAAGAAGGGGAAGGTCGTGGAATAGTGAAACATCAATATCTGACAAAATAAAAAAAATTTACATAGTCAATATCTTTTTCAATCCGAACGTCTTTAAAAAAAAAAAAAATCATGCTATTCTATTTGATTGGACTAATCCTCATTGCCTTTAATGTCTCCGCCACCTCCCCCATACATCCTACATTATTCTTAGTTGTTTTCCTTCATGTAGAATGAACCTACAAGGAAAGAAAGGGTTTATTTTAATTCCGATATTTTGGTCCCATTGACTTGCATTGGGATCGGGTATCGGTATCGGCGATATCCGATATTTTTTGAATATCGGCCGATCCAAACCGATACCGATACTTTCCGATATCGGAAGGTATCGCTCAACACTAGTGACCACATATTGGAAACTAGACCACCCAAGGAACTTATCTAGATGTGTTGTGAGAACTTTGAACCCCCAAGTGTTTCATTACAGTTGATAACGCAGAGCCGTGAAAATAAAAAATCTTTTTTTTCCCGAAAAAATTATTTTTTAGCCCCCAGTTTTGTATTTTCCCAAGGGTAACAGGAGAAATTGGACCCCAAAAGTTGTCCAATTTTTCCTGAGTACGCTGATACCCCATATGTTGGGGTAAACCCCTGTTTGGGCATACGGGAGAGCTCGGAAGGGAAGGAGCATTGTTTTACTTTTTCAGCGCAGAATTGGCTGGAATTGAGATCGGATGCCATGTCGCGTTTGGAGAGACCCTGATGTGCCTAAACAGTGGAAACCCCCCAATTATAACTGAAACCCTAATCCAAACACACCCCTAACCCTAATCCCAACGGTATCCCTAACCACACCTCTAACCCAGACACACCCCTAATCCCAACCCTATTCCCAACCATAAATGTAATCCAAACCCTAACTTTAGCCCCAACCCTAACTGTAGCCTTAACCCTAGCCCTAACCCTAATGGGAAAATGGAAATAAATCATTTTTTGAAATTTTTCCCTATCTAAGGGGGGTGATGAAGGGGGGTTTGATTTACTTTTATAGCGGGTTTTTTAGCGGATTTTTATGATTGGCAGCCTTCACACACTGAAAGACGCTTTTTATTGTAAAAAATATTTTTTGCGTTACCACATTTTGAGAGCTATAATTTTTCCACATTTGGGTCCACAGAGTCATGTGAGGTCTTGTTTCTTGCAGAACGAGTTGACTTTTTATTGGTAACATTTTCGGGCACGTGACATTTTTTGATCGCATTTTATTCCGATTTTTATGAGGCAGAATGACCAAAAACCAGCTATTCATGAATTTCTTTTGGGGGAGGCGTTTATACCGTTCCGCGTTTGGTAAAATTGATAAAGCAGTTTTATTCTTCGGGTCAGTACGATTACAGTGATACCTCATTTATATCATTTTTTTATGTTTTGGCACTTTTATACGATAAAAACTTCTATAGAAAAAATAATTATTTTTGCATCGCTTTATTCTGAGGACTATAACTTTTTAATTTTTTTGCTGATGATGCTGTTTGGTGGCTCGTTTTTTGCATGATAAGATGACGTTTTCAGCGGTACCATGGTTATTTATATCTGTCTTTCGCGTGTTATTCCACTATTCGTGCGGTGGTATGATAATAAAGCGTTGTTTTTTGGCTGTTTTTTTTTCCTCTTACGGTGTTTACTGAAGGGGTTAACAAGTGGGACAGTTTTATAGATTGGGTCGTTACGGACGCGGCGATACTAAATATGTGTACTTTTATTGTTTTTTTTTTATTCAGATAAAGAAATGTATTTATGGGAATAATATTTTTTTTTCTTTATTTAGGATTTTTTTTTTTTTTACACATGTGGAAATTTTTTTTTTCTTTGTCCCAGGGAAGGACATCACAGATCGCTGATCTGACAGTTTGCACAGCACTCTGTCAGATCAGCGATCTGACTTACAGTGCTGCAGGCTTACCAAGCGCCTGCTCTGAGCAGGCACTTGGTTAGCCACCTCCCTCCCTGCAGGACCTGGATGCCGCGGCCATTTTGAATCCGGGCCTGCTGCAGGAAGGAGAGGGAAAGGACCCTCGCAGCAACGTAATCACATCGCGTTGCTCCGGGGGTCTCCGGGAAGCCTGCAGGGAGCCCCCTCCCTGCGCGATGTTTCCCTATACAGCCGGCACACTGCGATCGTGTTTGATCATGGTGTTGCGGGGGCGGTCCGTGATCGCTCCTGGCACATAGTGCCGGATGTCAGCTGTGATAGGCAGCTGACACCTGACCGCGATCGGCAGCGCTACCCCCGTGAGTGCGGCCGATCGCGCTGGACGTACTATTCCGTCCTTGGGAAGTAAGGCCCACCCCACATGGACGGAATAGTACGTCCAATGGCAGAAAGGGGTTAAAGGGAACCTGTCACCCCCAAAATTGAATATGAGCTAAGCCCACCGGCATCAGGGGATTATCTACAGCATTCTGTAATGCTGTAGCTAAGCCCCCGATGTATCCTGAAAGGTGAGAAAAACAGGTTATATTATACTCACCCAGGCGCGGTCCCGCTGCGGTCCGATGGGTGTGGCGGTCCAGTCCGGGGTCTCCCATCTTCTTACGATGACGTCCTCTTCTTGTTTTCATGCTGCGGCTCCGGCATTACAAATGCTGTAGATAAGCCTGATGCCGGTGGACTTAGCTCATATTCAATTTTGGGAGTGACCGGTTTCCTTTAATTATGACAAATTCACTGTTTTAATACATAATTTGTCAAAAAATGTTTTTAATTCCCTCCTTTACATGTGAGTACCTTTAAAAATTATGCAAATACCAGGCCGTAGCAGTCTGCTTATCTGGCTGATTATCAAAAATACGGGGTATCCCATGAAAACAAAAATGGCGTGGGGTCCCCCGTATTTTTGCTATCCAGCCAGATGAAGCAGACTGCTGAGGCCTGGTATTTAAGGCTGGTAAGGATCCTTGCCAGCCTGATAATACCAGGGTGCAGCAGCCTGCTTATCTGGCTGGTTAGCAAAAATACGGGGGATCCCCTTGAAAAAAAAAAATGGTTTGGGGTCCCCCGTATTTTTGCTATCAGGCCAGATGAAGCAGACTGCTGAGGCCTGGTATTAAAAGACTGGCAAGGCCCATGCATTTTGGCCCTCGCCAGCCTCAAAATACCAGCCTGCAGCAGCCCCACAATTGGCGCATCAAAAGATGCGCCAATTGTGGAACTTTACCCGGCTCTTCCCACTCCCATGTAGCAGTGGGGTATGGGGTAATAAAGGGTTAATGTTACCTTGCTATTGCAAGGTGACATTAAGCCTTGCTAATTATGGAGAGGCGTCATAAGACGCCTATTGATTATTAAAGTTTGTAAATGGGTAAAAAAAGCACAGCCAGAATAAAATATTTTAATGAAATAAAACACAACACATTTTTGACCATATTTTTATTGTACGCTTATTCCTGCAAAGCCCTCGATCTCCTGTAAAAAAAAAAGCAAACCAACAGTATACTACCTGTTCCGCTGTAGTCATAAATAACGAAGGTCCCACGACAAGTCCAGCTCTGCTATATCTGAATGCCAGGCTAAGCCTGACATCCAGATACAGCAGAGCTGCTTACCGGAGGAGATTCCCCGGCAGTGAGGAATGCATTTCTCACGGCCAGCTGATCGCGAGTACAGGTGACCGGAGACGCTCCGTCGCCGCATTGTAAACAGACATGCTGCGTTCTGAAAAGACGCGCTGCATGTCTGTTTACGCGGGTCTGCCGCCTGGCTTTTTTACCACATAGTGGAGACGGGATTTCATGAAATCCCCTCCACTATGCTGTCACATCTGGACGCTACGTGTTTGACGCTGCAGCTCAATGCAGCATCAAACACGCAGCGTTTACTGAACGTGGAAACATACCCTAACACTGTTTCTCCTCTGATCTCCTGTCAGTGAGAGATTAAAGTAGAAACTGTGATAAGTGCTGCTGGCTACAGCTGTGCCAGTCAGCGATCTTGGTATAAAGTTAAAAAAAACAGATAAGACAGGTTAGGGTTGGTGTTATTCTAAAACTATTGTTAGGCTAAAGTTAGGGTTAGTGTTAGGCTAAAGTTAGGGTTAGTGCTAGGCTAAAGCTAGGGTTAGTGTTAGGCTAAACTTAGGGTTGGGGCTAAAGTTAGGGTTGGGGCTATAATTAGGGTTGGGATTAGGGTTAGGGGTGTGCTAGGGCTAGGTTTGTGGTTAGGGGTTTGTTGGGGTTAGGGTTGTGGCTAGGGTGAGGGGTGTGTTGGTGTTAGGTTTGTGGTTAGAGTTGGGATTAGGGTTAGAGGTGTGTTGGTGTTAGGGGTGGAATTGGGGGGGGGGGTTTCCACTGTTTGGATGCCATGTCGCGTTTGGAGAGCCCCTGATGTGCCTAATCTCATTTCCAGCCAATTCTGCATTGAAAAAGTCAAACGGCGCTCCTTCCTTTCTGAGCTCTTTCATGCGCCCAAACAGTGGTTTATTCCCACATATGGGGTATCGGCGTAAACACTAAAAATTCCACAACTTTGGGGGTCTAGTTTCTCCTGTTACCCTTGGAAAATTAAAAATTTGGGGGCAAAAAATCATTTTTGTGGAAAAAATGATTTTTTATTTTCACGGCTCTACATTGTAAGTTTCTGTGAAGCACTTGGATAAGTTCCTTGGGGAGTCTAGTTTCCAAAATGGGGTCACTTGTGGGGGTTTCCACTGTTCAGGCACTTTAGGGGCTCTCCAAATGCGACATAGTGTCCGATCTCAATTCCAGCCAATTCTGTATTGAAAGAGTGAAACGACGCTCCTACCCTTCCGAGCTCTGCCGTGCGCCCAAACAGTGGTTTACCCCCACATATGGGGTATCGACATATTCAGGAGAAATTACACAACAAATTTTGTGTTCATTTTCTCTTTTTACACTTGTGAAAATAAAAGAAATTGGTTCTGAATTAAAATGTTTGAAAAAAAATTAAATGTTCATTTTTCCTTCCTCATTGCTTCAGTTCCTGTAAAGCAAGTAAAGGGTGTTAGGAGTCGAGTTTCCTCTGCTGCACAGGGGGAATCTCGATCCGTGTCTGCTGCGGTCTCCCATTCTGCTTCGGCCGCAGTGGGCTCTGCTCAGCGGAGACTCCGCTCCCAGCGTCTTGCTTGGACTGATTTTGTGCAAAGGGTTACTGCTGCCTTTTCTGGCTCTCCTGTTGTACCCTGCACTGATCTGCGGCGAGCGGGCTTCTCTGGGACTAAGTCCTTATTTGCACACACTGAGCATGCCCAGGGCAAGATCTCCCGTTGGAGATCGAGGGTCACATGCTCAGGTACTGCAGCACATCCCATTGGTCCTTTTGGCAGGTCCTGAAAGGGCAAAACTTCTGTAGCTGTTTCCTGTGCTGCAACTATATAAACTGCGCATGACCGCATGGCCATGCGCTAGTATTGTCTTGATATTATGTGTGTGTGTAGATGGATGTATGTCGATGGATGAAAGCTCCTAAGTATCCCTCCCTAGAGTTGTTGACTGCTCGCGGATGATGGTAGCTATCTAGCGCCCGACTAGCTATCTGCACGTAACACACATCACAGCGTCCTGTTGCTGTGCCCGCCAGTACGGCGCCGTGCGCTTCCTCTGCGCTTTCCTTACCCAAGCCTGGGTGGTTAGTGGCGTCCGTCAGTGCAGCACCGCACGCACTCTCGTGCCTATAGATTCTTCTATTTTATAAGTTTCCTTACACACCCAGTTGCGGTGTTGTGCCAGCAAGTGTCTAATCGGACTTCAATCCTGTGTAGGGGTTGAGTTCGCTGACTTCTTGCTCACGCCCTATGTGCAGTACTGCGGTCCTGTGACGCAACAGGATCGCTTCCTTCACGCAGGGTGAAGTTAACCCATGTGTGTATACTTAGTACCGCCATATAGTCCGTCTTACTAGCAGCAGGGTCTTTTACCTGCACGGTGGACCTCGGACTGCGAACGCACCTAGTTTCATATCATCTATACTTGGTGCGTTCCGCCGGTCCTTAACAAAGGGTTAATTAACTTTTTGAATGTGGTTTTGAACATCTTGAGGGGTGCAGTTTTTAGAATGGTGTCACTTTTGGGTATTTTCTGTTATATTGATCCCCCAAACTCACTTCAAATGTGAGGTGGTCCCTAAAAAAAATGGTTTTGCAAATTTTGTTGGAAAAATGAGAAATCGTTGGTCAACTTTTAACTCTTATAACTTGCTAACAAAAAATTGTTTCAAAAATTGTGCTGATGTAAAGAATACATATGTGAAGTGTTATTTATTAACTACTTTATGCGATATGACTGTGATTTAAGGGCATAAAAATTAAAACTTTGAAAATTGCTAAATTTTCACAATTTTTGCCAAATTTACATTTTTTTTTAACATAAACGCAAGTCATATCAAAGAAATTTTAACACTGTCATAAAGTACAATATGTCACAGGAAAACAATCTCAGAATCACCGGGATTCGTCAAAGTGCTCTAGAGTTATGACCTCATAAAATGACACTGGTCATAATTGAAAAAATTGGCCCGGTCATAATTGAAAAAATTGGCCCGGTCACGAAATGGGGGACCCCCCCAAAAAAAATTACATGGGGTCTCCTTATAATTAATAACCAGCAAAGGCTAGAGAGACAGCTGCTGGTTGCTAATAATAGCCTAGGAAGGGGCCATGAATGCTGCCCCCTTCCCCGGGCTAAAAACAGGTGCAGGCTATTAAAGGGAACCTGTCCCCAGAAAAAAACACTTATCCAATTCCTATAAGGACAAGCAACTTGTCCCCACATAAGGTAGTAAAGTCCTGGTATCTATGTCCACCATTCTGGTGTATGACCCCATCCTGGTATATGTGCCCCATTCTGGTATACGGTCCCCATCCTGGTATATGTGTCTCCTGGTATATGTGCGTCATCCTGGTATATGTGCCTCATCCTGGTATATGTGCCTCATCCTGGTATATGTGTCTCATCATGGTATATGTCTCTCATACTGACATGTTGCCCATCCTCGTATATGTGCCTCATGGTATTTGACCCATCCTGGCATATGTCCCCCACCCTGGAATATGTCCCCAATTCTGGTATATGTTCCCCATCCTGGAATATGTGCCCCATCCTGGAATTTGTCCCTCATCCTGGTATATGTGCCTCATCCTGTTATACAGTTATATGAAAAAGTTTGGGCACCCCCTATTAATCTTATATAGAAAAATCAGCCGCACTCTTATGGTATGTCTTTGCAAAAATGTGATGTATTTATTCACATGTGTTGAGACAAAATTTTCATATATATATACACACACACACAGCAGGGAGTATAAACGGAGTAGTAACGTTTCGACCCTGCCTCGGGTCTTTCTCAAACTGCGTTTTCTAGATGTGAAAAATAAGAAGTGTGGTCCCTTTAAGGGCTCCTATTGTTGTGGTGTCAGGTCGCCCTGCTTCTGTGGGCGTGTGTCCTATTAATCTTAAGCTTAAAGGGAACCTGTCACCCCGTTTTTTGAGATTGAGATATAAATACTGTTAAATAGGGCCTGTGCTGTGCGTTACTATGGTGTATGTAGTGTACCCTGATTCCCCATGTATGCCGAGAAATACATTACCAAAGTCGCCGTTTTCGCCTGTCAATCAGGCTGGTCTGGTCAGGTGGGCGTGTTCACAGCGCTCTTTTCTTCCCCAGGTTTCCGTTGGTGGCGTAGTGGTGTGCGCATGTCCAAGGTCCGGATTCCCTGTGCCCACGTGAAGACACAGCGCGCGATCTGTGCTGTCATTCCTTTCATCGGTGCGGGCGGCCATCTTCCTGTGGCCGCGCGTGCGCAGATGTAGTGCTCTGCTGCACGGGGCTTCAGGAAAATGGCCGCGGGATGCCGCGCGTGCGCAGAAGAGATCGCGGCGGCCATTTTCCCAAAGCCGAGATGCAAACTCGGCTTTGGGAAAATGGCCGCCGCGATCTCTTCTGCGCACGCGCGGCATCCCGCGGCCATTTTCCTGAAGCCCCGTGCAGCAGAGCACTACATCTGCGCACGCGCGGCCACAGGAAGATGGCCGCCCGCACCGATGAAAGGAATGACAGCGCAGATCGCGCGCTGTGTCTTCACGTGGGCACAGGGAATCCGGACCTTGGACATGCGCACACCACTACGCCACCAACGGAAACCTGGGGAAGAAAAGAACGCTGTGAACACGCCCACCTGACCAGACCAGCCTGATTGACAGGCGAAAACGCCGACTTTGGTAATGTATTTCTCGGCATACATGGGGAATCAGGGTACACTACATACACCATAGTAACGCACAGCACAGGCCCTATTTAACAGTATTTATATCTCAATCTCAAAAAACGGGGTGACAGGTTCCCTTTAATGTTTTATAAAAAAATTTATTTTTTTTGCAACAGCTATTTCAGTTTCATATATCTAATAACTGTTGGACACAGTAATGTTTCTGCCTTGAAATGAGGTTTATTGTACTAACAGAAAATGTGCAATCGGCATTCAAGCAAAATTTAACAGATGCATAAGTATGGGCAACCTTATCATTTTCTTGTTTTAAATACTCCTACCTACTTTTTACCGACTTACTAAAGCACTTTTTTTGGTTTTCTAACCTCATTGAGCTTTGAAATTCATAACCAGGTGTATGCAATCATGAGAAAAGCTACTTAAAGTGGCCACTTGCAAGTTGTTCTCCTGTTTGAATCTCCTCTGAAGAGTGGCATCATGGGCTCCTCAAAACAACTGTCTAATGATCTGAAAACAAAGATTATTCAACATAGTTGTTCAGGGGAAGGATACAAAAAGCTGTCTCAGATTTAACCTGTCAATTTCCACTGTGACATAGTAAGAAAATGGAAGAACACAGGTACAGTTCTTGTTAAGGCCAGAAGTGGCAGGCCAAGAAAAACATGAGAAAGGCAGAGAAGAAGAATGGTGAGATCAGTCAAGGACAATCCTCAGACCACCTCCGGAGAGCTGCAGCATCAACTTGCTGCAGATGGTGTCACTGTGTATCGGTCAACTATACAACGCACTTTGCACAAGGAGAAGCTGTATGGGAGAGTGATGCGAAAGAAGTAGCATGTCACTTTTTTGTGAATCTGCAGCGTTTTTGTACCCATTCCATTATAGAAAACCACAGGGGTAAAAACCGCAGCAAATCCGCAAGAAAATCGCAGCAAAAACGCACAAAAAACGCAACAAATCCGCAGGTGCGTTTTCTGCCAGGAGAGGCAGAATCCACACCAGAAATGCCTCAGACCTAATCCGCAACGTGTGCACATAGCCTAAAGGTATGGCCGGGAACCAGTGGTATAACAACCGAGGTAGCAGTGGTCGCCTCTGAACAGGCCCTGGGGGTGAGGTTCTGCCAACACCAACCCCTATTTTAGCTAGATGTGCATCCTCCAATAAACAGTCAGGTGAAGTGTATTGCAGATCACAAACTTGCCAGGTCCATGCGCCGCAATACATGCTACCGGCCAATCAGAGGCCAGCAGCTGACATCGGCGTGCACGTGACTTGGGGGGGGGGGGGGCATGGCAGTGACGTCAGGAGCTCCCGTCGCTTGGATGCTGAAGTCAGCTGCCGGCTTTTGAAGATGGTTTTGTTTTCTGCATTGAACAATAGAGGCGCTGGCAGGGTGGGGAACATATGCCAGGATGGGGCACATACAGCTATATGAAAAAGTTTGGGCACCCCTATTAATTTTAAGCTTAATGTTTTATAAAAATTGTTTTTTTGCAACAGCCATTTCAGTTTCATATATCTAATAACTGTTGGACACAGTAATGTTTCTGCCTTGAAATGAGGTTTATTGTACTAACAGAAAATATGCAATCTGCATTCAAACAAAATTTGACAGGTACAGAAGTATGGGCACCCCACCAGAAAAGTGACATTAATATTTAGTAGATCCTCCTTTTGCAAAAATAACAGCCTCTAGTCGCTTCCTGTAGCATTTAACGAGTTCCTGGATGAAGGTATTTTTGACCATTCCTCTTTACAAAACAATTCCAGTTCAATTAAGTTTGATGGTCGCCGAGCATGGACAGCCCTCTTCAAATGATCCCACAGATGTTCAATGATATACAGATCAGATTTGGATCATTGTCTTGCTGAAAGATCCATCCCCTGCGTAACTTCAACTTTGTCACTGATTCATGAACATTATTGTCAAGAATGCTGATACTGAGAGGAATCCATGCGTCCCTCAACTTTAACAAGATTCACGTTGCCGGCATTGGCCACACAGCCCCAAAGCATGATGGAACCCCCACCAAATTTTACTGTGGGTAGCACGTGTTTTTCTTGGAATGCTGTGTTTTTTGGCCACCATGCATAACGCCTTTTTGTATGACCAAACAACTCAATCTTGGTTTCATCAGTCCACAGGACCTTCTTCCAAAAAGAAATTGGCTTCTCCAAATATGCTTTTGCATACCTCAGCCGACTCCGTTTGTGGCGTGCTTGCAGAAACGGGTTCTTTCACATCACTCTCCCATACATCTCCTTGTGCAAAGTGTGTTGTATAGTTGACCGATGCACAGTGACACCATCTGCAGAAAGTTGATGCTGCAGCTCTCTGGAGGTGGTCTGAGGATTGCCCTTGACTGATCTCACCATTCTTCTCTGCCTTTCTGATGTTTTTCTTGGCCTGCCACTTCTGGCCTTATCAAGAACTGTACCTGTGCTCCATTTCCTTACTATGTTCCTCATAGTGGAAATTGACAGGTTAAATCTCTGAGACAGCTTTTTGTATCCTTCCCCTGAACAACTATGTTGACTAATCTATGTTTTCAGATCATTAGACAGTTGTTTTGAGGAGCCCATGATGCCACTCTTCAGAGGAGATTCAAACAGGAAAACAACTTGCAAGTGGCCACTTTAACCCCTTAGCGACTGCCGATACGCCTTTTAACGGCAGCCACTAAGGGTACTTAAACCACAGCGCCGTTAATTAACGGCGCTGTGGAAAAAGTAAATAGCGCCCCCCAGAGTCGGATTTTCTCCGGGGTCTCGGCTGCCGGGGGTAGCCGAGACCCCAGAGAACATGATTCGGGGGGGAGTTTTACTGACCCCGCTTTTGCGATCGCCGGTAATTAACCGTTTACCGGCGATCGCAAAAAAAAAACGCGATTTCTTTTTAATTTCTCTGTCCTCCGATGTGATCGCACATCAGAGGACAGAGAAAGGGGGTCCCAGATAGGTGAGTATCGGGGGGCTATCTCCCCCGGGGGTAGCCGAGACCCCAAAGAGCATGATCGGGGTCGGTTTTACCGACCCCTGTTTTGCGATCGCCGGTAATTAACTGTTTACCGGCGACCGCAAAAAAAAAAAGCAAAGTGTAATTCTCTGTCCCCTGATGTGATTGCACGTCAGAGGACAGAGAAATAGGGGGATTTGGGGACCCTATTATACTTACCGGTGTCGCTGGGTCCTCCTGCTGCTCCTCCTGGCCGCCGGCGTCTTCTGGGGGAAAAAAAATGGTCTCCATCTGCTGGCCGGCAGGAGAAGAGCAGTTGGGGCTAAAATTAGGGTTAGGGTTAGGGTTAGGGCTAGTGTTAGGGTTAGGGCTAGTGTTAGGGTTAGGGCTAGGGTTAGGATTAGGGCTAGGATTAGGGTTAGGGTTAGGATTAGGGCTAAATTTAGGGTTTGGGTTGGCGTTAAATTTAGGGTTAGGCTTCTTTCACACTTACGTCGGTACGGGGCCGTCGCAATGCATCAGCCCGACATACTGATGCACGTTGTGAAAATTGTGCACAACGTGGGCAGCGGATCTAGTTTTTCAACGCATCCGCTGCCCAATCTATGTCCTAAGGAGGAGGGGGCGGAGTTACGGCCACGCATGCGCAGTCAGAAATGGCGGATGCGACGTACAAAAACACGTTACATTGAACGTTTTTTTGTGCTGACGGTCCGCCAAAACACTGATCCAGTGCACGACGGACGCGACGTGTGGCCATCCGTCATGATCCGTCGGCAATACAAGTCTATGGGCAAAAAACACATCCTGCGGGCACATTTGCAAGATCCGTTTCTTGTCCAAAACGACGGATTGCGACGGATGACAAACGACGCAAGTAGCCTTAGGGTTAGGGTTGGGGTTAGAGTTGGGATTAGGGTTAAGGTTTGGATTAGGGTTAGTACTAGGGCTAGGGTTGGCATTAGGGTTATGCTTGGGATTAGGGTTAGGTTTGGGATTAGGGTTAAGGTTAGGGTTGTGATTAGGGGTGTATTGGGATTAGGGTTAGGTTTGAGGTTAGGGTTGAGATTAGGATTAGGGGTGTGTTGGATTTAGGGTTTTGATTAGGGTTATGGTTAGGGCTGACATTAGGGTTGTTTTGGCGTAAGGATTGTGATTATCGTTAGGGTTAGTGATTAGGATTATGGATCAGGTTCGGATTAGGGTTAGGGGTGTGTTGGGGTTAGGGTTGGAGCTAGAATTGGGGGGTTTCCACTGTTTATGTACATCAGGGGGTCTCCAAACACGACAGCCAATTTTGCGCTCAAAAAGTCAAATGGTGCTCCCTCCCTTCTGAGCTCTGCCGTACGCCCAAACAGTGGGTTACCCCCACATATGGGGCATCAGCGTACTCGGGATAAATTGGACAACAACTTCTGGGGTCCAATTTCTCCTGTTACCCTTGTGAAAATAAAAACTTGGGGGCTACAAAATCTTTTTTGTGGAAAAAAAAATATTTTTTATTTTCACGACTCTGCATTCTAAACTTCTGTGAAGCACTTGGGCATTCAAAGTTCTCACCACACATCTAGATAAGTTCCTTGGGGGGGGTCTAGTTTCCAAAATGGGGTCACTTGTGGGGGGTTACTACTGTTTAGGTACATCAGGGGCTCTGCAATCGCAACATAACGCCCACAGACCATTCTATCAAAGTCTGCATTCCAAAACGGCGCTCCTTCCCTTCTGAGCTCTGCCGTGCGCCCAAACAGTGGTTTACCCTCACATATGGGGTACCAGCATACTCAGGACAAATTGGACAACAACTGTTGGGGTCCAATTTCTCTTGTTACCCTTGTGAAAATAAAAACTTGGGGGCTAAAAAATCTTTTTTGTGGAAAAAAAATCTTTTTTATTTTCACGACTCTGCATTCTAAACTTCTGTGAAGCACTTGGGCATTCAAAGTTCTCACCACACATCTAGATAAGTTCCATGGGGGATCTAGTTTCCAAAATGGGGTCACTTGTGGGGGATTTCTACTGTTTAGGCACATCAGGGGCTCTCCAAACGCGACATGGTGTCCGATCTCAATTCCTGACAATTCTACATTGAAAAAGTCAAACGGCACTCCTTCTCTTCCAAGCTCAGTGGTTTACCCCCACATATTGGGTATCGACGTACTCAGGAGAAATCGCACAACAACTTTTGTGGTCTAATTTCTCCTGTTACCCTTGTAAAAATAGAAATTTGGGGGCAAAAAGATCATTTTTGTAGAAAAAATGTGATTTTTTTTTTTTCACGGCTCTACGTTATAAACGTCTGTGAAGCACATGGGGGTTCAAAGTGCTCACCACACATCTAGATAAGTTCCTTAAGGGGTCTAGTTTCCAAAATGGTGTCACTTGTGGAGAGTTTCCACTGTTCAGCACATCAGGGGCTCTCCAAACGTGACATGGCGTCCGATCTCAATTCCAGCCAATTCTGCATTGAAAAAGTCAAACGGCGCTCCTTCACTTCCAAGTTCTGCGGTGCGCCCAAAAAGTGGTTTACCCCCACATATGGGATATTGGCATATTCAGGAGAAATTGCATAACAAAATTTATGGTTACATTTCTGTTTTTACACATGTGAAAATAAAAAAAATGGTTCTGAATTAAGATGTTTGCAAAAAAAAGTTAAATGTTCATTTTTTCCTTCCACATTGTTTCAGTTCCTGTGAAGCACGTAAAGGGTTAATAAACTTCTTGAATGTGGTTTTGAGAACCTTGAGGGGTGTAGTTTTTAGAATGGTGTCACACTTCATTATTTTCTATCATATAGACCCCTCAAAATGACTTCAAATGTGATGTGGTCCCTAAAAAAAAATGGTGTTGTAAAAATGAGAAATTGCTGGTCAACTTTTAACCCTTATAACTCCCTAACAAAAAAAAATTTTGTTTCCAAAATTGTGCTGATGTAAAGTAGACATGTGGGAAATGTTATTTATTAACTATTTTTCATGAGATATCTCTCTGATTTAAGGGCATAAAAACACAAAGTTTGAAAATTGCAAAATTTTAAACATTTTCACCATATTTCCGTTTTTTTCATAAATAATCGCAAGTAATATCGAAGAAATGTTACCACTAACATGAAGTACAATATGTGATGAAAAAACAATCTCAGAATCAGCGGGATCCGTTGAAGCGTTCCAGAGTTATAACCTCATAAAGTGACAGTGGTCAGAATTGTAAAAATTGGCTCGGTCATTAAGTACCAAATTGGCTCTGTCACTAAGGGGTTAAGTAGCTTTTCTCATGATTGCATACACCTGGCTATGAAGTTCAAAGCTCAATGAGGTTAGAAAACCAAAAAAAAAGTGCTTTAGTAAGTCAGTAAAAAGTAGGTAGGAGTATTTAAAACAAGAAAATGATAAGGGTGCCCATACTTATGCACCTGTCAAATTTTGTTTAAATGCAGATTGCACATTTTCTGTTAGTACAATAAACCTCATTTCAAGGCAGAAACATTACTGTGTCCAACAGTTATTAGATATATGAAACTGAAATAGCTGTTGCAAAAAAAACAACAATTTTTATAAAACATTATGCTTAAGATTAATAGGAGTGCCCAAACTTTTTCATATAACTGTATATCTATAGATAGATATAGATAGGTAGATAACAGATATATATAGATAGATAAATCTATAGATAGGTAGATAGATGGACAGATAGATAATAGATAGATATAGAGGGAATTATAGATTGATATATCAGATAATAGATATAGATAGATAAATATAGATAGATCTATAGACAGATAAATAGATAGATGATAGATAGGTATTAGCTATATATAAGGAATGATAGAGTGAATGATAGAATAATAGTTAGCGTTCGATAGATAGGTCGAAGGAATGCTAGATAGATAGTTGTGCTGTGTTTTCAATAAATAGTATATGGAAGAAATATGACTTTCATAAGCATTTACTTGAGTGAACACAAGGTGGCAGTAGTGTTGCACTCCTCTTTGTGCACACCTGTCATACTGTTACTACAGCAACCACACATACAAGGGCAGATTGCAGGGTTCCTATACAAACATATAAACATATACATTTTCTTTTAAAGTAGATAAAATTACATTCTGTCACTAAAAGAAAAATACTGTTGTGTCACTGATATTCCAAAGTCTCTATACATTAATTCCAGGCTTCTCCGGATGTGTACACAAACATCATTAGCGTAGCTGCTAGGCTTCTGTGTGTCCAGTTACTGTTACCAGGCAAACCCCAGCAGGCTGAGCATCATCAACACTTTCTGCAAAAATGCCTATCATTTTACCACAGCTCCCTGAGTCTCTGTTTTCCACCTATGACCCAAAATATGTGCCAGGGTAAGTGAAACTAATTTTAATTTTTAGTGGGGTTTTTGTATTAGTTTCATATGCGAAACTGTCAATGTAAAAATATGACTACTACGGGGGCTTGTCATTTCTGCCCATCTAAATGTACATTATACAACATGGTGTCAGTACATGTCTCACAACTTAGCCCAGGATTTATTACTCTCATTTGTGCAATACTATCTCCTGTGCAATACTTAGGAAATCCGGAAAACATGATCTGTTGGGGGCGGTGAGGACAGGAGTTTGGCGAAACACTGATTTAGATCACTCAGTATTATTTATTACTAGAAATAGGCCCGATGCTATCGCTTCGGGAGTGCGGTGAAATTGGCATCTGTGAATTCTTAGTGGTGCTGACAAGAGCAGCGGACATGTCTCACACTATTTGCACTTTCCAACATACTGTATTTTTCAGATTATAAAATGCTCAGGATTATAAGAAGCACCCCAAATTTTGAGGAGAAAAATAGGAATTTTTTTTTTTTAATAAAATGGTGGTGCTTCTTACAATCTTTCATCTTATTGCTTACTGGGGGTGGTAGCTGCGGTGAAGCAGGGTCACTGCTGGAGGAGGCAGGAGTGGGGTGATGCTGCAGGCTGCAGCAGGGATGAGGGGGCTCTGATGTGTGGTGCGCTGCTGTGGGGGTCTTGTGCTGCTGCCGGGTGTCTCCAGGTGCCTGGCGGATGCTGGCCGGTGCTGCATATGTCCCTGGTGCCCAGCGGTGCTGCTGGTGTCTCTGGTGCCCAGCGGTGCTGCGGGTGTCCCCATGCCCATGGTGGCTGCGGGTATCTCTGGTGCCCAGCGGTGCTGCGTGGGTGTCTGTAGTTGCCAGGGGCTCTGCCAACATTTTGCGACAGGCCAGAGCCCCAGCACTTCCACGGTGCCATGTGCGGTGGTCTTCGGGAATATGACCACTGCCGTGGGCGGCGCATGCGCAGATGGTGATTTCGGGACCAAGATCTCGAGAGATGAGAATGGTGGCGGTGATATTCCCAGAGACCACCGCACATGGAACTGTGGAAGTGCCTGGGCTCTGGCCTGTCGCAAAATGTTGGCTAATAAGTAGCCAAGAGGCCCATGGTCACTTTGGAGAAGCTCTAGATCAAAAGCTCAGGTGGGACAATCTGTCCACAGGACAGCTATTATTCATATTGTCAACCAATCCGGCCTTTATATTACACTTGCAAGAAGAAAGACATTTTTGAAAATAAGCCATAAGTAGTCCCCTATGCAGTTTGCGAAAAGCCATGTAGGGGACACTGCTAGCATGTTGAAGAATGTGCTTTGGTCATACACCTCACCTTGAAAACACCATCAAGCATGGTGGTAGCAGGATCATGATGTTGGGAATGGGGATGCTTTGCTTCAGCAGGGACAGGTAAGTGGATCAGAATTGATGGGAAGATGGATGGAGCTAAATAGACTGCTCAAAAATAAAGGGAACATTAAAATCCCACATCCTAGATATCACTGAATGAAATAGTCCGGTTGCAAATCTTTTTCATTACATAGTGAAATGCGTTGAGAATAAAACCTAAAAATGATGAATGCAAATCACAACTAATATTCCATGGAGGTCTGGAGTTGGAATGATGCTCAAAATCAAAGTGGAAAATCAAATTGCAGGCTGATCCAACTTCAGTGGAAATGCCCCAAGACAAGAAAATGATGCTCAGTAGTGTGTGGCCTTCACGTGCCTGTATGACCTCCCTATAATGGCTGGGCATTGTCCTGATGAGGTGGTGAATGTTATCCAGAGAGATATTTTCCCAGATTTGGATTAAGGCATCAGTCAACTTCTGGACAATCTGTGGTGCAATGTGGCATTGGTGGATGGAATGAGACAAGGTGTCCCAGATGTGCTCGATTGGATTCAGTGCTGGAGAACGGACAGGCCAGTCCATAGCATCTATGCCTTCAACATGCAGGAACTTCTGACACACTTCAGCCTCATGAGGCCTAGCATTGTCATGCATCCGAAGGAACCCAGGGCCCACTGCACCTGCATATTGTCTCACAAGGGGTCCGATGATCTCATCCTGGTGCCTACTGGCAGTCAGGGTACCTCAGGCTAGCACATGGAGGGCTGTGCAGCTCTCCAAAGAAAGGCCTCCCCACACCATTCCTGACTCACTGCCAAACCTGTCACGATGGAGGATGTTGCAGGCAGCAGAATGCTCTCCACGGCATCTCCAGACTCTGTCACATCTGCCTCAGTGTGAACCTGCTCTCATCTGTGAAGACCAGTGTCAAATCTGCCAATCTTGGTGTTCTCTGGCAAATGGCAATCTCCCTGCATGCTGTTGGGCTGTAAGCACAACACCCACTTGTGGACGTCAGGCCCTCATAACACCCTGATGGAGGCTGTTTCTGACAGTTTGAGCAGACACATGGGTGTTAGTGGCCTGCTGAAAGTCATTTTGCTGGGCTCTGGCACTGCTCCTTCTGTTCCTCGCACAAAGGAGGAGGTAGCAGTCCTGCTGCTGGGTTGTTGCCCTCCTATGCCCCCCTCCATGTCTCCTGGTGTACTGGCCTGTCTCCTGGTATCTGCTCCATGCTATGGACACTAGTGACAGGCACAGCTACCTTTCTTGCCACAGCTCGCATTGATGTGCCATCCTGGATGAGCTGCACTACCTGAGCAACTTTTGTGGGTTGTAGACAACACCTCATGTTACTGTACAGGACCTCTAGGTGTGAGAGCAATGACAAATTTCAAAAGTGACAAAAACAGCCAAAAAAGGATGATAACAGAGAAATGGTCTGTTTTTCCCTCCCCTTTGTAAAACCACTCCTTTATAGGGGTTGTCTTGCCAATTGCCTATCATTTCTAACTGTTGTCTCTTACACTTGCACAACAGCAGGGGAAATTTATTCACAATCAGTGTTGCTTCATAACTCGATGGGTTGATTTCACAGAAGTGTGATTGGCTTGTTGTTACATTATGATGTTTAAGTGTTCCCTTAATTTTTTTGAGCAGTGTACATTGCAATTCTGGAGGAAAACTTGAAACAACTTGAGACTAGAGAGTAGGTTCACCTTCCAGCATGACAACAACCCTAAACATACTGCCACATCTACAATGTAATTGTTTGGAGAAAAGCATATTTATTCATGTGGGTGAATGGCCCAGTCATAGTCCAGAACTAACTCCCACAGAGAATCTGTTGCAAGACTCGAAAATTACTGTTCTGATGCACCCCATCCAATGTCACTGATCTAGAGCTAGTTTTCAAAGAAGAATGGGCAAAAGTCTGTGCTTCTAGATGTGCAAAGCTGGTAGAGATACTGTATTTCCAAAAAGACTTTCAGCAGTAATTGCAGCAATATGTGTGTGGTCGTACAACGTATTGAGTCACAATTTAGTTCCGTGGTCCCCAACTCCAGGCCTCGAGGGCCGCCAACAGTGCATGTTTTCAGGATTTCCTTAGTATTGCACAGGGGTTGGAATCATCACCTGTGCAGATGATCACATTACCACCGATGCAATACTAAAGAAATCCTGAAAACCTGCACTGTTGGCGGCCCTCGAGGCCTGGAGTTGGGGACCCCTGATTTAGTTTATATTTTTAAAACTACTAGAAAACCATCTATCATTTCCTTTACACTTCACAAATAATTGTACTTTGTGTTGGTATATAACATAAAATCCCAATATAATATATTTAACTTTGTGGATGCAAAGTGAAAAAAAGGTGGAAAAGTTTACTGGGTATGAATACGTTTTCAAGGTGTTAATGTGTAAATAAGCGTAAAGAATGAAGCGTTCTTTCTTAGAATATTTAGAATACTGCCTTTTTTTTGTTAACCTCAGAGGCTTTGTAAGGAGCAGAAATCTTCATCAAAACATCTATGTGGGAGAACTTCAGCTCCTCAAAATGCTAGTGATTCATTCACAAGCTGTGTTAAAGGACACAATGATTAAATCTACAATTAGTGCAGCAAGAATAAAAACTCCTATATTTGACTCATCATCTGGGAATCTTTGAGAGGGTCAAATTTTCAACAATAGTAAGCTATGAATGAGATGAATGTATGTAATATGACATATGGATAAGCAATTTTTAACCTCTTACAGACATCACCATTTTTACATATTTTTGCTTTCATTGGTTTCTTCATCAGGTGGTGTAATGAACACAGAATGGATGCTACTTTCACACCTGACTGCAGACTCTAAGTGGTTAAATTAGCTCTAATAGCAGCAGTTACTTTCAGGTGCCTACTGTATAAGGCCTCTTTCAGACGTCAGTTTTTCGCATACGAATTCTGTGTTTTTTTACAGATACAACTATTATGGTATATATAGTCTGTCGGACTGGAGCACCTTGGGCCCACCAGAGAAAAATCATTCTTGAGGTCCACTATGTAGCTACATAGAAATAAATACAAGACCACCAATTGTGTGATATAACACGCTAATATCTGGGTATAAATAAGGTAGTAGACGTTTTAATTATGTAGCAGGGGTTGGGGTAGCCCCGCCTCATAGAATATAAAGTAACCGCGTCATAGAATATAATGTAGCCTCCCTCATAGAATAAAATGCAGCCCCCCTATAAAATAACTTAGCCCCCTCAAAGTATATAATGCAGCCCCCTCTCATAGAATATAATGCAGCCCACCCCACAAAATATAATGCAACCCCCTCATAAGTTATAATGCAGTCCCCACCATAGAATATAGTGTAGCACCCTCATAGGGTATAAAGCAGCCCCCCTCATATAGTATAATGCAGCCCCCCATAGAGTATATTGTAGCCCCCCAGAATATAATGTAGTCCCCTGAGAGAATAATGCAGTCCCTCCCACATAATATAATGTAGCTCCCTCATAAAGTATAATGCAGCCCCTCTCATAGGGTATAATGCAGCCCCTCTCCACCTCCATCATTGTTCTCCCCCTCCACTCCCATCATTGCCTTCTCCCCCACCACCCATATCATTGCCCTTTCAACCACCTCCATCTTTGCCTTCTCCCCCACAACCCCCATCATCGCCCAACCCACCACCATTGTCCTTTACACCACAACCATCATTGCTTTCTCCCCCACCCCCATCATTGTCCATTTCAACACCCCCATCATTGCCCATTTCAACAACTCCATCATTGCCTCCCCCACCACCATCATTGTCTTTTCCACCACAACCATCATTGCCTTCTTCCCCATCACTCCATCATTGCCCATTTCACCAGGTGGTTGCCTCTTTCCCCACCACTCCATTGTCCTTCCCCACCACCCCATCATTGCCAATCTCCAATACATACATCACCAATGCACACACAGCACCGCACCACTCTCTCTCAAACACACAAAGCACCACATACACACACACACCACCGCAAAACTCACACTCACACACAAAGCACTGCATTGCACCAAATACAAACAGACACACAGCAACACTCACCTCTTGCAGCACATCCGAGCAGCCTCTTCCTCGCTGGCAGCTTTCTGTCTGAAATAGCCACGCGCTGAATGATGACGTCATCCAGCTATGTTGTCTCAGACAGAAAACGTGGGGAAGGAAGCAAGACGCCGGGATGTGCTGCAACACGTGCGTGTGTGTATGTGGTGCGGTGCTTTGTGTGTGAGTGTGAGAAAGTGGTGTGGTGTTGGGGTTTTACATGCGGGCAGTGTTAGTTGCAGCCTGCACCTAACGCTGCTCGCTATTAAAGTGAAATGGTATTCACTTCTCTCCATGCCCATGGGGCCGTGGAGAAGCGTGAATATTCATTTCTCTTTATCAGTGGGGACAGACATGGCTTCCTGTCACCCACTGCTGCTCCACTGGCACAGGGCGGGCCCCCTTCACTCAGGGGCCTTATAGCCACTGGCTGGGGGCCCATAGAGCAGTGAGGGCCTTAGGCAGCTGCTGGCCAGTATGCCAGCAGGTGTCAGTGCCTGGGCCCACCGGAGAATCCTCCGGTTCTCTGGTGGGCCAGTACGACCCTGTATATAGTCCACATATTTTTGTGGACTGAATAGTTCTCAAACAATCATGGAGACAAGTCTGTTATCCGACTCTCAGATTAATATTACCAATACAAGTCTGGGTCATTGAAAAAATTGGACAGCATCACATTACATTCGTGGGTTGCCCAATTTTTAACGGACTACTTCAAATGAGAAGGTTGAGAAACCTTCAGAATTTTTTTCTTTCATTAAAAAAACTGATGAAACTGACTGGTAAAAACAGACACACTGACCAAACTCTGATGAAACACTGATAAACGCATGTTAAACTCGGATCGTATTTTGCATGCAAGAAAAATTACTGATGTCTGAATGAGGCCTTACATAGTTGGCAGGTCACACTTCTGGCATACATGTACAGAAGATGTTGCAAAGGTGTTAAAGGGGTTGCACAGGATCAGAAGAACATGGCATCTTTTCCAAAAAATAATGCCACACTGGTCCACAGATTGCGTGTAGTAGTACAGCTCAGCCACATTTGCTTAAATGGAGCTGAGTTGCAATGTTATATTTCTATTTTCGGAATGCTTGCCCCTCAAGAAAAATTGTAGAAACAGCATGTAAAGTTAATTTACTCTATTTGATTACCTTTTTTCTCAGCACCTTTTTTCTCAGTAACTATGTGTAGTTACTATTATACTCAAGGTTTTTATCAGGTTTGCCCTCCTGGAGTAAAATGAATTATGAGTCATCATGAACAAATTACATTCATCAAATGGCTTTATAAACATGAATCATGAATGAAAACAAGATTATTACACGTATAAAAGCCACATAGTCATTGTATGGAAAATTCTTCATAGAAATCTGTGTATTGCTCATGGGCACCCACAATGAGTCCATGTCCATTAGGACAAAAGGCGCACGTCAAAACCAGGGAGTCCAACCCAGAGCGTATTCCATATCAAAAAGATCAAAAGACAACGCCTCACATAGTGGTGAAAAGTCAATCTTACATTTTATTCTGCCTCCTGTGGCGATGTTTCGGTCAGAAGACCTTGAAAAAGGTCAAAACTATGTGAGGCGCTGTCTTTTGATCTTTTTGATATGAAACTTTAACCCCTTAATGACCACCGATACGCCTTTTAACGGCGGCAGTTAAGGGTACTTAAACCACAGCACCGTTAATTAACGGCGCTGTGGAAAAAGTGAATAGCGCCCCCCAGAGTTGGATTTTCTCTGGGGTTTTGGTTACCGGGGGTAGCCGAGACCCCAGAGAACATGATTTGGGTTTTTTTTTACCGACCCTTGGGTTGCGATCGCCGGTAATTAACCGTTTACCGGCGCTCTAAAAACAAAAAACGTGATTTCCCATTTAATTTCTCTGTCCTCCGATGTGATCGCACATCAGAGGACAGAGAAATGGGGTCCCCGATCACCCCCCAATACTCATCTGTCTCCCCCGGTGCTCCTCGTGGCTCCCGATGGGCACCGCCATCTTGTTCCGGCCAAAAAATGCACTGCGCATGCGCCCGCCGGCCGACACCCGGAAGATCTTTGGGGTCTCGGCTGCCGGGGGTAGCCGAAACTCCAAAGAACATGATGGGGGTCGGTTTTTACCGACCCCTGCTTTGCGACAGCCGGTAATTAACTATTTACCGGCGACCGCAAAAAAAAGCGGTGTGTTATTCTCTGTCCTCTGATGTGATCGCACATCAGAGGACAGAGAAATAGGGGGATTCGGGGACCCTGTTATACTTACTGGTGTCCCTGGGTCCTCCTGCGTCCCCACCTGCCCGCCGGCTTCTTCAATGTAACATTTTTTTGTACGTCGCGTCTGCCATTTCCGACCGTGCATGCGCGGCCATAACTCCGCCCCCTCCTCCCCAGCCAATTCTGCATAGTTTTTTTGGGACATATTGTACTTCATGTTAGTGGTAACATTTCTTCGATATTCCTTGCGATTATTTATGAAAAAATGTCAAACTTGTTTTTTTTTTGCCCTTAAATCAGAGAGATACGTCACAAAAAATAGTTAATAAATAACATTTTCCACATGTCTACTTTACATCAGCACAATTTTGGAAACAAATTTTATTTTTGTTAGGGAGTTATAAGGGTTAAAAGTTGACCAGCGATTTCTCATTTTTACAACACCATTTTCTTTAGGGACCACATCACATTTGAAGTCATTTTGAGGGGTCTATATGATAGAAAATAACCAAGTGTGACACCATTCTAAAAACTGCACCCCTCAAGGTGCTCAAAACCACATTCAAGAAGTTTATTAACCCTTTACGTGCTTCACAGGAAGTGAAACAATGTGGAAGGAAAAAAATGAACATTTAACCTTTTTTTGCAAACATTTTACTTCAGAACCATTTTTTTGTAATTTTCACAAGTGTAAAAACAGAAATTTAACCATAAATTTTGTTGTGCAATTTCTCCTGAATACGCCGATACCCCATATATGGGGGTAAACCACTGTTTGGGCGCACCACAGAGCTGGGAAGTGAAGGAGCGCCGTTTTACTTTTTCAATGTAGAATTAGCTGGAATGGAGATCGGATGCCATGTCGCGTTTGGAGAGCCCCTGATGTGCCTAAACATTGGAAACTCACGACAAATGACACCATTTTGGAAACTAGACCCCTTAAGGAACTTATCTAGATGTGTGGTGAGCACTTTAAACTTCCAGGTGCTTCACAGAAGTTTATAACGTAGAGCCGTTTCTACAAAAATGATTTTTTGCCCCCAAATTTTTATTTTCACAAGGGTAACAGGAGAAATTAGACCACAAAAGTTGTGCAATTTCTCCTTAGTATGAGGATACCCCATATGTGGGGGTAAACCACTGTTTGGGCGCACCGCAGAGCTTGGAAGAGAAGGAGTGCTGTTCAACTCTGATGGATAATAGCGCTGACATGCCCAAAACACATCTGTGCAAAATCTTAAGAGAATGTTGGTAAAGCAGCAAAATGATGATCCAAAGCACACAAGTCATTTTACAAAAAAAGACTAATGAAGAACATAGTTAAAGCTTGGGAATGGTCTTTGAAGTCTTGACCTTAACTCCTTTCTGACATTAGACGCACTATCCCATCGAGGTGGTGTGGGCCCCTATGACCACCGACAGGATAGTACGTCATCACCGATCAACCGCGCTCACGGGGGGAGGGCGGCCGATCGCAGCCGGGTGTCAGCTGATTATCACAGCTGACATCTGACACTACGTACCAGGAGCGGTCATGGACTGCTCCTGGCACATTAATCCCTGGAACACTGTGATAAAACATGATTGCAGCGCCCCGGCGGCATAGGGAAGCATCGCGCAGGGTGGGGGCTCCCTGCGTGCTTCCCTGAGACCCTCGGAACAAGGCGATGTGATTACGTTGTTCCGAGCGTCTCCTCCGGCCTCCTCCCTGCAGGCCCCGGAACCAAGATGGCCACAGGGGACATTCCGGGTCCTGCAGGGAGGTGGCTTGCAAGCACCTGCAGGCGCCGGCAAGCCTTGCCTGTCAGATTGCTGATCTGAGACAGTGCTGTGCAAAGTGTCAGATCAGCGATCTGACACTGTCCCAGGGTGGGACATCATGCTATAAAGTAAAAAAAAAAAATATTTACCTGTGTAAAAGAAAAAAATCCTAAATACATTTAAAAAAAAATATATATATATATTGTTCCAATAAATACATTTCTTTATGTAAATAATAAAAAAAATAAAAGTACACATATATCGCCGCTTCCGTAACGACCAGACCTATAAAAGTGTCCCACTAGTTAAACCCTTCAGTGAACACAGTAAAAAATAAAAAACAAGGCAAAAAACAGTGCTTTATCATCATATCGCCGAACAAAAAGTGGAATAACACGTGATCAAAAAGACGGATATAAATAAACATGGTACCGCCGAAAACATCATCTTGTCCCACAAAAATCGAGCCACCATACAGCATCATCAACAAAAAATAAAAAAGTTATAGCCCTCAGAGTAAAGCGATGCAAAAATAATTATTTTTTCTATAAAATAGTTTTTATTACATAAAAACGCCCAAACATAAAAAAATTATATAAATGAGGTGTTGCTGTAATCGTACTGACCTGAAGAACAAAAACTGCTTTATCAATTTTACCAAACGCGGAACGGTATAAACGCCCCCCCAAAAGAAATTCATGAATTGCTGGTTTTTGTTCATTCTGCTTAACAAAAATTGGAATAAAAAGCGATTAAAAAATGTCATGTGCACGAAAATGGTACCAATAAAAAGGTCAACTCGTCCCCCAAAAAACAAGGCCTCACATGACTCTGTGGACCAAAATATGGAAAATTTATAACTCTCAGAATGTGGTAACACAAAAAATATTTTTTGCAATAAAAAGCGTCTTTTAATGTGTGACAGCTGCCAAACATAAAAACCCGCTATAAAAACCCACTATAAATAGTAAATGAAACCCCCCTTTATCACCACCTTAGTTGGGGAAAAATAATAAAATAAAAAAAGTATTTAATTCTATTTTCCCATTAGGGTTGGGGCCAAAGTTAGGGTTGGGGCCAAAGTTAGGGTTGGGGCTTAAGTTAGGGTTGGGACTAAAGTTAGGGTTGGGGCTAAAGTTAAGGTTGGGGTTTGGGCTAAAGTTAGGGTTGGGGCTAGAGTTGGGAGGGTTTGGATTACGTTTATGGTTGGGTTAGGGGTGTGTCAGGGTTAGGGGTGTGTTGAGATTAAGGTTAGGGGTCTGTTGGGGTTAGGGGTGTGATTAGGGTTAGGGGTGTGTTGGAGTAAGGGTTGGAGTTAGAATTGGGAGGTTTCCACTGTTTAGGCTCTGCAAATGCAACATGACGTCCGATCTCAATCCATACAATTCTCCGTTGAAAACGTAAAACGGGGCTCCTTCCCTTCTGAGCTCTGCCGTATGCCCAAACAGTGGTTTACCCCCACAATTTCTCCTGTTACCCTTGGGAAAATAAAAAATTGGGGGCGAAAAATCATTTTTGGGAAACAAATAAGATTTTTTATTTTTACGGCTCTACATTATAAACTTCTGCAAAGCACTTGTGTGGTGAGCACTTTGAACCCCCATCTAGATAAGTTCCTTAGGGGTCTACTTTCCAAAATGGGGTCACTTTTGGGGGTTTCCACTGTTTAGGCACATCTGGACTCTCCAAACGAGACATGGCGTGCTATCTCAATTACAGCCAATTTTGCATTGATAAGTGAAATGGCGCTCCTTCCCTTCTGAGCTCTGCCATGCGCCCAAACAGTGGTTTACCCCCACATATGGGGTATCAGTGTACTCAGGACGAATTGCACAACAACTTTTGTGGTCCAATTTCTCCTGTTACACTTGGGAAAATAAAAAATTGGGGGCGAAAAATCATTTCTGGGAAACAAATACGATTTTTAATTTTTACGGCTCTACATTATAAACTTCTGCGAAGCACTTGGGGGTTCAAAGTGCTCACCACACATTTAGATAAGTTCCTTAGGGGGTCTACTTTCCAAAATGGTGTCACTTGTGGGGGGTTTCAATGTTTAGGCACATCAGAGGCTCTCCAAACGCAACATGGCATCCCATCTCAACTCCAGTCAATTTTGCATTAAAAAGTCAAACGGCGCTCCTTCCCTTCTGAGCTCTGCCATGTGCCCAAACATAAACCAATCACATTCTCATATATGGGACTGAGCCCCTGTAAAAATCATACCTTTACTATGTAAATCTGTCCGTCAGTGTGCTCCCCACTGTTCCCTACAGCTGTGAGCTCTATTTGGTATATGTAGTAAGGGTTCATGATGCGTCATAACATTTTTTGGGTAGATATCGTTTGGAGTATTACCCGGAGCATAAATGTATGTGTCAAATGAAGCCTGGATGGGGGACAAGAAATGTCAACTGCATTGCATAAAAAGTATGGGTTTAAAATGGTTCACTATATTTAGAATGGAATGATGCATATATTCATAAACTCCCATTCATAACTGTTAGATATCCGGTCCCATGATGCTAACAAACAGAATATAAAGCATTGCTTTGTTTTGCAGAAAGCAGGGTCCCAATTCATTCTTATCGGGGAGAGTTTAAGTGACTTCTTTTTTTGTCTTGTGGTATTTGTTTACTTTTTTTAGCCAAATTTTTGAAAATGGAGCAGATGGTTTATGAATTTTACACCAAATCTCTATTTAAAATTTTGACCTGTTTTGTGACTTTTTAGAGCAAAAACTGTCACTTTGCTAAATGAAACTAAAATTTGTGACAAAATATCTGACACAAACAAAATCACTCCAGGGAAATACTGGGAGTGGGACACATTTTTGCTAAATTTTGCCTAGAGGATACTCTGGTCGGGTCCGGAGGTTGGTAAAGGGGTGGTCACGGTGGCAGTGACCCGCTCCGTGGCCCTGGGCATCCAAGTTAAAGAGGTCTTTAAAGGGGTTGTTGAATAAAGAATAAAGTTTGTTTGTGACGCCACCTGTAGTATTAGGTCAGGGATGACTGACGTTGCTTAAAGGGGTCCATTGGGGTGATGGTACTGCAGCAGGGATGGTATGGCTTCCCACAGGTGAAGCTTAATCCCCAGGGCTCCTGGTGTAGTAGGTAAAGATGGTAGATGGCGAAGTGCAGAAAAGAATGAGAGGACACAAAGTTGCAGTCTCTTTACCTTTTACTGGTATTATGCAGCCACAGTCCAGGGTACAGGTAACAAGTGATTGTGAGGCCCGGCCAGGGTTGGAAGCCTTCCTTACTGCTCTGTGTTGTAGTCCCTTGCTGCCTTAGGATTCACACAAGGACCTCATGCAGCGCCCCAGAGATCTGGTCGTTGCAGTAACGTCACTCTGCCACTAAGGGGAGTGATGGTACGTCTGATGGCACTAAAGGAGTTCTTCTGACCAGGTATCACAGCACACATTACACTTCACACTCCGGCCACTAGGGGGAGCAAAAGGCCTATTTATTAGGTCTCTCCTCACACTGGTAAAACTAGGGGTTGGACAGGAAGTCAGGCAGAACGCAGCCTGGGAGAGCTCCAGGGAGGACCTGTCAAAACTGGGGAATCTGGCAGGTACCTAGCTGAAAGGACAGATTGTTATGGAACCGCGCCTGCACTACCTTGCGGCGGTATCTAAAGAAAGGACACAAAGCGAAGGATATTGTGGACAGTGAGAAAAGAGATCAAGTATAAAGGAGAACCAGTAGGAGTCGTGCCCCGAGAACGGCAACATCCTACTGAGGCGCATAGCCGGTGGCCGGAGCACCGAGGAAGTAACAGTCTCCACGCATTACTTCAAACAGCGGCAGGACAGTTAATTACAGGTTGGCTGTCTACCATACATCACCTAAGAAGGACAGGAGGCAATCGTGGGAGAGGGGCGACACTAGGGTCCCAGAATAACTCCAGGCCTACCTATCATAAAGGTGCGTCCTAGCCATAACAAACCTGGGGGACGGAGAGAGAAAGATATAGAAAGAACGAGAACAGAAGTTGTGAGAATTATCCCGAATGCCCAGCAGGGAAGAACTACAACACACAGGTGCTAGTTGGTAGGCACTGATTTCCACCTGCAAAGGGAACTCTGGATGTGCCTTCGGACCGGCCGGTCTCATACAGCCCTGTTGACAGTGCCCTGGATTGAGGATCCTGAAACCTTCAGTAAAAGGTAGAGACTGCAATTCTGTGTCCTCGTTATTCTTCGCACCTTGCACCACGCACCATCACCTTTTATTGGACGCCCCTTAGCAGGGTCACGGACCGGGTCTAGCCACCGTGACAACTCCGGACCGAGTACCCGCAGCCCTGCGTCTGGGGGCGCTCCACTCACATTCTCTCTGTCCCTTTTAAGTAGGACACTACCCGCATGCCAGGCAACTCGAGCCTTTTTACAGGTGTCTCTAATTATGACTTTGGGCTCTATCTGTCATTGTGCCTTCGGGTGTTAATGGTGGATAGGCGACCTGAAATCTCCTGCCCGCCGGTTTCTGCTGTGGGGCATTCAGTTACCCCCACAACCTCGGAATTCCGGTCTCCGGTACTCTGCTCTTCCGCGTGGAGGGAGTTCAGTCGCAGCTCCTCTCCTTCAATTCTTCTCCCCTATCAGTCTCCTACAGACTGCTGTTTCTCTCTTCTCTTTCCAGGAGCTGCAGCTTCTGGACTGGAGTCAGAACAGTGTTGTATGTACTTGTTACCTGT
Source organism: Ranitomeya imitator (assembly GCF_032444005.1). NCBI lineage: Eukaryota > Metazoa > Chordata > Amphibia > Anura > Dendrobatidae > Ranitomeya > Ranitomeya imitator. Next base: position 543,369,328 of record NC_091282.1, read on the forward strand.
TAAAGGGATCCTCATCGATTCCAAGCATACCACTGTAACAACCGGTTACCTGGGGTGTTACAGAAGCAATTGAAGATTCACCCGAAAACATCTGGAAACCTCAAACTCTACCCACAATGGCAAACATAAAAAATACCACATACACAAATAAAATAAACTTTAAAGGGAACCTGTCACCCCCCTCAGGCGTTTGCAACTAAAAGAGCCACCTTGTGCAGCAGTAATGCTGCATTCTGACAAGGTGGCTCTTTTAGTTATGCTCCATGCACACGCTGAAATAAACGCTTATAAAATGTGCCCCCTCATACCGTGAAATCGTCCTGGGGCGGGTCTTTCCCCCTAATCAGACGCAGCAAAGCTGTCACTCCGGGCCTCTGCGCGCCAGGCGTCGCCTCCTCTTACAGCGCAGGCACCAGGAACGCTAATGAAGTAAGTGAAGGGGAGCGCAACTGCGCATGCCCGGAAACGATTTCAGTGTAAGAGGGGGCACATTTTATAAGCATTTATTTCATAGTGTGCAGAGAGCATAACTAAAAGAGCCACCTTGTCAGAATGCAGCATTACTGCTGCACATGGTGGCTCTTTTAGTTACAAACGCCTGAGGGGGTGACAGGTTCCCTTTAAGAATGGCACAAATTACAAGAAGAGCAAATGAAAATCAGATGACAAATATTGGAAACGACAAAAATAAAGCTCAAATGCAATAATGAATCGATCCCATAGTTTTAGCACTGGCTCACAGCCAGTTCAGGGTTAAATGTATCAGATGTTCATTATGTATTTTTTATCCTATGTGTTGAAGAAAATAAAATCACATCTTAAAATTTGCTGCATTTTTGCAAAATTTGAAGAGCTGTCAGAATGTTGCATAATTTTTTTATGCTATGTGTGAATGGGGTTCTCAAAAATCCATCCACATGTATGTGATCCCAGCATATTATTGTAAGTATTCAGAAAGACTTCTATATGTTATTCATGACAATCATAACAAATCCTAATGATCCCTGGGGCCTGGCAGTTTTTTTTTTCAGGGTTCCATTATTTTTTATGCACTGCAGACTCTACAACACTTAAAGGGTTATTTCCGCAATCACATTATTTTTCACAAATTACATTAAATGCATACTTACTGTTGACATACACTTAGCCCAGCATAGCATTTCTCTCGTGTATATTTGTGTCTAATCTCCATCTGCCCCTCTCTGAATATATTTTCATATACCTGAATGAGCGGTCCTATTCATACACATTTCCCTGTAGCAGACTACTTATCTTCAGTGCTGCAGACCCTTCCCTCTTGTGTGCTCCTGACTAGCCCAACTATGAGTTATTATCAAACTAAACAAAGTGAAAAATTCACCTTATGCTTTTGCCCATTCTCTGCACCTGTATCCTGCCTGACCAATTTTATCCTCTGCCATTTACATCAATAACCAAACCTCCCATTCTTATTTCCAAGACTTCTCATGTGCTGCGCCAATTCTTTGGAATGCACCACCCAGAACAATTCAATTAAGGCCGGAGTCACACTAGAGAGAAATCTGGACGAGTGCTATGCGATAAAAAATCGCATAGCACTTGGACCAATGTTAATCTATGGGGCAGCTCCCAACATCTGTTGTTTTCTCGGCCGTATTATATGTGCTGAGGAAATCACAGCATGCTGCGATTGTCACTGTTTTACGCCAGAAATACGCCAATAAAATTCTATGGGTGCGAGACCACATGGACCATCAGTGTGTCTTGCGAGAATTACACAACGGTGTCCTATAGAAAAGCCGGTAATTCAGTGCGGTGTACAGTAAAATCACACTGACAGCTTAAAATAGGATAGATAAAATAAATGTCTACTAATAACAGGTGTAAATGAATTACCAGCTTTTCTGCTTTCTAGCTCTGTGTGAAATATAAATATATACAGTACAGACCAAAAGTTTGGACACACCTCATTTAAATTTTTTTATGTATTTTCATGACTATGAAAATTGTACATTCACACTGAAGGCATCAAAACTATGAATTAACGCATGTGGAATTATATAGTTAACAATAAAGTGTGAAACAACTGAAATTATGTCTTATATTCTAGGTTCTTCAAAGTAGCCACCTTTTGCTTTAATGACTGCTTTGCACACTCTTGGCATTCTCTTGATGAGCTTCAAGAGGTAGTCACAGGGAATGGTCTTCCAACAATCTTGAAGGAGTTCCCAGAGATGCTTAGCACTTGTTGGCCCTTTTGCCTTCACTTTGCGGTCCAGCTCAACCCAAACCATCTCGATTGGGTTCAGGTCTGGTGACTGTGGAGGCCAGGCCATCACTCTCCTTCTTGGTCAAATAGCCCTTACGCTGCCTGGAGGTGTGTTTGGGGTCATTTTCCTGTTGAAAAATAAATGATGGTCCAACTAAAGCAATCCGGATGGAATAGCATGCCGCTGCAAGATGCTGTTGTAGCCATGCTGGTTCAGTATGCCTTCAATTTTGAATAAATCCCCAACAGTATCACCAGCAAAGCACCCCCACACCATCACACCTCCTCCTCCATGCTTCACAGTGAGAACCAGGCATGTAGAGTCCATCCGTTCACCTTTTCTGCGTCGCACAAAGACACGGTGGTTGGAACCAAAGATCTCAAATTTGGCCTCATCAGACCAAAGCACAGATTTCCACTGGTCTAATGTCCATTCCTTGTGTTCTTTAGCCCAAACAAGTCTCTTCTGCTTGTTGCCTGTCCTTAGCAGTGGTTTCCTAGCAGTGTCCTCTTAACAGTTGATGTAGAGATGTGTCTGCTGTTAGAACTCTGTGTGGCATTGACCTTGTCTCTAATCTGAGCTGCTGTTAACCTGCGATTTCTGAGGCTGGTGACTCGGATAAACTTATCCTCCGAAGCAGAGGTGACTCTTGGTCTTCCTTTCCTGGCGCGGTCCTCATGTGAGCCAGTTTCTTTGTAGCGCTTGATGGTTTTTGCCACTGCACTTGGGGACAGAGAATGAACTTCAATCCAATATTGCAGCCAGCATGCAGCCAGCGGGTAAAGAAAGGGTGAATCAAAAACCCCGCCTCCATGGCTGAAGATTGTTCCCTCCAAATTCAGGTGACAGTGTCCCTTTAAACCTGACAGGGCACACCTGTGATGTGAAAACCATTCCCGGTGACTACCTCTTGAAGCTCATCAAGAGAATGCCAAGAGTGTGCAAAGCAGTCATCAAAGCAAAAGGTGGCTACTTTGAAGAACCTAGAATATAAGACATAATTTCAGTTGTTTCACACGTTTTTGTTAAGTATATAATTCCACATGTGCTAATTCATAGTTATGATGCCTTCAGTGTGAATGTACAATTTTCACAGTCATGAAAATACAGTAAAATCTTTATATAATATATATATAGGCAGCACGGTGGCGCAGTGGTTAGCTCTGCAGCCTTGCAGCGCTGGGGTCCTGGGTTCTAATCCCACCCAGGACAACATCTGCAAAGAGTTTGTATGTTCTCTCCGTGTTTGCGTGGGTTTCCTCCGGGTTCTCCGGTTTCCTCCCACATTCCAAAGACATACTGATAGGGAATGTAGATTGTGAGCCCCCATCGGGGACAGTGATGATAATGTGTGTAAACTGTAAAGCGCTGCGGAATATGTTAGCGCTATATAAAAATAAAGATTATTATTATATATATACAGTCATGGCCAAAAGTATTCACACCCCTGCAATTCTGTCAGATAATACCCAGTGTCTTCCTGAAAATGATTGCAATCACAAATTCTTTGTTATTATTATCTTCATTTAATTTGTCTTAAATGAAAAAACACAAAAGAGAATGAAGCAAAAAGCAAAACATTGATCATTTCATACAAAACTCCAAAAATGGGCCAGACAAAAGTATTGGCACCCTCAGCCTAATACTTGGTTGCACAACCTTTAGCCAAAATAACTGCGAGCAACCGCTTCCGGTAACCATCAATGAGTTTCTTACATTGCTCTGCTGGAATTTTAGACCATTCTTCTTTGGCAAACTGCTCCAGGTCCCTGATATTTGAAGGGTGCCTTCTCCAAACTGCCATTTTTAGATCTCTCCACAGGTGTTCTATTGGATTCAGGTCTGGACTCATTGCTGGCCACCTTAGAAGTCTCCAGTGCTTTCTCTCAAACCATTTTCTAGTGCTTTTTGAAGTGTGTTTTGGGTCATTGTCCTGCTGGAAGACCCATGACCTCTGAGGGAGACCCAGCTTTCTCACACTGGGCCCTGCATTATGCTGAAACATTTGCTGGTAGTCTTCAGACTTTATAATGCCATCCACACGGTCAAGCAGTCCATTGCCAGAGGCAGCAAAGCAACCCCAAAACATCAGGGAACCTCCGCCATGTTTGACTATAGGAACCGTGGTCTTTTCTTTGAATGCCTCTTTTTTTCTCCTCTAAACTCTATGTTGATGCCTTTGCCCAAAAAGCTCTACTTTTGTCTCATCTGACCAGAGAACATTCTTCCAAAATGTTTTAGGCTTTTTCAGGTAAGTTTTGGCAAACTCCAGCCTGACTTTTTTATGTCTCGGGGTAAGAAGTGGGGTCTTCCTGGGTCTCCTACCATACAATCCCTTTTCATTCAGATGCCGACTGATAGTACGGGTTGACACTGTTGTACCCTCGGACTGCAGAGCAGCTTTAACTTGTTTGGATGTTAGTCGAGGTTCTTTATCCAACATCCGCACAATCTTGCATTGAAATATCTTGTCAATTTTTCTTTTCCGTCCACATCTAGGGAGGTTAGCCACAGTGACATGGGCTGTAAACTTCTTGATGACACTGCGCACGGTAGACACAGGAACATTCAGGTCTTTGGAGATGGACCTGTAGCCTTGAGGTTGCTCATGCTTCCTCACAATTTGGTTTCTCAAGTCCTCAGACAGTTCTTTGGTCTTCTTTCTTTTCTCCATGCTCAATGTGGTACACACAAGGACACAGGACAGAGGTTGAGTCAACTTTAAGCCATGTCAACTGGCTGCAAGTGTGATTTAGTTATTGACAACACCTGTTAGGTGCCACAGGTAAGTTACAGGTGCTGTTAATTACACAAATTAGAGAAGCATCACATGATTTTTCAAAGGGTGCCAATACCTTTGTCCACCCCCTTTTTTATGTTTGGTGTGAAATTATATCCAATTTGGCTTTAGGACAATTCTTTTTGTGTTTTTTTTCATTTAAGACAAATTAAATGAAGATAATAATACCAAATAATTTGTGTTTGCAATCATTTTCAGGAAGAAACTGAGTATTATCTGACAGAATTGCAGGGGTGTCAATACTTTTGGCCATGACTGTGTATATATATATATATATATATATATATATATATATATATTGTAGCATGGCTAAAGGGTGTGTAGTCGACGGGAGGTATGTGCCACATAAGTGCCTTGTTGCTGTAATGTAGCCCGGAATATTGCGTTGTTTTATATAACCATATGTTTGTGTTTCAGGACCTGTGGTGATGTCAGACCACATGGCTAATCATGTGATAGATTACTGGGTGTGGTTAGTCCTATATAAGACTGGCTAATCCTTTACACAGGAGATGTGTGGAGGTGAAACCCTCCTGAGTGTGTTCGGCTTCAGGACTGAGCCGGATGAACTGGACACTTGTTTTCCTTTGCCTGAACCAAAGGCTATTTTGCTTTCTGTTGTTTTGCCACATGGTTTATGAAGCAATAAACCCAGTGAACTTTAAAGGAACACGTCTCCTGAGTGTCAGCCGTCGCAGCTGAGTGAGTGAAATCGCTACAATTGGTGGAGACCTGCGAGCAGCGTTCCCAGCGGAGACGAGACGTGAGTTTATTTTTGAATGTCCTGGGTCAAGGCTGTTGCAAGCCAGCAAGCATTGCCGGAGAAAATGGAGGACCTGCTGAAACACTTGGTCCAGCAGGAGCAAAGGCAGCAAGAGACCAACAGGCTGTTGATGCAGCAGATACAACAGAGCCAGCAGCAGATACAACAGAGCCAGCAGGAGCAACGGCAGCAGATGCAGCTTCTGGCAACCGCCATCCAGGGCAAGGCGAGCGCCCCAACCCCAGGTTTGGCTGATGACACCCACGTCCGGAAGACGGTAAGACGTGCATTGCAGAAAATGACTCCCGGGGATGATGTTGAGGCCTTCCTGACGGTGTTTGAGAGGGTCGCTGAGAGGGAAAAACTTCCGCCAGAGCAGTGGGCAGAGGTACTTGCGCCATACCTGACGGGAGAACCCCAGAAGGCGTACTATGATTTGACCTTGCAGGATGCCAAAGAGTATCACAAATTGAAAGCCGAGATTCTCGCACGTCTGGGGGTGACACTGACTGTCAGGGCACAGCGAGTTCTCTCCTGGGGCTATCACCGGGACAAACCACCTCGTTCCCAAATGTTTGATCTGTTGCACCTGGTCCAGAAATGGCTGCAGCCAGAGACCTCTGCGCCTGCACAGATGGTAGAACGGGTGATGATGGATCGGTTTGTCCATTCCCTCCCGAGGCCTATACAGTCTTGGGTTGCCCAGGGTGATCCCCAGGATGCCGACGAGCTGATCGGACTGGTTGAGAGATACCAAGGGTTGGAAGGCTCCTTCGGGAGGCAGCCCATGCCGTACTGGGGGTCCCAGAGGGCAGCTGAGTCCCAAAAAGGGGTAGTGCATCCAAGGTCACAAAGGGCGGGGGAGGTGGTGCCCAAGGTCCCCACGGGTGATGTTATTTGTTGGAGGTGCCACAAGCCAGGACATATAGCTGCCCGTTGTTCCCAAGCCACTGAGCAGATGGACTGCAGCATGGGACGCCGTTGTTCATACTATGCGTATCCAGTCTGTAGTGTGAACTCTCCATCCAACGAGGGACCTCAAGCGTGTCCCGTAAAGGTGAACGGTCGAGCAGTAACGGCACTGTTAGACTCGGGGAGCCTAGTGACCCTGGTGAGGGCCACTTTTCCTCTTCATCTGCTCCCAGGAAAGAAGGTCGGAGTGCGGTGCATACATGGTGATGCAAAGGACTACCCTATGGCCAGGGTGGACATTGAAACGGCATGTGGCACTGAATCCCACATAGTCGGCGTAGTTCAGGACTTGTTGCACCCTATAATTATTGGCCGGGATTTCTGTTTGTTTTGGGATTTGTGGGGAAAGGGTTCTGAGCTCCCTGGCAGGGAACCAGTGAACCCTGGAACGGTATCGCCACACCCAGAGGCAGACAGCTTTCCTTTTTGTGTTCTGATTGGGGATGAGGAGGAAGTATCCCCTACATCTGACATTCTGGAGTTAGAGGTTACCGGTGAAAATTTTGGGACTGCCCAACATAGGGACCCCACTCTGAGGGAAGCCTTTAATAATGTCACAGTTATTGACGGGGTGATACAGGAGCCGGGGGCAGACAAAAGATTTCCCCATTTTCTGTTGAGGGGGGAATTGTTGTACCGGATCACGAAAATAAGGGAGGAGTTGGTAGAGCAGTTGATAGTGCCGGGTCCGTATAGACGGAAAGTGTTGGACATGGCCCATTCACACATCTTGGGTGGACACCTAGGGGTGGAAAAAACGCAGGAACGGGTTGTGCAGAGGTTCTATTGGCCTGGGTGTCACCGGGAAATAGTGAACTATTGCAGGTCCTGCCCTACATGTCAGCTAACTGCTCCTACTCCTCATTTCCGGAACCCCCTTGTGCCACTGCCCATTATTGAGGTACCGTTCGAGAGAATTGCCATGGACTTGGTCGGTCCCTTAGTTAAATCAGCTCGGGGCCATCAGTATATATTAGTCATCCTGGACTATGCCACACGCTATCCTGAGGCAATTCCCTTGAGGAATTCTTCCTCAAAGAGCATAGCCCGCGAGTTGGTCCATGTCTTTTCCCGGACAGGTCTGCCAAAGGAGATCCTGACTGACCAGGGTACACCTTTCATGAGCAAGGTGATGAGGGAGTTATGCAAAGCCCTGAAGATCTCCCAGTTGAGGACCTCGGTGTACCATCCCCAGTCAGATGGTCTTGTTGAGAGGTTTAACAAGACTCTAAAGAGCATGCTGAGGAAAGCTATAGAGAAAGACGGTAGAGACTGGGATTGTCTCTTACCCTATCTGATGTTTTCCATTCGTGAAGTTCCACAGGCCTCCACAGGGTTCTCACCGTTTGAGCTTCTTTATGGCCGACATCCACGAGGACTCCTGGATATAGCCAAGGAAACCTGGGAAGCCGAAGTCACGCCCCACAGAAGCGTCATTGAGCATGTGGCCCTGATGCAGCAGAGGATTGCAAAGGTGATGCCTATCGTGAAAGAACACCTTCTCCAAGCACAAGAAGCTCAAGCCAGGGTCTACAACCGGTCTGCAAGAGTGAGGCAGTTCAATTCGGGAGACCGAGTTCTGGTGTTAGTTCCAACGGTGGAAAGCAAGTTCTTGGCCAAATGGCAAGGGCCATATGAGGTTGTCGAGAAACTTGGTGAGGTAAATTATAAAATTCACCAACCAGGAAGACGGAAACCATTCCAAGTTTACCATGTCAACCTCATCAAGCCATGGCAAGATAGAGAGCCGACGGTTACTCCGTCCTTGTTAAGCAACCCAGAAGGTGAGGTTGGAGCGGTTACTATAGCAGAGACGCTATCGAAAACCCAGAAACAGCAGTGCCGGGAGTTACTCCAGAAAAACAGGGACCTGTTTTCAGAATTGCCAGGATACACGAAGGTCATAGAGCACGAGGTCCTAACAGAGCCCCATGTGCGGGTGAATGTGAAACCTTATCGTATTCCTGAGGCTCGTCGAGAAGTTATCTCCAAGGAAGTGGAGCGTATGTTGAGGCTTGGAGTCATTAAGGAATCCAAGAGCGGTTGGTCAAGCCCAATTGTCCTGGTCCCAAAACCTGATGGAGAGTGGAGGTTTTGCAACGACTATCGGAAGTTGAATGAGGTCTCCAAGTTCGACGCTTATCCCATGCCCCGTATTGATGAGCTCATCGAAAGGCTTGGGCACGCCAGATATATATCCACCTTGGATCTGACAAAGGGGTATTGGCAGATCCCCATGGCGCAGGAAGCCAAGGAGAAGACAGCCTTTTCGACACCTGATGGATGCTTCCAGTATGCCCGGATGCCGTTTGGCCTACAGGGAGCTCCGGCGACCTTCCAGAGGGCTATGGATAGAGTTCTTGCACCCCATAAGGCCTACGCTGCTGCGTACCTAGATGATATCGTCATCTTTAGCCCGGACTGGGAGAGTCATCTGGAGAAAGTCCAAGCGGTGTTGGATGCTATAAGAGAGGCCGGATTTACTATAAACCCAAAGAAGTGTGCCTTGGGTAAAGAAGAAGCTAAGTACCTTGGATACATAGTGGGTCACGGAGAAATAAAACCCCAAATCAGTAAAGTGGAGGCAATTCAAACGTGGCCAAAACCAGTTTCCAAGAAGCAAGTTAAAGCCTTCCTGGGAATCGTGGGATATTACAGGAGGTTCATCCCAAACTTCGCCACGATGGCTGCGCCTCTGACTGACCTGCTAAAAGGGACAAAACCAGTAATGGTTAAGTGGTCCGAAGAAACAGAGTCAGCCTTCCAAGAAATGAAAAACGCTTTGTGTAAGCAACCCGTTCTGATGGCCCCAAACTTCAAGAAAGAGTTTATTCTTCAGACAGATGCCTCAGATGTTGGGGTGGGAGCAGTCCTTTCCCAAGAACTACATGGGGAGGAGCATCCTGTTCTCTATCTGAGTAGGAAGCTGTCCTCATCTGAAAAGAACTACTCAGTCGTTGAGAAGGAGTGCTTGGCCATAAAATGGGCAGTGGACACATTACGGTACTATCTGCTGGGACGCAAATTTAGACTGATATCCGACCATGCCCCACTTAGGTGGATGAGGGAAACGAAGGGTAGAAATGCTAGGGTCACCCGTTGGTTCTTATCCCTGCAGGACTTCAGTTTCCATGTGGAACATCGGGCCGGAAAGCTGCACGGTAATGCGGATGCCCTATCAAGAATCCCTTGTTTAGTGGGAGAAAGTGCCAAGCCCCACGGCTTTAGGCAGAGGGGGGAGGTATGTAGCATGGCTAAAGGGTGTGTAGTCGACGGGAGGTATGTGCCACATAAGTGCCTTGTTGCTGTAATGTAGCCCGGAATATTGCGTTGTTTTATATAACCATATGTTTGTGTTTCAGGACCTGTGGTGATGTCAGACCACATGGCTAATCATGTGATAGATTACTGGGTGTGGTTAGTCCTATATAAGACTGGCTAATCCTTTACACAGGAGATGTGTGGAGGTGAAACCCTCCTGAGTGTGTTCGGCTTCAGGACTGAGCCGGATGAACTGGACACTTGTTTTCCTTTGCCTGAACCAAAGGCTATTTTGCTTTCTGTTGTTTTGCCACATGGTTTATGAAGCAATAAACCCAGTGAACTTTAAAGGAACACGTCTCCTGAGTGTCAGCCGTCGCAGCTGAGTGAGTGAAATCGCTACAATATATATATATATATATATATATATATATATATATATATATATATATATATACAGTGGGGCAAAAAAGTATTTAGTCAGTCAGCAATAGTGCAAGTTCCACCACTTAAAAAGATGAGAGGCGTCTGTAATTTACATCATAGGTAGACCTCAACTATGGGAGACAAACTGAGAAAAAAAAATCCAGAAAATCACATTGTCTGTTTTTTTAACATTTTATTTGCATATTATGGTGGAAAATAAGTATTTGGTCAGAAACAAAATTTTATCTCAATACTTTGTAATATAGCCTTTGTTGGCAATGACAGAGGTCAAATGTTTTCTGTAAGTCTTCACAAGGTTGCCACACACTGTTGTTGGTATGTTGGCCCATTCCTCCATGCAGATCTCCTCTAGAGCAGTGATGTTTTTGGCTTTTCGCTTGGCAACACGGACTTTCAACTCCCTCCAAAGGTTTTCTATAGGGTTGAGATCTGGAGACTGGCTAGGCCACTCCAGGACCTTGAAATGCTTCTTACGAAGCCACTCCTTCGTTGCCCTGGCGGTGTGCTTTAGATCATTGTCATGTTGAAAGACCCAGCCACGTTTCATCTTCAATGCCCTTGCTGATGGAAGGAGGTTTGCAGTCAAAATCTCACGATACATGGCCCCATTCATTCTTTCATGTACCCGGATCAGTCGTCCTGGCCCCTTTGCAGAGAAACAGCCCCAAAGCATGATGTTTCCACCACCATGCTTTACAGTAGGTATGGTGTTTGATGGATGCAACTCAGTATTCTTTTTCCTCCAAACACGACAAGTTGTGTTTCTACCAAACAGTTCCAGTTTGGTTTCATCAGACCATAGGACATTCTCCCAAAACTCCTCTGGATCATCCAAATGCTCTCTAGCAAACTTCAGACGGGCCCGGACATGTACTGGCTTAAGCAGTGGGACACGTCTGGCACTGCAGGATCTGAGTCCATGGTGGCGTAGTGTGTTACTTATGGTAGGCCTTGTTACATTGGTCCCAGCTCTCTGCAGTTCATTCACAAGGTCCCCCCGCGTGGTTCTGGGATTTTTGCTCACCGTTCTTGTGATCATTCTGACCCCACGGGTGGGATTTTGCGTGGAGCCCCAGATCGAGGGAGATTATCAGTGGTCTTGTATGTCTTTCATTTTCTAATTATTGCTCCCACTGTTGATTTCTTCACTCCAAGATGGTTGGCTATTGCAGATTCAGTCTTCCCAGCCTGGTGCAGGGCTACAATTTTGTTTCTGGTGTCCTTTGACAGCTCTTTGGTCTTCACCATAGTGGAGTTTAGAGTCAGACTGTTTGAGGGTGTGCACAGGTGTCTTTTTATACTGATAACAAGTTTAAACAGGTGCCATTACTACAGGTAATGAGTGGAGGAAAGAGGAGACTCTTAAAGAAGAAGTTACAGGTCTGTGAGAGCCAGAAATCTTGATTGTTTGTTTCTGACCAAATACTTATTTTCCACCATAATATGCAAAAAAAATGATAAAAAAACAGACAATGTGATTTTCTGGATTTTTTTTTCTCAGTTTGTCTCCCATATTTGAGGTCTACCTATGATGTAAATTACAGACGCCTCTCATCTTTTTAAGTGGTGGAACTTGCACTATTGCTGACTGACTAAATACTTTTTTGCCCCACTGTATATATGTCTCTCTGACATATATATATATATATATATATATATATATAGATATATATATTAGCTATTGAACCCGTTCTACACCCGGGTGGCGAGCATTTATATTGGTATATGGTCTCCATCCTGGTATGTGCTGCTCCATCCTGCGTCCCCATCCTGTCATGTGCTGCTCCATCCTGCGTCCCCATCCTGTCATGAGCTGCTCCATCCTGCGCCCCCATCCTGTTATGCGCTGCTCCATCCTGCGTCCCCATCCTGTCATGTGCTGCACCCATCCTGCGCCCCCATTCTGTCATGTGCTGCTCCCATCCTGCGCCCCCATTCTGACATGTGCTGCTCCCATCCTGCGCCCCCATTCTGACATGTGCTGCACCCATCCTGCGCCTCCATTCTGACATGTGCTGCACCCATCTTGTGCCTCCATTCTGACAGGTGCTGCACCCATCCTGCGCCTCCATTCTGACATGTGCTGCACCCATCCTGCGCCTCCATTCTGTCATTTGCTGCTCCCATCCTGCACCCCATCCTGTCATGTGCTGCTCCCATCCTGCACCCCCGTTCTGTCATGTGCTGCTTCCATCCTGCACCCCCGTTCTGTCATGTGCTGCTCCCATCCTGCACCCCCATTCTGTCATGTGCTGCTCCCATCCTGCACCCCCGTTCTGTCATGTGCTGCTTCCATCCTGCACCCCCGTTCTGTCATGTGCTGCTCCCATTCTGCACCCCCGTTCTGTCATGTGCTGCTTCCATCCTGCACCCCCGTTCTGTCATGTGCTGCTGCCATCCTGCACCCCCGTTCTGTCATGTGCTGCCCTATTCTGTCATGTGCTGCCCTATTCTGTCATGTGCTGCTCCCATCCTGCGCCACCGTTCTGTAATTTGCTGCTCCCATCCATATGCCCCATATGCTGCTCCTTAACGGTTTATGGCCCCCATAAGATGCTCCATAGTATATGCCCTGTACACTGCTCCATAAAGGTTTATGGCCCCATAAGATGCTCCATAGTATATGCCCCCGTACACTGCTCCATAAAGGTTTATGGCCCCCATAAGATGCTCCATAGTATATGCCCCGTACACTGCTCCATAAAGGTTTATGGCCCCCATAAGATGCTCCATATTATATGCCCCCATACACTGCTCCATTATGGTTGATGGCCCCATAACATGTTCCATAGTATATACCTTGTATACTGCTCCATAAATGTTGATGGCCCCCATAAGATGCTCCATAGTATTATATGGCCCCTATACGATATATAAAATAAAAAATATCATACTCACCTATCGTCACTGGGCGCCGAGTGCTGGGGGGCCTGAGCAGGCGGGGACACCGCCGCACTGTGGGGGACAGGTGCCGGAGTCGCCGCTAGCTCAGGCCCCCGACACTTGCTATATTCACCTGGCCCTGATTCAGCGCTGCGTGACGCTCTCTTCCGGGTCCTCTGGCTGTGACTGTTCAGTCAGAGGGCGGCGCGCATTAAGCGCGTCATCGTGCCCTCTGAACTGTGAACGTCACAGGCAGAGGACCCGGAAGATGGGGCGGCAGGCGGCGCTGGAACGGGACAGGTGAATATAGCTCATACTCACCCTCCTGGCGCGTCCCTGCTATACGTTGAAGATCGCGGTGTGCGTTCAGTGCTTACGCATACCGCGATCTCCTGGGAGCGTCACTCTGTGGGGTCCAGACTGCGCTTGCGCAGTCTATAAAGGCTTCGGACAGAGTGACGCTTCCAGCCTTATATTTTATATATATATATATATATATATATATATATATATATAGACTGTATATATGTTTTCACGAATATTTGAGCCCATGGATCCATTATATGTCCATTTTGCAAGCCGGTGTGAAAATCTCACCATACGGATGCCAAACAGATACTTTTTTGAGAAAAAATCGCATCCTCGCATTGCACACGGTTGACATACGATCGCTGTTCGGGAACATTTCTGCATATCTTGGCCGTAAAAACAGACCGTATTTTTATATGTTAGGTGTAATGCCGGCCTAATTTTTAATAACTGTGGTTTTATGCGTGCCCTAAATATGCAATTCTTTAGACTGGCCTATCGCCCCTCCTCATTTGGCCCATACAACATTTTGTGCAAAATCATGACCCCCGAAGCATCTGTTTACACCCTCCATTCACCTAATAGCCCTCTGTGTCTGTATTGTACACACACTGGCTGGCGATCAGTTCATGCAGCATTATGTGCATACCCTAGTTAATATATTATGGCTGTATCATACAATATAAGCACATTTTACCATTTACCTTTTGTGTCTCCCCTATTTCCTCATCGATTGTACGCTTGTGAGCAGGGTCCTCACTCCTTTTGATATCTGAGTTATGCTTATTCTGTGATGTCTTTATTGTCTGTACAAGTCACCTCTAAAATTGTATAGTTCTACGGAATATGTTGGCGCTATAAAAGTAAAAATTATTATTATAAATATAATTATGTGGTTTTACATAATTGTTAGCTCAAGTCTCCTGCACTTCTCAACATCGGAGGTAGTATTACTAGGCAGTGCAGAATTGGGCTTGTTGCCTGATGCTGAGAGATTAGTGATGTGAAACTCCAAATGCTGCTTTGCTGGCAGAGGATAATCGTCTGCCATATGCATCAGCAAAACAGTATTGAAATTTCACATCATTGATCTATCAGCAGCAGGCAACAAACATAGCTCAACTTCTCTCAGCCTGTCTAAAAACAGTCCTATCCTGTATTATATCACTTCTGTCAGCACCCATGTACACAGCCCCATCCTGCAATACATCCCTTCTCTCAGACTTTCTATACAAAAACCTCATCCTGCTGTACATAACCCTTCTTAAAGGGATTCTGTCACCTTAATTTGGCAGGCTATGTAAATGCCCTGTTTTCGGTCCGATGGGCGGTGTTTCTTCTTTTTTCCTCCACGTTATCCTTCCCCACTGTCCGCAATATTTTCCAGAATTGGAGTAGGTGGCCTCCATAGTTCTGGAAACAGGAACACATGGGCTACTTGCACAGTGAACAAGTCTGTAGGAACATGTTCACACACCACCAAGAAATTTGAAAACACAAAAGAGCATAGTAAAACCAAAAACACTGTTCCTGTTTCCATAATTGTTCTATTGTGTCTACAAGAGAACCCCCTCACGGATGCGAATCAGGTTGTAAGCACCCCGAAGATCGAGTTTAGTAAATACCCTCGCTCCCTGCAACCTATCGAATAGCTCAGATATCTGAGGCAGAGGGTATTTGTTCTTATCGGTGATTGCGTTAGGAGCCCTGTAATCTATGCATGGATGTAGTTCTCCATTTTTCTGCACAAAGAAGAACCCCGCCCTGCAGGTGACACTGACTTCCTAATGAATCCTCTTGCCAGATTCTCCTGAATGTATTGGGTCATCGCCTCGGTCTCCGGGAGTGATAAGGGATATACTTGACCCCGGGGAGTCTCTGCACCAGGCAAGAGGTCAAATGGACAGGCATTGGGGCGGTGGGGTGGAAGGGTCTCCACAGCCCTCTTGGAGAACACGTCCGCATAGGGCCAATAGTGCTTGGGGAGAGAAGAAAGATCTGCGGGTACTTCAGTAGTAGCAACCTGAACGCACTCCCTCAGACATCTACCGTCGGGGTAATCCGTTCAGAGATGGAACCTGCTGCTGAGTAATGACAGACTATATGGCGGTACAATGTGGATACACACACAGGTTAGCTTTACCCGGTATGAAGGAAGCAAACCCTGTTGCATCAAAGGGCCGCGGTACCGCACAAAGAGCGCAAGCAAAGAGTCACAGAACTCTGTCCCAAGACTCAGGGAAAGAGTTCCTCTAGACCTCTTGTGCTCAACAGCGCTACTGGGGTGTCAGAGATAAACAGAAATAATAATTTAATGCACAAGAGTGTGTGCAGTGCCACTCTGGCGGACGCCACTAACCACCCAGACTTGGGCCAGGAAAGCGCTCTATTAGCGCACGGCGCCGCATTGGCGGTCACTGCTATCAGACACTGTATCATGTGCTACCTGTGCTGAATAGCACTCTCAGGCGCTAGGTAGCTTCCACCATTCGCGAACAGTCAACAACACTAGGGATGGGAATGATTCGGTGCTTTCATTCATCGACAGGCATACATCCACACACACACGTTAATAAGTTTATACTAGCGCATGACTGTGTGGCCATGCAAACATTTTATAGCGGAAGCTCTCCAGGACCTTCCTAGTTGTCCAATAGGAGCTGCTACAGGACCTGAGCATGTGACCCCCGACCTCCAATGAGAGGTCGTCCCTTGGGCATGCTTAGAAGAAAAGCAGGACTTAGTCCCAGGGACACCTGCTTGCCACTGATGAGTACTGGTTTGGTTACAATGGCTGAGGGCTGGAAGGACAGCAGTAACCAGCCGCACAGTATCAGCCTGAGCCAGACGCTGAGACCGACGTCTCTGCTGAGCAAGCTCCACTGCGTCTGGAGGAGAATGGGAGACCGCAGCGGAGATGGTTCGAGATTCCCCCTGTGCAGCGGAGGGAACTCGACACCTAACACAGAGTCCCCTTAAGACCTGTATATAGAGCCCCATCATGCAGTACATCACACATTTCAGACCCTTTATACACAGCAAGTGTACATTGCTTCTCCAGTTACCAGTACCCACTCACACTACTGATTCTTGTTATAAGCTCTCTGTACTGTAATAAAAGGCTACGCCTCTTCCCGTGACAATATTCCTCGCAGGAGTAGCTCAGTTCTAGATATGTCTCATAGTAATACTGCCAGGAAACCAGATGAGTAAGACTGGACTACACATGAATGACCTGGAGACAATATATAGTTCCTCTAAAAATTAGGAAAAAAGATCCCTCCATATTAATGCATGTGAACCTATAGAGACTATGAAGCAGCATATGATCCACAGTATTTCAGTATATCAAAGTTTATTAGAATTGCAAAATACATTGATTAAAGACTACCTAGCAGCATCAGTTGTCAATAAAATCAACACATAATAAAGACAGAATACAGAAAACACAAGCTGTAACCCTATGAAAAGTTCATATGTTACTGCAGGCAGAAATGTATGGTAGTATATGGGCCATATAAGTTGATAATGGTCTAGCATATGTACACTTTACTGTTGGCCATCACTAACTGAACAAAGTGACAGAACCATATGAATGAAACAAGCATATACTTAAGCTTATCACTCTAATAGTCTGTAAGTAAATAAATACATAAAGCCTTCACCCCAGTGCTGCCACGTAGATTGACAGGAGACTTATAAAGCCAAAATGAATCAGTATCTCTATAAATAGCTATTACCTATGATTGACCTGGAGCTCTGAAACTACACAAAGATGGTTCACATGGCAAATAAAGGGTAAATTGAGCAAGGAGGAGCATCCATTGGGGGGTTATTTGTGCAAAATAAATTAGATATTAATCTGAGTTATATTGACACAAATTAATATACGTGTACATGATTATAAGACTATTGTCATGATCCAGACTGGGTTTTGGGTCTTTCCTCTCCTTTCCCGGTCTGGTCATGTCAGGGTTAACTTTCACAGCCCCATTCCCATGTCAGGTCTGCTATAACTGTGCTGCTCCCTGTGTTCGGTGCCAGTTATATTTTCTGCCTACGGCGTGTGTAGCTTGCTCTGGTGAGACTGATTGGTCCTGCTGCATTTAGCTTGCTTTGGCCGTGTCTGTTCATTCCTCTCTTCCCACCCCAACTCTGTGTTTCCCTGTGTGTTTGGATTCCCCAGTACTCAACTCTGCTTTGGCTCTGACCTGATTCTGTCTCTTTCCTCCTGTACTTCTGCTGCGGATTGTTACTGACCTTTTGGCACTCCTCTGACTCTGTGTTTGGGATTTCCCTTGGTACTATGCTACTCCCTGGTATCGACCCAGGCTTGTCTGACTTTTCTGCTGGTCTGCTCGGAGCAGGTTTTCAGCCCTCTTTCCACTCTGCTGCCATCTAGTGGAGCTTGCATTTACCTGCAGCGCTGTCGCGTGACCACTATATCGTGATTTTGAGAGGAACCCTTTCATATAAAATTAGCAGAAGTCTTGACTAAAGGCGAATGACATCAGTGTCAGAAGAGCATATATCCAGACGTTCAGCAGGAAAGATATCCTGCACTCAGCTTATTGCTTTGTATACATAGACTGTTTTAAGACAGCCTTTTTTGCCTGAGCTGTGTAGCCAGATTCATGAAGTCGGGAATAGGAAGAAATGAGCTATCTATAAAGGAAATGAATGGCAAGGAACCTTGTAAGTTTAGCTGATTGACTCCAGAAACCTGATTTTATGATAAATATGAATTTTTCCCATCCCTTGTTTTATATGATGCCTCCCTCACTTATGTAACATATCTGATCACATTAAATTCCATTTTTCCTTTAGTTACACAAGTTTTAGTCCAAAACTCCGCAGTATACAAGGTGAAGTATATGGCAATGCTATTCTACGATCAGTCAACTATGAACCTGGCCATCAGAGATGTGGAGGCAATCACATTCCTTCATTCAATATAGAGTTGGGAGGAAACATTTCTCATATTCCAAGAGATGATGCTGAAAACTGGAACAATAAGCATGGTAAGTTTCATTTTGTAATTATCTATACAGTATCAGTATACACAGGGCTGCCACCTGAAATTTCAAGACCCCATATTGGTAAAATTGGTCAAATATTGGTAAAATTTTCAGGCCCCCTTGAGCCACCCAGCCTCCACCCCAGCTCTACCTCCACACCATGTACATCTCCACCCCAGTTCTGTCTCCACCTCTCGAACCTTACACAGTCCCACAGTCCACTACTGGAAAAACTCCACTTCTACCCCATTTCCTCACCAATCATCCATGAACAGTTCCCATCGAACACCATATCACATTGAAAGCCATTAGCTTTTGATTTGGTGGAAAAACTATTTAAACCTTCCATCACGACAAGGTAGAGTCTTTGGCAGGGACCTACTCTATTTTAACCTGTTAAAAATTTGTTAAAATATCCAATACTCTTTTTAGATATATTTTTCTTTATTTTTCTTTAAGAGAACATGTCACATACATTTTTTAAAATGATCAATAATGCCACACACAAGGAACAAATACCGTCACACCATGCCCGGACCACATATTGCCACCACATAGTGACTGAATAACACCACAAACAGGGGACAAATATCACCACACCATGGCTGGACCACATATCACCACCACACAGTGACCAAATAATACCAAATACAAGGAACAAATACCGCCACACAATGACCAGACCACATATTATTACTACTAGAAAGTGATCAAATAATATCAATGTACAAGAAACAAATACCATCACACCATGACTAAACCACATATTACCACTACATAGTGACCAAATACTACAATACTGTTGGTTAATAAAAAAAAAAACACAATACTAGTATTACCATAAGTGCCATTATGCACAGGAGCTCTATACATAGTATACCGTATATAGTATAAGTGTACAGGTAATACAGTGACTCACCAGTTATATACAGGAGCTGTGTATATACGGTTGTGTGAAAAAGTACTTACCTCCTTCCTGATTTCTTATTCTTTTGCATATTTGTAACATTAAAGCATCCAAGAAAAAAAATAATAGAAGAAGGGAAAATCAAAAAGTTGTGAAACATATATACTCCCTTAAAAAAAACGATTTATTTTAGAAATAGTCTAAAAAACCACTTCCCAGTGAGTACAAAAAAAAGGAATACAATATCGAATCCAATAGTGCACCTCACCTCACAAATACCCTACACTGACCTGCTATCCCTTCCTAAACAGTGGAGGTTGGCACCCTGATAGATGTTTTGGCGCCCCCACTCCGCGACGGCTGACACCTGCTATCCCTATTAATAGGGATAGCAGGTGTCAGCCGTCGCGGAGTGGGGGCGCCAAAACATCTATCAGGGTGCCAACCTCCACTGTTTAGGAAGGGATAGCAGGTCAGTGTAGGGTATTTGTGAGGTGAGGTGCACTATTGGATTCGATATTGTATTCCTTTTTTTTGTACTCACTGGGAAGTGCATATTTGTAACATTCAAATGTTTCAGATCACCAAACAAATGGATTTTTTTGTATCTTTGTCAAATATTTACAAGTGTGGTGAAATTGCAAAAAAAAGTGCAATTCCACAGTTGTGTTTTTTCGTGTTCACTAAATGCTAAAACTGACCTGCCAATATGATTCTCCAGGTCACTATGAGTTCATAGACACCAAACATGTCTAGGTTCTTTATGTATGTGGTGAAAAAAACAATCCAAAATTTTGTAAAAAAAAATAAATGGCACCATTTTCTAACACCTGTAGCGTCTCCATTTTTCGTGATCTGGGGCTGGGTGAGGGCATATCTTTTGTAGCCCAAGCTAACGTTTTTATTGATATTATTCTTGTGTAGACATGATCTTTCGATCGCCCGTTATTGCATTTTATTTTATTGCAATTTAGCGGCGTCCAAAAAATTCTGGTGTTTTGACTTATATTTCTCATTATGCCGTTTTGCAAATTTGTTGTATTTTGTGACGCCTGCAAGCTTTATTTTTGCCTTCATCCTCATTCCTCTGGGAGTGAGGAGCAACAAGTTGGGATTTTTATTTCTTTCCTTCAAGAAGATCCTTAATCCTGGGCCTTTTCTCTTCCGTCAGACTTACTGTCGGTTGATGTTTTTTTTAAGTCTAAGCTACATTAGCTACAGCAGGGAGAGCAACCGGAAGAGGAATTCTGCTCAGAGTTCCATAGATTGGGCCACTGACACCCAATGGAACGATCCTGCTCTTAGTAGTCAGTTTGGTCAGGGCCTGTGTGAATGATTAAAAGACGCAGTAGAGTTTTACAAAGCTCCTATGTCATCGGAGACCGCCAAGGCTCTGGCCATACGCATAGATAGACCTGTTGTGACTTCGCCCCCCATGGTACTCCATAAAACTGAGGTTCATCCTATGTGCTCTGAAGAACCGATGCAGTTAAGAGGGGCCTTCACTCGGAGTCCCTTTACCGCAAAACAGGGTTGTGTATTTTCTATGGTCAAAAGGACATTTCAGTGGCATCTGTCCTTCTTTACCAAAGCACAGAAATGATACCCTATTACAATCAAAGTCTAAAATATGTGAAATATGACAAATAAAATTTGTGTTGCCATTTTCTGAGAACTATAACTTTTTCTAATTCCGTAGATGGGGTTCATTTCTTTGCAGGGTTAGCTGTAGTTTTTATTATTGTCAGTTTGGGATACATATGCCTTTGATTGTTTTTTGGCGCACGTACTATTGTCAGATAGGTGAAGTGAGTTCATTGGATGTGATCTCCCAGGATCTTTCTGATGGCATCAGGAGCAGGAGAACTTTCTCACGCTCGCAGTGACATCAGACAGGTCCTACGAATTCACTGTGAGACACTGGGCATGCAGCATGCCATCTAGATGTTGCAGAGCTAGACCCGTCGCAGGACAAATGGATTATCATCTTCTGTGCAGAAAGGTGAGGAATATTGTTGTTTTTTATTTTAACTCTTTTGCAGAAGATAATGGCGTTAGTGGAATGGGCGATGTCATAAGCATGGTTTAATTAAGATTTATTAAAGGAGTCTGTGTCATTCTTTCAATTAAAGGACTTTTTTCTGGGTATCTGTCAGTAGCGTAGCTACCGAGAGGCAGAGGGTGCGGGCTCCCCGGGCCCGGAGCTCAGAGGGGGCCCACCTGGAGCTACGCTACTGTAAACTGCATCGGCACGCACAGCGCACCGATGCAGTTACATTCTGCGGCGGAGCAGGGAGAATTGATCTCCCTGCTCTGCCACTATGGGGCCCCGGAGCAGGCGTCGCCGACAGACAGCGGGCGCCGGGCAGTGACGTCATCGCGCTCGCTGTCATTGTCGGAGATGAGCGGGAGTGTGTCGCAGCGCAGGAAGCAGGAGGAAGAGAGGTGAGTATTGTGTTTTTTTATGGGGGCTGCCTTAAACTACATGGTCCCCCTATGGGGGTACTGTATTATATAAAAGGGTCTGCCTATGGGGGTACTGCATGTTAGGACTGGCGGAACGCACTAAGTTTAAGATGGAATAGTATCAGGTGCGTTTGCAGTTCGGGGTCCACCGTGCAGGTGAAAACCTGCTGCTAGTGATGACGGACGATATGGCGGTACAATGTGAATACACACACGGGTTTACTTCACCCTGTGTGAAGGAAGCGAACCCTGTTGCGTCACAGGGCCGCGGTACCGCACCAAGAGCGCAAGCAAGGAGTCTCAGAACTCAATCCCAAGAAACAGGAATAGAGTTCATAAAAACCTCATGCGCTCGACACCGCTACTGGGGTGTCAGAGTGACAGCAATAAATGTATTAAAGATGCACGTGAGTGCTTGCGGTGCCGCACTGGCGGACGCCACTAACCACCCAGGCTTGGGTCAGGAAAGCGCTGAGAAAGCACACAGCGCCGCACTGGCGGTCACAGCAACTAGACGCTGTAATGTGTGTTTCGTGCTGATGGCTTAGTCGGGCGCTAGATAGCTACCATCATTCGCGAAAGGTCAACAACTCTAGGAATGGGAGTGATTTAGGAGCTTTCATCCATCGACATACATCCATCTACAGACACACATTATATTAAGTCAATACTAGCGCATGGCCGTCCGGTCATCCGCAGCTTATATAGTTGCAGCACGTTCAGGACCTTCCAATAAAGGACCAATGGGAAGCTGCTACTGAAGTTTTGCACTTTCAGGACTTTCCTGGAGGACCAATGGGATGTGCTGCAGTACCTGAGCATGTGACCCTCGATCTCCAACGGGAGATCTTGCCCTGGGCATGCTCAGAAAGAGAAAAACAGGACTTAGTCCCAAAAGCATCTGCTTGCCACTGCCCAACACTGACTTCAATGGCAGAAGCAGGAAAAGCAGCAGTAACTCTTTGTACAGAGTGGGACTGAGCAAGACGCTGGGACTGACGTCTCCGCTGAGCAGACTCCACTGTGGCAGGAGAAGAATGGGAGACCGCAGCGGAGACGGCCCGAGATTCCCCCTGTGCAGAAGCGGGAACTCGACCCCTAACACTGCATTATATAAAAGGGTCTGCCTATGGGGGTACTGCATTATATAAAAGGATCTGCCTATGAAGGTACTGTATTATATAAAAGGGTCTGCCTATGGTGGTACTGTATTATATAAAAGGGTATTTCTATGGGGGTACTGCATTATATAAAAGGGTCTGCCTATGGGGGTACTGCATTATGTAAAAGGGTCTGCCTATGGGGGTACTGCATTATGTAAAAGGGTCTGCCTATGGGGGTACTGCATTATGTAAAAGGGTCTGCCTATAGGGGTACTGCATTATATAAAAGGGTCTGCCTATGGGGGTACTGTATTATATAAAAAGGTCTGCCTATGGCAGGGCCGGCATACCCGGGCAAATGCCGGGGCCCTGGCGAGAAGGGGGGGCCCATTTACGGTGGTAACGCTACAACACACACACACTGATGCGCTCCTGGGGGGGCCCCTGCAGCCGGACTACATCCCTGTCTATGTGCGGTGTGTGTATTACATGACTACTGACAGTCAACTCCGAGTCCCAGCCAGGACTCGGAGGCGGAGCACATCCGTCATCCCTGCTCGGCAGCAAAAGGCACAGAGCTCTCTGAGTTTAGCTGGTGCTGCGCAGCTTCTGTAATACTCACCGTCACCATGGATACAAGTCACTTCCGGGCCAGCGGTCGTCTGTATTGTCACTTCCGGACGCCTAAGAGCTCAGTCAGAGATCATCCACATCCATCGACCGTCCAGGACCAGGTCCAGCAGTGCGCCAAGCAGAAAGACTAGCAGCGCAGCAGTCAGGTGCACGGAGCACCCTGTGTCCACAATGGGGGCAACGGCCGCAGCATGACGGTGAAAGTGAAGCAGTGAGTGTGTCTTCCTCACTGGGCTGTGTTATACTACATGGGCTGTGTTATATACGTGGGCTGTGTTATATACTACTTGGGCTGTGTTATATATGTGGGCAGTGTTATATACTACGCGGCCGTGTTATATACTGCCTTGTTATGTTTGCTAATGACAGGTGTTATGAAGGCAATCCAGAAACACAGTGTGCTTGGCGATCAGAGCGCACACAGTGATCTGACAAATACCCAAAAATACAAGAACGAGCTCTGAGACGTGGAAACTCTGTAGACTGCACACCTGATCCTATCCTAAACACAACTAAAAGCGGCTGTGGATTGCGCCTAACAACTACCTAGGCAACTCGGCACAGCCTAAGAAACTAGCTAGCCTGAAGATAGAAAAATAGGCCTGACTTGCCCCAGAGAAATTCCCCAAAGGAAAAGGCAGCCCCCCACATATAATGACTGTGAGTAAGATGAAAAGACAAAACGTAGGGATGAAATAGATTCAGCAAAGTGGGGCCCGATATTCTAGGACAGAGCGAGGACAGTAAAGCGAACTTTGCAGTCTACAAAAAACCCTAAAGCAAAACCACGCAAAGGGGGCAAAAAAAACCCACCGTGCCGAACTAACGGCACGGCGGTACACCCTTTGCGTCTCAGAGCTTCCAGCAAAACAAAAGACAAGCTGGACAGAAAAAAAGCAACAAAAAAGCAAAAAGCACTTAGCTATACAGAGCAGCAGGTCACAGGAACAATCAGGAGAAGCTCAGATCCAACACTGAAACATTGACAAGGAGCAAGGATAGCAGCATCAGGCGGAGTTAAGTAATGAAGCAGTTAACGAGCTCACCAGAACACCTGAGGGAGGAAGCTCAGAAGCTGCAGTACCACTTGTGACCACAGGAGTGAATTCAGCCACAGAATTCACAACAGTACCCCCCCCTTGAGGAGGGGTCACCGAACCCTCACCAGAGCCCCCAGGCCGACCAGGATGAGCCGCATGAAAGGCACGAACAAGATCGGAAGCATGAACATCAGAGGCAAAAACCCAGGAATTATCTTCCTGAGCATAACCCTTCCATTTAACCAGATACTGGAGTTTCCGTCTAGAAACACGAGAATCCAAAATCTTCTCCACAATATACTCCAATTCCCCCTCCACCAAAGCCGGGGCAGGAGGCTCAACAGATGGAACCATAGGTGCCACGTATCTCCGCAACAACGACCTATGGAATACATTATGTATGGAAAAGGAGTCTGGGAGGGTCAAACGAAAAGACACAGGATTGAGAACCTCAGAAATCCTATACGGACCAATAAAACGAGGTTTAAATTTAGGAGAGGAAACCTTCATAGGAATATGACGAGAAGATAACCAAACCAGATCCCCAACACGAAGTCGGGGACCCACACGGCGTCTGCGATTAGCGAAAAGTTGAGCTTTCTCCTGGGACAAGATCAAATTGTCCACTACCTGAGTCCAGATCTGCTGCAACCTATCCACCACAGAATCCACACCAGGACAGTCCGAAGACTCAACCTGTCCTGAAGAGAAACGAGGATGGAACCCAGAATTGCAAAAAAATGGAGAAACCAAGGTAGCCGAGCTGGCCCGATTTATTAAGGGCGAACTCAGCCAACGGCAAAAAGGACACCCAATCATCCTGGTCTGCAGAAACAAAACATCTCAGATATGTTTCCAAGGTCTGATTGGTTCGTTCGGTCTGGCCATTAGTCTGAGGATGGAAAGCCGAGGAAAAGGATAGGTCAATGCCCATCCTACCACAAAAGGCTCGCCAAAACCTTGAAACAAACTGGGAACCTCTGTCAGAAACAATATTCTCAGGAATGCCATGCAACCGAACCACATGCTGAAAGAACAAAGGTACCAAATCAGAGGAGGAAGGCAATTTAGCCAAGGGCACCAGATGGACCATTTTAGAAAAGCGATCACAGACCACCCAAATGACTGACATCTTTTGAGAAACGGGAAGGTCAGAAATGAAATCCATCGAAATATGTGTCCAAGGCCTCTTTGGGACCGGCAAGGGCAAAAGCAACCCACTGGCACGAGAACAGCAGGGCTTAGCCCTAGCACAAATCCCACAGGACTGCACAAAAGTACGTACATCCCGTGACAGAGATGGCCAGCAGAAGGATCTAGCCACTAACTCTCTGGTACCAAAGATTCCAGGATGACCAGCCAACACCGAACAATGAAGTTCAGAGATAAGTTTATTAGTCCACCTATCAGGGACGAACAGTTTCTCTGCTGGACAACGATCAGGTTTATTCGCCTGAAATTTTTGCAGCACCCGCCGCAAATCAGGGGAGATGGCAGACACAATGACTCCTTCCTTGAGGATACCCGCTGGCTCAGATAAACCCGGAGAGTCGGGCACAAAACTCCTAGACAGAGCATCCGCCTTCACATTTTTAGAGCCCGGAAGGTACGAAATCACAAAGTCGAAGCGGGCAAAAAATAACGACCAACGGGCCTGTCTAGGATTCAAGCGCTTGGCAGACTCGAGATAAGTCAAGTTCTTATGATCAGTCAATACCACCACGCGATGCTTAGCTCCTTCAAGCCAATGACGCCACTCCTCGAATGCCCACTTCATGGCCAGCAACTCTCGATTGCCCACATCATAATTACGCTCAGCGGGCGAAAACTTCCTGGAAAAGAAAGCACATGGTTTCATCACTGAGCAATCAGAACTAGGGTTGAGCGAAACGGGTCGAACATTTTCAAAAGTCGCCGACTTTTGGCTAAGTCGGGGTTTCATGAAACCCGATCCGACCCCTGTGCGGGGTCGGCCATGCGGTACGCGACTTTCGCGCCAAAGTCGCGTTTCAATGACGCGAAAAGCGCCATTTCTCAGCCAATGAAGGTAAACGCAGAGTGTGGGCAGCGTGATGACATAGGTCCTGGTCCCCACCATCTTAGAGAAGGGCATTGCAGTGATTGGCTTGCTGTCTGCGACGTCACAGGGGCTATAAAGAGGCGTTCCCGCCGACCGCCATCTTACTGCTGCTGATCTGAGCTTAGGGAGAGGTTGCTGCCGCTTTGTCAGAAGCAGGGATAGCGTTAGGCAGGGTCCATTAACCACAAAACCGCTTGTGCTGCAGCGATTTGCACTGTCCAACACCACCCTCGGTGTGCAGGGACAGTGGAAGTTTTTTTTTTTTTTTTTTTCCCCTCAGCGCTGTAGCTCATTGGGCTGCCCTAGAAGGCTCCCTGATAGCTGCATTGCTGTGTGTACGCCGCTGTGCAAACCAACTGCTTTTTTCAAAGCACAAATCCTCTTGTTCCTTCCTTTCTGCACAGCTATCTTTTTTGTTTGTCCACACTTTTTATTTCATTTGTGCATCAGTCCACTCCTTATTGCTGCCTGCCATACCTGGCTGAGATTACTGCAGGCAGGGAGATAGTAGCTGCCTGCCATACCTGGCTGAGATTACTGCAGGCAGGGAGATAGTAATTGTAGGACATTCCCTGTTTTTTTTTTTTTTTTTTTTTTTGGTGGGAGATTAAGATTGGCAATTTGGCATTTCTGCTAGAGTGCCATCCCTGTGTGTGCCATCTCTCTCACATAGTGGGCCATAGAAAGCCTTTTCATTTTTCTGTATTTTTTTTTGTGGGGTGTATAAATTCTCCCTGATAAAAATACAGTGGGAGATTAATATTGGCCTTTGGGCTTGTGTGCCAGTCCTGAGTGTGCCATCTCTCTCACAAATAGTGGGCCATAGAAAGCCTATTTTTTTTTTTTTTTGGTTTTATAAATTCTCCCTGAAAAAAAGGGAGATTAATATTGGCCTCTGGGCTTGTGTGCCAGTCCTGAGCGTGCCATCTGTGCCAGCCCTGAGCGTGCCATCTCTCTCACAAATAGTGGGCCATAGAAAGCCTATTTAATTTTTTTTTTTGTTTTATAAATTTTCCCTGAAAAAAGGGAGATTAATATTGGCCTCTGGGCTTGTGTGCCAGTTGTGAGCGTGCCATCTGTGCCAGTCCTGAGCGTGCCATCTCTCTCACAAATAGTGGGCCATAGAAAGCCTATTTAAATATTTTTTTGGTTTTATAAATTCTCCCAGAAAAAAAGGGAGATTAATATTGGCCTCTGGGCTTGTGTGCCAGTCCTGAGCGTGCCATCTGTGCCAGCCAGCCCTGAGCGTGCCATCTCTCTCACAAATAGTGGGCCATAGAAAGCCTATTTAATTTTTTTTTTTGTTTTATCAATTTTCCCTGAAAAAAGGGAGATTAATATTGGCCTCTGGGCTTGTGTGCCAGTTGTGAGCGTGCCATCTGTGCCAGTCCTGAGCGTGCCATCTCTCTCACAAATAGTGGGCCATAGAAAGCCTATTTAAATATTTTTTTGGTTTTATAAATTCTCCCAGAAAAAAAGGGAGATTAATATTGGCCTCTGGGCTTGTGTGCCAGTCCTGAGCGTGCCATCTGTGCCAGCCAGCCCTGAGCGTGCCATCTCTCTCACAAATAGTGGGCCATAGAAAGCCTATTTTATTTTTTTTTTGGGTTTTAGAAATTCTCCCTGAAAAAAGGGAGATTAATATTGGCCTCTGGGCTTGTGTGCCAGTTGTGAGCGTGCCATCTGTGCCAGTCCTGAGCGTGCCATCTCTCTCACAAATAGTGGGCCATAGAAAGCCTATTTAAATATTTTTTTGGTTTTATAAATTCTCCCAGAAAAAAAGGGAGATTAATATTGGCCTCTGGGCTTCTGTGCCAGTCCTGAGCGTGCCATCTGTGCCAGTCCTGAGCGTCCCATCTCTCTCACAAATAGTGGGCCATAGAAAGCCTATTTTATTTTTTTTTTGGGTTTCAGAAATTCTCCCTGGAAAAAAAAAGGGAGATTAATATTGCCCTTTGGGCTTGTGTGCCAGTACTAAGCGTTCCATCTCTCTCTCTCTCTCAGTCAGTGGGCCATAGAACGCATATTTTTGGTTTTATTTGTTTTCTAAATTCTCCCTGAAAAAATCATTTTATTTTATTTGGTTTCTAAATTCTTCCTGATAAAATCATATTTTTTTTATTATTTTTATTTCTAAAGTCTCCCTGAAAAAAAAAAAAAAAAAACAACCAAAAAAACAGTGGGAGATTAATATTGGCCTTTCTGCTTGTGTGCCAGTCTTGACTCCTGGGTGTGCCATCTCTCTCTCTCTCTCTCTCTCTCTCTCTCTCTCTCCAATTGTGGTCCATAGAAAGCCTATATTTTTTTTCCTTGATTTGGGTTCTAAAATCTACCAGAGAAAATAACTACATCAATCATTGGTAGAAAAATATTGGCCTCTGGGTTTGTGTGCCACTCCTGACTCCTGTGTGCGTCATCTCTCAGTCAGTGGGCCATAGAACGCCTATTTTTGGTTTTATTTGTTTTCTAAATTCTCCCTGAAAAAATCATTTTATTTTATTTGGTTTCTAAATTCTTCCTGATAAAATCATATTTTTTTTATTATTTTTTTTTCTAAAGTCTCCCTGAAAAAAAAACAAAAAAACAGTGGGAGATTAATATTGGCCTTTCTGCTTGTGTGCCAGTCTTGACTCCTGGGTGCGTCATCTCTCAGTCAGTGGGCCATAGAACGCCTATTTTTTGTTTTATTTGTTTTATAAATTCTCCCTGAAAAAATCATTTTATTTTATTTGGTTTCTAAATTCTTCCTGATAAAATCATATTTTTTTTATTATTTTTTTTTCTAAAGTCTCCCTGAAAAAAAAAAAAAAAAAACAACCAAAAAAAACAGTGGGAGATTAATATTGGCCTTTCTGCTTGTGTGCCAGTCTTGACTCCTGGGTGCGTCATCTCTCAGTCAGTGGGCCATAGAACGCCTATTTTTGGTTTTATTTGTTTTATAAATTCTCCCTGAAAAAATCATTTTATTTTATTTGGTTTCTAAATTCTTCCTGATAAAATCATATTTTTTTTATTATTTTTTTTTCTAAAGTCTCCCTGAAAAAAAAAAAAAAAAAAACAACCAAAAAAAACAGTGGGAGATTAATATTGGCCTTTCTGCTTGTGTGCCAGTCTTGACTCCTGGGTGTGCCATCTCTCTCTCTCTCTCTCTCTCTCTCTCTCTCTCTCTCTCTCTCTCTCTCCAATTGTGGTCCATAGAAAGCCTATATTTTTTTTCCTTGATTTGGGTTCTAAAATCTACCAGAGAAAATAACTACATCAATCATTGGTAGAAAAATATTGGCCTCTGGGTTTGTGTGCCACTCCTGACTCCTGTGTGCGTCATCTCTCAGTCAGTGGGCCATAGAACGCCTATTTTTGTTTTTATTTGTTTTCTAAATTCTCCCTGAAAAAATCATTTTATTTTATTTGGTTTCTAAATTCTTCCTGATAAAATCATATTTTTTTTATTATTTTTATTTCTAAAGTCTCCCTGAAAAAAAAAAAAAAAAAACAACCAAAAAAACAGTGGGAGATTAATATTGGCCTTTCTGCTTGTGTGCCAGTCTTGACTCCTGGGTGTGCCATCTCTCTCTCTCTCTCTCTCCAATTGTGGTCCATAGAAAGCCTACATTTTTTTTCCTTGATTTGGGTTCCAAAATCTACCAGAGAAAATAACTCCATCAATCATTGGTAGAAAAATATTGGCCTCTGGGCTTGTGTGCCACTCCTGATTCCTGTGTGCGTCATCTCTCACTCAGTGGCCCATAGAAAGCATATAGTTTGTTACATTTGTTTTCTAAATTCTCCCTGCAAAAATCTATTTTTTTTTTTTTGGGGGGTTTCTAAAGTGTTCCTGAAAAAAATAAAAATAAAAAAAAAATAATAGTGTGACATTAATATTAACATTTGTGCTTCAGTGACAGTCCTGCGTGTGGGGCATCTCTCTAATTTGCAGCCACCAAAAAAAGAGTGTGTAACATTGGGCCTGATTTTCGCTGTGGTCTCACCAACCTGTAAAGGGGTAGCTAAATCATACTGAAGTTATAGCTCACCGTGTAAGTTGTGTGACTGCAACAAATAACGTTAGTTTGGTTACGTTTTTAAAACAATGAGGAAGTCTAGTGGAAGAGGTCGTGGCCGGGGGCGTTCATTGTCAGCTGGTAATGAGGGTAGTGGTAGTGGTGGAGCATCAGGTGGTCGTGGGGGAAAAAATATTGCACCTAAGTCTGGAGCTGTGGAGCCAGGTTCGTCGTCCGGCTACACAAGGCCTCGAACGCTCCCTTTTCTGGGATTAGGAAAACCGCTTTTAAAGCCGGAGCAGCAAGAGCAAGTTTTGGCTTATCTTGCTGACTCAGCCTCTAGCTCTTTTGCCTCATCTCGTGAAACTGGTAAAAGTAAAAGCAGCGCGTCGTTAGTGGATGTTCACGGTCAGGGACAAGTCACTTCCTTGTCCTCTTCAGCAAAAACAACAACAGAGAAGAATGCAGCAGGCGACACAACGGGTTACTCCATGGAGCTCTTTACACATACCGTCCCTGGCTTAGAAAGTGAAGCAGTTAACAGTCCATGCCCATTACAAATTGAATCTGACATGGAGTGCACTGACGCACAGCCACAGCCAGACTACTATGCTGGTCCTTTGACTCAGACCACAACATTGCCCTCGCAGGGTGCTGATCAAGAATCAGACCCTGATGAGACTATGTTGCCCCATCACGAACGCTATACCACCGAACGACACGGTGACACAGACGAAGTTGCGTAGGAGGTACAAGAAGAGTTATTAGATGACCCAGTTCTTGACCCCGATTGGCAGCCATTGGGGGAACAGGGTGCAGGCGGCAGCAGTTCTGAAGCAGAGGAGGAGGAGGGGCCGCAGCAGGCATCAACATCGCCACAGGTTCCATCTGCCGGGCCCGTATCTTGCCCAAAACGCGTGGCAAAGCCAAAACCTGGTGGAGGACAGCGTGGCCATCCGGTTAAAGCTCAGTCTGCAATGCCTGAAAAGGTATCCGATGCTAGAAAGAGTGCAGTCTGGCATTTTTTTAAACAACATCCAATTGATCAGCGCAAAGTCATCTGTCAAAAATGTTCTACTTCCTTAAGCAGAGGTCAGAATCTGAAAAGTCTCAATACTAGTTGCATGCATAGACATTTAACCACCATGCATTTGAAAGCTTGGACTAACTACCAAACGTCCCTTAAGGTTGTTGCACCCTCGGCCAATGAAGCTAGTCATCAACGCAACATCCCTTCCGGCAGTGTAGGACCACCATTTAGCGCACCACCTGCTGTATCTGTGCAGGTATCTTTGCCAGGCCAAAGCAGTCAGGGTCAGGGAATCACCAGTTTCGTAGTAGGAAACACTGCATCTAGGGCACCGGCGGCAACAATACCATCTCCCACCGTCTCTCAGTCTGCCATGTCCACCGGCACCCCCGCTAGTTCCACGATCTCCAGCTCTCCAGTCCAGCTCACCCTACATGAGACTATGGTTAGAAAAAGGAAATACTTAGCCTCGCATCCGCGTACACAGGGTTTGAACGCCCACATAGCTAGACTAATCTCGTTAGAGATGATGCCCTACCGGTTAGTTGAAAGCGAAGCTTTCAAAGACCTGATGGACTACGCTGTACCACGCTACGAGCTACCCAGTCGACACTTTTTTTCCAGAAAAGCCATCCCAGCCCTCCACCAGCATGTTAAAGAGCGCATCGTCCATGCACTCAGGCAATCTGTGAGCACAAAGGTGCACCTGACAACAGATGCATGGACCAGTAGGCATGGCCAGGGACGTTACGTGTCCATCACGGCACACTGGGTAAATGTGGTGGATTCAGGGTCCACAGGGGACAGCAAGTTTGGGACAGTTCTGCCTAGCCCACGGTCTAGTAAACAGTTGTCTGTAGCCGTTCGCACCCCCTCCTCCTCCTCCTCCTCGTCCTCCTGCAGAAGCAAGAGCTCGTCCACAGACCGCAGTCGCACAAACACTCCATCCGCACCTGCCACTGTTGCACACCAGGTCTCCCATTATGGGGCAGCTACTGGCATACGTCAGCAGGCTGTATTGGCTATGAAGTGTTTGGGCGACAATAGACACACCGCGGAAGTTCTGTCCGAGTTCTTGCAGCAAGAAACGCAGTCGTGGCTGGGCACTGTAGATCTTGAGGCAGGCAAGGTAGTGAGTGATAACGGAAGGAATTTCATGGCTGCCATCTCCCTTTCCCAACTGAAACACATTCCTTGCCTGGCTCACACCTTAAACCTGGTGGTGCAGTGCTTCCTGAAAAGTTATCCGGGGTTATCCGACCTGCTCCTCAAAGTGCGTGGACTTTGCGCACATATCCGCCGTTCGCCTGTACACTCCAGCCGTATGCAGACCTATCAGCGTTCTTTGAACCTTCCCCAGCATCGCCTAATCATAGACGTTGCAACAAGGTGGAACTCAACACTGCACATGCTTCAGAGACTGTGCGAACAGAGGCGGGCTGTTATGTTTTTGTGGGAGGATACACATACACGGGCAGGCAGTAGGATGGCAGACATGGAGTTGTCAGGTGTGCAGTGGTCGAAGATTCAAGACATGTGTCAAGTCCTTCAGTGTTTTGAGGAATGCACACGGCTGGTTAGTGCAGACAACGCCATAATAAGCATGAGCATCCCCCTAATGCGTCTGCTGATGCAAAGTTTGACGCACATAAAGGATCAGGCGTCTGCACCAGAGGAAGAGGAAAGCCTTGATGACAGTCAGCGATTGTCTGGTCAGGGCAGTGTACATGACGAGGTACCGGGCGAAGAGGAGGTGGAGGATGAGGAGGATGATGGGGATGAGTATATTTTTAATGAGGAAGCTTTCCCGGGGGCACGGGAAATTGGTGGCGTGGCAAGGCCGGGTTCTGGTTTTTTGAGGGACACAAGTGACGTAGATTTGCCTGCAACTGCCCCTCAACCAAGCACAACCGCAGATTTGACAACGGGAACTTTGGCCCACATGGCGGATTATGCCTTGCGTATCCTCAAAAGGGACACACGCATTACAAAAATGATGAACGATGACGATTACTGGTTGGCCTGCCTCCTTGATCCTCGCTATAAAGGCAAATTGCAAAATATTATGCCACATGAGAACTTGGAACTAATATTAGCAACAAAACAATCAACTCTTGTTGACCGTTTGCTTCTGGCATTCCCTGCACACAGCGCCCGTGATCGTTCTCACACGAGCTCCAGGGGCCAGCAGACCAGAGGTGTTAGAGGGGCAGAAATCAGAAGTGGCGTTGGACAGAGGGGTTTTCTGACCAGGTTGTGGAGTGATTTTTCTATGACCGCAGACAGGACAGGTACTGCAGCATCAATTCAAAGTGACAGGAGACAACATTTGTCCAGTATGGTTACAAACTATTTTTCATCCCTTATCGACGTTCTCCCTCAACCGTCATTCCCATTTGATTACTGGGCATCCAAATTAGACACCTGGCCAGAATTGGCAGAATATGCATTGCAGGAGCTTGCTTGCCCGGCAGCTAGTGTCCTATCAGAAAGAGTATTCAGTGCTGCAGGTTCAATACTAACAGAAAAAAGGACTCGTCTGGCTACCCAAAATGTAGATGATCTAACCTTCATTAAAATGAACCACAACTGGATTTCAAAATCTTTTGCCCCACCCTGCCCGGCTGACACCTAGCTTTCCTATGAAAAGGTCTTGCCTGTGGACTATTCTGAATGACTTTTCCAATCTCGTAATTTTCTTCACCTGATTGTCCAGCATACGACATGTTTCCACCTCACGAAATGGCCAAACTCCCCACACGGGGCCGTGCTATCGCCACTTTGCGCTTGGACCCTTGAGAGTGCTGTTTGTCTGAAGAGGTGGGTGTGGCCGCTTTTGGTCGACGGCACTGCCACTGGGTCCCTCATAGTACAATAAAGTGTCTCTGGCGGTGGTGGTGCGCACCCAACGTCAGACACACCGTTGTAATATGAGGGGCCCTGTGCCTGTACCGCCGGCCACAAGACAGTTCCCCCCCCAGCTCAAACAGTGCTCTACCACTAGCAAAATTATCTCTCACAGCTTCACCAATGTGTAGTCTAGCCGCTGACATCCTTCAATGCCTGGCACTGACAATACCATTGTTTTGACATTTTTGTTATGTTAGGCCTTCGAAGCCTGTCTGCGGTCCCTTCTTTCTACAACTACTACACTGACCAGGCCACTGCTGGCCGTGTTACCCTGGAACCAATTTAAAAGTGCCTACAGTCAGCCCAATTTTGTTATGTTAGGCCTTCGAAGACTGTCTGCCGTCACTCCTTCCACTAGACTTCCACTGACCATACACTGCTGCCCATGTACCCCTGGAACCAATTTAAAGTGCCTACAGCCAGCCCAATTTTGTTATGTTAGGCCTTCGAAGCCTGTCTGCGGTCACTCCTTCCACTAGACTTCCACTGACCAGACCACTGCTGCCCGTGTACCCCTGGAACCAATTTAAAATTGCCTACAGCCAGCCCAATTTTTTTATTTTAGGCCTTCGATGCCTGTCTGCGGTCCATTCTTTCAACTACTACTACACTGACCAGGTCACTGCTGTCCGTGTACCCCTGGAACCAATTTAAAATTGCCTACAGCCATGTGTTATTATTTTAGGCCTTCGATGCCTGTCTGCGGTCACTCCTTCCACTAGGCCTCCACTGACCACACCACTGCTGTCCGTGTACCCCTGGAACCAATTTAAAATTGCCTACAGCCAGCCCAATTTTTTTATTTTAGGCCTTCGATGCCTGTCTGCGGTCCATTCTTTCAACTACTACTACACTGACCAGGTCACTGCTGTCCGTGTACCCCTGTAACCAATTTAAAATTGCCTACAGCCATGTGTTATTATTTTAGGCATTCGATGCCTGTCTGCGGTCCATTTTTTCAACTACTACTACACTGACCAGGTCACTGCTGCCCGTGTACCCCTGGAACCAATTTAAAATTGCCTACAGCCATGTGTTATTATTTTAGGCCTTCGATGCCTGTCTGCGGTCACTCCTTCCACTAGGCCTCCACTGACCACACCACTGCTGCCCGTGTACCCCTGGAACCAATTTAAAATTGCCTACAGCCAGCCCAATTTTTTTATTTTAGGCCTTCGATGCCTGTCTGCGGTCCATTCTTTCAACTACTACTACACTGACCAGGTCACTGCTGCCCGTGTACCCCTGGAACCAATTTAAAATTGCCTACAGCCATGTGTTATTATTTTAGGCCTTCGATGCCTGTCTGCGGTCACTCCTTCCACTAGGCCTCCACTGACCACACCACTGCTGTCCGTGTACCCCTGGAACCAATTTAAAATTGCCTACAGCCATGTGTTATTATTTTAGGCCTTCGATGCCTGTCTGCGGTCCATTCTTTCAACTACTACTACACTGACCAGGGCACTGCTGGCCGTGTACCCCTGGAACCAACATCAGAAAATATAAAAATAAGTATTTTGCTTATAAAAAAGAAAATACTGGTGAGATATCAAATGCAGACATTTTAACATTAAAAACAAACACACAACTCTAATCTGGTACAGTACTAAAAATGGCCACCAGCTACAATTACTTTCTCCTGCAAGTAGTTAACTGAAAGTTTTTTTAAATTGAAAACACACATATGGCATCCACCGAGTGTTGTCCTGTCGCGTCTTCTTTATATTATTGCCGAGAAGATGCAAAATAATGAAAATAATAAAATCATTAATTACCAAAATAATAGAGAAAGTCAACACCACATTGCAAATAAACATTCATTCCAAATAAAGAAGCAGGGCGCGTCCGAGGGTGAGTATATACCTAATAAGAATATAATCACCCTCGGACGCGCAATGCTTATTTCCAACAGCCTTCCTTCCTAAGAATCAGCCCTTCCGTCGTGTAGAGAGACGTTGTGTTACACTCCAAGGTGTTCCCCAGGTTGCCTTTCCTGAGCTTCGATCTTCCGGCTCTCGTTTAGTAGTTCTTGGAAACTACTCTGCATTAGGCCTTCAAATTGGGTATGGGGTGTAGAGAGATGGTGTGTTCCACTCCAAGGTGTTCCCCAGGTTGCCTTTCCTGAGCTTCGATCTTCCGGCTCTCGTTTAGTAGTTGTTGGAAACTACGCTGCATTAGGCCTTCAAATTGGGTATGGGGTGTAGCGAGAGGGTGTGTTACACTCCAAGGTGTTCCCCAGGTTGCCTTTCCTGAGCTTCGATCTTCCGGCTCTCGTTTAGTAGTTCTTGGAAACTACACTGCATTAGGCCTTCAAATTGGGTATGGGGTGTAGAGAGAGGGTGTGTTACACTCCAAGGTGTTCCCCAGGTTGCCTTTCCTGAGCTTCGATATTCCGGCTCTCGTTTAGTAGTTGTCGGAAACTACGCTGCATTAGGCCTACAAATTGGGTATGGGGCGTAGAGAGAGGGTGTGTTACACTCCAAGGTGTTCCCCAGGTTGCCTTTCCTGAGCTTCGATATTCCGGCTCTCGTTTAGTAGTTGTCGGAAACTACGCTGCATTAGGCCTACAAATTGGGTATGGGGTGTAGAGAGAGGGTGTGTTACACTCCAAGGTGTTCCCCAGGTTGCCTTTCCTGAGCTTCGATCTTCATGCTCTCGTTTAGTAGTTGTCGGAAACTACGCTGCATTAGGCCTACAAATTGGGTATGGGGTGTAGAGAGAGGGTTTGTTACACTCCAAGGTGTTCCCCAGGTTGCCTTTCCTGAGCTTCGATCTTCCGGCTCTCGTTTAGTAGTTGTTGGAAACTACGCTGCATTAGGCCTTCAAATTGGGTATGGGGTGTAGCGAGAGGGTGTGTTACACTCCAAGGTGTTCCCCAGGTTGCCTTTCCTGAGCTTCGATCTTCCGGCTCTCGTTTAGTAGTTCTTGGAAACTACACTGCATTAGGCCTTCAAATTGGGTATGGGGTGTAGAGAGAGGGTGTGTTACACTCTAAGGTGTTCCCCAGGTTTCCTTGCCATTGCTTCGGTCTTCCGACTCTCGTTTAGTAGTTGTAGAAAAGTACACTGCATTAGGCCATACAAAATGGGTATGGGGTGGAGAGAGATGGTGTGTTACACTCCAAGGTGTTCCCCAGGTTGCCTTTCCTGAGCTTCTATCTTCAGGCTCTCATTAAATTGTGGTTAAATGGAACAACTGCATTTGGCGTACTAGTTGGTTTGGGGCCTACTATCGGTGTCTGCCACTCCTTGCTGTTCTCCTCCACTGAACAAAGCTGTGCCGCCTGTTTACTACGGTTGCCAATTTTGAACTGCATTTCGACTACTTACTGATTTGGCCCTACTCTCTGTGTCAGCCTCTCATTCCAGTTGTCCTCCACTGCAATGCCCCCTGGTTATTCCTGTGTTACCAATTTTGAACTGCATTTAGCCCACTTTCTTCTTTGGGCCTATATCTGTGTTTCCACTTCATCGTGCCCATTGCCCAGCCAGTGATAGATGAGTCTGCTGGTACATTGACCCATAACGCAACATTCCCCGTGCACGCTACACAACAACATTGTGACCCTGCTGAAAGTCAGGTTGCTCTTCCCGCATACCATACCACCTTACACGGGGACAAAGAGGAAGGTGCAGATGAAAGTGCAGGTTCCTTCATCAGGTGGGGGGAGGAATACTAGTTGGCGACGTCACTGGCACAGGGCCTCTCATAGTACGCAAAAGTGTTGCTGCCGGTGGGAGGCGCCCCCGCCGTGCAAACACACCGCTGTACTTTGAGGGGCCCTGTGCCAGTGCCAATGCCAACGAGTGGGCCCCCCCTGCTTGCTCAGGTTCACAGCACTTGCAAAGTTGAAATACTTACCTCTCCCTGCTCCACTGCCGTGACGTGGTCCAGATTTCCTGGGCCCACTAATTACTTGAACCAGCCCTACCCCCCACAACTTTAGCCAAATGACCCCCAATTTCAAATGCCTTCCAATTATTATAAGGTAAATTACGCTTGACAAGCTTCATTAAGAAGAATGGATGGTTTTGACATTAAAATGGCCACTCTAGGTGTTTTCCTGGCCCCCACTCACTGCCGACTATGCTGCCCCATTGACTTGCATTGGGTTTCGTGTTTCGGTCGATCCCGACTTTACGTCATAATCGGCCGATTTAACTCGACCCGACTTTGGACATAGTCGGGTTTCGCAAAACCCGGCTCGACTCTAAAAAGGTCAAGGTCGCTCAACTCTAATCAGAACCTCTCTGTGACAAAACCGCCCCTGCTCCAATCTCAGAAGCATCAACCTCGACCTGGAACGGAAGAGAAACATCTGGCTGACACAACACAGGGGCAGAACAAAAACGACGCTTCAACTCCTGAAAAGCTTCCACAGCAGCAGAAGACCAATTAACCAAATCAGCACCCTTCTTGGTCAAATCGGTCAATGGTTTGGCAATGCTAGAAAAATTACAGATGAAGCGACGATAAAAATTAGCAAAGCCCAGGAACTTTTGCAGACTTTTCAGAGATGTCGGCTGAATCCAATCCTGGATGGCTTGGACCTTAACTGGATCCATCTCGATAGTAGAAGGGGTAAAGATGAACCCCAAAAATGAAACTTTCTGCACACCGAAGAGACACTTTGATCCCTTCACAAACAAAGAGTTAGCACGCAGGACCTGAAAAACCATTCTGACCTGCTTCACATGAGACTCCCAATCATCTGAGAAGATCAAAATGTCATCCAAGTAAACAATCAGGAATTTATCCAGATACTCACGGAAGATGTCATGCATAAAAGACTGAAACACAGATGGAGCATTGGCAAGTCCGAACGGCATCACTAGATACTCAAAATGACCCTCGGGCGTATTGAATGCAGTTTTCCATTCATCTCCTTGCCTGATTCTCACCAGATTATACGCACCACGAAGATCTATCTTAGTGAACCAACTAGCCCCCTTAATCCGAGCAAACAAGTCAGATAACAATGGCAAGGGATACTGAAATTTAACAGTGATCTTATTAAGAAGGCGGTAATCAATACACGGTACCAGCGAACCATCCTTCTTGGCTACAAAGAAGAACCCTGCTCCCAGTGGTGATGACGATGGGCGAATATGTCCCTTCTCCAGGGATTCCTTCACATAACTGCGCATAGCGGCGTGTTCGGGCACGGATAAATTAAATAATCGACCTTTAGGGAATTTACTACCAGGAATCAAATTGATAGCACAATCACAATCCCTATGCGGAGGTAGAGCATCGGACTTGGGCTCTTCAAATACATCCTGATAATCAGACAAGAACTCTGGGACCTCAGAAGGGGTGGATGACGAAATCGACAAAAATGGAACATCACCATGTACCCCCTGACAACCCCAGCTGGATACCGACATGGAATTCCAATCCAATACTGGATTATGGGT
The DNA here is from genome assembly GCF_032444005.1 of Ranitomeya imitator. Lineage (NCBI taxonomy): Eukaryota > Metazoa > Chordata > Amphibia > Anura > Dendrobatidae > Ranitomeya > Ranitomeya imitator. Next base: position 543,409,620 of record NC_091282.1, read on the forward strand.
TTGTAGCCATGGCAACCCCAACACGACCACATCATGCAGATTATGCAACACCAGAAAGCGAATAACTTCCTGATGTGCAGGAGCCATGCACATGGTCAGCTGGGCCCAGTATTGAGGTTTATTCTTGGCCAAAGGTGTAGCATCAATTCCTCTCAATGGAATAGGACACCGCAAAGGCTCCAAGAAAAACCCACAACGTTTAGCATAATCCAAATCCATCAGATTCAGGGCAGCGCCCGAATCCACAAACGCCATGACAGAAAACGACGACAAAGAGCATATCAAGGTAATGGACAGAAGGAATTTGGACTGTACAGTACCAATGACGGCAGACTTAGCGGACCGCTTAGTGCGCTTAGGACAATCAGAAATAGCATGAGTGGAATCACCACAGTAGAAACACAGACCATTCAGACGTCTGTATTCCTGCCGTTCAACTCTAGTCATAGTCCTATCGCACTGCATAGGCTCAGGTTTAACCTCAGGCAGTACCGCCAAATGGTGCACAGATTTACGCTCGCGCAAGCGTCGACCGATCTGAATGGCCAAAGACAAAGACTCATTCATAGGAAATCCCACCATGACATCCTTAAGAGCCTCAGAGAGACCCTTTCTGAACAAAGCTGCCAGCGCAGATTCATTCCACTGAGTGAGTACTGACCATTTCCTAAATTTCTGACAATATACTTCTATATCATCCTGACCCTGGCACAAAGCCAGCAAATTTTTCTCAGCCTGATCCACTGAATTAGGCTCATCGTACAGCAATCCGAGCGCCAGGAAAAACGCATCGACACTACTCAATGCAGGGTCTCCTGGCGCAAGAGAAAATGCCCAGTCTTGAGGGTCGCCGCGCAAAAAAGAAATAATAATCAAAACCTGTTGAATAGGATTACCAGAAGAATGAGGTTTCAAGGCCAGAAATAGCTTACAATTATTTTTGAAACTTAGAAACTTAGTTCTATCTCCAAAAAACAAATCAGGAATAGGAATTCTTGGTTCTAACATAGATTTCTGATCAATAGTATCTTGAATTTTTTGTACATTTATAACGAGATTATCCATTGAAGAGCACAGACCCTGAATATCCATGTCCACACCTGTGTCCAGAATCACCCAAATGTCTAGGGGAAAAAAAAAAAGTGAACACAGAGCAGAAAAAAAAAAATGATGTCAGAACTTTTTCTTTCCCTCTATTGAGAATCATTAGTTTGGCTCCTTGTACTGTTATGTTTGCTAATGACAGGTGTTATGAAGGCAATCCAGAAACACAGTGTGCTTGGCGATCAGAGCGCACACAGTGATCTGACAAATACCCAAAAATACAAGAACGAGCTCTGAGACGTGGAAACTCTGTAGACTGCACACCTGATCCTATCCTAAACACAACTAAAAGCGGCTGTGGATTGCGCCTAACAACTACCTAGGCAACTCGGCACAGCCTAAGAAACTAGCTAGCCTGAAGATAGAAAAATAGGCCTGACTTGCCCCAGAGAAATTCCCCAAAGGAAAAGGCAGCCCCCCACATATAATGACTGTGAGTAAGATGAAAAGACAAAACGTAGGGATGAAATGGATTCAGCAAAGTGGGGCCCGATATTCTAGGACAGAGCGAGGACAGTAAAGCGAACTTTGCAGTCTACAAAAAACCCTAAAGCAAAACCACGCAAAGGGGGCAAAAAAAACCCACCGTGCCGAACTAACGGCACGGCGGTACACCCTTTGCGTCTCAGAGCTTCCAGCAAAACAAAAGACAAGCTGGACAGAAAAAAAGCAACAAAAAAGCAAAAAGCACTTAGCTATACAGAGCAGCAGATCACAGGAACAATCAGGAGAAGCTCAGATCCAACACTGAAACATTGACAAGGAGCAAGGATAGCAGCATCAGGCGGAGTTAAGTAATGAAGCAGTTAACGAGCTCACCAGAACACCTGAGGGAGGAAGCTCAGAAGCTGCAGTACCACTTGTGACCACAGGAGTGAATTCAGCCACAGAATTCACAACACTGCCTGGCTCCTATATACTACGTGGGCTGTGTTATATATTGCGTGGGCTGTGCTATATATTACGTGGGCTGTGTTATATACTACATGGCTGTGTTATACTACGTGGGCTGTGCTATATACAACGTGGCTGTGGTATATACTACTTGCCTGTGCTATATGCTATGTGGGCTGTGTTATATGCTACGTGGCTGTTATATACTGCGTGGACTGTGTTATATACTACGTGGGCTGTGTGATATACTACGTGAGCTGTGTTATATACTACGTGGGCTGCGTTATATACTACGTGGGCTGTACTATACACTGCATGGGCTGTGTTATATAGTGCGTGGGCTGTGCTATATACTACGTGGGCTGTGTTATATGCTACGTGGCTGTGCTATATTTCTCTGCTGTATCTGTGCATCATGAATCATGGTATATGTTAAAGGGGGGCCCACTGAGACTCTTTCACCTGGGGCCCTCAAAATCCTGGAGCCGGCCCTGGCCTATGGGGTACTGTATTATATAAAAGGGTCTGCCTATGGGGGTACTGTGTTATATAAATGAGTCTGCCTATGGGGGTACTGCATTATAAAAAAGGGTCTGTCTATGGGGGTACTGTATTATATAAAAGGGTTTGCCTATGGGGGTACTGCCTTGTGCTATATTGAGGACTATCTGGCACATTATACTATATAGAGGTTATCTATGGGGCCATCATACAGTGTGGGGATTACAGTGAAGGGGCCATCATACAGTGTTGGAGCCATCAAACAGTTTGGGGGCTGCTAAGGGGCCAGTATACTGTGTGGGTGGTACTATACAGTGAGGGGGCATCATATTGTGCATAAGAGAGCATCATACTGTGTATAGATGAGCTGTACAGGGGGGAAACTCGGGACATTATTAAATGTAAAGTGGGCACTTATTGTTATAGGGGAACTCAGGTTACTGTGACTATCAAAGGGGCACACAGGGCATTATTACTTACTAGGGGGCACAATGTGGGCTCTGTTTTCTAGGGCACTTGCGCCTGGCATTACTATATTATAGAGGGGTGCTTTAGAATTTAGAGGGCACAGAGAACCACACAGCAGGTGCAGTAATAGGAACACATACGGCAGCAGCGGCTCAGTATTGGGGTATCAGGTGGAGTAATTGGGACACATACGTCAGCAGCGGCTCAGTATTGGGGTATCAGGTGCAGTAATAGGCACACATACGGCAGCAGCGGCTCAGTATTGGGGTATCAGGTGCAGTAATAGGGACACATACGGCAGCAGCGGCTCAGTATTGGGGTATCAGGTGGAGTAATAGGGACACATGGCAGCAGCGGCTCAGAATTGGGGTATCAGGTGAAGTAATAGGGTCACATACGGCAGCAGTGGCTCAGTATTGGGGTATCAGGTGGAGTAATAGGGACACATACGGCAGCAGCGGCTCAGTATTGGGGTATCAGGTGGAGTAATAGGGACACATACGACAGCAGCGACTCAGTATTGGGGTATCAGGTGCAGTTATAGGGACACACACGGCAGCAGCGGTTCAGTATTGGGGTATCAGGTGGAGTAATAGGAACACATACGGCAGCAGCAGCTCAGTATTGGGGTATCAGGTGCAGTAATAGGGACACATATGGCAGCAGCGGTTCAGTATTTGGGTATCAGTAGGATAAGGGGTTTGTGCAGGTTGGGAATAGATGGTGATGGGGCTGGAATATGAGAAGTGAAATGTGTCTTTGTTGTATTCTCTGCAGATGAGTCCTGGCTGGAAGAAGTTGTCATTTCAGTCTGGGCCAGATGGAAAAGACGGGAAAAGTGAACGATTCCATAAGAAAGGACGTCAGCGGTAAGACATTACCTGTAACTGTGCTGTGATATCTTATATGTTCTGTAGGGCTGGTATCTACCACTGACCACATGGCGGTGATATCCATGTTGGTCTTTATATAGAGATTATCTTCAGTAATAGCGCGGTCATCTGCTGAGGTTCTCCACTATTAGGGTGCGTCACCCAGTTGTAATCAAGATTACCTGGTTAGGGGCCCACTCAGAAGCTTCGCCCCCCTGAACCAAAACCCTAGCTACGCCTCTGGTATCTGTGTTTTATACAATGTGATTATGGGTTTAGTAATGGGGGCCTCTTATTGATGCCTCTCCATTACTAACCTTGGGGCTTGATGTCACCTGACAATACAAAGGTGACATAACCACCCCAGCTATCACAACTACCACCCCACTTGCCACTGCTATGGGGCAAGTAAGAAGAGCAAAGCTAAGTCCCAGAATTGGCACATCTTTATCTTATATATAGATGCGCCTTTTCTGGCGCGGCTGAGAGCTGATGTTTTTAGCCTGGGAGGGCCAGTATCCATAACCCCTTTCCAGGCTATTAATATCAGCCCACAGCTGTCTGCATAACCTTTGCTGGTTATTAAGTAAAGGGGACCCTACTTCATTTTTTTGGTGGGTTCTCCCATTTTTAATCCAGTAATGGCTTAGTGAGTTGATGCTAATAGTGTGGGAAGCTCCATGTGTATTACCCCCTTCCCCAGTTATAAACATCTGCCCCCATCCGTCGGCTTTCCCTCTGCTGGTTAAGAAAATTACATGGGAGCCCACACCATTTCTATTTTTTAATAATTAAATACATGTACAGTAAGCTGCACACACACTGAACTAACTGTATTTGTAACTGACATCTGTATATCTATCTATTCTATGTGTATATACTGTCTGCAATCCAACTATTCTATGCTGTCAGCTCCTGCTGTGATTTTACAGTACGTGATTGCTGAATTGACGGCTTTTCTAAGATAGATAGATGTAATATAAGATAGATAGATGTAATATATATATATATATATATATATATATATATACTAGCTGAAGAGCCCGGCGTTGCCTGGGCATAGTAAATATCTGTGGTTAGTTATGGCACCTCACTTCTCTTATTTTCCCATCATGCCTCTCATTTTCCCAATCACATCTTTCATTTTCCCCCTCACATCTCTCATTTTCTCCCTCACTCCTCTCATTCCCCCCTAACACTTGTCATTTCGGACTCACATCTGTCATTTTCCAATCACTCCACTATTTTCCCTCACTCCTCTCATTTTGCAATCACACCTTTTCATTTTCACTTCACACCTCTCATTTTCACCTCAGTATATACATGTTTGTCATCTCCCTTATATATAGTATACACCTGTATGTCATCTCCTGTATATAGTATATACCTGCTGTGTGTCATCTCCCCTGTATATAGTATATACCTGTATGTCATCTCCTCCTATATATAGTATATACCTGTATGTCTTCTCCTTCTATATATAGTATATACCTGTATGTCATCTCCTCCTGTATATAGTATATATCTGTGTGTCATCTCCTCCTGTATATAGTATATACCTGTGTGTCATCTCCTCATGTATATAGTACATACCTGTAGGTCATCTGCTCCTGTATATAGTATATACCTGTGTGTCATCTCCTCCTGTATATAGTATATACCTGTAGGTCATCTGCTCCTGTATATAGTATATACCTGTATGTCATCTCCCCTGTATATAGTATATACCTGTATGTCATCTCCTCCTGTATATAGTATATATCTGTGTGTCATCTCCTCCTGTATATAGTATATATCTGTGTGTCATCTCCTCCTGTATATAGTATATACCTGTGTGCCATCTCTCCTGTATATAGTATATACCTGTGTGTCATCTCCTCCTATATTAGACCGCATTCACACGTTATTTGGTCAGTATTTGTAAGCTAAATTGGCAGCCTGATAAATCCCCAGCCAACAAGAAGCCCTCCCCCCGGCAGTATATATTAGCTCACACATACACATAATAGACAGGTCATGTGACTGACAGCTGCCGTATTTCCTATATGGTACATTTGTTGCTCTTGTAGTTTGTCTGCTTATTAATCAGATTTTTATTTTTGAAGGATAATACCAGACTTGTGTGTGTTTTAGGGCGAGTTTCGTTTGTCAAGTTGTGTGTGTTGAGTTGCGTGTGGCAACATGCGTGTAGCAACTTTTTGTGTGTCGAGTTGCATGTGACAGGTTAGTGTAGCAAGTTGTGTGCAGCAAGTTTTGCGCATGGCGAGTTTTGCGCGTGGTGAGTTTTATGTGTAGTACCTATTGAGTATGTGCAAGTTTTGTGTGAGGCAACTTTTGCATGTGTTGCAACTTTTGTGCATGTGGCAATTTTTCCGCGTGTGCAAGTTTTGCGTGTGGCGAGTTTTCCATGAGGTGAGTTTTGCACTTGTGGCGAGTTTTGCGTGAGCCTAGTTTTTGCATGTGGCGAGTTTAGCGCGTGGCGAGTTTTGAGCGGCGACTTTTGTGTTTCGACTTTTATGTGGCGAGGTTGGTGTATGTGTGGTGAAATGTGTGCTGAGGGTGATATGTGTTCAAGCACACCGTTCATTGTGCCCCATAGATGTTCCACATAAATCTCTGCCGCCGCTGCTGCCGCTGCAATAAAAAAAAAAACACATACTCACCTCCCTTGATTGCAGCTCCCAGCGTCTCGTTCCGGCGCCTCCATCTTCCCGGCGTCTCTGCTCTGACTGATCAGGCAGAGGGCGCCGCGCACACTATATGCGTCATCGCGCCCTCTGACCTGAACAGTCAGAGCGCAGACGCCGGGAAGATGGAGGCGCCGGCCGGGAAGATGGAGCGACGCCCGGCGGCTGGAACGCGGACAGGTGAATATGCTATACTTACCTAGTCCTGGCGATCCTCGCGCTGTCCCTCTGCCTGGTCTTCGGTGCCGCAGCTTCTTTCTCTATCAGCGGTCACCGGCACCGCTGATTAGAGGAATGAATAGGCGGCTCCGCCCCTATGGGAGGTGGAGCCGCCTATTCATTTTTTTAATGAGCGGTCCCACGTGACTGCTGAAGAGGGGAAGACACTGCAGCACAGAAGCCCGTGGGACGGCAGGGACAGCGCGAGGATCGCTGGGACTAGGTAAGTATACCTCAGCGCCCTCACCCCCTCACCCGCCGACCCGGCCACCCACCTTGACTCGAGTATAAGCCGAGAGGGGCACTTTCAGCCCAAAAATTTGGGCTGAAAATCTCGTCTTATACTCGAGTATATACGGTATATGTCACTGATATCTACAGGGTGGGCCATTTATATGGATACACCTAAATAAAATGGGAATGGTTGGTGATAGCAGCTTCCTGTTTGTGGCACATTAGTATATGGGAGGGGGAAGACTTTTCAAGATGAGTGGTAACCATGGTGGCCATTTTGAAATTGGTCATTTTGGATACAATGTTATTTTTTCCAATGGGAAGAGAGTCATGTGACACATAAAACTTATTGAGAATTTCACAAGAAAAACAATGGTGTGCTTGGTTTTAACAGAACTTTATTCTTTCATGAGTTATTTACAAGTTTATGACCACTTATAAAATGTGTTCAAAGTGTTGCCTATTGTATTGGATTGTCAATGCAACCTCTTCTCCCAATCTTGACACACTGATAGCAACACCGCAGAAAAAATGCTAGCACAGGCTTCCAGTATCCGTTGTTTCAGATGATGCACATCTCGTATCTTTACAGCATAGACAATTGCCTTCAGATGACACCAAAGATAAATGTCTAAGGGGGTCAGATCAGGAGACCTTGGTGGCCATTCAACTGGCCCACGAACCCCAATCCACTTTCCAGGAAACTGTTCATGTAGGAATGCTTGGACCTGACACCCAAAATGTGATGGTGCATAATTACATGTACAGTACAGACCAAAAGTTTGGACACACCTTCTCATTTAAAGATTTTTCTGTATTTTCATGTCTATGAAAATTGTACATTCACACTGAAGGCATCAAAACTATGAATTAACACATGTGGAATTATTTACTTAACAAAAAAGTGTGAAACAACTGAAATTATGTCTTATATTCCAGGTTCTTCAAAGTAGCAACCTTTTGCTTTGATGACTGCTTTGCACACTCTTGGCATTCTCTTGATGAGCTTCAAGAGGTAGTCACCGGGAATGGTTTTCACTTCACAGGTGTGCCCTGTCAGGTTTAATAAGTGGGATTTCGTGCCTTATAAATGGGGTTGGGACCATCAGTTGTGTTGTGCAGAAGTCTGGTGGATACGCAGATGATAGTCCTACTGAATAGAATGTTAGAATTTTTATTATGGCAAGAAAAAAGCAGCTAAGCAAAGAAAAATAAGTGGATATCATTACTTTAAGAAATGAAGGTCAGTCAGTCCGAAAAATTTGGCAAACTTTGAAAGTGTCCTCAAGTGCAGTGGCAAAAACCATCAAGCGCTACAAAGAAACTGGTTCACATGAGGACTTCCATGAAAGGAAGACCAAGAGTCACCTCTGCTTCTGAGGATAAGTTTATCCGAGTCACCAGCCTCAGAAATCGTAGGTTAACAGCAGCTCAGATTAGAGACCAGGTCAATGCCACACAGAGTTCTAGCAGCAGACACATCTCTACATCAACTGTTAAGAGGACACTTTGTGTAGCAGGCCTTCATGGTAAAATAGCTGCTAGGAAACCACTGCTAAGGACAGGCAACAAGCAGAAGAGACTTGTTTGGGCTAAAGAACACAAGGAATGGACATTAGACCAGTGGAAATCTGTGCTTTGGTCTGATGAGGCCAAATTTGAGATCTTTCGTTCCAACCACAGTGTCTTTCTGTGACGCAGAAAAGGTGAAAGGATGGACTCTACATGCCTGGTTCCCACCCTGAAGCATGGAGGAGGAGGTGTGATGGTGTGGGGGTGCTTTGCTGGTGATACTGTTGGGGATTTATTCAAAATTGAAGGCATACTGAACCAGCATGGCTACAACAGCATCTTGCAGCGGCATGCTATTCCATCCGGTTTGCGTTTAGTTGGACCATCATTTATTTTTCAACAGAACAATGACCCCAAACACACCTCCAGGCAGTGTAAGGGCTATTTGACCAAGAAGGAGAGTGATGGGGTGCTACGCCAGATGACCTGGCCTCCATAGTCACCAGACTTGAACCCAATCCAGATGTTTTGGGGTGAGCTGGACCACAGAGTGAAGGCAACCTCTTGAAGCTCATCAAGAGAATGCCAAGAGTGTGCAAAACAGTCATCAAAGCAAAAGGTGGATACTTTGAAGAACCTAGAATATAAGACATAATTTCAGTTGTTTCACACTTTTTTGTTAAGTATATAATTCCACATGTGTTATTTCATAGTTTTGATGCCTTCAGTGTGAATTTACAATTTTCATAGTCATGAAAATACAGAAAAATCTTTAAATGAGGTGTGTCCAAACTTTTGGTCTGTACTGTATGTAGCACAAAAAATATATACCTCCCCATTAGCATATGTTCACATGGAGCGTTTTGGCTTTATTTATTAGTTTAACATTTGTGTGGGCTCTCACTCCTACATTTGGGAGGACCCTCCCAAATGCCATATGAAGTTATGGCAGTTATATGAAAAAGTTTGGGCACCCCTATCAATCTTGGCTGCCATGCATAACGCCTTTTTGTATGACCAAACAACTCAATCTTGGTTTCATCAGTCCACAGGACCTTCTTCCAAAAATAAATTGGCTTCTCCAAATGTGCTTTTGCATACCTCAGCCGACTCTGTTTGTGGCGTGCTTGCAGAAACGGCTTCTTTCGCATCACTCTCCCATACAGCTTCTCCTTGTGCAAAGTGCATTGTATAGTTGAACGATGCACAGTGACACCATCTGCAGCAGGTTGATGCAGCTCTTTGGAGGTGGTCTGAGGATTGTCCTTGATTGATCTCACCATTCTTCTTCTCTGCCTTTCTGATGTTTTTCTTGGCCTGCCACTTCTGGCCTTAACAAGAACTGTACCTGTGTTCTTCCATTTCCTTACTATGTTCCTCACAGTGGAAATTGACAGGTTAAATCTCTGAGACAGCTTTTTGTATCCTTCCTCTGAACAACTATGTTGAATAATCTTTGTTTTCTATTCGCCACGACAGCACCCACAAGAGAGAGGGGATCCGCCCCTAGGAACAGGAAACCTACAGAGAGATAAAAGGGGCGGCCCCCCCTCGCTCCTCAGTTGGTTTCCTGTTCCTAGATGGGAACCCACAGAGAAGACTCTATGGAGCTAAGAAGAGGAAGACCCGCCTGGACTGCCGCCTGTACGACTCTGCTGAGCGACAGGGGCCCCAGAGCGGGTAGACAGTGTCGGGGGAATGATCCTGCGGGCTCCCCTCTCATCTGGCGCGGCTGATGTGAAGCCTGAAGGTTACCAACGGTCTCCCTGCTGGGACACCGTTGTGTGAAGCGCTGACAGTGCGACAAGTACCTTGTCCGGCCCGGACCTGGAGCAGGTAGAGGGTGCCCTCCTAAGGTATGTGGGGCTGAGCGGCTGTGTGGCGACTCCCCGGTCTGGGTTTCCTCCTGGTCCCTCCAAGGTAGAGGCGACATGGTGGTAGGTGTAGCGCTTATGGCGACGTCTTCCGCTGTGCAGCAGAGACGCGGGCGCATGCGCAGTAGCGTCGGCGTCCCGGAAAAAGAGGCTTGAACTTCCGGGGTCGCGGGGTTGGAGTACCATTTCCGGGGGAACCGCCATATTGGATTCCTCTATGCGGTTCCATTGCCCTGACGCCAGACTTCTGTAAGTAAAATAAAAAAATTTAAAAAAATGCAGCGGAGGAAAGGGCGTGTACAGGGAGTTACTGCACTATAAAGTTGAGTTAGTAGTGCAGTCAGTGTGCCATTATGTCGTCCCAAGAGGAGGTCGGTGTGCACCCTATGGAAGAGCCACTAGTACCTGGTGGTGAAGCCAGGAAAAGGAGTAGTGGGCACTCTAAAATAAGTGACTCCACTGACAAATCAGGAAGGAAGTCGTCCCGTTCTACATCCCAAGCTAAGGCAACCCCGCAGCCGGTATAAAATAATACGCTGGGTGAGTGTATATATAGCTTCACTGAAGCTTATATTGATTCCTTTGCTTATATTGTTCCTAGGCAAAGAGGACGGGGAAGAGCAAGCACAAACAATGTGCTATATGTACCGAACCCCTGCCTGACTCCTATCTTAAAAGTCTGTGTCAGGCGTGTATAGATAACACCTTGCGGCAGGAGGAGTCAGTTAAGATGAATGAGATACGGCTTATAATTCGGGAAGAACTTCAGTCGTTGGGAGGTGGTTCTTCAGTAAATATGGAAAAAAGGAGAAGAGTATCCTCACCTAAAGCTGACACGTCAGCAGAGAGTGGGGAGGTCGACTCTGATGTCTCTCAGCTGTCCAATTCTTCAGAGGAAGAAGACTTTGTCTGTTTTCCAACTGATGGTATAAACAACTTAGTTAAGTCAGTGAGGAATACGATGGGGGTATCTGAGTCAAAAGAACCCCAAACACCACAGGAAGTCATGTTCGCTGGTCTTGCTCAGCGGAAAGGCCACGTATTTCCGGTAAACCAGGCCATAAAGGACCTCGTTAAGAAAGAATGGGGTAGAGGTCAAAAGGGGTTTGTGCCAATATCCTGTAAGAGGCGCTACCCCTTCGATGACGAGGATTTGAATGCCTGGGCCAAAATACCAAAAGTTGATGCGGCAGTTGCGTCTACATCTCGCTGTTTCTCCTTACTTGTGGAGGATGCAGGTTCTTTATCAGATCCCATGGACCGAAAATCAGACGCACTTCTTAAGAAATCGTGGGAAGCCTGTGTCACGGCATTCAAACCGGCAATCTCAGCCACGTGTACTAGCAGATCAATGCTAGTCTGGCTGGAACAGCTGGATCAAAATATTAAAAGTGGCGTATCCAGGGAGAAATTACGAGCATCTATTCCTTTGATTAAGGGTGCTGCTGCTTTTATATCGGATGCCTCAATTGATTCTCTCCGCCTCGCGGCCAGAACAGCTAATCTCTCCAATACGGCTCGGCGTGCATTATGGCTAAAAAACTGGAAGGGGGATGCCCAGTCTAGATCCAAATTGTGTGCCATACCCTGTCAGGGTGAGTACCTCTTTGGAGCAGTCCTTGATGATATACTCACTAAGGCGGGGGAAAGGAAGAAAGGGTTTCCTAATCCCTTTATTCCGTCTTACAGAAGGGCGTTCAGGAAGCCACCATTCGGAAGGAGGGGAGGCTTCAGAGACAGATGGAGTAATAAAGATTTCAAACAAAAAGGAAATTTGTTTAATAAACGCCCCTTCAAGCCAGCAGATAAATTCCATTGATTATATTTCTCCGGTGGGTGGAAGACTAAAACAATTTAGTCAACAATGGAAAGAAATAACGATTAATCCATGGGCTATTGAATTAATATCTTCAGGCCTCACATTAGACTTTATTAGAACTCCTCCGGATTCTTTCTTTCTTACCACCTTAAGATCCAGGCCTCAGTAAGAGGCACTTGAAACCGAGGTTAAATCCCTCCTACTCAAACAAGTCCTAGTGGAGGTTCCATCTTCCCAGATAGGGAGGGGATTTTACTCTCCCTTGTTTCTGATTAGTAAGCCGGATGGCTCTTTCAGAACTATAATTAATTTAAGAAAGCTGAATTCCTTTATAAGACCTAAAACATTTAAGATGGAATTTATTCGTTCAGCTATAAAAAATCTATTTCCAAACTGTTACATGGTAGTATTGGATCTTAAGGATGCTTATTACCATATTCCTATACATCATTTACACCAGCAATTTCTTCGGGTAGCAGTTTGTATAGAGGGGCAAATTCATCATCTACAATACAGGGCAATGTCCTTCGGGTTATCTATGGCCCCAAGGGTTTTTACTAAATTACTATTGGAAGTAATGTCTTTTTTACGGGTAAAGGATACTTTGGTCATTCCATATCTAGATGACCTATTGATTGTAGGTAAAAATCCCCTACAGTGTGAGCAGAGGTTACGGGAAGTAGTGTTATCCTTACAATCCCTGGGTTGGCTGGTTAATTGGGAAAAATCTAGACTTCAGCCTGTAACGTGTCAGAAATTCCTTGGGCTCCTTCTGGATTCGGTTGACCAGATTTGTAAGCTGCCTGAGGATAAGAAAATTTCCATAGTTGATAAAGTATCCTTAGCAATAAAAAAGCGTAGTATGTCACTAAGACAGGTCATTTCATTACTAGGTTCTCTAACATTGTGCATTCCTGTGGTCCAGTGGGCGCAGTTCCATACTAGGCATCTACAAAAATTTGTATTGGAGGAGGACATTAAGAATAGAGTATGTCTGGATAAAACAGTTTTCCTAACGTCGGAAGTATTACACTCCCTTAAGTGGTGGTTGGATCAGGAAAATCTTTCAAAGGGGGTTCTATGGGTAATCACCCCTTCTAGTATAGTGACCACAGATGCTAGTCCTGAAGGCTGGGGGGCACATTTTCAGGATCAGTGAGTTCAGAATCTTTGGTCCAGCTCAGAACTTGATAGTTCCTCGAATGTCAAAGAGTTGAGGGCTATATATTATTCCCTACTTCACTTTCTTCCTCAGCTCAGCGGCTCTCATACAAGAGTATTTTCCGACAACACCACTGCGGTGGCTTATCTGAACCATCAAGGAGGTACGCGGTCGGACAAACTCAGGGAGGTGGCATCGGACATCATGGAGTTAGCCGAAGGTCATCTACTATCCCTGTCAGCAGTGCACATCAGAGGCACAGACAACTTTCGTGCCGATTTCCTCAGCCGTCACACTCTTCATCAGGGGGAATGGATGCTAATCAGAAAAATTTTCAAATTGATAACAGTTTGATGGGGTGTTCCTCAAATAGACTTGTTTGCCACAAGAGCCAACCGGCAGGTCAAGGTGTTTGCCTCTCTATGCAGGGAGGACAAGCCGGACATACTCGATGCCCTCCAGGTACCATGGACATTCGACCTGGCCTATGCTTTCCCTCCATGGAATCTATTGCCTATAGTAATAAGAAAGATAAGGGAGGAAGGCGCAAGAGTTCTATTAATAGCCCCATTCTGGCCCAAAAGGCCATGGTTCTCATGGCTGAGGGCGATGTCAGTGTCAGATCCATGGATTGTGCCTCAGTCCAAAGACTTGCTCTCTCAGGGTCCATTCCTCCATCCTCAGGCAAAGGGCATGAACTTAACTGCATGGAGTTTGAGAGGCGGTTACTAAATCTCAGGGGGTTTTCTAATGGGTTAATCGATACTCTTATGAAGAGCAGAAAACCTTCAACTACCAGGATTTACGCTAGAATTTGGAGGAAATTTCTTCAATTCCATACTACACAACTTTCCTCTGAAGTTCCTATATTTCCAATGTTAGAATTTCTACAAAAAGGTCTGGAATTAGGACTCTCCGTAGCACTCTGAAGGTTCAGGTCTCAGCCTTAGGAGCTCTTTTTAATTATGACGTTGCGGGTAATAAATGGATATCCCGGTTTATATCTGCTTGTGAGAGATCGAGACCAATTAGCATACCACGGGTTCCTCAGTGGGATCTATCTATAGTCCTAAATGCATTGACACAACCACCTTTTGAGCCTCTCCATGTAGCCTCACTAAAAAATATTTCTTTGAAAACTGCATTATTAGTGGCGTTAGTTTCTGCTAGAAGAGTAAGTGATCTTCATGCATTATCTATAGATCCTCCCTTTTTAGCTGTGACATCAGATAGGATACTTTTAAAAACAGATCCTTGTTATCTCCCTAAGGTGGCCTCTACCTTTCATAGATCCCAGGAGATCTTGTTACCTACCTTTTATGAGAACCACTCAACTCCAGAAGAAGAAAGACTTCACACCCTAGATGTAAAAAGGACTGTCTTAGCCTATTTAGAGAGAACTAGGGACTGGAGGAAGAGTAGGGCTCTCTTTGTGTCTTTCCAGGGTAAAACCAAGGGTGCCAGAGTCACAAAGAACACATTATCTCGCTGGATCAGAGAGGCTATAATCTTGGCATATAAAGCTGGAGGAAGAGATCCTCCAATGCATATAGGAGCACACTCTACAAGAGCCTTGTCGACTTCCTGGGCAGAAAGGGCGAATGTGCCAATAGACCTTATATGTAAGGCTGTAACTTGGTCTTCACCTAATACCTTCTATAAGCATTATAGATTAGATCTATCCTCTGCTTCTGATCTAACCTTTGGGGTATCAGTCCTTGACTCAGTAAACCCACCCAGTCTATAGTCTCTGTAATTCTCTCTAGTGGGTGCTGTCGTGGCGAATAGAAAATACCGGATTACTCACCGGTAATGCTCTTTTATAGAGCCCACGACAGCACCCGTTCACATCCCTCCCTTTTCTTTATATAGTTGCACGTGGTGCTTTTTTTGGTGAGGTGTAAATATTAGAAAGATGTAGCATAAGGTTGTAAATATGTATATATATATATGTATATACCTGAACCTGTTAACTAAAACCTGGCGGCGGTTCCTCCTATTCTCTGTAAAACAACTGAGGAGCGAGGGGGGGCCGCCCCTTTTATCTCTCTGTAGGTTTCCTGTTCCTAGGGGCGGATCCCCTCTCTCTAGTGGGTGCTGTCGTGGGCTCTATAAAAGAGCATTACCGGTGAGTAATCCGGTATTTTCAGATCATTAGACAGTTGTTTTGAGAAGCCCATGATGCCACTCTTCAGAGGAGATTCAAACAGGAGAACAACTTGCAAGTGGCCACTTTAAGTAGCTTTTCTCATGATTGCATACACCTGGCTATGAAGTTCAAAGCTCAATGAGGTTAGAAAACCAAAAAAAGTGCTTTAGTAAGTCAGTAAAAAGTAGGTAGGAGTATTTAAAACAAGAAAATAAGGGTGCCCATACTTATGCATCTGTCAAATTTTGTTTGAATACAGATTGCACATTTTCTGTTAGTACAATAAACCTCATTTCAAGGCAGAAACATTACTGTGTCAAACAGTTATTAGATATATGAAACTGAAATAGCTGTTGCATAAAAAACAATTTTTATAAAACATTAAGCTTAAGATTAATAGGGGTGCCCAAACTTTTTCATATAACTGTAGTTAACCAGATAGTGGAATACATATTCCCTATCACTTTACAATGCCAGCTGAAACCTGGCCATTTGAATTTTGGCCTTTACCCAACACCATGGCCATGTCATTATGCGGCCCTCGCTGACAATTAGCAGAGTGCCAGCAGGTGCTGTGAAAGCTAAGTTTGGCAAGGGCCTTCCGGTGGTCCTGTATCATATATTTGGGAGAGCTCTCACTCCTACATTTGGGAGGACCCTCCCTCATGCCAAATAGCCAATTAGTGGAATACATAATTTCACTTTACAATACCAGGTGAAACATGCCCATTTGAATTTTGGGCTTCGCCTGCCACCACCAGCATGTCCACTGACATGTAATTATTTGGCCCTCGCTGACAATTATGATTATTATTATTTATTTATATAGCGCCATTGATTCCATGGTGCTGTACATGAGAACAGGTTACATACAAAGTTATAGATATCGTTTACAGTAAACAAATGTACAGTGACAGACTGGTACAGAGGGGAGAGGACCCTGTCCTTGCGGACTTACATTCTACAGGATAATGGGAAAGAGTCAGAAGGTCAGGGGTGCAGCAGCTCTGGTGGTGGTGAGGCGGCAGCTCTGGTGGTGGTGAGGCGGCAGAATGGTTATTGCAGGCTGTAAGCTTTCCTGAAGAGATGGGTTTTCAGGTTCTCTCTGAAGGATCCAAGGGTGGTGGCTAATCGTACATGTTTAGGCGTGGAATTCCAGAGGATGGGGGATATTCAGGAGAAATCTTGGAGGCGGTTATGTGAGGAACGAATAAGTGTAAAGGAGAGTAGGAGGTCTTCGGAGGATCAAAGGGGAGATCGTGAGGGGAGATTTTGAGAGATTAGTTCAGATATATAGGGAGCAGATAGGTTGTGGATGGCTTTGTAGGTCAGTGTTGGTAGTTTGAACTGGATTCGTTGGGGAATTGGGAGCCAGTGGAAGGATTTGCAGAGAGGAGAAACGGGAGTAGCGAGGAGATAGGTGGATTAGTCTGGCAGCAGAGTTGAGGACAGACTGGAGTGGTGCAAGAGAGTTGGCAGGGAGGTAACAGAGGAGGGTGTTGCAGTAATTGAGGTGGGAGATGATTAGGGCATGCACAAGCGTTTTAGTAGATTGAGAACTGAGGAAGGGACGGATTCTGGAAACATTTTTTAGTTGAGGTGACAGGAGGTGGCAAGAGTTTGGGCGTGTGGTTTGAAGGACAGGGCAGAGTCGAGAGTTACTCTGAGGCAGCGGATTTCAGGTACCAGAGAGAGCGTGATGCCGTTTACCATAATAGATAGATCGGGCAGGGAAGATACATGAGATGGAGGAAAGATGATGAGTTCGGTTTTGTCTACATTGAGTTTTAGGAAGCGAGAGATGAAGGAGGATATGGCTGATAGACACTCCGGGATTCCAGACAGCAGAGAGGTGACCTCTGGGCCAGAGAGGTAGATCTGAGTGTCATTCGAATACAGGTGGTACTGGAAGCCATGGGACTTTGAGTTGTCCTAGGCCAAGGGTATAGATAGAAAAAAGTAGGGACCCAAAACAGAGCCTTGAGGGACTCCAACAGAGAGAGGTCAGGATGAAGAGGTAGTGTGGGAGTGGGAATTGCTAAATGTGCGGTCAGAAAGCTAAGAGGTGATCCAGGACGGAGCAAGGTCTTTGATGCTAAGGGAAGAACGAATCTGTAGCAGTAGGCAGTGGTTGACTGTGTCAAAGGCAGAGGACAGGTTGAGAAGGAGGAGGATGGAGAACTGTCTGTTAGCTTTGGCTGTGAATAAGTCATTAGTAATTTTGGTGAGGGCAGTTTTGGTGGAGTGGTGGGGGCGGAAGGCAGATTGGAGGTTGCCAAGGAGAGAGAAGATGAGAGGTGGGAGGAAGTTGAGCATGGACATGCTGCTCAAGGAGTTTGGAAGCAAACGGGAACAATAATATGGGGCGATAGCTGGGCATAGCAGTTGGGTCAAGGTTTGTTTTTTTGAGGATGGGTGTGAGCAAATGCACTGCAGGGTGCAGCCAGTCCATAAAGCAAGATGTTAGCAACACAGGTGCAAAATACCATTCTGCACGCTGCTCTCTGCGCTGTTCTCCGCCGGCACCAGACTGCTCTGCCTTGCCCACTTTCCTCCTCTCTTACTCCGCTGCGCCTGCTTCTTTAGCTCTTCCTGCCCTCCTGAGACAGCAGGAAGCTCCATCTTACTCAGGCTTCCCCTAGACAGCCAGGGAAGGTCCACCCCACTCAGGCTTCCCCTGGGAACAGAGGATACAGCTCTCTCTTTCAGTTCCGGACCCGGCATGCAGGTGCCCGCGGTCCTGTCTATCTCCTTGCATTCCCCCTCTCTTTTAGCTCGCCATTCCATGGGCGAGAACTTTGTGCTCCTTTTCTCTCTTTGAAGGGAGACAGACATCCACAATTTTCACGCCTCCCCCTGCCTTTCTTCTTGCATATACAGTACAGACCAAAAGTTTGGACACACCTTCTCATTTAAAGATTTTTCTGTATTTTCATGACTATGCAAATTGTACATTCACACAGAAGGCATCAAAACCATGAATTAACACATGTGGAATTATATACTTAACAAAAAAGTGTGAAACAACTGAAAATATGTCTTATATTCCGGGTTCTTCAAAGTAGCCACCTTTTGCTTTGATGACTGCTTTGCACACTCTTGTCATTCTCTGGATGAGCTTCAAGAGGTAGTCACCGGGAATGGTCTTCCAACAATCTTGAAGGAGTTCGCAGAGATGCTTAGCACTTGTTGGCCCTTTTGCCTTCGCTCTGCGGTTTAGCTCACCCCAAACCATCTCGATTGGGTTCAGGTCTGGTGACTGTGGAGGCCAGGTCATCTGGCGTAGCACCGCATCACTCTCCTTCTTGGTCATATAGCCCTTACACTGCCTGGAGGTGTGTTTGGGGTCATTGCCCTGTTGAAAAATAAATGATGGTCCAACTAAACGCAAACCGGATGGAATAGCATGCCGCTGCATGATGTTGTAGCCATGCTGGTTCAGTATGCCTTCAATTTTGAATAAATCCCCAACAGTGTCACCAGCAAAGCACCCCCACACCATCACACCTCCACCTCCATGCTTCACGGTGGGAACCAGGTATGTAAAGTCCATCCTTTCACTTTTTCTGCGTCGCAGAAACACACGGTGGTTGGAACCAAAGATCTCAAATTTGGCCTTCAGACCAAAGCACAGATTTCCACTGGTCTAATGTCCATTCCTTGTGTTCTTTAGCCCAAACAAGTCTCTTCTGCTTGATGCCTGGCAATTAGTATTGCCTGTCCTTATCAGTGGTTTCCTAGCAGCTATTTTACCATGAAGGCCTGCTGCACAAAGTCTCCTCTTAACAGTTGATGTAGAGATGTGTCTGCTGTTAGAACTCTGTGTGGCATTGACCTGGTCTCTAATCTGAGCTGCTGTTAACCTGCGATTTCTGAGACTGGTGACTCGGATAAACTTATCCTCAGAAGCAGAGGTGACTCTTGGTCTTCCTTTCCTGGGGCGGTCCTCATGTGAGCCAGTTTCTTTGTAGCGCTTGATGGTTTTTGCCACTGCACTTGGGGACATTTTCAAAGTTTTCCCAATTTTTCGGATTGACTGACCTTCATTTCTTAAAGTAATGATGGCCACTCGTTTTTCTTTACTTAGCTGCTTTTTTCTTGCCATCTGTGTATCCACCAGACTTCTGCACAACACAACTGATGGTCCCAACACCATTTATAAGGCAAGAAATCCCACTTATTAAACCTGACAGGGAACACCTGTGAAGTGAAAACCATTCCCGGTGACTACCTCTTGAAGCTCATCAAGAGAATGCCAAAAGTGTGCAAAGCAGTCATCAAAGCAAAAGGTGGCTACTTTGAAGAACCTAGAATATAAGACATATTTTCAGTTGTTTCACACTTTTTTTGTTAAGTATATAATTCCACATGTGTTAATTCATAGTTTTGATGCCTTCAGTGTGAATGTACAATTTTCATAGTCATGAAAATACAGAAAAATCTTTAAATGAGAAGGTGTGTCCAAGCTTTTGGTCTGTACTGTAGTGCCAAACGTGATAGTCTAGAAGTTGCTCGTCGGTCATGTTGAGAAATTCTACCTCTTCAATGGCAGCCGTAGAAAAAAATTCCTCAGACGAATTTTGTGTTGTCACCTTGGGTTTTTCAACAGCTTTCATCATCTTTTTTTCTTCTTCTTGGCTTTGCTGCCAGCAGATGTTTCAGCAAAGAATTCTCAGTTTTCTTTTTCATCAGTGGAAACCTAAGGGACGTCTTGCTCAGGTTCTTCAGCTTGGGGACATAGTACTGGCAATTCTCTTTCATAGCTCCCCCTCTCTTTGACAGGCGCACTCCCGTCAGAACTGGAATCGGATGAATTAAGCCCATGCAGGCTGGACCCTTCGTCATTCGCACTGGGCTCTGCGAGTGTCTGTCCCCATTGCTTTTCAGCCTCACTCTGTCTCACACAGCTGCTTCATCTCTTCCATCTGGTCAGGATCTCGTGAGCTGGTGGCAAACTTTCCACTTCAGAGAATGGTACAAGTGGTTCTTCCTCCTCGCCACCGGGAACCTTGGGAACGAGTGTCACAGGATCACTTGATGCTTTCTCTACTTCTTCGAGAACTTGTGGTAGGCAAGGTAGTAATTTACTTTGGTGGTCCACTCGGGCAGACATCCCTTCTTCCACTTCAGGTCAAATCTCACAGACGGGACCTTCGGATCCAGTTTGGAGTTCCACCAGACTCACCTCCACGCTCCTGGACAGCGCAGACATCTCACCGTGGCCAGTAAACACTTTCTCCATCTCTTCCCGGCGTCCGTTGTTGTGACTCTGTCTGGCTCTAAGTGCGGCTTCTCTCCTCTCGCCGTACCATTTTTCCCAGGGGTGGCATTCTCTCCAATTAGCAGAACCTTCGGAGGGATGAGCGTATCTTCTCCGTCGTCTGTCTCGGGTAGGGCAACTTCTGGAGTGTCCCACACGTCCAACACCCTCTTCTGCGTGTGTCTTGTGGGCGCTTTGGTTGGGATCGTCGTCCTCTATGGGAAGCATACTTCCTTCGCCTTTGCTCTTCTCCCCATGATATGGGGTTGAAATTGCGAGCTGCTACTGAAGTTATCTTCATGCTCTGCACCTCTCCTCCAACCTTTCTCATCTGTTGACGTGAACCACCTCAGGGCATGGTGTTGGTCTCCAAGGTGGCAACATAGACTTCCTTCAGGTTCTCGATTGCTGTCCATATTTTTTCCATTCCTTGCCATAATTCGCGGGACCACTTCGGTTCTTCCTCATTGGGGGTGGATACTTCGCAACTCCAGACCATCCCTGTCAAGGCTGCAATCCCCTGCTCCCGCTCGCCTATGCGCGCCTCTGCCCCAATGTCGGCAAAAGTCATGTGCGAGTTAACTCGCAGGTACTCATGCAAATCCCGCCCAAGCAGTGTGTCTCTCAGGCCCATCACTAACTGGTCTCGCAGCACTATGTTGGGGGGTCCTAAGCCTATGCTATCTTTTTTAAGATAAATCAAAAAAATTACATGAAAATTACACTCCCTTGGAAAAAGCTTAAACGCAAAACGCGCGTCAGGGGTGCCACAGTCATTTAAAGGCACAGTACTTACTATCTTTACTTCCATCCTTAAGGTTTCCTATCCTTGTTCCTTACTATCATGCCCCCTTTTTATGGATTTTTTTGCTGCATACATCATAATTAGGCACTAATTGAAAACTTTTTCATACTTTTTCTGTGGCTGAATCACGTGGAGGCAGTTACTATTATAGGGATTGACAATGGAATATATCCAAGGATATAACAAACACTGTTATGGGGCTTGTTATATTTTGACTACTTCACTATGTATGATATATAAAAAAAATTTGGAAGCTTCATTGCTCCACAAACTTATAAATATTTAATCTTCACTTTAATTCTAATAGCAGCTCCATTCTTAAAGGTGATGATTCACCTGTAATTTGTGTACCTTTCGTTGGCTGATTTTTTGCATATTGCTGTCCCCATACCAACTGGTTTTGCGTTGAATCTTTTAATATTGTATCAATAAAAATTTTCATGTAATTTTATGGCATATAGCTTCCCATCTATTTTTTTGATTTATGTAATGTTTGGAAGTGCCATGGATCTAGGCATGGTATATACTCTTTGAGGTTCGTCTTTCTTAAGAATTGCAGTGTGTAGCTCCTGTAGCACATTCAGGTACTGCGTCAGTCTCCCCCTCTCTTTGAATACGCCTAAACAAACGCGTGCATAACTCTCCTATGTCTGTGAAGTCTCTATGCGTCTCTTCAAGTATTTGTAGTACTTTTTCAAAAGTGTCTTGCGCCTGGGGAGGTCGTAGCATGACGGACTTCCTCGCCTCTCTGTCCACAGCCATCATGGCAACCTCCGCCTCTAACGCAGGAGTCATGGGGTACATCTTGATCATCCCCCTGATGCACTCATTCCAGCTCCATAACGGAGCATTGCTCCCTGTGAACTTGGGGAGATTATTCAATATTGTCCCCAACGGTATGGTGGCTCTTGGGGCACCCCAGACCTCTTGGCCTACCACCCCCATGTCTGTAGACTGCATCCTGCCGACTACGCCAAGTGAAGGGTTCCAGCTGGAATGCGGGATGCAGTGAAGGACGGGAGGCAGAGCAAGAGTTAGCAGGTTTATCTACAGGGAAATGGCTCCACGCAGGGAGGTAAAGAGTTAAACAGTGTAAGTGGCAAAACTGAAGTACGACGGTACAAATGACAACAATATGGTAACAAGGGTTACAGGAAGTCCAAACACTGCAGCTCCTGCTGCGTACTCTATAGCGCGACAACGGCGGGCGTGGTGTCTTTACTAATGGGGTTCAGCACACAGCAATACCCCGTCTTCTGATGACAGTGGTCGGTCTCCGGTACCTTCCACTGCCCCTAGTCCATATACTGTAGTGGCTAACTAATGGTGAGGGCCACAGTCCTGTACTTGCCCAGCGTGGCTCTGCTAACATATGCTGGCAAGGTTAGGTCACAAGTGTCTTGGCCGATATTAACAAGCACAGTCAGGTGTAGCTGACGGTCACACTTCGGTCTCTGTCAAGCAGCACACGTGCGGTACTCACTATCCTGGAGCAACTGGCACCTGGCTTTATGGCGGTCACCAGGCACACACTGCCCGTCTCTCTCTGGTCCCCGCTGTCGACGGCGGGCGTCAGTGGTCGCTGGTCTGTGTGGCGCTCAGGGGCGCCGCTATCATGAGGCAAGTTGAGCCCTTTGCTTCAGGCGGCAGTCCTCACTGAAAGACAGGGGTCAGCAGAGCGGCAGTCACAACACGAGGTCATAATCCCTGACATTTGCTGAGTGTCACTAGTGCGGTGCGTGCGCCCCTGCTCACAACCCAGAACCTATTGGCTGCTCTGTGCACACAGGACCTGTGATGAGGTCACAGGAGGGGAGGAGTCAGGGGGTCACATGTTCGGGACCTCCATGGATTGCAGGACTCTGCTGCGCTGGGTGCCATGGTAAGCTACCTTATGTGTGGGATCAGGAGGGGTTTACAGCCGCTTGTGTATGAGGTGCACGGAGCAGAGCTGCGTGTGTATGAGGTGCACGGAGCGGAGCTGCATGTGTATGAGGTGTACAGAGCGGAGCTGTGTGTGTATGAGGTGTACAGATTGGAACCGTGTGTGTATGGAGCGGAGCCGGGTGTGTACGAGGTGTATGGAGTGGAGCTGGGTGTGTATTAGGTGTGCGGAGCTGCATGTGTATGAGGTGTACGGGTAGAGCCGGGTGTGTATGAGGTGTATGGAGCGGAGCCGTGTGTGCAAGGTGTACGGAGCGCAGCCATGTGTGTAGGAGTAACTGTAGGGTCATTATACGGTACGCAGTATCATGTGCGGCCATTATACAGTATTGAGCACTGTGTGTGGCCATTATACAGTATGGAGCATCATGTGTGGCCATTATACAGTATGGAGCATCAGGTGTGGCCATTATACAATATGGAGCTTCATGTGTGGCCATTATACAGTATGGAGCAGTATGTGTGGCCAATATACAGTATGGACCATCATGTGTAGTCATTATACAGTATGGAGCATCATGTACGGGCAATATACAGTATGGAGCACTATGTGTGGCCAATATACAGTATGGAGCAACATGTGTGGCCATTATACAGTATGGTGCATCATGTGTGGCCATTACACAGTATGGAGCATCATGTGAGGCCATTATAGAGTATGGAGCATCATGTCGGGCCATTATACAGTATGGAGCATCATGTGGGGCCCATTAAACAGTATGGAGCATCATGTGCGGCCAGTATACAGTGTGGAGCATCATGTGTGGCCATTATACTGTATGGAGCAATATATGGGGCTCATTATTCTGTATAGAGCACTGTGGTGCCCAGAATACTGTATAAAGGACTATACTGTCTGATTTATGACCTATTGTAGAATGTACAATAGTTATCACTCATGTAATATATGGAGGGACTGTATATGAGATGGGAGCCCTATAGGGGGGCTGTACTGTATATGTGTTTGGGGGGGCGTCGTTTTAAAGTTCACCTCAGGCAGCAGTGTGGCTAGGTTCATCCATGGTGGCGCTGGTGCTCCCTGGACAGAGCACTCCTCTCTTTGAATACTGCAGCACCTGACTTGGCTCTGCTCTGCGGGCACGGCTCTGCAAGACTCTGCTCTGCACGGCTCTCTCCACAGGCAATGGGGGCTTTTTCTCTATGGCCCATCGCCAAGTCAGTCCTCTCAGGTGGGGGAAGCAGAGCGCGCCGCTCACCATTCTGCACTCTGCTCTCTGCGCTGCTCTCTGATGAGACCAGACTGCTCTGCCTCGCGCGCTTTCCTCCTCTCTTACTCCTTCGCTGCACACACTTCTTTTGTTCTTCCTGCCCTCCTGGGACAGCAGGAAGCTCCATCTCGCTCAGGCTTCGCCCAGACAGCCAGGTAAGGTCTACCCCACTCAGGCTTCCCCCCAGGAGCAGAGGATGCAGCTCTTTCAGTTCCGGACCCGGCATGCAGGTACTCGCGTTCCTTTCTATCTCCTTACATCGGGAAGGAGTTAATGCATTTTTAAAAAAATAATAAACATCACAAATCAGCAAATAACAGACATATTTGGTGTCCCTGTATTTGTCATGACTCGCACATCACAGCGATTCGCAGCTGTTTTCCATGCGGTTTACAGTACCATGTAAACCTATGGAAATCCAAATCAGCAGTGCCCATGGTGCGGAAAATACCATGCGGAAATGCTGCGTTGTATTTTCCGCAGCATGGCAATTCTTTGTGCGGATTCCGCAGCAGTTTACACCTGCTCCTCAATAGGAATCCGCAGGTGTAAAACCTCAGGTGGAATCCGCAGAAAAACCGCACGAAATCTGCCGTAAATCCGCGTAAAACGCAGTGCATTTTACCTGAGGATTTTGCAAAAAAGGTGCGGAAAAATCTGCACACGAATCCGCAACGTGGGCACATAGCCTTATTAGGATCAGTAAATGGCGTAAAGAATGGTGTGATTGATACTTTTTCTCTACAAAACCCATAAAAAATGTAATCAATATGTAGAGCTGAGGCCGTGTTCACATGTAGAATAAATGCAGCTTTTTTCCCTGCCCGTTTTCTGCAGGTGTCCACACCACATGACACAATAACAATCTTCTCTGATTTTTGTGTTTGCTGTGATTTATGCATTTTTTGCGCTTGTTTGATGCGATTTGGGGGCAGATATGAAGCAGAGTTTCTAACTCTTTTTCAATAGTACAGAAAAGCATTGAGTCTGCGCTTAAAAATGCAACAACAATGCTTCCCCCCTTTTTTTTTTTTTTTTTTTTTTTTTTTAAAGACGCATATGGAGAAAAAAATACAGAGATCAGAGCCTTCAGACCACAGGTGGTGAAATTGTTATGGAATCACATTCACTTTGCATAAATATTTAGATCGTTTTCACATGTAGCATAAATTCAGCATATTTTCTGCAGCTTGTTTTTTGCACAGGAATTCTGCTGTGTTTAACTGTCCAAGCAAAATGTATGTCATTTCATGAAAACTGCAGCCCCTGGAAATCTAAAGACGCGGCCGATGTTCTGCCTTCCTCCACGTATGATGCTGTGTGGATTCTAGCATACGGCTAAACCTTCATCCATTGCCTCAGTAAACAGACTGTATAGGTTCATAAGTCTATATTTATTGAGATGGTGAACGATGAACAACAATAGTAGATGATATTGTGAGATATTCGATATAATGGATGATCAGGTAAAAACTACAAAGGAAATAACAGTGCATCAGTACTCCGCACATTACAGCATGTTACAAGATGCAATAATATGAATAACAGAGAGATTAGAGAGCTAACACTGAACACAGGGTAAGACAGATACACAGTTATCATGGCTATCTTAGGGCAAGTTCAGGGTGTCAGCATTGTATTACGTTATACAGGCAAACATCTATTTGCATACAGAGAAACAGCAATATGAAACAAAGCACAACATGCCTAACTACACACTCTGCTACACAGTGCCTGCATAACTGTTCTAACATAACACACACATGTAAGTACATTTGTGCCTCACCGGAATCCGCTTATCAAGAGCAATGATCTGCAGGAAGAGAGAGCCAGGAACATGTGTGTAAGACTCAAGGTCCGGGGAAAATGGCTACTTTTGCCCGGGAAATCAGGGAGCGATTCTAGTCAGAACACAGACTTAAACTGATAAGCTCCTGGATAGAGAACAGGATAAATGTGTACATAATGACACCTAATGGTGACAACTAGTACTACATTGTGAATTAACTTGCTGCACATTAATGGGCAGAACACTCCCCGCTTGGCATCAACGGATGCCACTATTTGGTTCTTTTGGGGAAAATAACAATACAAGTTCAGTAACTGGCCCGAGGAACAGTTTGTTCTCCCCAAGCTTGCACACTCTGACCTCTACTTTGCGCACCTTCCAGTCCTTGCTGGGAAAGGGCTTGATGCAAGGCCAAGTGGCCACTCATTTCGATGTGACTGACTGTCTCTGACAAGAACAACATCGCCAGGTTGGATGTTTGGGCGGTCTTTCTGCCACACTGTCCTGATTTGCAGAGTGGAGAGATATTGCTTTCTCCATCTGTCCCAAAAGACATTGGACATGCTTTGTACAACATAAAGTATTGTAACCTTGGCTCTTTCCAGGTTGGGAGCAGTAAACGCATGACTGCAGTGGTGCCAACCTTTACAAGGCTTCTGCATGCAGGTAGTGCTGACTTGTAGGACTGGGCTACATGAAGCAGACAAGCGATGGCTCAAACAAGTGACTTCCAGGTTGAGAACCCGATGAACCGATGAGATTCGAGGTGTTGACTTGAAATCACTGTATGTAGAGCAGACACTCGAGGACGGAGCTCTTAGCCTGTATCTGGATCCACTAGTTTGAATGTATCAGACCTGCTGATTTGAGGCATAGAATAGTTCAAGGAGGCTGGGCCTGTGAACCATGTAGTGTCCTTAAGATGATTTGGTGCAATGGATCTAGTCGCATGGTCTGCAGGATTGTGGTGAGTAGGCACGTAGTGCCACTGATTAGAGCAGGTGGATCTTCTTATCCTCAGTACCCGGTTGCTGACGTAGACATAGAAGCGTCACGTTTCATTGCAGATGTATCCCAGTACCACCTTGCTATTGGTGTAGAACGCTGCATGTTTTATCTCTAGATTCATCCCATCTGAGATAAGCTCGGCTAACTCCACTGTAAGGACAGCAGCACAGAGTTCCAATCTGGGTATCGTGTGTTCACGGAGTGGCGCCAGTTTAGTACGGCTCATCACAATCCCAATATGGCATTGTTCATTCTCGTCTATGGTTTGGAGGTACCCTACTGCTGCGATCGCTTTGACTGATGCGTCACAGAAGATACAAAGCTTTTGTGTTTTGACTTCTGTGGATGGCACAGGAGCATACGGTCGTTTCACACGAAGGTCAGTCAAGGCTTCGAGAGACTTCCTCCACTCTGCCCACAGGTCAGCCTTTTCTGCCGGAAGTGGATCGTCCCAATCAGATGTGTCTTGGGTGAAGTCCCTTAGCATCATTTTTCCTTGGATGGTTACTTTGAAGATGGGCAAGTACCAACACTCCTCTGAGTGCAGAAGTGCAGGCGCGATCTCTGCGTGGTTGCTCTGGAATATCTTCCCCATGAAAGTAAAGAAATGTTACTTCGTCTCAGGTGACTTCTGAAACTTGTGTATGAGGGAGATGAATCGGTTGTAGACCAGTTCCCTGTTGTTGGGTAGGCGTCTTCTCCGAGGTTGAAATGGTAATGGTGTGACCCAACTATTTGACTTGTCCTTGAAAATTTGACTATACATGATGTCCAAGAACGTCCTGTCTACTATAGACATTGCTACCTTGTCGTCTTCCTTCATCCTGTGGAAGAACGTACATCCTATGTGGTCTTCTTTACCTTCACAGGCGTGGTCTTCGTCGGTAAGAACTTGAAAAAGGGCAAGATAGGGAAGTGCTGTTTGGTAATTCCTTTACTAGTAGACTATTGTTATATGGCTGGAAGAGAGACGGACATTCATTTTAAAGTGTGCTGGTAAGCATACTGTTGACTGAGGCCGGCTTGTGTGCTCCTCCTAGACAGACGTCTCCTATAATGACGCATCCAAGGTTGAGCCCCTGTGCATATGGAGCGTTCCGGGAGCCGTTGATATATTCTCTAGTCTTGTGGGCTTGTAGTATATCCCTTCCCAGGAGTAGAGCTATTGGGGCTTCTGGGTCCAACTCTGGTTTCAGGCGGGCTATACGCTTCAGGTGGGGGTGATGTGCTGCCACCTCCGTTGAAGGTATCTCTGACCTGCTGTCGGGAATCTGGTTGCACTCCAGACTGGTCGGTAGTGATAGGCAGGTCCGGCCATCTATGGACTCCACCTTGTATCCGGTTGCTTTCCTCCCTGCCGTCTCAACGGTACCTGAACACGTCCTCAAGGAGTAGGGAGAACCAGGGCCTACAATGCGGAAGTTGTCAAAGAAGATGGACTTGGCTAGAGACCTGTTACTTTGGTCATCCAGGATTGCATATATCTTGAACGCTTTGTCCCTACGGCCTGCTGGGTAGACTCAGACAAGGCAGATTTTTGAACAGGATCTTCCTCCTGTGAGTCCCTTACAGATCTCTGTACATTGAGAGGTGACCACAGGGATGTCTTCTTCAGTGTTCTTTTGCTTCCCATCATGCTCCTCTGCTTGCGACAATGCTCGTGGAGGTGGTCCAGGGTGCAAGGCTGTGTTGCGATCCGTGCTGCTGCATTTTGCACATTTCACGCTAGCTTCACAGTTCCTGGGGCGAGATGAGAAGTTGTGGCACAGCACTTGAAACAGATGTTGTTTTCCTTGAGGAAACCTTTACGATCCTCCAGAGACTTCTCCCTGAACGCTCTGCATTTCAGTAGAAGATGTGGTTTCTTGAGTATAGGACACTGCTTACTGACATTTTGAGGTTTGTTCTTTTCTGGAGGGTACTTACTTGTATTGTGAGGAGGACCTGTGGAAACAATATTAGTTTTGTGGACTGCCACAGGTGTCTTACTGGGTTTGACACCAGGGGCAGTGGAACATGCCAGAGTGAAGTCAAAACTAGGATCATTTCTGATCCTAGCTTGTTGGGTGACAAATTCTACAAATACAGTAAAAGGAGGGAATGGTACGTTATGAGTTTGCTTATACTGTGAACCATGTGTAGCCCACTTTTCTTGTAAGTTGTAAAGGAGTTTCTATACTATCAGATTGACACCCCTAGCAGTGTCTAAGAATGCCAATCCGGGCAAGTGACCTTCTTTCTGGGCAACCTGTAACTCTATCAATAAATCACTCAATTCTCCAAGCTTCTGATAACCTTTAGTATTGTATAAATATTGTATTTGTATAAAGCATTCTCTATGACTTCTATGGACCCATAGCATTCATCAAGTTTTTCCCACACTTTACGTAGACCTATGTGTGGATACTTTATATTAATGTCTCTCAGTCTTTTGGCATGCTCGACCGACACACTTCCGAGTCACTTTACCAGGAGACCTAGTTTGTTGCTACTAGAAAGGTCCAGTCCCTAAATGGCGTTCTGGAACGAGGCACGCCAGGATCTATAGTTTTCGGCTTTATCAGTGAACTTTACAAGTCCTTTAGTAACCAGTTCTCGGCGGGCAAAGAACTTTGCAAAGTCCATGGTGGCTTGGTCAGTGCTGGTATGAGACTGTGTGTTAGGCTTCTTTCACACTTCCGTCGGTATGGGGCCATCACAAAGCGTCGGTGCGACATATTGACGGACGTTGTTAAAATTCGGCACAACGTGAGCAGCGGATGCAGTTTTTCAACGCATCCACTACCCATTCTAAAGTTCCAGGGAGGAGCTAGAGATCTTCACCCAGGCATGCGCACTCCAAAGTGCAGGATGCGACGTATGAAAAAAAAGTTCCCTTGAAGGTTTTTCCGTGATGACGGTCCACCAAAACACGACGCATCCAGTGCACGACAGACGCGACGTATGGCCATTTGTCACGATCCATCGACAATACAAGTCTATGGGAAAAAAACGCATCCTGTGGGCACATTCGCAGGATGTTTTTTTTTCAAAAATGACGCATTGTGACGGATCTAAAAAGACGGAAATGTGAAAGTAGCCTTATAATCATGTCTAATGTGTGGTGTACCACCATACCTGTGAGAGGCTCCTGGCTTTGGATAGTCTGCACAGTACCTTTCTGGTGAAGGTGTCTCTTTAAGGCTGGACGGGAGCTGTACCTTCTGATCAGTGGAACGGTAGCTGTGGTCGACATCTCTATACTGGGCGTCCTCTTATCTATAGTAGTGAAGTTTGGGTTTGGATCACTGGTAATCAGCATAGGCTGGTCGATGTAGTGTGTCAGGGCTGTCATCCATGCCAGAATGTTGATGGACGTACTCTGTGATGCGCTGCGCTGCATCTTGCTGCTCTAAATGTGTTCCAAGAACGTTGCTGCGTCTCTCATCATCAGGATCCTCCATAGCTTCCAAGTACTCTGCCTTAGATATTGCAGCTGCTGTCTCTTTGTCTGCTGCAAGTCTTTCTAGAGACGCTCGCAGGCGCGCACTCTCCTTTTCTTTCTCTGCCTGCAAACTTGCGGTTTCGGCTTCATGTTCTGCTTCATGTTCTGCTTGTGTCATCTTTAGATGCATCTCTTGTTCGGCGAAAGAGGACCTCGCTTTGGCCGCTTCAGCTTCAGCACGGGCAACAGCAGCAACCTCTTTTATTGAAGACTTGTTAGAGCCTGCTCGTGACCTCGTTTTGAGTGAGGATGTATCGCGTCGAGACATTGTGTGCTTAGCTGCGTACTTCTGAGTGTTTCGGCGAGAAACTGAGTCTTTGTGCGGTTATTATACTTTTCCTCTATTTGTTCCACTCCTGGTTTTGGCTTACAAATACGGATGTAAAATACTGACCAAATACTGCTAGTGTGACGGCAGCCTTAATGCGTTAAGCTCCTGGATAGAGAACAGGATAAATGTGTACCTAATGGCCTCTAATGGTGACAACTACTGTAGTACTACAATGTGAATTAACTTGCTGCACATTAATGGACAGAACAGCCGAGCTGTGCCGTTTTGGTGCTTTTTTTCTCTCTTGACCTTCTATGTGGAGCATAAAAAAACACATGTAAAAGAACTGCAGTTACTTACTGTAGAATCAAAGCTATTCCATAATATAAAAAATGCTTTAAAAATACGGCTTCATATCTGTACCAAAAACACATCAATAAAAGGGGAAAAGACACAAATAAAATGCAGCAATAATCAGAGAATATTGTGAGTCGCCCGTCAAGGCTGTGGGGTACTCGGTACAGGGTCCATTACTTAAAGGGACGTGTCACGGCGGCAGCGACCTGGTCCGTGGCCCTGGGCGCCCATGTTAAAGGGATAGTCTTTAAAGGGGTTTTTGAAATCAGGAAAGTTCATGACGCCACCTGTGGTTCTCGGTCAGAGGTGACCGACACTGCTTAAAGGGGTCCTCTGGGGGCGATGGTGCTGCAGCAAAGATACTATCGCTTCTCACAGGTGAAGTGGTGTCCCCAGGGCTCCCGGTGTATTTGGCAGGGATGGTGAATGCCGCAAATAATTGGATGACACAGGGTTGCAGTCTCTACCTGGTTTACTGAGATGGTATTCAGCCTCAGTCCAGGGTAGGTACTGGTAACAGGTGTAGCTGGAGTCCAGGCAGCCTGAAGACAGGTGGAAATCCCCTTGACAGGTCAGTTTGGGAGCCTTCCACTATGCGCTGGTCTGTGGTCCCTTGCTGCCTGTAGCTCTCTAACAAGGCCCTCTTTCTTCCCTGTCCAGGGACAGTACCTGCACAGTAGGCAACTTGAGCCGTCTCTTTTGGGTCTCTGTTCACGGGAACTCTGGATTCTGATTGCTGCTGTACCTCAGGTATTATGTGGGCAAGTCCCTTTTAGTTTCCTGCCCTCCGGTTCTGCCATAGGGCTTGCAGTCCCCCTCAGCTTCAGGCTCTTGGTACCCGGTTTCTGCGCTCAGCTTAGAGAGGCCCAGTAGCAGTCTTTCTCTAGCTCCTAAGTACCTCTGTGCTCCTTCACTGTCTGCTACCAACTGTCTGCTTGTCTGCCTAGCAACTGACTCCTCCTGACCATAGAGAGCAGCTCCCCTCAAGTCGGGTGTTGAGCTCCCCCTTCTGGCCTGGAGTCAGAATGTGTTGCATGAAAGGTTACCTGCCAAAGGGATTCCTCCTGTCTC
Organism: Ranitomeya imitator; assembly: GCF_032444005.1. Taxonomy (NCBI): domain Eukaryota; kingdom Metazoa; phylum Chordata; class Amphibia; order Anura; family Dendrobatidae; genus Ranitomeya; species Ranitomeya imitator. The sequence continues at coordinate 543,442,333 of NC_091282.1, forward strand.
CAGTCATGGCATTACCCTCCCCGAGAGGAAGGCAATACCACTGTGGTACCTGAACTCCTGGGGTGCCACAATTGTTGTTGTGTACTTTGTTGCAATCCTGCAGAAAACAAAAACACAGTATTCCTGCAACGTGTGAACACGGCCTTAGAGACACAAAAGAGCCAGATGTCGTATAGTGAAGCTATATAAAGATGAGAAAGTTCTTGCGACTCCGACTGTGAATGAATGAACAGAAAATAAATCCACAGATCTCAACTACAGATGAGCAGGATGCACAGATTATCAAAAGCTGACTGGGGGATGCCGAATGGTAAAAGATTCGTAGCCTCCCGTCCAGCCGCCATGAAGATCTGACTTATATGCTGGACCAGAGACCCGTGAATACATTCGCTTATCTCTAGTGCCAACCGTCCTGGGCAGGCGCATTATGGGGGTGTGGGGCCAACACCTGTGTCTTCTGACCCTGAAACGTTTCAGGTCAGACAGCGTGATGATGTCACTCCCTGCACTGAACAGTCACAGTGCAGAGAGCCGGAAGACAGTGACGCTGGGGTGTCCGGACCTGCGGCCAGCGAAAAGAGGTGAGTATTTTATTTTTTTCAATGTTTGGAGCAATATATCGGTCTCCTTCTGTATGGAGCATTATATGGGGCCCATCATATACTGGATCATTATATGTGGCCCTTTATGTATGGAGCATTATGTGAGGCTCATTTTGTATGGAGCATTATATGGGTCCCATTATATATGAAGCCTTATATGGGTCCCATTATATGTGGAGCAATATATGGGGCCAATCATATACTGTATGGAGCAATATTTTGGGTTCATTATGTATTGAGCAATATATGGGGCTCATTATGTATGCAGAAATATATGTGGTCTATTATTCTGTATGAAGCATTATATGGGGTCCATTATTCTGTATGGAGTATTATTGGGGACCATTATACTGTATGGAGCAATGTGTGCGCTCATTATACTGATTGGAGAATTATATGGCACTCATTAGACTGTATGGAGCAATATATGGGGCTCATTATACGGTTTGGAGAATTATGTGGGGCTCATTATACTGTATGGAGCATTATATTGGGTCCAGTATTCTGTATGGAGCAATATACAGTGGGGGAAATAAGTATTTGATCCCTTGCAGATTTTATAAGATTGCCCACTAACAAATACATGAACAGTCTATAATTTAAAAAGTAGGTTAATTTTAACATTGAGAGATAGAATGTCGAAAATAAAATCCAGAAAATCACATTGTATACATTTTATAAATGTATTTGCATTTTGCAGTGAAAAATAAATATTTTATCCCTCTGGAAAACGAGACTTAAAGGGACACTGTCACCTGAATTTGGAGGGAACAATCTTCAGCCATGGAGGCGGGGTTTTTGGGTGTTTGATTCACCCTTTCCTTACCCGCTGGCTGCATGCTGGCTGAAATATTGGATTGAAGTTCATTCTCTGTCCTCCGTAGTATATGCCTGCACAAGGTAATCTTGCCTTGCGCAGGCGTGTACTATGGAGGACAGAGAATGAACTTCAATCCAATATTGCAGCCAGCATGCAGCCAGCGGGTAAGGAAAGGGTGAATCAAACACCCAAAAACCCCGCCTCCATGGCTGAAGATTGTTCCCTCCAAATTCAGGTGACAGTGTCCCTTTAATACTTGGTGGCAAAACCCTTGTTGGCAAGCACAGCAGTCAGACATTTTTTGTAGTTGATGATGAGGTTTGCGCACATGTCAGGAGGAATTTTGGTCCACTCCTCTTTGCAGATCATCTCTAAATCATTAAGATTTTGAAGCTGTCTCTTGGCAACTCGGAGTTTCCATTCCCTCCATCAGTTTTCTATGGGATTAAGGTCTCTCCATGACCTTAATGTGCTTCTTTTTGATCCACTCCTTTGTTGCCTTGACTATATGTTTTGGGTCATTTTCTTGCTGGAAGATCCAAACACGACCCATTTTTAATGTCCTGGCGGATGGAAGGAGGTTGTCGCTCAGTATTTTACGGTACATGGCTCCATCCATTCTCCCATTGATGCAGTGAAGTAGTCCTGTGCCCTTAGCTGAGAACCCCCCCCAAAACATAATGTTTCCACCTCCATGCTTGACAGTGGGGACGGTGTTCTTTGGGTCATAGGCAGCATTTCTCTTACTCCAAACATGGCGAGTTGAGTTAATGCCAAAAACATAAATTTTTGTCTCATCTGACCACAGCACCTTCTCCCAATTACTCACAGAATCATCCAGGTGTTCATTGGCAAACTTCAGATGGCCTGCACATGTGCCTTCTTGAGCAGGGGGACCTTGCGGGCACTGCAGTATTTTAAACCTTTATGGCGTAATGTGTTACCAATGGTTTTCTTGGTGACTGTGGTCCCAGCTGCCTTGAGATCATTAACAAGTTCCCCCTGTGTAGTTTTAGGCTGATCTCTCACCTTCCACTTGACCAAGGATACCCCATGAGGTGAGATTTTGCATGGTGCCCCAGATTGATGTCGATTGACAGTCATTTTGTATTTATTCTATTTTCTTACTATTGCACCAACAGTTGTCTCGTTCTCACCCAGCGTCTTACTTATGGTTTTGCAGCCCATTCCAGCTTTGTGCAGGTCTATGATCTTGTTTATGACATCTTCAGAAAGTTCTTTGGTCTTGCCCATGTTGTAGAGGTTAGAGTCTGACTGATTAATTGAGTCTGTGGACAGGCGTCTTTTATAAAGGTGACTATGTAAGACAGCTGTCTTTAATGTAGGTAACAAGTTGATTATTAGCGTCTAACTGGTCTGTAGGAGCTAGAACTCTTAATGGTTGGTAGGAGATCAAATACTTATTTCTCACTGCAAAATGCAAATAAATGTATATAATTTATACAATGTGATTTTCTGGATTTTATTGTTGATATCCTATCTCTCAATGTTAATATTAACCTACCCTTACAATTATAGACTGTACATGTCTTTGTTAGTGGACAAACTTACAAAATCAGCAAGGGATCAAATACTTATTTCCCCCACTGTATGGGGCTCATTATTCTGTATGGAGCACTATGTAGCGCCCATAATACTGTATGAAGCAATATATGGGGCTCATTATTCTGGATGGAGCACTAGGTGGTGCCAATAATACTGTGTAGATGACCATACTGTCCGGTTTCTGAGCTATTGTAGAATTTTACAATAGATATCACTCATGTAATGTAAGAATTAAGTGAAATCTTTGACATTGTACTATAAAAGTTCAAATCAATGCCCTTTCACCACATTAAAAATAAATAAATGAAAAAAATACATGTGGTATTGTATCAAAGTATAAAATTAAATAATCCGATTTATAACCAGTGTACTAAGAAAAAAAATCTAAAGAGGAAATCAAAGCCTAGTATCTACCTCAAAATTTTTGCATTAAAAATGTCAGCTCAGGGTACAAAAAACAAGTCCTCACACAGCCTCATCAATCAAAAATTTTAACTGTTTTGGGTCTTGGAATATGGCAACAGAAACAAATATTCGTATTACAAGTTACCACATTTTTTTCACCACTTAAATTTAAAAAAAATGAACATGTTTGGTATCAGCGTAATTGTACTGACCAATAGAGTAATATTACTTGGCAATCTTTTAACTTTCTAGCCCACTCTCTTAGTGAACTGGAGGCCATTACCCCTGGATTGCCTATTAGGAATGGGGTTATATTCCTCCAAAACGCTTGCAGACGCTGGCTATAACAGCCAAAGCTTGGCTTTGTACTAGAGATGCTTGTCATAAAGGGGTCAATAAAAATGGCATTTTCTGTTCAATTTGGAGAAAACACTTGTTATCATAGTTGTGTTGAGATATTTAATTTGTTCTTGTTTCAGTGCTTAGTGCAAACAGTGCAATCATAGTTGTGCTGAGATATGTATATTGTTCTTATTTCAGGGCTTAGTGCAAGCTGTGCAATCATAGTTGTGCTGAGATATTTATATTATTCTTGTTTCAGGGCTTAGTGCAAGCAGTGCAATCATAATTGTGTTGAGATAATTATATTGTTCTTGTTTCAGGGCTTAGTTGTTATGAACAGGTAATTCAGAACCACAATGGACCTTGAAGTTCAGAGCACACAAGGTGACCTGACATTTACCAAAAACATAGGACAAGCTCTGAGACGTGGAAACTCTGCTGACCGCAATCCCTTATCATAACACACCACACTAGAGGTAGCCGTGGATTGCGCCTAACGCTCCCTATGCAACTCGGCACAGCCTGAGAAACTAACTAGCCCTGAAGATAGAAAAAATAGCCTACCTTGCCTCAGAGAAATTCCCCAAAGTAAAAGGCAGCCCCCCACATATAATGACTGTGAGTAAAGATGAAATACAAACACAGAGATGAAATAGATTTAGCAAAGTGAGGCCCTACTTACTGAATAGACCGAGGATAGGAAAGATAGATTTGTGGTCAACACAAAAACCTACAAACAACCACACAGAGGGGCAAAAAGACCCTCCACACCGACTAACGGTACGGAGGTGCTCCCTCTGCGTCTCAGAGCTTCCAGCAAGCAAGAAAAAAACAATATAGCAAGCTGGACAGAAAATATAGCAAACAAAAATAACACAAGCAGAACTTAGCTTATGCAGGATAGAGAGGCCACAGGAACGATCCAGGAGGAACCAAGACCAATACTAGAACATTGACTGGAGGCCAGGATCAAAGCACCAGGTGGAGTTAAATAGAGCAGCACCTAACGACTTAACCTCATCACCTGAGGAAGGAAACTCAGAAGCCGCAGTACCACTCTCATCCACCAAAGGAAGCTTATAGACAGAACCAGCCGCAGTACCACTCACGACCACAGGAGGGAGCTTGGCCACAGAATTCACAACAGTACCCCCCCCTTGAGGAGGGGTCACCGAACCCTCACCAGAGCCCCCAGGCCGACCAGGATGAGCCACATGAAAGGCACAAACCAGATCGGCAGCATGGACATCAGAGGCAAAGACCCAGGAATTATCTTCCTGACCATAACCTTTCCACTTAACCAGATACTGGAGTTTCCGTCTCGAAACACGAGAATCCAAAATCTTCTCCACAATATACTCCAATTCCCGTTCAACCAAAACCGGAGCAGGAGGATCAACAGATGGAACCACAGGTGCCACGTATCTCCGCAACAATGACCTATGGAACACGTTATGGATGGAAAAAGAAGCCGGAAGAGTCAAACGAAAAGACACAGGATTAAGAACCTCAGAAATCCTATATGGACCAATGAAACGAGGCTTAAATTTAGGAGAGGAAACCTTCATAGGAATATAACGAGATGACAACCAAACCAAATCCCCAACACGAAGTCGGGGACCCACACAGCGCCTGCGGTCAGCGAAACGTTGAGCCTTCTCCTGGGACAAAGTCAAATTGTCCACTACATGAGTCCAAATCTGCTGCAACCTATCCACCACAGTATCCACACCAGGACAGTCCGAAGACTCAACCTGCCCTGAAGAGAAACGGGGGTGGAACCCAGAATTGCAGAAAAACGGCGAAACCAAAGTAGCCGAGCTGGCCCGATTATTAAGAGCGAACTCAGCCAAAGGCAAAAAGGACACCCAATCATCCTGATCAGCAGAAACAAAACATCTCAGATATGTTTCCAAGGTCTGATTGGTTCGTTCAGTCTGGCCATTTGTCTGAGGATGGAAAGCCGAGGAAAAAGACAAATCAATGCCCATCCTAGCACAAAAGGCTCGCCAAAACCTCGAAACAAACTGGGAACCTCTGTCAGAAACGATGTTCTCTGGAATGCCATGTAAACGAACCACATGCTGAAAAAACAATGGCACCAAATCAGAGGAGGAAGGCAATTTAGACAAGGGCACCAAATGGACCATCTTAGAGAAGCGATCAAAAACCACCCAAATGACCGACATTCTTTGAGAGACGGAGAGATCCGAAATAAAATCCATAGAGATATGTGTCCAAGGCCTCTTCGGGATCGGCAAGGGCAAAAGCAACCCACTGGCACGAGAACAGCAGGGCTTAGCCCGAGCACAAATCCTACAGGACTGCACAAAAGAACGCACATCCCGCGACAGAGACGGCCACCAAAAGGATCTAGCCACCAAATCTCTGGTACCAAAGATTCCAGGATGACCAGCCAACACCGAACAATGAACCTCAGAGATAACTTTATTCGTCCACCTATCAGGGACAAACAGTTTCTCCGCTGGGCAACGGTCAGGTCTATTAGCCTGAAATTTTTGCAGCACCCGCCGCAAATCAGGGGAGATGGTAGACAAAATTACCCCCTCTTTGAGAATACCCGCCGGCTCAGACAAACCCGGAGAATCGGGCACAAAACTCCTAGACAGGGCATCCGCCTTCACATTTTTAGAGCCCGGAAGGTACGAAACCACAAAGTCAAAACGGGAGAAAAACAGCGACCAACGAGCCTGTCTAGGATTCAACCGTTTGGCAGACTCGAGATAAGTCAAGTTCTTGTGATCAGTCAAGACCACCACGCGATGCTTAGCTCCTTCAAGCCAATGACGCCACTCCTCGAATGCCCACTTCATGGCTAGCAACTCTCGATTGCCAACATCATAATTTCCCTCAGCAGGCGAAAATTTCCTGGAAAAGAAGGTGCATGGTTTCATCACCGAGCAATCAGAACTTCTCTGCGACAAAACAGCCCCTGCACCAATTTCGGAAGCATCAACCTCGACCTGGAACGGAAGCGAAACATCTGGCTGGCACAACACAGGGGCAGAAGAAAAACGACACTTCAACTCCTGAAAAGCTTCCACAGCAGCAGAAGACCAATTGACCACATCAGCACCCTTCTTGGTCAAATCAGTCAATGGTTTAGCAATGCTAGAAAAATTAGCGATGAAGCGACGATAAAAATTAGCAAAGCCCAGGAACTTCTGCAGACTCTTCAGAGATGTTGGCTGAGTCCAATCATAAATAGCCTGAACTTTAACAGGGTCCATCTCGATAGTAGAAGAGAAAAAATGAACCCCAAAAATGAAATCTTCTGAACACCAAAGAGACACTTTGACCCCTTCACAAACAAAGAATTAGCACGCAGGACCTGGAACACCATTCTGACCTGCTTCACATGAGACTCCCAATCATCCGAGAAGACCAAAATATCATCCAAGTATACAATCAGGAATTTATCCAGGTACTCTCGGAAGATGTCATGCATAAAGGACTGAAACACTGATGGAGCATTAGAAAGTCCGAATGGCATAACCAGGTACTCAAAATGGCCTTCGGGCGTATTAAATGCTGTTTTCCATTCATCACCCCGTTTGATACGCACAAGATTATACGCACCACGAAGATCTATCTTGGTGAACCAACTAGCCCCCTTAATCCGAGCAAACAAATCAGACAGCAGCGGCAAGGGGTACTGAAATTTGACCGTAATTTTATTTAGAAGGCGGTAATCAATACAAGGTCTCAGCGAACCATCCTTCTTGACCACAAAAAAGAAACCCGCTCCCAATGGTGACGATGACGGGCGAATATGACCCTTCTCCAAAGACTCCTTCACGTAACTCCGCATAGCGGCGTGCTCAGGTACAGACAAATTAAACAGTCGACCCTTAGGAAACTTACTACCAGGAATCAAATCGATAGCACAATCACAATCCCTATGCGGAGGTAGGGCATTGGACTTGGGCTCATCAAATACATCCCGGTAATCAGACAAGAACTCTGGGACCTCAGAAGGGGTGGATGATGAGATAGACAGAAATGGAACATCACCATGTACCCCCTGACAACCCCAGCTGGACACAGACATTGATTTCCAATCTAATACTGGGTTATGGACTTGTAGCCATGGCAACCCCAACACGACCACATCATGCAAATTATGCAACACCAGAAAGCGAATATCCTCCTGGTGCGCAGGAGCCATGCACATGGTCAGCTGGGTCCAATACTGAGGCTTATTCTTTGCCAAAGGCGTAGCATCAATTCCTCTCAATGGAATAGGACACTGCAAGGGCTCCAAGACAAACCCACAGCGCCTAGCATACTCCAAGTCCATCAAATTCAGGGCAGCGCCTGAATCCACAAATGCCATGACAGAATAGGAAGACAAAGAGCAGATCAAAGTAACGGACAAAAGAAATTTCGACTGTACCGTACCAATGGTGGAAGACCTAGCGAACCGCTTAGTGCGCTTAGGACAATCGGAGATAGCATGAGTGGAATCACCACAGTAGAAACACAGCCCATTCTGACATCTGTGTTCTTGCCTTTCAGCTCTGGTCAAAGTCCTATCGCATTGCATAGGCTCAGGTTTATGCTCAGATAATACCGCCAAATGGTGCACAGATTTACGCTCGCGTAAGCGTCGACCGATCTGAATGGCCAAAGACATAGACTCATTCAGACCAGCAGGCATAGGAAATCCCACCATGACATCCTTAAGGGCTTCAGAGAGACCCTTTCTGAAAATAGCTGCCAGCGCAGATTCATTCCATTGAGTGAGCACGGACCACTTTCTAAACTTCTGACAATAAATCTCTATCTCATCCTGACCCTGACACAGAGCCAGCAAATTTTTCTCTGCCTGATCCACTGAATTTTGTTCGTCGTACAGCAATCCGAGCGCCAGAAAAAACGCATCAATATTACATAATGCAGGATCTCCTGGCGCAAGGGAAAATGCCCAGTCTTGAGGGTCGCCACGTAATAAAGAAATAATGATTTTAACTTGTTGAACTGGGTCACCAGAGGAGCGGGGTTTCAAAGCCAGAAACAGTTTACAATTATTTTTAAAATTCAAAAACTTAGCTCTATCTCCTGAAAATAACTCTGGAATAGGAATTTTATGTTCTAACATAGGATTCTGAACCACTAAATCTTGAATGTTCTGTACTCTTATAGTGAGATTATCCATCAAAGAGGACAGACCCTGAATATCCATGTTCACACCTGTGTTCAGAACCACCCTGATGTAAAGGGGAAAAGAAAGACAGATCACAGTGCAAAGGAAAAAAAATGGTCTCAGAACTTCTCTTTTCCCTCTGTTGAGAAGCATTAGTACTTTGGGCCTCCAGTACTGTTATGAACAGGTAATTCAGAACCACAATGGACCTTGAAGTTCAGAGCACACAAGGTGACCTGACATTTACCAAAAACATAGGACAAGCTCTGAGATGTGGAAACTCTGCTGACCTCAATCCCTAATCCTAACACACCACACTAGAGGTAGCCGTGGATTGCGCCTAACGCTCCCTATGCAACTCAGCACAGCCTGAGAAACTAACTAGCCCTGAAGATAGAAAAAATAGCCTACCTTGCCTCAGAGAAATTCCCCAAAGGAAAAGGCAGCCCCCCACATATAATGACTGTGAGTAAAGATGAAATACAAACACAGAGGTGAAATAGATTTAGCAAAGTGAGGCCCGACTTACTGAATAGACCGAGGATAGGAAAGATAGCTTTGCAGTCAACACAAAAACCTACAAACAACCACACAGAGGGGCAAAAAGACCCTCCGCACCGACTAACGGTACGGAGGTGCTCCCTCTGCGTCTCAAAGCTTCCAGCAAGCAAGAAAAAAACAATGTAGCAAGCTGGACAGAAAATATAGCAAACAAAAATAACACAAGCAGAACTTAGCTTATGCAGGATAGAGAGGCCACAGGAACGATCCAGGAGGAACCAAGACCAATACTAGAACATTGACTGGAGGCCAGGATCAAAGCACCAGGTGGAGTTAAATAGAGCAGCACCTAACGACTTAACCTCATCACCTGAGGAAGGAAACTCAGAAGCCGCAGTACCACTCTCATCCACCAAAGGAAGCTTGTAGACAGAACCAGCCGCAGTACCACTCACGACCACAGGAGGGAGCTTGGCCACAGAATTCACAACACTTAGTGCAAGCAGTGCAATCATAGTTGTGCTGAGATATTTATATTGTTCTTGTTTCAGGGCTTAGTGCAAGCAGTGCAATCATAATTGTGTTGAGATAGTTATATTGTTCTTGTTTCAGTGCTTAGTGCAAGCAGTGCAATCATAGTTGTGCTGAGATATTTATATTGTTCTTGTTTCAGGGCTTAGTGCAAGGTGTGCAATCATAGTTGTGCTGAGACATGTATATTGTTCTTGTTTCAGGGCTTAGTGCAAGCAGTGCAATCATAGTTGTGCTGAGATATTTATATTGTTCTTGTTTCAGGGCTTAGTGCAAGCAGTGCAATCATAATTGTGTTGAGATATTTATATTATTCTTGTTTCAGGGCTTAGTCCAAGCAGTGCAATCATAATTGTGTTGAGATATTTACATTATTCTTGTTTCAGGGCTTAGTGCAAGCAGTGCAATCATAGTTGTGCTGAGACATGTATATTGTTCTTGTTTCAGGGCTTAGTGCAAGCAGTGCAGTCATAGTTGTGCTGAGATATTCATATTATTCTTGTTTCAGGGCTTAGTGCAAGCAGTGCAATCATAATTGTGTTGAGATATTTATATTGTTCTTGTTTCAGGGCTTAGTGCAAGCAGTGCAATCATAGTTGTGTTGAGATATTTATATTGTTCTTGTTTCAGGGCTTAGTGCAAGCAGTGCAATCATAGTTGTGCTGAGATATTCATATTATTCTTGTTTCAGGGCTTAGTGCAAGCAGTGCAATCATAATTGTGTTGAGATATTTATATTGTTCTTGTTTCAGGGCCTAGTGCAAGCAGTGCAATCATAGTTGTGCTGAGATATTTATATTATTCTTGTTTCAGGGCTTAGTGCAAACTTTGGAAGTTTTTTCATTAATAAACCTAATGTGCAATAGGGCTACCTAGAAAATCTTCACAATAAAACCGCTAACATTTAAACCTTTTAATCACTTCTCATACTGATATGACCTATGTCGGGTGCAGGCGAATGAAGAAGACTCAGTATACAGACAGTACAAGCCGGTGTGGTCAATGAATGACTGCAGTATTGATGTGCACTGCAGCCTGTAAATCTTAGGAGCAGCGACAGAGATCAGATGCTAGATCAAGGGAAGGTGACTACTAGCTCAGTATATTATTTTATATACTGAAGAAAAAGCTTTGACACTGGAAAATCCCTTTAAGTTTTGATGCACACTCCCAAGGTCATCCTGGTGCTTAACCCAGACAGTCCCTAAATGTGATGTGAACATTTGTATATTTTACGAATGACAGGACCTTTTTGTTCCAAACCCTGCAATTATCTTTTTTTTTTTTTACTTAGTTAAAAAAGGTATTACATCATGAATACAGAAAACTCAGAGGCATCCTAAATAGAAATAATATAATTTGGTATTTCCCTCTCTCAGTTCAAGGATATTTTCATCCATCAAGTGGGAGGTATCTGTTCACTCAAAGAAAACACACTTATGATGGAAATCCTCAGACCTCATCTGCAATAAAAGCCATAGAGGAAATAAAGTATGAGCTGAGCACCCCTGTAAAGTGTGCTTCGTCTGAAATAAACAGATGGGCTTCCCTGAGAGGCAGTACTTCAAGGGAGAGGTCAAAGTCTTATGGAGGAACTGAACAGGTTTGTTCTTGCATTATTTCACGCGGTATGCAATATTATATGCATTTATTCTTATAAAACAAAATTATTATAATATTTTAAATTACAACTATGCATTACACTATTTGTAGATTTTCTGCCAGGATAGAAAAAATAAATATTACACTTTGTAATGCATGCTAGATGAATGATCCTCTGTAGTGAGACAAATAGATCTAAAAGTATGAAATATCAGAGTACATTTGGTCCACCAAAGAAATTGATTCTGAGATTGCATTTATTATTCAAATAATAGGAGGAGTGTGTCCTTAAGAGTCATTGAGGTGGTTTCTCATTCACTTAGAAAGGGGAATTGGAATCGACTACTAGACCAGAATGAAAGCCAATGAATTTTCCTCTTTGAATCTGTTCAACTTGAAGGGTTGATAATAACCAGCCAAGGTAAAGCAGACAACTGGGGCTGGTATTCTCAGGCTGGGAAGATCTATGGATATTTGGTCCTCCCAGCCTAAAGATAGCAGCCTACAGCCACCCCAGAAAAGGCCTATCCATTAGATGAGCTATTTCTGGTTCTTTGCCTGGCTTTTCCCCCTTGCCCTGATGCATTGTCAAACGGGGTAATATTTTAGGGTTGATGTCAGCTGTGCAATGTCCAATGACATCAAGCCCAGGGATTAGCAATGGAGAGGTGTCTCAGAAATGGGCGGATACCTGGATGTTCGGTTTGGTCAAACAGTTGCAAAAAGTTTGGGTTTAGGTACCAGAACAGTACCCGGACTCGAACCCCATTCACTTGAATGGGGGGGCCTGAACATCTAGTATTTGTTGTGCTGTCATGTGCATGACAGCACGTCAAACACAGCTTCTGATCGGTGGTGAAATTATCCCCACCAGCCAGAGAGCTGTGGTTCCCATGCTGTCAAAAGACAGCATGAGCGCTAAGCTGTGATCAGAGGTGTAAAGTTTACCTCCGGTCACTGGTGTCAGCTGATGGGACAACTGCACCCATCATTAGACACCTGCTGCCGCTAATAACAGCGAGAGCAGGAGCAGCAGAAGGGAGTATTCATCAGCCGCTCCTGTGCTGTAAATAAATTTAAAAAAAAACATGATGAGGGTTCCCCTTTATTTTCGTTTGCCAGCCAGGCAAAACTCATAGCTGGAGGCTGCAACCCTCAGCTGTCAGCTTCAGTGAGGTTAGTTATCAAGAATAGAGGGGTTCCCACGATGTAATTTTTAATTATTTAAATAATTTTAAAAAATGACGTGGGATCCCCCCATTTTTGACAGCCAGCCTTGCTAAAGCAGACAGCTGGATGCTGGTATTCTCAGGCTGGTAAGGGGCCATGGATATTTCCCCCCCAGCATAAAAATAACAGCCTGCAGCTGCCCAGAACAGGCACATCTATTAGATGCACCAATTCTGGCGCTTTGTCGGACTCTTCCTACTTGCCCTGTAGTGGTGGCATGTGGGGTTCATATTTGTAGGGTTGATGTCAACTTTGTATTGTCAGGTGACATCAAGTCCATGGCTTAGTAATGGAGAGGCATCTGTAAGACACCAATCCATTACTAATCCTACAGTTGTAATGTAAAAAAAAGACACAGCCAGAATAAAGACCTTTATTAGAAATAAAACAAATCACAGTTTTCCTTTCAAATTTAAAAATAACAAACACAGTTATACTCACCTAACTCCTAATTCCACCGAAGCCCTCGTTCTCCTGTAATAAAACTAAATAAAAAAACATCAACAATATCCCTCACCTCTCAGTCGTTCTGTCCCACGCCGTAATCCATGTCTGGGGAAAAAACAGTTTTCAACCTGGACGGTGCCAAAATGTGACCGTCCAGACTGAGAACCAGTGGTGACTGAACTGCTGCAAGCACAGCCTCAGTGACTGGCAGTGACATCATACAGGTTACCTCCGGTCACTGAGGCTCCGTTCCCAGCTGGGCTGAATTTCTGTGACCTCAGTGACATCTCCGCTAGCACAGTTAGAGATGAATACTCCCATCCGCTGCTCCTGCTCTCGCTGTTAATAGCAGCAGCAGGTGTCGGATGATGGGAGCAGTTGTGCCATCAGCTGACACCAGTGACCGGAGGTAAACTTTATACTTCCCATCACAGCTGAACGGTAACCGCGGCTCTCTGACTGACGGGGATGGTTTCACTGCCGATCAGAAGCAGTGTTTGCCATGCTGTCATGCACATGACAGAGTGACAAACACCTGGTGTAAGGGCAGCCGAACCCGAACAGTGACACAGACTTTCTGATGAAGTCTGTGTTCGGTGTCCGTGCTCAAACAGTAGGTGTTTGGTACGGACACTGAACATTACTGTTTGGGTTCGTTCATCTCTATCATTACTGATGTCACCGCTCAGCACTGCATCCGGATGTAGCATAGTCGTGGATCGTCGTGGGAAATGGGATGAATTCATGGCGGACCCCTTTGTATTATTTTATGTTTTAAAGTTAATAAATGGGTAAAAGAGGGACCACTTAGAATTTGCTCAACTCGAAGGGTTGAATGAACAACTTACGTCTGGTTGTTTCCTTTAATGCCCTTTCTCTTCAACCCTCCTTTGCATCTCCCTCCCCTCCTTCCCTATCATGGCATCCATGATGCTGATACAGTTGAACATGCAATGATGGGTGGGAAGGCTCAATGTTGGCAGTGGCATTAGCCCCCCGACTCAGGGGCAGTATGCCACTGGTCTGTATAATATTTCTGGGCATTATGCCTTGTTGTTTTATGCAAAGTTGTTAAAATGTCAGTGACTTAGAAACAATACTGGCCACATACTTGAGTTGAAAATTGTTCAAACTTGCTGATTTCGGGAAGACTGGAGAACACATTTATTATTATTATTATTATTATTATTATTATCCATTAAACTTCTCTGGTGGCATGTACACAGGCAATGTGTTTATCGCCTTTAACTTGAAATTTTACATTTGTGATTTTAAATAAATTCTTCAACTTATGAAAAAGTAAAACTGGTAGAGTACAATGAACTAGCAACATCAATGGGTGCTACCAGTAACAATGGGCCTAAATTTTGCAAACATACTGTCACAAGAAGCAGAATTTCCTACATTGCAGGATGCACCACTTGATTGTTAAGCACTCACTGTATTTCTTTTATCTGTTTGTCACCAGAAACCATCTTTACTTTTCAATGTCATCCTGTATTCTGCTAAATTCTGGTGAGCTAAAGGATCTTTGATGATGTTATCTAGGCATGGATGAACCTGAACAGTAAAGTTTGGAGTCCATACCTAGCGTCCATGCACAGACCCTGAACAAGGACTTCCCCTGGAAGTCCATGTTACTGTTCAGGTTCGGAAGCCCAAACAAAGTTTGTTGAAAGGCTGTAGCGCAATCAACAAACCTTTCTGGCTCTATTGGCAGGCACAATATGTAGAAGAAAAAAAAGATGTGGGGTCCTCTCAATTTTTGATAACATGCACAGGTAAAACAGATAGCTGCTGGCTGGCTAGTTTATCTTGGCTGGTTATCAAAAAAAAGAGTCCCCAACAACTTTTTTTTATTATTTAAACAAATAAAGAAAAACTGCATAGAGTTCCCCTATTTTTTTTTATAACCAGCCAAAGTAGACCAGACAGCTGAGGGCTGGTGTGCTCAGGATGTGAAGATCCATGGATATTTGGCCCTCCCAGCCTAAATATAGCAGCTCACAGCCACTCCAGAAAAGGTGCATCCATTAGATGCACCAATTATGGCTCTTTGCCTGGATCTTCCCACTTGACCTGGTGCATTGGCAAGCTGGGTAATATTTAGGATTGATGTCTGCTGTGCAATGTGCAATGACATCAAGCCCAACAATGGAGAGGTGTCTATCATTACTGATGTCACCGCTCAGCACTGCATTGGGATGTATCAGACTCAGGGATCATCATGTGACATGGGATGGAATAAGGCGCACCCCTTTGTATTATTTCATTTTTTAAAGTTAATAAATGGGTAAAAGAAGATTGAGGACTTTTGACTACGTGGTTATTATTGGAGGTGTATTATAGATACCGCTCCATTACTAACTCCTGGACTTGATATAATCGGACATTACAAAGCTGATATCAACTGCAAACCCGTTCATTTGCTTTTTAATGCACCAGGACAAGCAGGAAGATCCGACGCTAAGCATCAGAACTGGTGCATCTAATGGATGCACTATTTCTGGGGCAGCTTAGTGCTGGTGTTATTAGTCTGAGAGAGGACCAATATCCATGGCCCCTTCCCAGCTTATTGATATCAGCCTGCAGCTGTCTTCTTATACTTTTCTGGTAATAAAGAATAGGGTTTCTACTAACCAGGAAAAGCTACACAGACAGCTGTGAGCTAATATTAAAAGCCTTCCAAAGCTCCATGTTTGTTGCCTCTTCACCAGCGCTCAGCTGTCTGCTTTCTCTCAGCTGGGTGTTAAAAATAAGGGGGACTCCAGGTAATGTGATAGTACCACCAGCAGTGTCACAGAGCATCTCCACACCATCCCATGGAAGTATTCAGCGTTCCATCCCCCAAACCTTTGAGACAAAGGGGAAACATCCCCCTAACCACCCACGAGCCATGGTCCTGAATTACAGGATTTATGTCAGCTGCGAAATGACAACTGACATAGATTCCAGAGATTAATGGGGCGGCTTCTATCAGAAACCCCCATTACTAACCCAGTAAGTGAATAGTTAAAAAACACACATAAAGGATATGTGCACACATCTGGATTTTTAGCGTTTTTTTTTTTTTGTGGAATTTCGCAATAAAAATTCTATAAATTCGCTAAAAAATGCAAACATTGTGCATCCTATCATTTAGAATACATTCCGCATTTTTTGTGCATATGCTTGCATTTTTTTCCGCAAAAAAACCGCATACCGCTAAAAATCCGGACATGTTCATTATTTTTGCGGATTTTTTGCAGATTTCCCATCAAGTTGAAGTGTCCGGAAAAAAAACGCAAAAAATCCGCGCAAAAAATGCGTCAAAAACGCGCAAAATCCGCGCGAAAAAAGCACGCGGATTTCTGGCAGAATTCTCAGGATTTCGTCAGGAAAAAATCCTGACATGTGCACATAGCCAAATACTTTATTTGAATAAAGATACCCCCACACTCCCTCGTTCACCAATTTATCAAAGCTGAATAAATAAATGTAAAAAGACAGCATGGTGTCCCCCCATTTTTGATAACCAGCCATGGTAAAGCAGATAATGGGGGTATCTTATAGACACTTCTCCATTACTAACGTCTGGACTTGATGTCAGCAGACATTACATAGCTGATATCAACCCCAAAGCCATTACCCCACTTGCCAATAAACCAGGGCAAGCGAAAGAGCCCAGTCTAAGAGTCAGAATTGGCACATCTAATGGTTGCGTCATTTCTGGGGTGGCTGAGGACTAGTGTTAGTTTGGAAGGGGGCCAAATATACATAGCCCCTTTCCAGCCTATAATATCATCTTGCAGCTGTCTGCTTAGCCTCTGTTCATTATTAAAAATACAGGGGACGCCTTGTCATTTTTTGGTGATCACCCCTTTTTAATAACCATTGAAAGGTATTCAGACAGCTGTGAGCTGATATTTAATAGACTGCTATGTTCTATTACAAGCAGGAAGAGCCAACGCACCAGGGCAAGCAGGAATAGCTGAGGCTAAGCTCCAGATTTGATAGCTAATGAATGCACCATTTCTGGGGTGGCTGAGAGCTGGTGTTATTATTCTGGGATGGGGCCAATATCCAAGGCCCCTTCTCAGTCTATTAATATCAGCCATTAGCTATCTGCTTAGCCTTTGCTAATTATTATAAATAAGGGGGACCCCACATCAATATTTTAGGGGAGGTGGGAAGCCGATGTGTATAAGATTTCACTAACCAAACAAACAAGAGAAGATGGACATGAATAAATGAAAGTAACAATCATACAAAATACACTTAATAAACAACAAAGTGGAACATAGGGGAGTTAAAGGAACATAAACAAAACTCCAAGCAACAATCTCCTGAACAAATATCCAAACGTCAACTCCAACCACGAACTACACCACCAATTCCAAACCAGGCAGTAAGAGCTAGCACTGGCAATTCCTAAGTACCAGAGGCAAGCATATATAGCTGAGGGGAGTGGTTAACAATGAACAACTGAGACAATCCAGGTAGGAAAGCCACAGGAGCTTCAACTGAACAGATTAATTCTTGCATTGCCAGCAAGGAAAAAAATCTACACTGTTTAATAAGATGGTGAAGTACTTCTAAACAGTTCAGGAGTATGTGAAACCAAACAATGTGATCCTCTAGCTCCTCACTGTCTCAATATCCCCGTGACAATGAGTGACACATAGATCTCCATTAACTAGGTAGGAAAAATTGCTCTATAGTGCCTGATTCAGCATATTTCTATGCAACTATGTAATATGTAGAGATAGAAGCAGCAAGAAAAACAACTAGAAATAGACAGACACATGGAATTACATAACTGACCACATAAGAAACCTTTGATTTCTTTTGACTGGAGTGTACTTTAAAATTTGGAAGAATTCTTACACTTTAATATACGATTACAATTTTAGAGCATAAACTCAGACAATATCTTTTTTTTCTTATTATCACAGTATCAGTCATGCATATGTTTTGTTTTTTTGTTTTGCAAAGACAGGTGAAATGTCCGGATTTCCTTCTTACAGAAACAAAAAGATGAAAAAAATCTTCAAGGAAGATTTGTCAGAAAAAAATGCTCTTACAAAGATAACTGATACAAATGCTTATCTACAGAAAAGACAAGGAAAACTAATATACCGAACTAACAGTGGCCTCCTTCCTAACTACTCAGGATACACCCCTGGTACAGTAGTGTTTCTTTTAGAATTAGATCTATTTTGATGGTTTGTAAGTATGGAATCTCTTGTAGGTAATAAGTACTTAAAGTGGATCCGTTAACAGATTTTACATTCCAAAGTGCACACATTATAAACAATTTCCCAATACAGGATGTACAGATGCTTCTCACAAAATTAGATTATCATCAAAAAGTTAATTTATTTCAGTTCTTCAATACAAAAAGCGAAACACATGATTTATATAGACATATTACAGACAGAGTGATGTATTTCAAGTGTTTATTTATGTTAATGTTTATGATTATGGCTTACAGCCAATGAAAACTCAAAAGTCATTATCTCAGAAAATTAGAATACTTTGACAACAGCCTGAAAAATTATTTTAAAATCCAAAATTTTGGCCTACTGAGATGTATGTTCAGTAAATGCACTCAATACTTGGTCAGGGCTCTTTTTGCATCAGTTACTGCATGCTTGCGGTGTGGCATATTCAGACTGTGGCACTGCTGTGGTTTATGGAAGCCTGGGTTGCTTTGATAGCAGCCTTCAGCTCGTCTACATTGTTGGGTCTGGTGTCCCTCATCTTCCCCATACCCCATAGATTCTCTATAGGGTTAAGGTCAAATGAGTTTTCTTGCCATTTAAGCACAGTGATACTGTTGTTTTTAAACCAGGTATTGTTACTTTTGGCAGTGTGGGTAGGTGCCAAGTCTTGCTGGAGAATCAAATTTCCATCTCCAAAAAGCTTGTCGGCAGAGGGAAGCATGAAGTGCTCTAATATTTCCTGGCAGACGGCTGCGTTAACTTTGATCTGGATAAAACACAGTGGACCTTCACTAGAAGATGACATGGCATGGTTAATGCGATTAATCCCCAATCCCCACAGTTTTAAGCGTGCCCTAAAAACTCATTTGTTCAGACTGGCTTACCGCCTCAATGCATTAATGTAAGGATCCCTATTTTAAAAAAAAAAAATTGTTCTCATTCACTTTATGCAGTTAATAGCCCTCTGTGTCTGTACTGTTACATACTTAGGCAGTTAACTGGTTCATGCAGCTTTACATGAACACCCGAGCCTTACACTATGGCTGGTCCGAATAACTATAGCATTTGTTACCATCCACCTCTCGTGTCTCCCCTTTTCCTCATAGTTTGTAAGCTTGCGAGCAGGGCCCTCATTCCTCCTGGTATCTGTTTTGAACTGTATTCCTGTTATGCTGTAATGTCTATTGTCTGTGCAAGTCCCCTCTATAATTTGTAAAGCGCTGCGGAATATGTTGGCGCTATATAAATAAAAATTATTATTATATATTATTATTATGGCTCCCCAAACCATCACTGATTGTGGAAACTTCACACTAGACCTCAAGCAGCTTGAATTGTGTGCCTCACCACTCTTTCTCCAGGCTCTGGGACCTTGATTTCCAAATGAAATGCAAAATGTACTTTCATCTGAAAATGATACCTTGGACTACTGAGCAACAGTCCAGTTTTTTTTCTCTTTGGCCCAGGTAAGACGCCTCTGGAGTTCTCTATTGGTCATGAGTGGCTTGACACAAGGAATGTAGCCCATGTCCTGGATACGTCTGTGTGTGGTGGCTCTTGAAGCAATGGCTCTAGCAGCTGTCCACTCCCTGTGAATCTCCCCCAAATTTTTGAATGTCCTTGAATTAACAATCCTTTCAAGGTTGCAGTTATTCCAGTTGCTACTGCACCTTTTTCCACACTTTTATCTTCCACTCAACTTTCCATTAATATGCTTGGATACAGCACTCTGTGAACAGCCAGCTTCTTTAGCAATGACCTTTTGTGGCTTACCCTAGACATCTGTCAAGTCAGCAGTCTTCCCCATGATTGTGGAGCCTACTAAAATAGACTAAGGGATCTTTTTAATCGCTTAGGAAGCCTTTGCAGGTTTTTTTGTTAAGTATTCCAATTTACTGAGATAATGACTTTGGGGTTTTCATTGTCTGTAAGCCATTATCACCAACATTAACAGAAATAAACACTTGAAATAGATCACTCTGTTTGTAATGACTCTATATAATATATGAGTTTCATTTTTGTATTAAAGAACTGAAATAAATTAACTTTTTGATCATATTCTAATTTTGCGAGAAGCACCTGTATGTCCTAATTGGGAAGGTGATACCACAAATAGATGTAGTGGTTCACTCTGGTGATTGATCAGGCACAGGAACTGTGTCCAGCATGATCAATGCAGAAGCTTGGTTAAACTGGTAGCCAAGCTCCCACAGCAACAGCCATGGTTGATTCCAGCACCAATACAGGCTATTTATGCCTTGAGATATTGACTATGGCATCTGGACTGTTGTGAAAAGGAAGTGGCCCCCTCTTTCATTCCATCGTGCCACCCATGACTCTATTGCAGGATGTCAATGGTTGTGTCACGCTGGGGGCAAAAGGATGCCCAGAGTGCTACGCAAACACGGGAAGAACACTAAGGAAGATGTACAAGGAAGGCCCTGGCGATAGGGAGAAGGGAGAGGGGGTCACCTCTAGTGATGAGCGAACGTGCTTGGATAATGTCTTATCAGAGCATGCTTGGGTGTTATCCGAGTGTCTACGGTGTGCTAGAAAAATATATTTGAGTTCCTGCAGCTGCATGTCTCGCAGCTGTTCAGCATCCACAACATTTGAAGGGATTGCCTGTTTGTTAGGCAATCATTGCATGTGTTGCGGCTGTCGAACAGCCGCAAGATATGCAGTCGTGGGGACTGAAACATATTTTTTGAGCACGCCGAAAACACTCGGTTAGCCCCAAAGCATAATCGGATAAGACCTTATCTGAGCATGTTCGCTCATCACTAGTCACCTGTTAACATAACCTGAGTCAGATCCCTGCACTCTGTAGATGGGTCCTTTTTCCCCGTGGGCGTTCATGTGCCTAAGGGAGACATTAGTCCCACTACTACAATAAGACAACATGAGGAAGTTAAGAAAAACAGGTGGGCAAAGACACAATAAATAGCACTCCTCAGCTTCTCCAACAGGAAACTTCGCTGCTGCAACAAGAACATACACTGCAGCTTATCCAGAGACAGGCTCCTTCAAAGAGGTCATTATAGAGGATCTATAACTGACAAAGAATGAAGCTAGCAGTGGGTTTATATAGTGGAAGTGAGTTGTCCCAATCAGGAGAGTTATAAAGCTACAAGTTCACAGCCAGAAGGGAAAGTGTCCTTAACCCCTTCAGCACTGAATGACAGTGAATCCACTCCAATTCAAGGTAATAATTACTGATGAGTGAGTATACTTGTTGCTCGGGTGGTGGCTGAGTATTTGTGAGTGCTCGGAAATTTAATTTTCATCACCACAGCTGAATGATTTGCTACTACTAGACAGCTTGATACATGTGGGGATTCCCTAGCAACCAGGCAACCCCCACATGTACTCAGGCTGGCTAGCAGAAGTAAATCATGCTGTGTCAACAAAAACAAAATCTCCGAGCAGTCACAAATACTCGATGACCACCCGTGCGTGCTCGGGGAAAACCCGAGCAACAAGTATACTCACTCATCACTAGTAATAATCAAACAGGCTCCAAGAAGGACCTGGGATCAATTAAGAGCTGTGACCTTCTGAACCCAGATGCCACAGTGGTCATATCACCAACTAGTGACAGGTTAATTTGGCAGCTGTAAACCAAGCAATGGCTTCTTGGTCTGTCAGCAATAGTCAGTGTAAAACTATCACACTAGTTAACCTCTTCAGTGAACACCACAAAAAAGAAAAAAATGAGGAAAAAACTATGCTTTTTCAAAATAACGCTGAACAAAAAGTGGAATAAAATGAGATTAAAAAGACGAATGTAAATAAAAATGGTATCGCTAAAGATGTAATCTTGTCCTGCAAAAAGCAATCATATAACTTTTTACTGTGTAAAAGTGTTAAAACATTTTAAAAATTATGTAAATGTGGCATCGCTATAATCGTACTGACCCGAAGAATTAGGCTACCTTATCAATTTTACCACACGTGGAACGGCATAAAAATCCCCAAAAACAGTTCCTGAATTGCTGATTTATGTTCATTCTGCCTCTCAAAAAACCTTATGTGACTGAAAATAGTACCAATAAAAGCGTCAACTTTTCCCGCAAAAAACAAGCTTTAACATGACTGTCAGCCAAAATATAGAAAAATTATAGTTCTCAAATATAATGATGCAAAGACTTTTTCTTGCAAAAAAAATCATCTTAGTGTGACAGCAAACATAAAAAGCCAATATAAATCTGGTATCTCTCTAATCGCAATGATCCGAAGAATAAAGTCATCCAATCACTTATACTGGACCAAGAATTGTGTAAAAAATAAAAGCCTTTCTTCACCTGCTTTTGATTTGTTAATTCTGCATCCCACAGATTGCAGTAAGGCTCATTTTTATCTTGTGTTCTACACCAAGCGCTTATACCAGGTTTTCCATGTAAATCTCTGAAATACTGTAGGTGATTCAGATGGAATCCCCTGTGGAAGATTCCCTGTAAGGAGGCAGATGGAGTCACTGTGGGTGCCGTCTGGCCTATGATCCAGTAGTGTCTGTCTTTTCAAGCGTGCATAAAAGCGCTTTCCACCACAGTTTTGTGTACTTCTGAGAAGAAGGACAACACTGAACTGAGGCCAGGCAAAGTCCAGAGTAACTCTGCTGCCTCATTATAGTGAATGGATCTGTCGAGGCGTTTCATCTGAATCACATCATTCAGAGATTTTGAGGGAACCCCCGATGTAAAATGTTCACAACAAAAGCTTCAAATCAAGCCACAAAAAAAGTCCACAAAGTGGGGTCAGGGGTATTATTTAAAAAGTGGGGTCACTTGAAGGGGTATTCTGCTCATTTACCACTTAAGGGCTCTGTATATGGAGTCTGCAAGCTATTCTAGGAAAATCTGTGCTCCAAGAGACAAATAGCGCTCCGCCCCTCACTAGTTTTGCCGTATGGCTAAGCAGTACTGTACTGCCACATACGAGGCATTTATACGTTCAGCAGACGTTGTGTGACAAATTTTCATTCAATTTTTAGCCATTTGCCATGTGAAAATGTAAAATCCATGGCTAAAACAATTTTTTGTGGTAAAAAATTGTATTATTTTTTCTTTATTGGTCAATATTATAAAATTCTGTGACCCACCTCTGGTGTCAAAATGATCACTGCACCCCTAAATGAGTTCATTGTGAGGTGTATTTTGTAAAATGGGGTTACTTATGGGGAGTTCTGCTGTTCTGGCACCTCAGGAGCCCTTCCAGTGGGTCATAGCACCCACAAGCCATAACAATAAAATCTGCACTATAATATGGCGCTCCTTCACTTCTGAGCTTTGCAGTGTGCCTCAAAGTAGTTCCCAATTACATGTATGGTATTGGTGCACTGCAAAGAAATTGCACAATACACTGAAAAGTCAATTTTTTCCTATTAGTGCTTATAAAAATTAAAAACTTGAGGCTAAAACAACATTTTAGTGATTAAAATGTAATTATTCTTTCTTCATCGCCCAATGGTATAAATTATGGGAGTCCACATGTGGTGTCAACATTATCACTCCACCCCTGGATTAATTTATTGGGTGATGTAGTTGTAAGATGTAGTCACTTAAGAGGGGTTTCTGCTGTTATAGCACCTCAAGGGCTCTGCTAATGTGACATGGCACTCTCAAACCATTCCAGCAAAATCTCAACTCTAATATAATGCTTCTTTCCTTTTGAGCTATGCACTGTGCTTTAAAAGTAATTTTTTACCACATTTGGGGTGTCAGGGTACTCAGGTGAAATTGCACAACAAATTCCGAGGTCCATTTTCTCTTGCTATCCTTGTGAAAATGGAAAAAAAATTGGGGCTAAAACAAAATTTTTGTGGGAACATTTTTTTTTTCATTTTTACTATTAAACATTGTAAAATTCTGTGAAGCACCTGTGAGTTCAAGGTTTCTCACCATATATCTATATAAATTCCTTGAGGGGTCTAGTTTCCAAAATGGAGTAAATTGTGGAGTGATTTCCACAAAATGGGGGGGGTTTCCACTGTTTAGGCACATCAGGGGCTTTCCAAACATGACGCCCGCAGACCATTTAATGATAGTCTGCGTTCCAAAATGTTACTTCTTCCCTTCTGACCCCTACCATGCACCTAAACAGTAGTTTTACCCTACACATGTAATATCAGTGCGTACTCAGGAGAAATTGCACAACACATTTTGGGGTTAATTTTTTCCTGTTACCTTGGAAAATAAAAAAATGGGGCTAAATTAACAATAATTTGTGAAGAAAAGTAAACTTCTTTCCACATTGCTTTAATTCCAGTGAAGCACCTGAAGGGTTAAACTTCTTAAATGTGGATTTGAGCACCTTGAGGGGTGCAGTTTTTAGAATGGTATCACTTTTGGATATTTTCTGTCATATAGGCCTCTCAAAGTCACTTCAAATGTGATGTGGTCCATTAAAAAAGTTTTGTAAATTTTGTTGGAAAAATTAGAAATTGCTTATTAACTTTTAACCTTTTTTAACCCTAACTAAAAAATGATGCAGATATAAAGCAGACATAAGGGAAATGTTATTTATTATCTATTTTGTGTGACACAGCTTTGTGGTGCGTAATAATTAAAAGTTTGAAAATTGCTAACATTTCAAAATGTTGGCCAAATTTCAGATATTTTCACAAATAAACACAAGTCATATTGAACAAATTTTACAACTACCATGAAGTACAATACGTCACGAAAAAACAATCTCACAATAACTGGGATGCGTTGAAGCGTTCAGAGTTGTTATGTCATATAGTGGCAATGGTCAGAATTGAAAAATTTGGCCTGGTCATGAAAGTGAAAACAGGCTAAAAGGTGTAGGGGGTTATTATGATTGATGGATTTTTTCTATTCCACTTTGTCTTAATTTTTGTGACGTGCCTGAATAGCTGACATAACTCACATCAGTGAGTTGGCAAAACTATGTATGAATTTTACACAAGTCGCAATTCCAAAGTCTCGCCTAAATCTTATTTGCATAGATATCCTCACCCAGATTTTTAGAAGTGGTGTCTTCAAGTTTGACCTATTATTCCAATCAAGTTCTTATCTTAAAAACATATTTTAACCCCTTAATCCCATATGACGTACTATCCCGTCGAGGTGACCTGGGACTTAATTCCCAGTGACCGGGTAGTACATCATATGCAATCGGCCGCGCTCACGGGGGAGCGCGGCCGATCGCGGCAGGGTGTCAGCTGACTATCGCAGCTGACATCCGGCACGGACCACTCCTGGCACGTTAACCCCCGAAGCACTGCAATCAAACATGATCGCAGCGATCCCGGGGCATAGGGAAGCATCGCGCAGGGAAGGGACTCCCTGCGTGCTTCCCTGAGACCCTCGGTACAAGATGATGTGCTCACCTTGTACTGAGCGTCTCCTCCCTGCAGGCCCCGGATCCAAAATGGCCACGGGGCTACTTCCGGGTCCTGCAGGGAGGTGGCTTACAAGCGCCTGCTCAGAGCAAGCGCTGGTAAGCCTGCAGCCCTGCTTCTCAGATCGCTGATCTGACACAGTGCTGTGCACAGTGTCAGATCAGCGATCTGACCCTATAGTGTGATATTCCCCCCTGGAACAACGTTATAAAGTAAAAAAAATATATATAGATGTGTAAAAATATAAAATAAAAATAAAAAAATTCCTAAATAAAATATATTGTTCCCATAAATACATTTCTTTATCTAAATAAAAAAACAATAAAAGTACACATATTTAATAGCGCCATGTCTGTAACGACCCCACCTATAACACTGTCCCACTAGTTAACCCCTTCAGTGAACACCGTAAAAAAAAAACCGAGGCAAAAAACAATGCTTTATTATCATACCGCCGAACAAAAAGTGGAATAACAAGCGATCAAAAAGACAGATATAAATAGCCATGGTACCGCTGAAAACGTCATCTTGTCCCGCAGAAAACGAGGTGCTATACAGCATCATCAGTGAAAAAATAAAAAAGTTACAGTCCTCAGAATAAAGCGATGCAAAAAAAATTATTTTTTCTATAAAATAGTTTTTATCGTATAAAAGCGCCAAAACATAAATGATATAAATGAGGTATCACTGTAATTGTTCTGACCCAAAGAATACAACTGCTTTATCAATTTTACCAAACGTGGAATGGTATAAATAACTGGTTTTTGGTCATTCTGCCTCTCAAAAATCGGAATAAAAAGCGATCAAAAATTGTCACGTGCTCGAATATGATACCAATAAAATCGTCTACTCGTCCTTCAAAAAACAAGACCTCACATGACTCTATAAGCCAAAATATGGAAAAATTATAGCTCTCAAAATGTGGAGACGCAAAAACTATTTTTTGCAATAAACAGCGTCTTTTAGTGTGTAACAGCTGCCAGTCATAAAAATCAGCTAAAATACCTGCTATAAATAGTAAATCAAATCCCCCTTCATCACCCCCTTAGTTAGGGAAAAATAATAAAATAAAAAAATGTATTTATTTCCATTTTCCCATTAGGGTTAGGGTTAAGGTAAGGGCTAGGGTTAGGGCTAGGGTTAGGGTTAGGGTTAGGGCTACAGTTAGGGTTGGGGCTAAAGTTAGGGTTAGGGCTGGGGCTAAAGTTAGGGTTAGGGCAGGGGCTAAAGTTAGGGTTAGGGCTACAGTTAGGGTTGGGGCTAATGTTAGGGTTTGGATAACATTTACAGTTGGGATTAGGGTTAGGGGTGTGTCAGGGTTAGGGGTGGGGTTAGGGTTATGGTTGGGATTAGGGTTAGGGTGTTTTGGAGTTAGGAGTGTGGTTAGGGTTGGGATTAGGGTTAGGGGTGTGTTGGGGTTAGAGGTGTGGTTGGGATTAGGGGTGTGTTTGGGCTAGGGTTTCAGTTAGAATTGTGGGTTTCCACTCTTTAGGCACATCAGGGCTCTCCGAACACGACATGACGTCTGATCTCAATTCCAGCCAGTTCTGCGTTGAAAAAGCAAAACAGTGCTCCTTGTGAGCTCTCCCGTGTGCCCAATCAGGGGTTTACCCCAACATATGGGGTATCAGCATACTCAGGACAAATTTGACAACAACTTTTGGAGTCCAGTTTCTCTTGTTACCCTTGGGAAAATAAAAATTTGGGGGGATAAAAAACATTTTTGTGGGAAAAAATGATTTTTTATTTTCACGGCTCTGCGTTATAAACTGTAGTGAAACACTTGGGGGTTAAAAGTCCTCATGACACATCTAGTTAAGTTCCTTGGGGGTCTAGTTTCCAATATGGGGGTCACTTGTGGGGGGTTTCTACTGTTTAGGTACATTAGGGGCTCTGCAAATGCAATGTGACGCCTGCAGACTATTCCATCTAAGTCTGCATTCCAAACGGCGCTCCTTCCCTTCTGAGCTCTGCCATGCGCCCAAACGGTGGTCCCCCCCCCACATATGGGGTATCAGCGTACTCAAGAAAAATTGGACAACAACGTTTGGGTCCAATTTCTCCCGTTACCCTTGGGAAAATACAAAACTGGGGATAAAAAATAATTTTTGTTGAAAAAAGAGAATTTTTATTTTAACGGCTCTGTATTATAAACTGTAGTGAAACACTTGAGGGTTCAAAGCTCTCACAACACATCTAGATAAGTTCCTTAGGGGGTCTGCTTTCCAAAATAGTGTCACTTGTTGGGGATTTCAATGTTTAGGCACATCAGGGGCTCTCCAAACGCAACATGGCATCCGATCTCAATTCCTGTCAATTTTGCATTAAAAAGTCAAATGGCGCTCCTTCCATTCCGAGCTCTGTGATGCGCCCAAACTTCTTGAATGCAGTTGAGCACCTTGAGGGGTGCAGTTTTTAGAATGGTGTCACATTTGGTTATTTTCTATCATATAGACCCCTCAAAATGACTTCAAATATGATGTGGTCCCAAAAAAAATGGTGTTGTAAAAATGAGAAATTGCTGGTCAACTTGTAACCCTTATAACTCCCTAACAAAAAAAAAATGTTGGTTCCAAAATTGTGCTGATGTAAAGTAGACATGTGGGAAATGTTACTTATTAAGTAATTTGTGTGACATGTCTCTGTGGTATAAGGGCATGAAAAATTCAAAGTTGGAAAATTGCGAAATTTTCAAAATTGTTCACCAAATTTCAGATTTTTTCACAAATAAACGCAGGTAATATCAAATAAATTTTACCACAATCGTGAAGTACAATATTTCACGAGAAAACAATGTCTGAATTATCAGGATCCGTTGAAGCATTCCAGAGTAGTAACCTCGTAAATGGCCAGTGGTCAGAATTGTAAAAATTGGCCCTGCCATTAACGTGCAAACCACCCTTGGGGCTTAAGGGTTTAAAGAATTTTGGAGGTTAAATTTTTACGTTTTCCATGCTGCTATGTGAGAAAAAAAGATATGTTACCATTTTCACTTTTGAGTACTGAGGCTCATAACAGACTGACACTACCTGTTTTGTAGCCATTACTTTTCTGCAGTTATGTCATGACATAACTAAATTTGCTAGGAATGTGTACTAAATGCTGGGTACCTCCTCCTAAAAAACATAAAACACCCATCAACAATTAGAGTCTAAACACTTTAACATAAAAAATACAATGATCCTGATTTGTTACTTGTACATTATTAAAAAAAAACACACTATTTAAAGTGCAGGTGTAGTGACCCAGTCGAGAGTGTGTCCTTCTCTTTAAGCAATCCTGCATTGTGAGTAGTGTTGAGCGATACCTTCCGATATTTGAAAGTATCGGTATCGGATTGTATCGGCCGATATCCGAAAAATATCGGATATCGCCGATACCGATACCCGATACCAATACAAGTCAATGGGACACAAATATCGGAAGTGATCCTGGAATGGTTCCCAGGGTCTGAAGGAGAGGAAACTCTCCTTCAGGCCCTGGGATCCATATTCATGTAAAAAATAAAGAATAAAAATAAAAAAATATGGATATACTCACCCCTCCGGCGGACCCTGAACCTTAGCGGTGTAACCGGCAGCCTCCGTTCCTAAGAATGCAGGGTGAAGGACCTTCGATGACATCGCAGTTTGTGATTGGTCGCGTGACCGAACATGTGACCGCCCACGTGACCAATCACAAGCCGCGACGTCATTGTAGGTCCTTCACTCGCTCATTCTTAGGAACGGAGGCTGCCGGTTGCAGCGGTTACAACCAGGGCGCGTCCTAGGGTGAGTATATCCATATTTTTTTTTTTTATTCTTTATTTTACACATGAATATTCATCCCGATCCCGATTCCCGATATCGCAAAAATATAGGAACTTTGTATCGGAATTCCGATACCGCAAATATTGTCCGATACCCGATACTTGCGGTATCGGAATGCTCAACACTAATTGTGAGTAGCTTCTGTACACTGCAGCTCACGCTCTAACTGCTCCTCTATGTTATCCCCTGCGTTTGTGAGCTGTAATTCTCTATTTCTAGTCAACTCCATTTTAGATGCAATGCATTTCTCGTTTGCTGTGTTCTGGCGCCATCTATGGTGAAAGTGTACAATGACTCATAATTATTGTTTTGTAAGAATCTGAGATGTGAATCCAGTGTCCTATTGGCCATCTCCTAGTCACATCTTTGTCACGATATTGTATGAAATGTAATATGATTTTGTAGCTTTGCTGTGGGCTAAAACCCCCCCTTCTCTCTTTGCTTCTATGTGTGGGAAGCTTTTCTTCTCAATGCTCTGCCCTGCCCCCAAGCCAGGAAGGTTTATTGCGCTTGTAGCGGCACAAATCTCCCTCCAGCTGAAAGTGGTCTGATATCCTTCTCAAAGACATGCGGTTCTTTGTTCTGTTATAGTAAGATATTAGGCCACCGATTTGGGCTAGAAAAATAATAAGTATATATTGCTAACCTCCATCGGTGGATCTATCACCCACTGTAAGCATGAGCCTCTAATTCCAACAGGTAAAAAATACGGATTTCTCCGGAATCGGGCATCCCAACAAGCCCAAATTTAGTACCAATAGAAAGCCAATGGTAAAAGGAGATGAATGAGGGGTGTGCTGGGATTCTGACATGTTCTGGAGCGGAGATACGAGCATTATCAAACTTTGTGTTAAATTTGGTAAATCTGATGAGAGGGGAGGGTCTGGGTAAACCAACCCCTTGTAGTGATGTCACCAAGCTGAGCTATAAGTCTTACCGGAGGAGCTGTTCCTATCCAGACCTCCTGATGCACTGGGACATTTGGGGTTCCGCCTACCAGCATGGTTTTGCCTGAAATGAACTAAGAACATGTGAGTTTTACCTTTCTTATTTAATCCCTGTTATTTTTATAATTGCCCTTGTACATATTTTTCAATTGTCTCATATTGTAACATCTTTATATACCTTTGTAAACACTGCCTTAATCTTTCGGAGTAAAATATTTAAATTACTAGTTTTCGTTCTTCCTGCTCTAAAACAGACCCTAAGTCTTCTGAAGGGAATTACGCTACTGTTTTGGGTTATCTTCGGACCCGTTTAATCGAAGCTGGTGGCAGCATACCATGTGCTGTGCCTTTGGGAGTCGTTGTAGCAACGGCGGCGTTGATAATTATTGTTCCTGCCTGAGTGGGAGTAGTTATATCACCTCGCTGCAGCGTGCCCAATAGCCAGTACATAGCAGGCAGCCTTTCTGGTGACTAATCACCCTAGGTGCAGTACCTAATCTGACCTGAGGGTAAGGGGGTGCCAGAGAGCTGCAAGTTCAAGCGGAACTGTAAAGCAGGATATACATAAATCCCTGCAGTTTGTGTTATATTGAAGAGCAGTGGGATAACTAAAATAAGCCCCTGCTGTAATCTAAGAGGTCAATAACCTTGTGTGTGTTTTTTCATCACATTGTTAGCAGTGGAGGGATAACTAAGATAAGCCCCCTGCAGATGTGATAGCCATCTGTTGGCCTAAAGTCATCCCAATCCGTGACGTAGGGGTGACGGTCACAGTGTGAATCGTGACATACAGTCATGGTCAAAAGTATTGACACTCCTGCAATTCTGTCAAATAATACTCATTTTCTTCCTGAAAATGATTGCAAACACAAATTATTTGATATTATTATCCTAATTTTATTTGTCGTAAATGAAAAAACACAAAAGAGAATGAAGCAAAAAGCAAAACATTGATCATTTCACACAAAACTCCAAAAATGGGCCAGACAAAAGTATTGGCACCCTCAGCCTAATAATTGGTTGCACAACCTTTAGCCAAAATAACTGCGACCAACCTCTTCCGGTAACCATCAATGAGTTTCTTACAATGCTCTGCTGGAATTTTAGACCATTCTTCTTTGGCAAACTGCTCCAGGTCCCTGATATTTGAAGGGTGCCTTCTCCAAACTGCCATTTTTAGATCTCTCCACAGGTGTTCTATGGGATTCAGGTCTGGACTAATTGCTGGCCACCTTAGAAGTCTCCAGTGCTTTCTCTCAAACCATTTTCTAGTGCTTTTTGAAGTGTGTTTTGGGTCATTGTCCTGCTGGAAGACCCATGACCTCTGAGGGAGACCCAGCTTTCTCACACTGGGCTCTACATTATTCTGCAAAATTTGTTGGTAGTCTTCAGACTTCATAATGCCATGCACACGGTCAAGTAGTCCAGTGCCAGAGGCAGCAAAGCAACCCCAAAACATCAGGGAACCTCCACCATGTTTGACTGTAGGGACCATGTTCTTTTCTTTGAATGCCTCTTTTTTTCTCCTGTAAACTCTATGTTGATGCCTTTGCCCAAAAAGCTCTACTTTTGTCTCATCTGACCAGAGAACATTCTTCCAAAACGTTTTAGGCTTTTTCAGGTAAGTTTTGGCAAACTCCAGCCTGGCTTTTTTTATGTCTCGGGGTAAGAAGTGGGGTCTTCCTTGGTCTCCTACCATACAGTCCCTTTTCATTCAGACGCCAACGGATAGTACGGGTTGACACTGTTGTACCCTTGGACTGTAGGGCAGCTTGAACTTGATTGGATGTTAGTCGAGGTTCTTTATCCAACATCTGCACAATCTTGTGTTGAAATCTCTTGTCAATTTTTCTTTTCCGTTCACATCTAGGGAGGTTAGCCACAGTGCCATGGGCTGTAAACTTCTTGATGACACTGCGCACGATAGACACAGGAACATTCAGGTCTTTGGAAATGGACTTGTAGCCTTAAGATTGCTCATGCTTCCTCACAATTTGGTTTCTCAAGTCCTCAGACAGTTCTTTGGTCTTCTTTCTTTTCTCCATGCTCAATGTGGTACACACAAGGACACAGGACAGAGGTTGAGTCAACTTTAATCCATGTCAACTGGCTGCAAGTGTGATTTGGTTATTGCCAACACCTGTTAGATGCCACAGGTAAGTTACAGGTGCTGTTAATTGCACAAATTAGAGAAGCATCACATGATTTTTCGAACAGTGCCAATACTTTTGTTCACCCCCTTTTTTATGTTTGGTGTGGAATTATATCTAATTTGGCTTTAGGACAATTCTTTTTGTGTTTTTTCATTTAAGACAAATTAAATGAAGATAATAATACCAAATAATTTGTGTTTGCAATCATTTTCAGGAAGAAAATGAGTATTATCTGACAGAATTGCAGGGGTGTCAATACTTTTGGCCATGACTGTATTAGTGGCAGTGCGGTGGGATCTTAAAGCATTAGTGATTTGGTTTGAGCAATAATTCCTCACTAAAAACTTGCAGTTCTTGCGAGGACTCTGCACAAATAAGTTTGGAGAACGAACTCAGTGTTTATTAGTCCTGAGACAATTGTGTGTACTGGTAAATATCCCTTCCCTTTCTCTTCATTTTTCTATCCTATCTATTTGGCAACCATGGCTGCGAAAGGAGAAGCCTGGTACGCCCAGCAGAAGGACACTCTTATTGGGGTATGCACGTACCATGGCCTGAACTCCCATGGCAAGTCCAAGGCTCAAATGGTCGCTGAACTGGTGCAATTTGAAGCAGACCAAGCCAGGCCACAGAGCCCAGAGGCCGCAGAAGCCAGCACAAGCGAACATGGTGCTGCAGCAGAGGTCCAACCACTGAATGCCAGCCCTATTAGCAATCAGGGCGAATTGGACCCCCACCTGCTGGCGGTCTTGGAACTACTCCCCGCCGATGACCGTGATGGACGTCAGCAGCTGATCCAGCAATACCAGGAGAGAGTCGAGCGGCAAGCGGAGCGAGAGTACCAGCTGCAGTTAGCCCGACTGCAAATGCAGCGGTCATCTGTTATGACCTGGTGGTTAGGAGCTCCCGGCACGACCTGATAGTTAAACTCCCACAGGACAAGCTCTGTGATGTGGGAGCTCTGCTGACCGCAGGCCCTAATCCTATCACAACAACTAGAAATAGCCGTGGAGCGTTCCTGACTCTCCCTAGACGCCTCTTCACAGCCTAAGAGCTAGCTAGCCCTAGAGATAGAAAATAGAGCCTACCTTGCCTCAGAGAAATTCCCCAAAGGAAAAGGCAGCCCCCCACATATATTGACTGAGAGTAAAGATGAAAGTCACAAACGCAGAAATGAAACCGGTTTCAGCAAAGGGAGGCCAGACTTACTAAACAGACAGAGGATAGGAAAGGTATCTTTGCGGTCAGCACAAAAAACTACAAAAGACCACGCAGAGTGTGCAAAAAGACTTCCGCACCGTTAGTCGGTGGAAGCCACTCTGCATCCCAGAACTTCCAGCTAGCAAGACAAAATCATGATAACCAGCTGGACAAGGAAACAATGAACAATAATAACTATCAGGAACTTAGCTTCTGCTGGAGAAGACAGGTCACCAGAAAGATCCAAGAGCGAACTGAACCAATGCAGGAACATTGACAGCTGGCATGGAGTAACGATCTGAGTGGCGTTAAATAGAGCAGCCAACCAAAGGATAAACCACGTCACCTGTGTAAGGAACCTCAGAAGCAGCAGCTTCACTCACAGCCACCAGAGGGAGTCCATGGACAGAACTCGCCGAAGTACCATTCACGACCACAGGAGGGAGTTCGACAACAGAATTCACAATAGTTGTCCCAGTCCAGCCGTGAGCCCAGCAGCGCTCAGATACCGTAGCCCCGGCCCAAGCACTTTCCTGTGATGGAAAAGGATGGGTACTTGGACACTTTTCTGCGGGCCTTTGAGAAAGCATGCAGACAGTACGGGCTGCTTGGGGACCAATGGGCATGATACCTGACCGCAGGGCTGAGAGGCAAAGCTCTGGAGTCGTTTGCTGCCCTCCCTCAAGAACAAGATGGTGACTATGAGGCCATCAAGCAGGCCCTGATAACAAAGTACCAGCTTACACCTGAGGTTTACGTAGAAAGTTCCGGAACCTCCAACGTGGCCCACATGACAGCTACGGTGATTGTTGTGAATTCTGTGGCTGAATTCACTCCTGTGGTCACAAGTGGTACTGCAGCTTCTGAGCTTCCTCCCTCAGGTGTTCTGGTGAGCTCGTTAACTGCTTCATTACTTAACTCCGCCTGATGCTGCTATCCTTGCTCCTTGTCAATGTTTCAGTGTTGGATCTGAGCTTCTCCTGATTGTTCCTGTGACCTGCTGCTCTGTATAGCTAAGTGCTTTTTGCTTTTTTGTTGCCTTTTTTCTGTCCAGCTTGTCTTTTGTTTTGCTGGAAGCTCTGAGACGCAAAGGGTGTACCGCCGTGCCGTTAGTTCGGCACGGTGGGTTTTTTTTTTGCCCCCTTTGCGTGGTTTTGCTTTAGGGTTTTTTGTAGACTGCAAAGTTCGCTTTACTGTCCTCGCTCTGTCCTAGAATATCGGGCCCCACTTTGCTGAATCTATTTCATCCCTACGTTTTGTCTTTTCATCTTACTCACAGTCATTATATGTGGGGGGCTGCTTTTTCCTTTGGGGAATTTCTCTGGGGCAAGTCAGGCCTATTTTTCTATCTTCAGGCTAGCTAGTTTCTTAGGCTGTGCCGAGTTGCCTAGGTAGTTGTTAGGGGCAATCCACAGCCGCTTTTAGTTGTGTTTAGGATAGGATCAGGTGTGCAGTCTACAGAGTTTCCACGTCTCAGAGCTCGTTCTTGTATTTTTGGGTATTTGTCAGATCACTGTGTGCGCTCTGATCGCTAAGCACTCTGTGTTTCTGGATTGCCTTCATAACACCTGTCATTAGCAAACATAACAGTACAAGGAGCCTCACTAATGATTCTCAATAGAGGGAAAGAAAAAGTTCTGACATCATTTTTTTTTTTCTGCTCTGTGTTCATTTTTTTTTTTCCCCTAGACATTTGGGTGATTCTGGACACAGGTGTGGACATGGATATTCAGGGTCTGTGCTCTTCAATGGATAATCTCGTTATAAATGTACAAAAAATTCAAGATACTATTGATCAGAAATCTATGTTAGAACCAAGAATTCCTATTCCTGATTTGTTTTTTGGAGATAGAACTAAGTTTCTAAGTTTCAAAAATAATTGTAAGCTATTTCTGGCCTTGAAACCTCATTCTTCTGGTAATCCTATTCAACAGGTTTTGATTATTATTTCTTTTTTGCGCGGCGACCCTCAAGACTGGGCATTTTCTCTTGCGCCAGGAGACCCTGCATTGAGTAGTGTCGATGCGTTTTTCCTGGCGCTCGGATTGCTGTACGATGAGCCTAATTCAGTGGATCAGGCTGAGAAAAATTTGCTGGCTTTGTGCCAGGGTCAGGATGATATAGAAGTATATTGTCAGAAATTTAGGAAATGGTCAGTACTCACTCAGTGGAATGAATCTGCGCTGGCAGCTTTGTTCAGAAAGGGTCTCTCTGAGGCTCTTAAGGATGTCATGGTGGGATTTCCTATGAATGAGTCTTTGTCTTTGGCCATTCAGATCGGTCGACGCTTGCGCGAGCGTAAATCTGTGCACCATTTGGCGGTACTGCTTGAGGTTAAACCTGAGCCTATGCAGTGCGATAGGACTATGACTAGAGTTGAACGGCAGGAATACAGACGTCTGAATGGTCTGTGTTTCTACTGTGGTGATTCCACTCATGCTATTTCTGATTGTCCTAAGCGCACTAAGCGGTCCGCTAGGTCTGCCGTCATTGGTACTGTACAGTCCAAATTCCTTCTGTCCATTACCTTGATATGCTCTTTGTCGTCGTTTTCTGTCATGGCGTTTGTGGATTCGGGCGCTGCCCTGAATCTGATGGATTTGGATTATGCTAAACGTTGTGGGTTTTTCTTGGAGCCTTTGCGGTGTCCTATTCCATTGAGAGGAATTGATGCTACACCTTTGGCCAAGAATAAACCTCAATACTGGGCCCAGCTGACCATGTGCATGGCTCCTGCACATCAGGAAGTTATTCGCTTTCTGGTGTTGCATAATCTGCATGATGTGGTCGTGTTGGGGTTGCCATGGCTACAAACCCATAATCCAGTATTGGATTGGAATTCCATGTCGGTATCCAGCTGGGGTTGTCAGGGGGTACATGGTGATGTTCCATTTTTGTCGATTTCGTCATCCACCCCTTCTGAGGTCCCAGAGTTCTTGTCTGATTATCAGGATGTATTTGAAGAGCCCAAGTCCGATGCTCTACCTCCGCATAGGGATTGTGATTGTGCTATCAATTTGATTCCTGGTAGTAAATTCCCTAAAGGTCGATTATTTAATTTATCCGTGCCCGAACACGCCGCTATGCGCAGTTATGTGAAGGAATCCCTGGAGAAGGGACATATTCGCCCATCGTCATCACCACTGGGAGCAGGGTTCTTCTTTGTAGCCAAGAAGGATGGTTCGCTGAGACCGTGTATTGATTACCGCCTTCTTAATAAGATCACTGTTAAATTTCAGTATCCCTTGCCATTGTTATCTGACTTGTTTGCTCGGATTAAGGGGGCTAGTTGGTTCACTAAGATAGATCTTCGTGGTGCGTATAATCTGGTGAGAATCAGGCAAGGAGATGAATGGAAAACTGCATTCAATACGCCCGAGGGTCATTTTGAGTATCTAGTGATGCCGTTCGGACTTGCCAATGCTCCATCTGTGTTTCAGTCTTTTATGCATGACATCTTCCGTGAGTATCTGGATAAATTCCTGATTGTTTACTTGGATGACATTTTGATCTTCTCAGATGATTGGGAGTCTCATGTGAAGCAGGACAGAATGGTTTTTCAGGTCCTGCGTGCTAACTCTTTGTTTGTGAAGGGATCAAAGTGTCTCTTCGGTGTGCAGAAAGTTTCATTTTTGGGGTTCATCTTTACCCCTTCTACTATCGAGATGGATCCAGTTAAGGTCCAAGCCATCCAGGATTGGATTCAGCCGACATCTCTGAAAAGTCTGCAAAAGTTCCTGGGCTTTGCTAATTTTTATCGTCGCTTCATCTGTAATTTTTCTATCATTGCCAAACCATTGACCGATTTGACCAAGAAGGGTGCTGATTTGGTTAATTGGTCTTCTGCTGCTGTGGAAGCTTTTCAGGAGTTGAAGCGTCGTTTTTGTTCTGCCCCTGTGTTGTGTCAGCCAGATGTTTCTCTTCCGTTCCAGGTCGAGGTTGATGCTTCTGAGATTGGAGCAGGGGTGGTTTTGTCACAGAGAGGTTCTGATTGCTCAGTGATGAAACCATGTGCTTTCTTTTCCAGGAAGTTTTCGCCCGCTGAGCGTAATTATGATGTGGGCAATCGAGAGTTGCTGGCCATGAAGTGGGCATTCGAGGAGTGGCGTCATTGGCTTGAAGGAGCTAAGCATCGCGTGGTGGTATTGACTGATCATAAGAACTTGACTTATCTCGAGTCTGCCAAGCGCTTGAATCCTAGACAGGCCCGTTGGTCGTTATTTTTTGCCCGCTTCGACTTTGTGATTTCGTACCTTCCGGGCTCTAAAAATGTGAAGGCGGATGCTCTGTCTAGGAGTTTTGTGCCCGACTCTCCGGGTTTATCTGAGCCAGCGGGTATCCTCAAGGAAGGAGTCATTGTGTCTGCCATCTCCCCTGATTTGCGGCGGGTGCTGCAAAAATTTCAGGCGAATAAACCTGATCGTTGTCCAGCAGAGAAACTGTTCGTCCCTGATAGGTGGACTAATAAACTTATCTCTGAACTTCATTGTTCGGTGTTGGCTGGTCATCCTGGAATCTTTGGTACCAGAGAGTTAGTGGCTAGATCCTTCTGGTGGCCATCTCTGTCACGGGATGTACGTACTTTTGTGCAGTCCTGTGGGATTTGTGCTAGGGCTAAGCCCTGCTGTTCTCGTGCCAGTGGGTTGCTTTTGCCCTTGCCGGTCCCAAAGAGGCCTTGGACACATATTTCGATGGATTTCATTTCTGACCTTCCCGTTTCTCAAAAGATGTCAGTCATTTGGGTGGTCTGTGATCGCTTTTCTAAAATGGTCCATCTGGTGCCCTTGGCTAAATTGACTTCCTCCTCTGATTTGGTACCTTTGTTCTTTCAGCATGTGGTTCGGTTGCATGGCATTCCTGAGAATATTGTTTCTGACAGAGGTTCCCAGTTTGTTTCAAGGTTTTGGCGAGCCTTTTGTGGTAGGATGGGCATTGACCTATCCTTTTCCTCGGCTTTCCATCCTCAGACTAATGGCCAGACCGAACGAACCAATCAGACCTTGGAAACATATCTGAGATGTTTTGTTTCTGCAGACCAGGATGATTGGGTGTCCTTTTTGCCGTTGGCTGAGTTCGCCCTTAATAATCGGGCCAGCTCGGCTACCTTGGTTTCTCCATTTTTTTGCAATTCTGGGTTCCATCCTCGTTTCTCTTCAGGACAGGTTGAGTCTTCGGACTGTCCTGGTGTGGATTCTGTGGTGGATAGGTTGCAGCAGATCTGGACTCAGGTAGTGGACAATTTGATCTTGTCCCAGGAGAAAGCTCAACTTTTCGCTAATCGCAGACGCCGTGTGGGTCCCCGACTTCGTGTTGGGGATCTGGTTTGGTTATCTTCTCGTCATATTCCTATGAAGGTTTCCTCTCCTAAATTTAAACCTCGTTTTATTGGTCCGTATAGGATTTCTGGCGTTCTCAATCCTGTGTCTTTTCGTTTGACCCTCCCAGACTCCTTTTCCATACATAATGTATTCCATAGGTCGTTGTTGCGGAGATACGTGGCACCTATGGTTCCATCTGTTGAGCCTCCTGCCCCGGTTTTGGTGGAGGGGGAATTGGAGTATATTGTGGAGAAGATATTGGATTCTCGTGTTTCTAGACGGAAACTCCAGTATCTGGTTAAATGGAAGGGTTATGCTCAGGAAGATAATTCCTGGGTTTTTGCCTCTGATGTTCATGCTTCCGATCTTGTTCGTGCCTTTCATGCGGCTCATCCTGGTCGGCCTGGGGGCTCTGGTGAGGGTTCGGTGACCCCTCCTCAAGGGGGGGGTACTGTTGTGAATTCTGTGGCTGAATTCACTCCTGTGGTCACAAGTGGTACTGCAGCTTCTGAGCTTCCTCCCTCAGGTGTTCTGGTGAGCTCGTTAACTGCTTCATTACTTAACTCCGCCTGATGCTGCTATCCTTGCTCCTTGTCAATGTTTCAGTGTTGGATCTGAGCTTCTCCTGATTGTTCCTGTGACCTGCTGCTCTGTATAGCTAAGTGCTTTTTGCTTTTTTGTTGCCTTTTTTCTGTCCAGCTTGTCTTTTGTTTTGTTGGAAGCTCTGAGACGCAAAGGGTGTACCGCCGTGCCGTTAGTTCGGCACGGTGGGTTTTTTTTTTGCCCCCTTTGCGTGGTTTTGCTTTAGGGTTTTTTGTAGACTGCAAAGTTCGCTTTACTGTCCTCGCTCTGTCCTAGAATATCGGGCCCCACTTTGCTGAATCTATTTCATCCCTACGTTTTGTCTTTTCATCTTACTCACAGTTATTATATGTGGGGGGCTGCTTTTTCCTTTGGGGAATTTCTCTGGGGCAAGTCAGGCCTATTTTTCTATCTTCAGGCTAGCTAGTTTCTTAGGCTGTGCCGAGTTGCCTAGGTAGTTGTTAGGCGCAATCCACAGCCGCTTTCAGTTGTG
Organism: Ranitomeya imitator; assembly: GCF_032444005.1. Lineage (NCBI taxonomy): Eukaryota > Metazoa > Chordata > Amphibia > Anura > Dendrobatidae > Ranitomeya > Ranitomeya imitator. The sequence goes on from NC_091282.1 coordinate 543,482,618, forward strand.
TTTAGGATAGGATCAGGTGTGCAGTCTACAGAGTTTCCACGTCTCAGAGCTCGTTCTTGTATTTTTGGGTATTTGTCAGATCACTGTGTGCGCTCTGATCGCTAAGCACTCTGTGTTTCTGGATTGCCTTCATAACACCTGTCATTAGCAAACATAACAGGTGATGTGGTGCATGGGGTCAGGACCCACTTTAACCAGTGGATCCAAGGACTGTCAGTGACCACCATTGAGCAGCTGGGAGACCTGATGATCAAAGACCAGTTCTTACATCTTTGCCCAACAGTTTGTGATGGACAGAGAACCCAAAGACGTGACGAAAGCAGCGCAGATTGCCGATGCCTATGTGGCCAACCGTAGATCAGAAGTGCGGAAGCCAGTCACCACCAGCTGAAGAGGGGGTAAGCCTGCAACCAACGCCAGTACCCCTGCCAGCCAACACACCCGAGGTCTGGCCCCGTGGCCAACAGCACCAGACCTACCAAGGAACCTCGCCAGTGTTTCTCCTGCAAGCGGACTGGTCATATCAGTCCCCACTATCCAGACAAGCAGAAGAACCCCCCAGCCAAGGCCCCAGGGCTTAATGCAGCAGTTCTTTTGGTGGGTGGTGTGGTTGGGAGGGTGTGTAACAACGTACAGCACATCACCGTGGGAGGCCATATTGCTACAGGCCTCAAGAACACCGGGGCTGAAAGAAACCCTCATCAGACCCAAACTGGCAGCCCCTGAAGAAATCATTCCGGGGAAAACCCTAACTGTTACTGGGATTGGGGGCACCAGCTGTCCCTTGCCAATGGCCCAGGTTTATATTGATTGGGGTGCCGGGAGCGGGGTGAACGAAGTGGGGCTGTCTGATAATTTGCCCACTGATATTTTGTTGGGGACTGATTTGGGGAGGATGGTGCATACTACGTTCCTGACACCCCTCCCCAATCTGCTAATGATTGTAACGTTAACGATGATGATGATGATGGGAAATCGCATGTGTTACCTGACCATGCTTTATCTTGTAATGATGCATCTGATAACCATTTTTCCCTAGGATTGATGGTGAAAATGTTGTACCTGTGCCAACTGAACCTGATAACCATTTTTATGCAAAGGTTAATGTGTCCATAGGTACAGGCGTGCTCAGCCACATCGCTCTGCGGAGTGAGATGGCTGAGGAACCCCTAGCATGGGCAAGTGTCAGTGCTACAGGAAATGGGGAGAAGCATGGGAACCATGAAATTGACCAGTGCCACAGAGGAAGTTAACAGGACCATAAGTAGCACTGCCCCTGGAGTGTTGGGGTGGATGGGGAGGTAGAGCCCACAGCAGCGTTGGCTGATGGGTCTGCAGAAATCCCCAGAGAGACAGCCTATGTAGCTGCTGTCACCCGCAGTCAGAGTGCCCGGAACGCAGAGAACTGTCTGCCTTCCGGACCCTCCTCAGTCATCATTGTGACTGAACCAGAGGTGGACCCAGAGCAGGTCCCAGAGGGTTCCCGTGGGGAAGGGACCCTGACATCGCTTCTGGCTTCCCCTAGCCAGGAGTTTCAGGCCGCTCTGTGCGCAGATGCGAGCCTAGAGAGTTTGAGACAACTTGCCGAGACGCCCACCTCCGTGACTGAGAAGGAGAGGGTGTTCTGGGAACAAGGAAGGTTGTACCGGGAGACAGTACCCGGAGAATCACAAAAGGAGTGGTTGAGGGAAAGACAGCTGGTCGTCCCGCAGCATTTCCGAGGTGAGTTGTTACGGATTGCCCATGAGATCCCACTAGCTGGACACTTGGGGATCAGCAAAACAAAGACCCGGCTGTCTCAACACTTCTATTGGCCTAAGATGGGGACAGATGTGTCAAACTACTGCCGCTCCTGTACCACCTGTCAAAGAGTGGGGAAGGCGGGGCCTGCTCTTAAGGCACCCCTGATCCCTTTGCCAGTGATAGAGGAGCCTTTCCAGAGGATCGCGGTGGACATTGTGGGCCCGCTAGCCGTCCCCAGCAGCTCTGGAAAGCAATACATCCTTACTGTGGTAGACTACGCTACCCGTTACCCAGAGGCAGTAGCTCTGTCGTCAACTAGGGCAGATAAGGTGGCGGATGCCTTGTTGGCTATCTTTTCACGTGTAGGATTTCCCAGGGAGATGCTTACTGATCAAGGGACCCAATTCATGTCTCGCCTAATGGAGGCTCTCTGTAAGAGAATGCAGGTGAAGCACCTGGTATCGAGTGCGTATCACCCACAGACTAATGGATTGTGTGAACGCTTCAATGGTACCCTCAAACAGATGCTATGCATGCTGGTTGAGACCCAAGGGCACGACTGGGAGTGGTACCTCCCCCACCTGCTATTCGCTTACCGAGAGGTTCCGCAGGCCTCGACAGAGTTCTCACCCTTCGAGCTCCTGTACGGCAGGCAAGTCCGGGGACCCTTTGGGTTGGTCAGAGAATCCTGGGAAGAGGAGACGAACCCTTCTGAAGTGTCCATAGTGGAGTATGTCATGCGCTTCCGTGACAAGATGCAGACCTTGACGCAGTTGGTGCATGACAACATGACGCAGGCTCAGGCTGACCAGAAGCACTGGTACGACCAGAATGCCCAGGAGCGGAACTACCACATGGGTCAAAAGGTGTGGGTGCTGGTCCCTGTGCCAACGGATAAGCTTCAGGCAGCCTGGGAGGGCCCGTACGTTGTCCACCAATAGCTCAACCCGGTCACCTACATGGTCACGCTTGACCATGCTCGGGGTAGGCGAAAGGCCTTTCACGTCAATATGATGAAGGCTCATCACGAACATGAACCTTTCGTCCTACCGGTCTGCAGCTTGCCCAAAGAAAGGGAGGAAGACACCCTCCTCGACATGCTGGCCAAAGCCAAGGCCAGTGGGTCCACCGAGGATGTGGAGGTAAGCGCCTCACTAACAGAACCCCAGCGGTCGCAGTTGCGGACCAAGCTGGAACCCTTCCGGGCCATGTTCTCCAACCGACCTGGAAGGACTGAGTTAGCAGTCCACGAGGTGGACACCGGGAATCATGCCCCACTACTGTGAACACCCTATCAAATCTCCGTCCAGGTGCAGCAGGTTATGCACCAGGAGATCGATGAGATGTTACAGCTGGGGGTGATTCGAGGGTCAAAGAGCGTGTCACGCCATCACAGCCTCTGACGCGCACCCAATGCCACGCATTGAAGAGCTGCTTGAGAGGTTAGCTGGCGCAAAATACCTGACAATAATGGATCTGAGTCGAGGATACTGGCAGATTCCCCTGAGCCCCGAGGCGCAGGAGAAGTCCGCCTTTATCACACCCTTTGGACTGTACGAGTCCACGGTCATGCCCTTCGGCATGAAGAATGCCCATGCCACTTTCCAGTGGATGGTCAACCTCCTGCTTCAGGGACTGGAAAAGTACGCAGTGGCATACTTGGATGACATTGCCATCTTCAGTTCCTCCTGGGAGAAACACCTGCAGCATCTCGAGGAGGTGCTCAGGTGAATTCACCGAGCTGGACTGACTATCAAGCCGGGAAAGTGCCAGATGGGCATGAGTGAGGTCCACTACCTGGGGCACCGGGTAGGCGGGGGCACCCTGAAGCCAGAGCCTGAGAAGATGGGAGTGATCGTGAACTCGCCCACCCCCAGAACCAAGAAACAGGTAATGTCCTTCCTGGGCACTGCAGGGTACTATTGGCGCTTCGTACAGCACTATAGTAGCCTGGCAAAACCTTTGATGGACCTCACCAGGAAGAAGCTACCCCACATCATCAACTGGACTGATGGCTGTGAGGGGGCCTTCCAGGCTTTGAAAACAGCACTGTGCAACGCCCCTGTGTTGAAAGCAGTCGACAGCCGTCGACCGTTCTTGGTGCAGACCGACGTCAGCGAGTTTGGCCTCGGTGCTGTGCTCAGCCAGGTTGACTCGGAGGACCAAGAGCACCCCGTGTTGTACCTGAGCCAGAAACTTCTGCCGAAGGAAGTGGCCTACTTCACTATCGAGGAGTGCCTGGCCATAGTCTGGGCCCTGCAGCACTTGCAGCCCTACTTGTACGGTCGCACCTTCACTGTGGTGATCGACCACAACCCTCTGCTCTGGCTAAATGCCATGTGTGGAACCAACAGCAGGTTGCTATGCTGGAGCCTTGCCCTTCAGCAGTTTGACTTCACCATTGAACACAAAACGGGCAGGGAGCATGGCAATGCAGATGGACTGTCCCGCCAGGGTGAACCTACTGAGGTGCGCTTGGAGGCATACCGAGGGGTTCTGCCTCCGTAGCGCACACCAAAAGGGGGAGGTGTCACGATATTGTATAAAATATAATATGATTTTGTAGCTTTGCTGTGGGCTAACCCCCCCTTCTCTTTGCTTCTATGTGTGTGTGTGAAGCTTTTCTTCTCAATGCTCTGCCCTGCCCCCAAGCCAGGAAGGTTTATTGCACTTGTAGCAGCACAAATCTCCCTCCAGCTGAAACTGGTCTTATATCCTTCTCAAAGACATGCGGTTCTTTGTTCTGTTATTGTAAGATATTGGGCCACCAATTTGGGCTAGAAAAAAAAAAGTATATATTGCTAACCTCCATCGGCGGATCTATCAGCCACTGTAAGAGTGAGCCTCTAATTCCAACAGGTAAAAAATACGGATTTCTCCAGAACCGGGCATCCCAACGAGCCCGAATTTAGTACCAATAGAAAGCCAATGGTGAAAGGAGATGAATGAGGGGTGTGCTGGGATTCTGACATGTTCTGGAGCGGAGATACAAGCATTATCAAACTTTGTGTTAAATTTGGTAAATCTGATGAGAGGGGAGGGTCTGGGTAAACCAACCCCTTTTAGTGATGTCACCAGGCTGAGCTATAAGTGTTATGCCAGGCACCCAGCAGTGAGGCTTACTGGAGGAGCTGTTCCTATCCACACCTCCTGATGCACTGGGACATTTGGGGTTCCGCCTACCAGCATGGTTTTGCCTGAAATGAACTGAGAACATGTGAGTTTTAACTTTCTTATTTAATCCCTGTTATTTTTATAATTACCTTTGTACATATTTTTAAATTGTCTCATATTGTAACATCTTTATATACCTTTGTAAACACTGCCTTAATCTTTCGGAGTAAAATATTGAAATTACTAGTTTTCGTTCTTCCTGCTCTAAAACAGACCCTAAGTCTTCTGAAGGGAATTACGCTACTGTTTTGGGTTATCTTCGGACCCGTTTAATCGAAGCTGGTGGCAGCATACCATGTGCTGTGCCTTTGGGAGTCGTAGCGACGGCGGCATTGATAATTATTGTTCCTGCCTGAGTGGGAGTAGTTATATCACCTCGCTGCAGCGTGCCCAATAGCCAGTACATAGCAGGCAGCCTTTCTGGTGACTAATCACCCTAGGTGCAGTACCTAATCTGACCTGAGGGTAAGGGGGTGCCAGAGAGCTGCAAGTTCAAGCAGAACTGTAAAGCAGGATATACATAAATCCCTGCAGTTTGTGTTATATTGAAGAGCAGTGGGATAACTAAAATAAGCCCCTGCTGTGAACTAAGAGGTCAATAGCCTTGTGTGTGTTTTTTCATCACATTGTTAGCAGTGGAGGGATACCTAAGATAAGCCCCCTGCACATGTGATAGCCGTTTGTTGGCCTAAAGTCACCCGATCCGTGACGTAGGGGTGACGGTCACCGTGTGAATCGTGACAATGGTTAAAAGGAGTAGCTGTTTTCCAGGCAAGTCTAGAATGTTCTTTAGTCTGATGGATGCCCTCAGGGAGAGCAGAACACACTTGGAAGCTGTTTTTACTACAAGATCTCCTGCAAGCTTAAGAGCCTGAGTTCCCTCTAAAACCTCTACAGACATCATTCTAAAGTCTTTCTGACTGGAATCACCTCAGTTTTTTTTTACATTCACCTATAAGTGACATCATTCTAAAGTCTTTCTGACTGGAATCACCTTAGTTTTTTGCATTCATCTATTAGTACTTGTGCACGTGCCGTGACACACTGTGAAGTTAACCCAAAGTACAGGTCTGTAACCTCTAATTGTCTTTTGGTAGTTTACAGAAGGAAGTAGATGCAGCACTGTCCAGTGCTCTTAGATGCTGAGATGTGATTGGGGTCTGGAGCTTTAAGTGTGAACTGTAATTGCCGTGGACTACACATGAGAGACTGTTCCTTATTTGTTCCAATTATAATTCCCGTTCCTACTGAAGTAAAAGCAACTGTTATACCCAAGACCTGTGTGTCATAATTCCTTCGGCTGCGGACACCGTGTGGGGGTGGATAGCCTGGTCATTACACAGGCTGTGGAAAAAGACAGAAAACTCTCTATAATAATCCAGAACCTGGAAGAAATTGGTCCAGCAATCCACCAGCAAAGTAGGGTAAGGCCAGATTCAGATTGCTATAATAAAAAAAAGTTCCAGTCGCATTTGCAAATTGCGAAGATGACTGACTCATTTTTGCTCATCCACATTGGGAATGGCTGCCAGATCAGCCTCAACATTGCATGTAATATATGTATTAACAGAAGTCTAATGGCTCAATCAGACTTACGATTTTCGCGATCGTGTGCTATACATGTTTTTATCCAATTTTAATCAGAGGGTCCGATCAAAATTGGCAATGCAGGTCAATAGGTTTGTGAAAAATCTGACTGCACTTGGATGACATTTTCACAGACTGTCAGAATGGAAAAGGTGGAGAAACATTTTTTTAATTTCTCCACTTTTGAGAAAATGAATGTCTCTCTGATCAAAGTCTGATCAGAATAATCGGTCTGTTTCTCTCATACGTGGAAAAATCAGACGTGTGAATCAGCTCTTAACTTGATAGGAACAGAGCTTTACTAAAGATAACTCACTACCCAAAACATTTACTAAAGTGAAGTTGCAGGCTGGTGGCAGGCTAGGAAAGTGTGTGAGTGTTTTACTTTAATACCTGATCAAATTTTCTCTGGCACATCTAACTCCTGGCATTGCGGGAACCTGCCCTGTACACTATCACACCGCAGCGGTGGTGCCACCTCCACAGGCCACACAAAGACTAGCTACCATTGGCTAATATATTAAGAGCTGTTAAGGCCCATGCCCACATGATATCTGCATGGGCAACTGAAGGGGGAATGGGAAATACTGTGTGTGTGCTCATCTGATAGGGAGATGGGCACTCCTTGAACTCAATGGTGGGCAGTAACCCTTAGCTCACTGACATAGTAGTAGACCTCAATACTTGTCCTGATTTGATGGATGCTGAGGTCAAACCTGAAAAATGTCTTTCAAATTCCAAGTCTAGTGGTGAGCGAATACATTCGGCACTATTCGTTACTCGCACAAAGAGTATGGTATTGGGGCTATTCGCTACTCGGCAAGTATTTAGGTATTCGCCTCAGTATATTCCAGTGACCTGCCCAGCATGTTTGCTGCTTTATTTGCAGCCAATGAACATGCTGGGCTGGCTTGCCAATCTTAGTAATGTTTTGGTATGGCATTACTGTGATTGGCTGGCCTTCCAGCATCATAGGGGATATTTATTGCTTATAGGATAGGAGATTATAGTGAGCATTATTCATTACAAAAAGCTCTTTTAAGAGCTGAAGATTGTAATGATTAGTTGTTTGTTAGGTGGGGATTTAGTACGGAGAGATTTAATAGGAGGGAGAGTGAAAGGCAGGCACCTGGGTGTTATCATCATTGCAAGTACATGCTGCAGATCTCTGCTATTTTCCACTGTATTGTATAGTAGTTAGTAATGGGAACAGACTGTGGGATTAGGGTGAAATAGGGAGGGTTTCATCCACTACCAAAATATAAAAATCAGCTATTTGTAGAGGGAAATAATATTAGGTAGTAACAGCATATACAAAACCGTTTTTTGGGAGCTACATAATATTTCTAGCAGCCTATAATTTTTTTTATAGAAAATTAATATTCCTCAGTGCCAGCATATAGCAACATCCATTTTAAAATCTAATTGCTAAATGATATTCCTCGTCTATTGCCTAATATTTGTCTAGCAGTTGTGCGACTGGCGCAAAACCTCTTGAGATATGTAAAAGAGACTATTTACCATTAATTTCCCTGAGTGTGTTGTTGGTGTGTCTCATAAAGGCGGAAAAATCCCCCCCAAAAATCTATTTGATTAAAAAATAACGTGTTGTTATCTAGCAGTTGTGCGACTGGTGCAATCCAGGTAGAGATAATTTTGTGTGACATTTTAGAAGGGGCAATAATCTTCATTACTTCTCATCTGGAGTGTGTCAGCAAGGCTATCTAAAAAAAACCATAATTTTCTATTGGTTTAAAAAATAGCATATCTATATCTAGCAGTTATGCGACTGGCGCAGAGCCTGTAGAGATACGCAAACGTTGACTATTTACCTATAATTTGTGTCATTCTGCTGTTTCCATGTATAACCCCTTTCTGCCATATGACGTACTATCCCGTCGATGTGGGGTGGGCACGTATGCCCACCGACGGGATAGTACGTCATATGCGATCGGCAGCGCTCACGGGGGGAGCGCGGCCGGGTGTCAGCTCCCTATCGCAGCTGACATCCGGCACTATGTGCCAGGAGAGGTCACGGACCACCCCCGGCACATTAACCCCTGGCACACCGCGATCAAACATGATCGCGGTGTTCCGGTGGTGCAGGGAAGCATCGCGCAGTGAGGGGGCTCCCTGCGGGCTTCCCTGAGCCCCCTGCAGCAACGCGATGTGATCGCGTTGCTGCGAGGGTCTCCCTACCTCCCTCCCTGCTCCAGGCCCAAATCCAAAATGGCCACGGCATCCGGGTCCTGCAGGGAGGGAGGTAGCTTCACAGCGACTGCTCAGAGCAGGCACTGTGAAGCCTGCAGCACTGTAAGTCAGATCGGTGATCTGACAGAGTGCTATGATCATTGATCTGTGATGTCCCCCCCTGGGACAAAGTAAAAAAGTAAAAAAAAAAAATTTCCAAATGTGTAAAAAAAAAAAAAAAAATTCCTAAATAATGAAAAAAAAAATTTAATTCCCATAAATACATTTCTTTATCTAAATAAAAAAACAAAACAATAAAAGTACACATATTTAGTATCGCTGCGTCCGTAACGACCCGACCTATAAAACTGGCCCACTAGTTGACCCCTTCAGTAAACACCGTAAGAAAAAAAAAAAAACGAGGCAAAAAGCAATGCTTTATTATCATACCGCCGAACAAAAAGTGGAATAACACACGATCAAAAAGACGCATATAAACAACCATGGTACCGCTGAAAACGGCATCTTGTCCCGCAAAAAACGAGCCACTATACAGCATCATCAGCAAAAAAATGAAAAAGTTATAGTCCTGAGAATAAAGCAATGCAAAAATAATTATTTTTTGTATAAAATAGTTTTTATCGTATAAAAGCGCCAAAACATAAAAAAATGATATAAATGAGGTGTTGCTGTAATCGTACTGACCCGAAGAATAAAACTGCTTTATCAATTTTACCAAACGTGGAACGGTATAAACGCCTCCCCCAAAAGAAATTCATGAATAGCTGGTTTTTGGTCATTCTGCCTCACAAAAATTGGAATAAAAAGCGATCAAAAAATGTCAAGTGCCCAAAAATGTTACCAATAAAAACGTCAGCTCGTCCCGCAAAAACTAGACCTCACATGACTCTGTGGACCAAAATATGGAAAAATTATAGCTCTCAAAATATTTTTTGCAATAAAAAGCGTCTTTTAGTGTGTGACGGCTGCCAATCATAAAAATCCACTAAAAAACCCGCTATAAAAGTAAATCAATCCCCCTTCATCACCCCCTTAGTTAGGGAAAAATTAAAAAAATGTATTTATTTCCATTTTCCCATTAGGGTTAGGGCTAGGGCTAGGGTTAGGATTGGGGCTAGGGTTAAGGCTACAGTTAGGGTTGGGGCTATAGTTAGGGTTAGGGTTGGGGCTAAAGTTACGGTTAGGGTTTAGATTACATTTACGGTTGGGAATAGGGTTGGAATTAGGGTCAGGGGTGTGTTTGGATTAGGGTTTCAGTTATAATTTGGGGGGTTTCCACTGTTTAGGCACATCAGGGGCTCCCCAAACGCGACATGGCGTCCGATCTCAATTCCAGCCAATTCTGCGTTGAAAAAGTAAAACATTGCTCCTTCCCTTCCGAGCTCTCCCGTGTGCCCAAACAAGGGTTTACCCCAACATATGGGGTATCAGCGTACTCAGGAGAAATTGGACCCCAAAAGTTGTTGTCCTATTTGTCCTGTTACCCTTGGGAAAATACAAAACTGGGGGATAAAAAATAATTTTTGTGGGAAAAAAAATATTTTTTATTTTCACGGCCCTGCGTTATAAACTGTAGTGAAACACCTGGGGGCTCAAAGTTCTCACAACACATCTAGATAAGTTCCTTGGGGGGTCTAGTTTCCAATACGGTGTCACTTGTGGGGGGTTTCTACTGTTTAGGTACATTAGGGGCTCTGCAAACGCAATGTGACGCCTGCAGACCATTCCATCTAAGTCTGCATTCCAAATGGCGCTCCTTCCTTTCTGAGCCCTCCCACGCGTCCAAACGGTGGTTCCCCCCCCACATATAGGGTATCAGCGCACTCAGGACACATTGGACAACAAATTTTGGGGTCCAATTTCTCTTGTTACCCTCGGGAAAATACAAAACTAGGGGCTAAAATATAATTTTTGTGGGAAAAAATGTTTGTTTTATTTTTACGGCTCTACATTATAAACTTCTGTGAAGCACTTGGTGGGTCAAAGTTCTCACCACACATCTAGATAAGTTCCTTAGGGGGTCTTCTTTCCAAAATGGTGTTACTTGTGGGGGGTTTCAATGTTTAGGCAGATCAGTGGCTCTCCAAACGCAACATGGCGTCCCATCTCAATTCCTGTCAATTTTGCATTGAAAAGTCAAATGGCGCTCCTTCGCTTCCGAGCTCTGTCATGCGCCCAAACAGTGGTTTACCCCCACATATGGGGTATCGGTGTACTCAGGACAAAGTGTACAACTTTTGGGGTCCATTTTCTCCTGTTACCCTTGGTAAGATAAAACAAATTGGAGCTGAAGTAAATTTTTTGTGAAAAAAAGTTAAATGTTCATTTTTATTTAAACATTCCAAAAATTCCTGTGAAGCACCAGAAGGGTTAATAAACTTCTTGAATATGGTTTTGAGCACCTTGAGGGGTGCAGTTTTTAGAATGGTGTCACACTTGGGTATTTTCTATCATATAGACCCCTCAAAATGACTTCAAATGAGATGTGGTCCCTAAAAAAAATTGGTGTTGTAAAAATGAGAAATTGCTGGTCAATTTTAACCCTTATAACTCCATAACGAAAAAAAATTTTGGTTCCAAAATTGTGCTGATGTAAAGTAGACATGTGGGAAATGTTACTTATTAACTATTTTGTGTGACATATCTCTGTGATTTAATTGCATAAAAATTCAAATTTGGAAAATTGCAAAATTTTCAACATTTTTGCCAAATTTCCGTTTTTTTCACAAATAAACGCAGGTAATATCAAATAAATTTTACCACTATCATGAAGAACAATATGTCACGAGAAAACAATGTCAGAATCACTGGGATCCGTTGAAGCGTTCCAGAGTTATAACCTCATAAAGGGCAGTGGTCAGAATTGTAAAAATTGGCCCGGTCATTAACGTGCAAACCACCCTTGGGGGTAAAGGGGATAATCAAGCTGCGATCTAAAAAAAATAGCCACACATTGCTAGATACAGTGAATTTGTACGTAAGACGTTTGTAAGGGTACTTATGCATATGAAATAAGAAAATACTGGCTTTATTTTCACAACACATTCAAGATGAGAAAGGGTAATATTAAAGGACATGGATGTGGTGGTGCCCACCAAGGCCGTGTGACAGATCATAAGGTGACTGGATCTCGTTCTAGCTTCCTGTCAAAATTAGCTCTATACCACTAACAACCGCAGACAAGTGTTAGGATGTTGTGGGTTGGATGGCAGACAAAGGCTTCATTGTGTTGACAAGCAGCACCAAGAAGTCTTCCACACAGTCCAGTCTCAGTAGCCAAGAGTCTGGGCCTCAGAATCCTCAACCTGGTCCTCCTTCCTCCCAGCATCAAAAGTCCCAGGAGACACATGACCCCAATGCTGGCCACTCTGAGGAACTGTTTAAATTCCCTTCTAATTTGTCAGGCCTCTTTTAAAAACATACCCTGACTTTCCTGACCTACTTGCCAAGGTACCCTGTGTCAGTGCACAGTTCTGAAAGTCATCTCAGGCTTATGCCTGTCTAGCTTCACTGCAGCAGCGCTTTAATTTGCCTCGTCACCGAATGATTTGTGACCTGCTCACACGCTGGAATTCGACCTTCCATAAGTTGGCAAGGCTTAGTGAGCAGCAGAGGACAGTCTCTGAATTCCAGCTTCTCAATGCCCGTCAGATTAACACTCAACCCCCCATACAAAACAACTGCTGAGTGGGTGTGGATCGCTGACCTGTGTGAGGTTCTTCAAAACTTATATTACTGCACAAAGATGGTGAACGTTGATGATGCTATTATGAGCGTAACCATCTTGCTGCTCTGTCTATTAAAACGTTCGCTGCAGAATCTCAAAGAGAAAGCTTTAAATGTCGAGCAGGTGGCTATTGTGCAAGATTGTACAGTGGCTGATACCACACAGCCCAGCCTCATACAGTATTCTCAGGCCACATTGGGTGATGAAAAGGAACAGGAGGAGGAAGAGGAGTTTTTGCTCTGTGCTACAGAGGTGACTCCCAATCCCAGCTTCATGCCTGTCCAGCATGGATGGCCTGAAGAGGAGGAGGAGGAGGCTAACCATCCTATTCTCCTCACGATGCATAATGTTCTTCCTGGTGTGGACACTGAACATTTGACTCTTTGTAGTCTGCCACACATGGCAGAGTTCATGTCCAGATGCCTTTCCCAAGACTGTCGCGTGAAAGACATTTTATCCACCACAAAATACTGGCTGAGCACCTTTCTTGACCCATGGTACAAGGAGAAATTTGCTTCTCTAATGTCTGAGGTAGATATGCCATTTTCAGTGCATGCATGCCAGAGGGCTGAAGTGGAGGACTTGCTCAAAAGATTATCCTCAGACAACACTGGCTCTTTTCACCCACAAGGATTACAGGGGGGGTTGACTCACACCAGCAGCAACTCACGGGGAGGGGGGGGGGGGTAGAAATGCCCTCCGACTGGGCCATTTTCATGAGACCATCCCATCAGCAAGGGCTATCTGTTGGTGTAACTATGATGAGGATGGAGAAGTTGACCAAGATGGTGAAGGACTACTTAACCATACCAGCGTCCTTCCTTATTATTCAATGCCCTTTAACTATTGGTTGTCCAAGCTGCACACTTGTCCCAACCTCTCCTTGTACACCATGGAGGTGCTGCCATGCCCTGCCGCGAGTGTGTTGTCTGAACGGGTTTTTAGTTCGGTAGGTGCAATCATAACAGATAAATGTACTGTACACGCCTGTCAATGCAAAATGCAGACAGACTGACTGAGCTGGATTTCCTCTGACTTTGTAAGCCCTACAGATGACAGCAACGTTATGTAAATGCAGGCCAACTGTATTTTTTGGAAGTTCTCTTAAAGTCCATCCCTTACCATCCAAAGCTATTTTGTTCAAGAAATCACCTCCTCCTCCTCCTGCTTCTGCAACAAGTACTTAGTGTTCATGTATGTATACCCCATGTGGCTAATGTTTTGTACTTTTTGAAACCTTTGCTCATTGTGCAATGGTGAAACTTGTACTCTCTATCGCTACCTCTTGTAATGACTGCAAAGTTTAATGTGATGTCCCCATCACAGTGTTTTTCAGTTGGTCTAATACAGACCCCTTGGGGTAATTTTTTCAAACCTTTTGGACATTGTGCAAATGTCAAATTTCGACTTTCAATCTCTATATATTCTATTATATTTTTTTTATTGTGTTGCCCTTCTCACAGTCTCTTTAAGCGTGTATCTGGTAGCCTGATGTTGATTTTTGGGTCTGCACTTGGACATTTTGGAACATGAATGCATTTACAGGTCCTTCTCAAAAAATTAGCATATAGTGTTAAATTTCATTATTTACCATAATGTAATGATTACAATTAAACTTTCATATATTATAGATTCATTATCCACCAACTGAAATTTGTCAGGTCTTTTATTGTTTTAATACTGATGATTTTGGCATACAACTCCTGATAACCCAAAAAACCTGTCTCAATAAATTAGCATATCAAGAAAAGGTTCTCTAAACGACCTATTACCCTAATCTTCTGAATCAACTAATTAACTCTAAACACATGCAAAAGATACCTGAGGCTTTTATAAACTCCCTGCCTGGTTCATTACTCAAAACCCCCATCATGGGTAAGACTAGCGACCTGACAGATGTCAAAAAGGCCATCATTGACACCCTCAAGCAAGAGGGTGAGACCCAGAAAGAAATTTCTCAACAAATAGGCTGTTCCCAGAGTGCTGTATCAAGGCACCTCAATGGTAAGTCTGTTGGAAGGAAACAATGTGGCAGAAAACGCTGTACAACGAGAAGAGGAGACCGGACCCTGAGGAAGATTGTGGAGAAGGACCGATTCCAGACCTTGGGGAACCTGAGGAAGCAGTGGACTGAGTCTGGTGTGGAAACATCCAGAGCCACCGTGCACAGGCGTGTGCAGGAAATGGGCTACAGGTGCCGCATTCCCCAGGTAAAGCCACTTTTGAACCATAAACAGCGGCAGAGGCGCCTGACCTGGGCTACAGAGAAGCAGCACTGGACTGTTGCTAAGTGGTCCCAAGTACTTTTTTCTGATGAAAGCAAATTTTGCATGTCATTCGGAAATCAAGGTGCCAGAGTCTGGAGGAAGACTGGGGAGAAGGAAATGCCAAAATGCCTGAAGTCCAGTGTCAAGTACCCACAGTCAGTGATGGTGTGGGGTGCCATGTCAGCTGCTGGTGTTGGTCCACTGTGTGTCATCAAGGGCAGGGTCAATGCAGCTAGCTATCAGGAGATTTTGGAGCACTTCATGCTTCCATCGGCTGAAATGCTTTATGGAGATGAAGATTTCATTTTTCAGCATGACCTGGCACCTGCTCACAGTGCCAAAACCACTGGTAAATGGTTTACTGACCATGGTATTACTGTGCTCAATTGGCCTGCCAACTCTCCTGACCTGAACCCCATAGAGAATCTGTGGGATATTGTGAAGAGAAAGTTGAGAGACGCAAGACCCAACACTCTGGATGAGCTTAAGGCCGCTATTGAAGCATCCTGGGCCTCCATAACATCTCAGCAGTGTCACAGGCTGATTGCCTCCATGCCACGCCGCATTGAAGCAGTCATTTCTGCCAAAGGATTCCCGACCAAGTATTGAGTGCATAACTGAACATTATTATTTGTTGGTTTTTTTGTTTGTTATTAAAAAACACTTTTATTTGATTGGATGGGTGAAATATGCTAATTTATTGAGACAGGTTTTTTGGGTTATCAGGAGTTGTATGCCAAAATCATCAGTATTAAAACAATAAAAGACCTGACAAATTTCAGTTGGTGGATAATGAATCTATAATATATGAAAGTTTAATTGTAATCATTACATTATGGTAAATAATGAAATTTAACACTATATGCTAATTTTTTGAGAAGGACCTGTATATGCCCCACACAATTCTTCAGGTTTGAGCCTTACACTGAATAATAATATGAATAATGAAACATGCTCTATATAGATGCTGCTAGTTTGAAAATCTTACCCACACATCCTTTTATAAAGGGAAATTCAACATAATACCTCTGTTAGCATATGCCATATACTCCTCATATATGCAGCGCCCCAGTAACTGAGCGGAATGCCTGGGAACAAAATCTGAAACCACTGCTTCCAACTAAAATGAGGCTTGTACATATTCCTGACATGGGTGTCAGGACTGACAGACTGACAATAGAGGTCCTCACTTGTATACACTGTATTCCGAATTTAATTCTAATGCTTTTGGTGTCTGGTAAAATCCAATTTCCTGACATTGATCATACAGCTCCCACAATCACTGTATTATATTCACCTTATGGGGCTTCACCTGCTATAACAGTGGGGGGTTTCCACTGTTTGGGCACATCAGGGGCTCTGCAAACGTGAAATGGAGTCCGATCCCAATTACAGACAATTCTGCATTGAAAAAGTCAAGCGGCGCTCCTTCTCTTCCAAGCTCTGCCGTGCACCCAAACAGTGGTTTACACCCACATATGGGGAATCGGCGTATTCAGGAGAAATTGCACAACAAATTTTATGGTTCATTTTCTCTTTTTACACTTGTGAAAATAAAAAAAAATTGGTTCTGAAGTAAAATGTTTGCAAAAAAAGTTAAATGTAAATTTTTTCCTTCCACATTGCTTCTATTCCTGTGAAACATGTAAATGGTTAATAATACCTTCTGGAATGTGGTTTTGAGCACCTTGGGGGGTGCAGTTTTTAGAATGGTGTCTCTTTTGGGTATTTTCTGTCATATAGGCCCCTCAAAGTGACTTTACATGTGATGTTGTCCCTAAAAAAGTGATTTGGAAATTTTGTTGTAAAAATGAGAAATCGCTGGTCAACTTTTAACCCTTGTAACTTCCTAACAAAAGTAGACATGTGGTAAATGTTATTTATTAACCATTTTGTGTTATAACTCTCTAATTTAAAGGCATACAAATTAAACGTTTGGAAATTGCTACATTTTCTAAATGTTCACCAAATTTCCCATTTTTTCACATATGAACGCAATTTATATCAAATAAATTTTACCACTATCATGAAGTACATATGTCACGAAAAAAAAACAGTCAGTGGGATCCATTGTTATTGAAGCGTTCCAGAGTTATGACCTCATAAAGTGACAGTGGTCAGAATTGTAAAAATTGGTCTGGTCAGAAAGGTGAAAACAGGCTTCTGGGTGAAAGGGTTAAAGCATCATTCACACGTCACTATTTTTGCATCAGCGTTTGTAAACCAAAACCAGGAGTGGATCTTACAGAGAAAAACTATAATTAATCCTTTAACCCCCGAGGGTTGTTTGCACGTTAATGACCAGGTCAATTTTTACAAATCTGACCACTGTCCCTTTATGAGGTAATAACTCCGGAACGCTTCAACGGATCTTGGCAATTCTGAGATTGGAGATTGTTTTCTCATGACATATTGTACTTCACATTAGTGTTAAAATTTCTTCAATAGCTCTCTGAATTTTTATGCCCTTAAATCAAAGTTTTAAAATTGCAAAATTTTAAAAATGTTCACCATATTTCCGTGTTTTTCATAAATAAACACAAGTAATATCAAAAAAAGATACCACTGACATGAAGTACAATATGTCGTGAAAAAAAAATTCTCATAATCAGTGGGATCCGTTAAAGCATTCCAGAGTTATAACCTCATAAAGTGACAGTGGTCAGAATTGAAAAAATTGGCTCGGTCATTGAGCTGCAAATTGGCTCTGTCACTAAGGGGTTAAAACAAATAGACCTCGATTCATCGCTGCCTATTTTTTGTCTAGCTTTGTGTGTTTTGTGCTTTTCAATATTCAATTTCAATTCAATATTCTATTTGTGCTTTTTCTTGAAGTCTGTTTTATATGTGATCACCTATGAAGAATTTGGAACCAAAAACAGCAACTAATACCACAAGGCCAAAAAGAAAAGTTATATAAAAAAATGCAATTGAAGAATTGGTGCGATTGGAAATCTGGTTCTTTAGGGTCTTGTTACTCAGTTTCATATTCCCAGTTCTCATATTGTGTGAAAAGGAATAAATATATCCATGAGTTAGTTTGATGTTTTTTCCAGTTGTGAAAGTAAACTGTAACGTTATAAACTAATAATATTTTGTATAATAAAAATCATACTTCTCTTTGTATTGCACTAGGACAAATGTTTTCCATTGGGTCCACATGGGGAAGGAGCAGCGTAGATGCCATAGGAAAGCTGCACGAGCAAAAATTCCAATGGACGTCTCTCTTCTAAAATTACACATTCAATTAAGCAACATCAAATATTGTCATATGTGATTTACTAAATAAAGAAAAAAATATTACACATTCTAAAGTATTGTTTTGTTATTTATAATGGCATAAAAATAAAACAGACCTGTCCTTTCTGCAACAGCAACTAAAGTTCCTGGTTTGTTCTAGGGAAGATAGTACTATAAAAGGATATATGTTATAAAGTCATGGCCAAATGTTTGCACCCTTGAAATTGTTCTAGAAAATGAAGCATTTCTCCCAGAAAATTATTGAAATTACACGTTTTATTACACACCTTTATTCCCTTTGTGTAAAAAAAGGAAAAAAAAGGCAAATTGGACAAAATTTCAGACAAAAGCCCAAAAATTGGCTGAACAAAATTGTTGGCATCCTCAGCTTAATATTTGGTTGCACACCCTTTGAAATAAATAACTGTAATCAATCACTTCCCATAGCCATCAGCAAGCTTCTTACACCTCTCACTAGACTTTTGGACCACTCCTCTTTTGCAAAC
This sequence comes from Ranitomeya imitator, assembly GCF_032444005.1. Taxonomy (NCBI): domain Eukaryota; kingdom Metazoa; phylum Chordata; class Amphibia; order Anura; family Dendrobatidae; genus Ranitomeya; species Ranitomeya imitator. The sequence continues at coordinate 543,501,073 of NC_091282.1, forward strand.
TGCTCCAGGTCTCTCATATTTTCTATCATATAGACCCTTCAAAGTGACTTCAAATGTGATGTGGTCCCTAAAAAAATGGTGTTGTAAAAATGAGAAATTGCTGGTGAACTTTTAACCCTTATAACTCTTGGGGGTTAAAGGGTTAAGGTTGATTTCAGACATGTGTGAAATATAGTCCATGCATGGACTGGCCAGTGGGTCTTTCAAGCTGAAATAAACCATTTCATATATGCCTATGACACTGTCAGGTTCGGGAGACCAGCATCCAGTCTGTTTCATGATGTCTAAATTCAGCCTAAACCTAAGTATATCATACTGTATGTTATTGCTGTCTATTATTTGTGCTATAGACGATCATAGAGGCTTTTCTTCTGCAATATTATTTTTTCCTATTTTGCAAACTATCATCATTTATTAGATAGAACAAGAAACATTTCTAATATAAATACAGTGGATTTGCGCAGTACATGTTTTATTTTTGCATTTATGCATGAAAAAACGTCAGGGCTCAGACTGTATTTTTAATCAATGGTTCTGTATCTAGTGTTTTAATGTAAATATTATTTCTGCACAATCAAATTATTTACTTGAAAAGATTAATGAATGTATGTTTACCCTTTAAGTTTTGTTTGTGGTAAATCTAGCTTCCCCTGACAATATTTCTGCAGTGGTTGTCCTTAGTGTGCCATTTTATTGCCTTTTTTCCTCAGACTATGTTCACAAGTTAAGGACTTACCTATATCATTCAATGAGACTTAGCCACTGCTTTTCCATGCAGAAACATGGCAAATTAGGAACGTGCTGTAAATGTTGATACATTTTTCCTGCTGTTTAATAATGGTATATAAAATACACCAATATTCTGCAGCTAATGCATGTGAATGGGTATTATCTATGGAATCCATGAGTATATCATGAAAAAACTCTGAATCCGTGAACACGGCCTTAACCCCTTAACGACCGCCGATACGCCTTTTAACGGCGGCAGTTAAGGGTACTTAAACCGCAGCGCCGTTAATTAATTAATGGCGCTGTGGAAAAAGTAAATAGCGCCCCCCAGAGTCCGATTTTCTCCGGAGTCTCGGCTGCCGAGGGTAGCCGAGACCCCAGAGAACATGATTCGGGGGGGGGAAGGTTAACTGACCCCTTTTAATTTCTCTGTCCTCCGATGTGATCGCACATCAGAGGACAGAGAAAAGGGGTCCCAGATAGCCCCCCGATACTCACCTGTCTCCCCCGGTGCTCCTCGTGGCCAAAAAAATGGTGGGCGCATGCGCAAGTGCGCCTGCCGGCCGGCACCAGGTAAATCTTTGGGGTCTCGGCTGCTGGGTCGGGGTCGGTTTCATATATAGTAGAACTAGGCACATTACCTCACACCCCTGGAACAGAACAACTTTACGTATTGGGAACCACACATGATGTCCTTATACCAGGTCTTTGTAAACGTACTTTGGGATCCCATCCCTGACATCACTATCTGTTATACCATGGGCATTTTATTTTACCCATAGGGGTCTTTAACCCCACGTCTCATAAAGACAAGATATAGAGTAGTATATGTTTTTTAGTAGCAGTACATTTACGTTTATCATGTAACCAGGTTTGGGAATTTGTATGAGTCATGCCTTACCCTTTGGTAGAGTTACTGCACTTATATGTACATATTTTAACACTGTGATATGCCTCTAGTATCTTCTTGGTTTCTTTAGAATATGTACCATGTGAGGCCCCAAGCACTATTACCATCATATACTAATTGTAGTTTTGTTTCTACAGAATCGTCCGTTTTGATTCTATGCTTCTGCTGCCTGTGACACTCCACGGCTACCTGCACAGCGATTCACCGCTTTCTCTTTTGGAACGCACCTCCATCTTGATTCTCTTCTGTGGAACGCACATGTTACCGCCCCCTGCGGCCAGCTGACACCGGCGTCATCACCGCCCCGCCCCTTTTCCGGACCACATGCCCGCTGATACTGCGCGCTCTTTCACTTACTATATATAGTAGAACTAGGCACATTACCTCACACCTTCTTGCGGTGGATACCGCGTAGACCCATATCTCCTGTGCGCTGGTAAGTTCTCTATATCGGGCTTTCCCCTCCACTATTTCCACCTATCGCTCATGTGGCAGGCCTCCCAGCAGCCGTTCTGATTACATATATATACATTTTTCACCCTCATAGATTGGCGGTTTAGGTTTACAGCCGTATGGTTCCTTTTGGCCTATCTATTTACCGGGTATGTACCCCTGTCTTAGCCAGTTGGTATTTCACTATATATTATATTATATATATTTTTTCGACCTCATATATATACCCCCCCCCTCGTTTTATTCATCATATTCTCTTCTATAGACCATTATCTGCAACCCTATCTGGTTCAATCTCACCAGAACTATCTAATTGGTATGTACCCCTATGCTACGACTATGTCTAGTCTCACATAGCACACTGCAATGGCACCACTGCTGTACAGGTCATTATTTTATTTTCGTTCTCTATAGATGCAATATATAGTATTCTACATTGGGGCTCATACAAGCATACAGGTGTACTTAGGTAGGTCTCATATCATATACTATGCCACCCCCTCTTTCCCCTGCCATGCTACTATAGTCTTCTCCTTGCCATGCCACTATATTCTTTATAGTCCCACACTGGTGCTTATGATCTATTCTTGTGGTTCCTTGCACATATATCGATCTGCAGCTGTATTCATACATAGACGTGGTTTTGTTGATTGTACTCCATGATTGTTAATTTCTTTATATCTTATGACTTTGTTGTTTTCGTGATGTATATACTTTTGTTGTTTTGTTATTACCTTGTCCTCATTTTTGTTGCACTCCCAGTTTTGTTAAATATATTTTTTGTTCTGTATATAATTTTCTTTCTAGCACACTGATGAAGGTCAAGAGTTGACCGAAACGTTTGTGACTTTGTGTGTAATAAACCCCCTTTATTTTGCATCACAATTTCTTGGAGTGTGCTAGTCACTTGTAATCTATACATCAAGGTTTGGGCACCTATTGACTGTGCACCTCCCTCCTAGGCTGTGCTTTGCATCTTCTATACCACTATATTTTCTCGTATGTTCAGCACGCCGACATTGTCATGTCAGCCTTAACCTTCTCATACAATCCAGAGGAGACATCTAACATCATCGCCTTATCTAAGATTCCGAGCGACTTCCTTAAGATCCCCCCCTGCGAAACAAGGGGCAGGGATTGGGAGTGCGAACTTCGACGCTGCACTAATCTTGAATTGCACGGGGCCACTCTAACCGAGTATCTTAAAGCTCAGAGGATTCCTCGGGGCTTAAGAGTTGCACTTCGTCCCACCCTTTTTAGTAATTCATTAGAATTTTGTACCAAGTTTGAACTAATTTTGAATAAATGCTCCTTTGATCTTATGGTTCTCACATTAGAACATTTGCACAAGGAGATCTCTACTACCCAAGAACAAATCAAAAGCATCGAAAATCAACTCTCCTCGACTCTATCGGTGGACGAATTCAACACCCTCAAAAAGAAGATCGAGTCTAACATTACCCAAAATCGCCGTGACATTGAACTCAAGGACTACGAACAAAATAGAGTTTATCAAGGACAAGTCCACAATCAGAAAGCCCTCCAGACAGGATGGTTATCGCTCATCCATGGACTATACTACCTCCGATTCGGACCCAGAGCGACCAGCCAGATACCCCTACCCAGGTCCTTTTTTAGGCCGACAAAAACGACAGGGGAAAAGAAGAGGACTAGACGGGGGCTCCACAGGACCAAGAAACATGGACTTCACGAGAGTGACACGATCACAGGTATACAACCACTAGTTGTGAATATTTCCTCAAAATCCCTAGGAGTGGCTGAGCATAGCGCCTTACAAAAAGGCCTATCTTTTTGTCCTAGTTACAGATATAATACATTTCAAATGGACATGGACTTACAAAAGTTTTACAGATCTCTAAGGTTGAAAGTACACTTCTCCAACACTGACCAGGTTGTACCATCCAGCTCACAAACCCCTCCACCTATAGGCATCACGGCAGCTAGCCTTGGTCTGAGAGACAAAAGTACATATCAGCCACACAAAGGGTCACACCCCCTAGAGACTTTTATCCAATTTGTCGATAGTTCTTTCCAAAAATTACGTAATGATATTGATAGAGGTAAGATCCATTACCCCTCCAACCTTTCAACAATTGAGCGTCAAGCCCTGAAATCCCTACAGCAGGAGGAAAGTATTATCATTAAGCCAGCGGATAAGGGAGGAGCTATAGTGGTTATGGACAAACTCCTTTATAGGAATGAGATATACCGCCAACTCTGTGACACGACCACGTATAGAAAACTTCCTCATAACCCTACAACTAAAATTCAAAATACTATCCAATTAATAATAATTAATAATAATAATACAATTATTAGGTTCTGTAGAAGGACGTAGATCTGGGTATTTATTATGATGGAATATAGGCTGAACTGGATGGACAAATGTCTTTTTTCGGCCTTACTAACTATGTTACTATGTTACTATGTATCCAGACAACTCTAGAGGATTTTCAGTCCCGTGGTATTCTTGACTGCAAAACACGAGTGTTCCTAACAAAAAAACATCCAATCACACCAGTTTTTTATATCTTACCTAAGATACATAAGAGTCTGCAAAATCCACCCAGCAGACCTATTGTAGCTTCCACAGACTCGATTTTGGCCCCTATCTCCATCTATCTGGAGAAAATCCTGACACCTCTCATCAGGAATACCAGTTCTTTTTTACTAGATACTGGAGCTTTTCTTGAAATCATTAGGAGCATTACACCCATCCCTCCAGACAGTCTCTTAGTATCATTCGACGTTAAAGATTTGTATACGTCAATACCACACACAAATGGTATACAATCTACCCGGTGGCTTCTCTTCACTAGTGACATGGATCCTGATCTTATTGACCTATGCAATGATCTCTTGTCTATTGTTCTAAACAACAATTTTTTTCTGTTTGAGGACACTTACTATCTCCAGATAAGGGGCTCAGCTATGGGCTCGAATGTGGTACCTTCGTACGCGAATGCTTATATGGCCCATTTCGAAAACACATCTATATATGCCCACGAACTCTTCCAGAACCATGTCTTGACATGGAAGCGCTATATAGATGATGTCTTCTGTATCTGGAGGGGTGGACTTGACTCTTTACAAGATTTTTTTCAATTCCTTAGAACATCGTGGCCCGGATTGGATTTTACTATGACACATGATTCTTACCAAATAAGCTTTCTAGATACTTTAGTCATCAAGGATACCAATGGCAATCTTTCGACAGACCTGTACTCCAAACCCACTGACCGTAACAGTTTGTTACACTATGATAGTTTCCATCCTAGAAACATGAAAAAATCCATCCCTAAATCACAGCTACATAGTTACCAAAATCGTCTCCAATCCCATTATCAAAGTACAGAGGACATCAGAGATGAAGTCCAAATTCCGAGAGAGAGGGTATCCCCCTCGTATCCTAGATACCGTCAATCCCAATGATACCACGAGGGAAAGAGATTCTGCCATGTCACGTATCCCATTTGTGCACCAATACCATCCCGCGGCATACAGATTACACAAAACCATCCGCCAACATTGGCATATTGTCCAAACAGCATTCCCCATGGTTAAAGAGTTCCAACACCCCTTTCTTCCGTGTTTTAAGCGACCCCGCAACATTAAGGACAGTCTGGTTCGTGCAGACATAGGTCCTATACACCCTGGGCCCTCTCAGCGATTCTTGAGTAATCCTAAAACGGGTACTTTCCCTTGTCTCAGCTGTAACCAGTGCAATAACGTAATAAAGGGCAATAGCATCCACCATCCACACACCGGGAAAAGATATCAAGTTAACGGTTTCTTCACCTGCAATACCAATTTTGCAGTGTATCTAGTCAAATGCCCCTGCGGTTTGTTGTACGTGGGCGAGACCACCCAACCGGTTAAATCACGGATATCTAAACATAAATCCACTATCCGGTGCAAGAACCTTTTGCTTCCCCTTCCATCACACTTTATTGAAAAGGGTCATAATTTGTCACAATTAAAATTTCAAATTATAGAACAAGTCACACCACCTAGACGCGGCGGGGATCGCATCTGTGACGCCCAGGAGACCGGGGTACCCAGCACCGGACCAATGGGGTCTGTCTCTTGAGGGAGATGTCACGGGTGGCTTGACCCAGTGCTGTGGCCTCAGGCAATGCACAGTGTAAGGGGTATCATGAGGGAACAGGCACTTACTTGATCAGCAGCAGGTTCTCCCAGCGGTGATGATCCCGATCCTGGATAGATAGCTATTGTCCAAATGAAAGACTGAGGCACTGAAACGTTTAACCAGTTTACTTTAACATAAAGGGATTTACAACCAGTCCTGTCACCGGAGTCTGTATGGGAACTCTGAGTTACTTTGACCCTGCCGGGGTCTTCGCCTCTTATTGTACGCAATTTCTGTGTGGCCCTGCTGCTGCATGTGAACTGGCTGCCGGCCCAATCTGTCCCCTCCAGGTCCTGGTTAGACGGGCAACCCGAGTCCTTTTATCAGCTTACCCCTCCGGGAGTACCGCTGAACTCTGTGTCTGTTGCTGCGTCCGGCCCTAGTGAAGCTGATATCACCTCACGTTTTTCCGGTTGCTGTATTATATATAATGAATACAGCCACGGATCCGGTATCTGTCTTTGCGCCTGTTCTGGGTAGTGATTAATGCTACCCGGTTCTCACAATGTCCTTTTTCTCTGTCCCTCTTCTCCTCAGGCCGGTGATTTAGGCCTGGAAACAGTCACAGGACTGTTAGAAATTCAGCTGTATGACCTCTCACTTTCAGCTCCTTTGCCCAACTGCCATTTCTTCTCTCAGACCAGAATGGATCAAGGGGAGTCTCTGGAGCTCCCCCTTCTGGCCGGAGGTGGTAGTGCAGTCTTGCTATTTTAGTATTTGTATTTACTGTCAGTAACTATTTTTGTGGCAAATACCCCTAGGGGTGCCACATTCCCCCTTAGTTAAGAACAGTACTCCGGGACTGTGGGACGATAACATTTTGAAATAACAATTAATATGTACAGAGTCTAAAAAATGAAAAGTTACAAAAACCACTCAAGGAAACAAAAATAGAGTTCTGTAAAAAGTCACTTCAAATAGCGTCCATTAATACAGTCCTATCCTTGAAGGTACTAGGAAAGGCACTGCACTTTGTGTCCAGGAATTTAGTTCCATTTTTCCAACGAAGTTGTCAATATAAAGTCTAAAGAAAGTTCAAAAAGAGCAAAAAAGCAAAGTTCAAAAAGCAGTCTTTCCGGAGCTTTGATTTAGTGCCTCCGGGCTGATAACAAGTTCAAGAATATGCAAGAAGTTCATACAGACAAGTCTCTGTAGGTACTGGGCTTAAACGTTGCAGAATGATAACAATGACTATAGTTTTATAATTGGTAATCTGCATACCTGGCCGGTAATTGACCCTGGGTACTACACTGTGATCTACGTAATAGCGGTATCTCTCCATGTGGTGTACTACTGTCTACTGCGGATGTAGTATCTGCCCGCTCTGCTAAAGATAATTCCATGACTATGGAGTTGGCAAGTCCACCGTGAATGGGATTACTCTGATCAGGAATCTGTTCTTCCTGGCCTGGAACCTCCTGTAGTACGGGGTCAGCCTCTTCCTGTCTTGGGACTTCTGGTATTGGGTTCGGTGTTGGGTAAAAGGCCACCATGGGAACCACTACTGCACCATGGTATGTTAGTAGGGTTTTGGGAAAGTCTCCTATACAGGTGTGATACATTTTCTCTTCTTCTTCCTTTACTGGTTGAACCTGTATGGGTTGAATAACTTCTGATTCCGGCTGGACAACTTCTGGCTCTTTCAATGCTTCCGGACACAATTTAAGATTGTCTCTTGACACTAATACAGATGTTAAGCCTCCGTTTTTGCTAATGAGACACATTTTAGAATTATCCATTCTTGTTGGTAAAACTGTGTAGGGTACGGCTTCCCACTGATTGTCTAGTTTATTGGTTCGACGGTTTCTCTTGAGCACTTGATCACCCGGTCTTAATGGGGTCGCTAGAACATTCTGGTTGAAAGTTCGCTCTTGTCTTTCTCTAGTTTGCTGAAGGCTTCTTTCCACACTCTCTTGCACTTGGCGATACTGCTTTTGCCGTATGATATCCCAATTGGAGTCTTGAACTTCTGCGTCTGGTTTCAGAATTCCCATTTCTAGATCGATTGGTAATTGGCCGGGTCTTGCACGCATAAGGTAAGCTGGGGTGCAATTGGTGGAACTCACCGGGACATGATTATACAGATCCACCAAGTCAGGCAATTTCTCTGGCCATTGATTCCTTTCTGTCTCAGGTAAAGTCTTTAGCAGGTCTATTACAATATGGTTCATCTTCTCGCATAAGCCGTTTGTTTGTGGATGATAGGCCGTCGTCCGGATCTTTTTGCAACCATACATATTACAGAATTCTCTGAAGATCTCTGATTCAAAGGCTGTACCTTGGTCGGTGAGAACCTGTTCCGGATATCCATGGGGTCTACAAAAGTACGTTTGGAACGCTTTGGCTGCTGTTTTTGCTGTCAGATCTTTTACGGGTACTACTACCAAGAAGCGTGAATAATGGTCCACGATGGTCAAGGCATAGACATAGCCGGACCGGCTTGGCATTAACTTCACGTGGTCTATGGCTACAAGTTCAAGTGGTTGTTTGGTGATTATGGGCTGCAGTGGTGCTCTTTGGTTCTTTTGATCGTTTCTTCTGAGGTTGCACGGGCCACAATTTCTGCACCACTGTTCGATTGATTTTCTCATCCCGACCCAATAAAATCTTTCTCTTAGAAGTACTTCTAACTTTTTCCAACCGAAGTGACCAGCACCATTATGGTAAGCTTCGAGGACCATCTTCACATCTTGTTTAGGCACGATAATCTGCCAAACCAATTCATGTGTTTTCGGATTGGTGTACCTTCTACAGAGCTTCCCTTGATACAGGAACATTTTGCCTCTCTCTTTCCAGAGTTGATGCGTCTCTTCTGGGGCATCCTCATCGGGATATGCACTTTGCTCAGTTAACAGTTCCTTCACCAACTTCACAGCCGGATTGCTGTCTTGGGTGTCAGCCCATCTATGGTGTGCTAACGGATTAAAATTCACCTCTTGTTGTTTCTGATAGGTACTTGACTGATGATGTTTCGCCTTGGGATGATGGAAGGCTGGTAGTTCAATTTCTTCAAGCTCCCCCGTTTCTTCTTCTACATCTCTCAAGTGTGGCATCCGGGATAGGGCATCAGCATTTCCATTCTTGTGACCTGCTCGATACTTGATCTTGAAGTTGTAATTAGATAACCGGGCTATCCATCGCTGTTCTAACGCACCTAATTTGGCTGTGTCCAGGTGGGTCAACGGATTGTTGTCAGTATAGACAATAAATTCTGCAGCGGCCAGATAGTGTTTGAAACGTTCAGTCACAGCCCAAACTACTGCCAGTAGTTCCAATTTGAAGGAGCTATAATTTTCTGGATTTCTTTCAGTAGGCCGGAGCTTTCTACTTGCAAAGGCGATGACTTTCTCCCGACCTTCTTGCTTTTGTGACAGCACCGCTCCTAGTCCCACATTGCTGGCATCGGTGTAGAGGGTGAAAGGCTGATGGTAATCTGGGTATGCCAGAACCTCCTCTCCGGTTAGTGCCTTCTTTAGTTGTTCAAAGGAGTCTTCCCTTTCGTCGTTCCACTGGAAAGGAGGGTTTCGGTTTAAAGGTTTCTTCGTCTGCCCTACCAAGGCGTCTTGCAATGGTGCTGCCAACTTGGTAAATCCTTTTATAAATCTGCGATAGTAACCCACCAATCCCAGGAATTGCCTCACTTCTTTTGCGCTTGTAGGTCTCGGCCAATCCCTTATGGCGGTTATTTTCTCGGGATCCGGTGCTACTCCCTCCGAACTCACAATGTGTCCCAGGTACTGTACCTTTGGCTTGAGAAGGTGACATTTGGATGGCTTGATTTTCATGCCATACCTGGATAAGGCTTCGAACACTTCTGCCAGGTCTTTTAAGTGTTGTTCGTAAGTCTTTAAGTAGACGATCACATCATCTAGGTACAGGAGGACGGTCTCGAAGTTCTTGTGTCCGAGGCAGCATTCCATCAGCCGCTGGAAGGTACCGGATGCATTGCAGAGTCCGAACGGCATGCGATTAAATTCACTTAGACCCATTGGTGTGGTGAATGCCGTCTTTTCCTTATCTCTCTCAGCCACAGGGATGTTGTGAATTCTGTGGCAGAGTTCACTCCTGTGGTCACAAGTGGTACTTCGGCTGATTCTCTCTGGGATCTTCCGTTTGTGGAGGAAAGTGGTACTGCAGCTTCTGAGTTTCCTCCCTCAGGTGATCTGGTGAGCTCGTTAGCTTCTTCTCTACTTAACTCCACCTGATGCTTTGATCTATGCTTCCTGTCAATGTTTCAGTGTGGGAGTTGTTTTTTCCCTGGATCATTCCTGTGGCCTGCTGCTCTGCAAAGCTAAGTTTTGCTTATGTTATTTTGTTGCTATTTTTCTGTCCAGCTTGCTTTATTGGTTTTTCTCGCCTGCTGGAAGCTCTGAGACGCAGAGGGACCACCTCCGTACCGTTAGTCGGTGCGGAGGGTCTTTTTGTCCCCTCTGCGTGGTTTTTTATAGGTTTTTGTGCTGACCGCAAAGTTATCTTCCCTATCCTCGTTCTGTTCAGCTAGTCGGGCCTCACTTTGCTAAATCTGTTTCATCTCTATGTTTGTGTTTTCATCTTACTCACAGTCATTATATGTGGGGGGCTGCCTTTTCCTTTGGGGAATTTCTCTGAGGCAAGGTAGGCTTATTTTTCTATCTTCAGGATTAGCTAGTTTCTCAGGCTGTGACGAGGCGCCTAGGTTCTGGTCAGGAGCGCTCCACGGCTACCTTTAGTGTGGTTTGATAGGCTTAGGGATTGCGGTCTGCAGAGTTCCCACGTCTCAGAGCTCGTTCTATTATTTTGGGTTATTGTCAGTTCACTGTATGTGCTCTGACCTCCATGTCCATTGTGATTCTGAATTGCCTTTCATAACAGTACAGGAAGCCAAAAGTGCTAATGATTCTCAATCGAGGGAAAAAAGAAGTTCTGAGACCATTTTTTTTTCTTTGCATTGTGTTTTGTCTTTTTTTTCCCCTAGACATTTGGGTGGTTCAGGACACAGGTGTAGCAATGGACATTAAAGGTCTGTCTTCATGTGTGGATCAGCTCACGGCAAGAGTTCAAAATATTCAAGATTTTGTGGTCCAGAATTCTTTGCTTGAACCGAGAATTCCTATTCCAGATTTGTTTTTTGGAGATAGAACTAAATTTCTGAGTTTCAAAAATAATTGTAAACTATTTCTGGCTTTGAAACCTCGCTCTTCTGGTGACCCAATTCAACAGGTTAGGATCGTCATTTCTTTTTTGCGCGGCGACCCTCAGGACTGGGCGTTTTCTCTTGCGTCAGGAGATCCTCCATTGAGTAATATCGATGCGTTTTTCCTGGCGCTTGGGTTGCTGTACGATGAGCCTAATTCAGTGGATCAGGCAGAGAAAAATTTGCTGGCTCTTTGTCAGGCTCAGGATGAGATAGAGGTATATTGTCAGAAATTTAGAAAGTGGTCAGTTCTCATTCAATGGAATGAATCTGCGCTGGCAGCAATATTCAGAAAGGGTCTCTCTGAAGCCCTTAAGGATGTCATGGTGGGATTTCCTATGCCTGCTGGTTTGAATGAGTCTATGTCTTTGGCCATTCAGATCGGTCGACGCTTGCGTGAGCGTAAACCTGTGCACCATTTGGCGGTATTACCTGAGCTTAAACCTGAGCCTATGCAGTGTGATAGGACCTTGACCAGAGTTGAACGGCAAGAACATAGACGTCTGAATGGTCTGTGTTTCTACTGTGGTGATTCCACTCATGCTATGCTGTCCTAAGCGCACTAAGCGGTTCGCTAGGTCTGCCACCATTGGTACTGTACAGTCAAAATTTCTTCTGTCCGTTACCTTGATCTGCTCTTTGTAATCATATTCTGTCATGGCATTTGTGGATTCAGGCGCTGCCCTGAATTTGATGGACTTGGAATATGCTAAGCGTTGTGGGTTTTTCTTGGAGCCCTTGCAGTGTCCTATTCCATTGAGAGGAATTGATGCTACGCCTTTGGCCAAGAATAAGCCTCAATACTGGACCCAGTTGACCATGTGCATGGCTCCTGCACATCAGGAGGTTATTCGCTTTCTGGTGTTGCATAATCTGCATGATGTGGTCGTGTTGGGGTTGCCATGGCTACAAGCCCATAATCCAGTATTAGATTGGAAATCCATGTCGGTGTCCAGCTGGGGTTGTCAGGGGGTACATGGTGATGTTCCATTTCTGTCAATTTCGTCATCCACTCCTTCTGAGGTCCCAGAGTTCTTGTCTGATTACCGGGATGTATTTGATGAGCCCAAGTCCAATACCCTACCTCCGCATAGGGATTGTGATTGTGCTATCAATTTGATTCCTGGTAGTAAATTCCCAAAAGGTCGACTGTTTACATATGACCAGGTTTTAAATACATCAGATAGGGATTACATACATTAGTTAGGACTGCTCTGATATGGGTGTACCTTGACGTTTGGTAGAGCGGCTTAATATACATTTTTTGCAAAAAAACGTATCAACCAAATACCCTGTTTTTTCCATCTTTTTACTAGCACTTGCGGTCCACTGTGATTTTTTTGCAACAGTGTGTTTTTGGTTTTACTGTGCTTTTTTGTGTTTTCAAGTCTCTTGGTGGTGTGAACATGTCTCTACGGGCTTGTTCACTGTGCGCGCAGCTCATGTGTTCTGGTTTCATATAATTGTTTTCTTGTGTCCACAAGACTGGGGAGGCCTCCACCCCTCTTTTTTTGAGCTGTGCGCACAGGAGCCGTTCTGTCCAGCGTGTCCACATGGACATTCCTTTTCTGAATCCTGCTCATACAGGTATTGTACATATGACCAGGTTTTAAATACATCAGAAAGGGATTACATACATTAGTTAGGACTGCTCTGATATGGGTGTACCTTGACGTTTGGTAGAGCGGCTTAATATACATTTTTTGCAAAAAAACGTATCAACCAAATACCCTGTTTTTTCCATCTTTTTACTAGCACTTGCGGTCCACTGTGATTTTTTTGCAACAGTGTGTTTTTGGTTTTACTGTGCTTTTTTGTGTTTTCAAGTCTCTTGGTGGTGTGAACATGTCTCTACGGGCTTGTTCACTGTGCGCGCAGCTCATGTGTTCTGGTTTCATATAATTGTTTTCTTGTGTCCACAAGACTGGGGAGGCCTCCACCCCTCTTTTTTTGAGCTGTGCGCACAGGAGCCGTTCTGTCCAGCGTGTCCACATGGACATTCCTTTTCTGAATCCTGCTCATACAGGTATTGTACATATGACCAGGTTTTAAATACATCAGATAGGGATTACATACATTAGTTAGGACTGCTCTGATATGGGTGTACCTTGACGTTTGGTAGAGCGGCTTAATATACATTTTTTGCAAAAAAACGTATCAACCAAATACTCTGTTTTTTCCATCTTTTTACTAGCACTTGCGGTCCACTGTAATTTTTTTGCAACAGTGTGTTTTTGGTTTTACTGTGCTTTTTTGTGTTTTCAAGTCTCTTGGTGGTGTGAACATGTCTCTACGGGCTTGTTCACTGTGTGCGCAGCTCATGTGTTCTGGTTTCATATAATTGTTTTCTTGTGTCCAAAAGACTGGGGAGGCCTCCACCCCTCTTTTTTTGAGCTGTGCGCACAGGAGCCGTTCTGTCCAGCGTGTCCACATGGACATTCCTTTTCTGAATCCTGCTCATACAGGTATTGTACATATGACCAGGTTTTAAATACATCAGATAGGGATTACATACATTAGTTAGGACTGCTCTGATATGGGTGTACCTTGACGTTTGGTAGAGCGGCTTAATATACATTTTTTGCAAAAAAACGTATCAACCAAATACCCTGTTTTTTCCATCTTTTTACTGGCACTTGCGGTCCACTGTGATTTTTTTGCAACAGTGTGTTTTTGGTTTTACTGTGCTTTTTTGTGTTTTCAAGTCTCTTGGTGGTGTGAACATGTCTCTACGGGCTTGTTCACTGTGCGCGCAGCTCATGTGTTCTGGTTTCATATAATTGTTTTCTTGTGTCCACAAGATTGGGGAGGCCTCCACCCCTCTTTTTTTGAGCTGTGCGCACAGGAGCCGTTCTGTCCAGCGTGTCCACATGGACATTCCTTTTCTGAATCCTGCTCATACAGGTATTGTACATATGACCAGGTTTTAAATACATCAGATAGGGATTACATACATTAGTTAGGACTGCTCTGATATGGGTGTACCTTGACGTTTGGTAGAGCGGCTTAATATACATTTTTTGCAAAAAAACGTATCAACCAAATACCCTGTTTTTTCCATCTTTTTACTAGCACTTGCGGTCCACTGTGATTTTTTTGCAACAGTGTGTTTTTGGTTTTACTGTGCTTTTTTGTGTTTTCAAGTCTCTTGGTGGTGTGAACATGTCTCTACGGGCTTGTTCACTGTGCGCGCAGCTCATGTGTTCTGGTTTCATATAATTGTTTTCTTGTGTCCACAAGACTGGGGAGGCCTCCACCCCTCTTTTTTTGAGCTGTGCGCACAGGAGCCGTTCTGTCCAGCGTGTCCACATGGACATTCCTTTTCTGAATCCTGCTCATACAGGTATTGTACATATGACCAGGTTTTAAATACATCAGATAGGGATTACATACATTAGTTAGGACTGCTCTGATATGGGTGTACCTTGACGTTTGGTAGAGCGGCTTAATATACATTTTTTGCAAAAAAACGTATCAACCAAATACCCTGTTTTTTCCATCTTTTTACTAGCACTTGCGGTCCACTGTGATTTTTTTGCAACAGTGTGTTTTTGGTTTTACTGTACTTTTTTGTGTTTTCAATTTGATTCCTGGTAGTAAATTCCCAAAAGGTCGACTGTTTAATTTGTCCGTGCCTGAGCACACCGCTATGCGCAGTTATGTGAAGGAATCCCTGGAGAAGGGGCATATTCGCCCGTCATCGTCGCCATTAGGAGCAGGCTTCTTTTTTGTAGCCAAGAAGGATGGTTCGCTGAGACCTTGTATAGATTACCGCCTTCTTAATAAGATCACGGTTAAATTTCAGTACCCCTTGCCATTGTTATCTGATCTGTTTGCTCGGATTAAGGGGGCTAGTTGGTTCACAAAGATAGATCTTCGTGGTGCGTATAATCTGGTGCGAATTAAGCAAGGTGATGAATGGAAAACTGCATTTAATACGCTCGAGGGTCATTTTGAGTATCTCGTGATGCCGTTCGGACTTGCCAATGCTCCATCAGTGTTTCAGTCCTTTATGCATGACATCTTCCGAGAGTACCTGGATAAATTCCTGATTGTGTACTTGGATGACATTTTGATCTTCTCGGATGATTGGGAGTCTCATGTGAAGCAGGTCAGAACGGTTTTTCAGGTCCTGCGTGCTAATTCTTTGTTTGTGAAGGGATCAAAGTGTCTCTTTGGTGTGCAGAAGGTTTCATTTTTGGGGTTCATCTTTTCCTATTCTACTATCGAGATGGATCCTGTTAAGGTCCAAGCCATCCATGATTGGACTCAGCCGACATCTCTGAAAAGTCTGCAAAAGTTCCTGGGCTTTGCTAATTTTTATCGTCGCTTCATCGGCAATTTTTCTAGTATTGCTAAACCATTGACCGATTTGACCAAGAAGGGTGCTGATGTGGTCAATTGGTCTTCTGCTGCTGTGGAAGCTTTTCAAGAGTTGAAGCGTCGTTTTTCTTCTGCCCCTGTGTTGTGTCAACCAGATGTTTCTCTTCCGTTCCAGGTCGAGGTTGATGCTTCTGAGATTGGAGCAGGGGCTGTTTTGTCGCAGAGAGGTTCTGGTTGCTCAGTGATGAAACCATGCGCTTTCTTTTCCAGGAAGTTTTTGCCTGCTGAGCGTAATTATGATGTGGGCAACCGAGAGTTGCTGGCCATGAAGTGGGCATTCGAGGAGTGGCGTCATTGGCTTGAAGGAGCTAAGCATCGCGTGGTGGTATTGACTGATCATAAGAACTTGACTTATCTCGAGTCTGCCAAGCGCTTGAATCCTAGACAAGCTCGTTGGTCGTTGTTTTTTGCCCGTTTTGACTTTGTGATTTCGTACCTTCCGGGCTCTAAAAATGTGAAGGCGGATGCTCTGTCTAGGAGTTTTGTACCCGACTCTCCGGGTTTATCTGAGTCGGCGGGTATGCTCAAGGAAGGAGTAATTGTGTCTGCCATCTCCCCTGATTTGCGGCGGGTGCTGCAAAAATTTCAGGCTAATAAACCTGATCGTTGCCCAGAGGAGAAACTGTTTGTCCCTGATAGGTGGACGAATAGAGTTATCTCTGAACTTCATTGTTCGGTGTTGGCTGGTCATCCTGGAATCTTTGGTACCAGAGAGTTAGTGGCTAGATCCTTTTGGTGGCCCTCTCTGTCGCGGGATGTGCGTGCTTTTGTGCAGTCCTGTGGGATTTGTGCTCGGGCTAAGCCCTGCTGTTCTCGTGCCAGTGGGTTGCTTTTGCCCTTGCCGGTCCCAAAGAGGCCTTGGACACATATCTCTATGGATTTTATTTCTGACCTTCCCATTTCTCAAAAGATGTCAGTCATTTGGGTGGTCTGTGATCGCTTTTCTAAGATGGTCCATCTGGTACCCTTGTCTAAATTGCCTTCCTCCTCTGATTTGGTGCCTTTCTTCTTCCAGCATGTGGTTCGTTTGCATGGCATTCCAGAGAATATTGTTTCTGACAGAGGTTCCCAGTTTGTTTCGAGGTTTTGGCGAGCCTTTTGTGGTAGGATGGGCATTGACTTGTCTTTTTCCTCGGCTTTCCATCCTCAGACTAATGGCCAGACCGAGCGAACCAATCAGACCTTGGAAACATATCTGAGGTTCTTTGTTTCTGCTGATCAGGATGACTGGGTGTCCTTTTTGCCTTTGGCTGAGTTCGCCCTTAATAATCGGGCCAGCTCGGCTACCTTGGTTTCACCGTTTTTCTGCAATTCTGGGTTCCATCCTCGTTTCTCTTCTGGACAGGTTGAGTCTTCGGACTGTCCTGGTGTGGATACTGTGGTGGACAGGTTGCAGCAGATTTGGACTCAGGTAGTGGACAATTTGACCTTGTCCCAGGAGAAGGCTCAACTTTTCGCTAATCGCAGACGCCGTGTGGGTCCCCGACTTTGTGTTGGGGATTTGGTTTGGTTATCTTCTCGTCATATTCCTATGAAGGTTTCCTCTCCTAAGTTTAAACCTCGTTTTATTGGTCCGTATAGGATTTCTGAGGTTCTTAATCCTGTGTCTTTTCGTCTGACCCTTCCAGATTCTTTTTCCATACATAACGTATTCCATAGGTCATTGTTGCGGAGATACGTGGCACCTATGGTTCCATCTGTTGAGCCTCCTGCCCCGGTTTTGGTGGAGGGGGAATTGGAGTATATTGTGGAGAAGATTTTGGATTCTCGTGTTTCAAGACGGAAACTCCAGTATCTGGTTAAATGGAAGGGTTATGCTCAGGAGGATAATTCCTGGGTTTTTGCCTCTGATGTCCATGCTCCCGATCTTGTTCGTGCCTTTCATGTGGCTCATCCTGGTCGGCCTGGGGGCTCTGGTGAGGGTTCGGTGACCCCTCCTCAAGGGGGGGGGTACTGTTGTGAATTCTGTGGCAGAGTTCACTCCTGTGGTCACAAGTGGTACTTCGGCTGATTCTCTCTGGGATCTTCCGTTTGTGGAGGAAAGTGGTACTGCAGCTTCTGAGTTTCCTCCCTCAGGTGATCTGGTGAGCTCGTTAGCTTCTTCTCTACTTAACTCCACCTGATGCTTTGATCTGTGCTTCCTGTCAATGTTTCAGTGTGGGACTTGTTTTTTCCCTGGATCATTCCTGTGGCCTGCTGCTCTGCAAAGCTAAGTTTTGCTTATGTTATTTTGTTGCTATTTTTCTGTCCAGCTTGCTTTATTGGTTTTTCTTGCCTGCTGGAAGCTCTGAGACGCAGAGGGACCACCTCCGTACCGTTAGTCGGTGCGGAGGGTCTTTTTGTCTCCTCTGCGTGGTTTTTTATAGGTTTTTGTGCTGACCGCAAAGTTATCTTCCCTATCCTCATTCTGTTCAGCTAGTCGGGCCTCACTTTGCTAAATCTGTTTCATCTCTATGTTTGTGTTTTTATCTTACTCACAGTCATTATATGTGGGGGGCTGCCTTTTCCTTTGGGGAATTACTCTGAGGCAAGGTAGGCTTATTTTTCTATCTTCAGGATTAGCTAGTTTCTCAGGCTGTGACGAGGCGCCTAGGTTCTGGTCAGGAGCGCTCCACGGCTACCTTTAGTGTGGTTTGATAGGCTTAGGGATTGCGGTCTGCAGAGTTCCCACGTCTCAGAGCTCGTTCTATTATTTTGGGTTATTGTCAGTTCACTGTATGTGCTCTGACCTCCATGTCCATTGTGATTCTGAATTGCCTTTCATAACACAAGGACTTGCCAATACCCGCTTGTTAAGTCTAAGGTGGAAAAATAATTAGCAGATTTCAAAGCGGTCAAGGACTCTTCTATCCTAGGCAAGGGGTAGGCGTCTTTATGGGTGATGTTATTAATCTGCCGGTAGTCTACGCACATTCTCATGGTTCCGTCTTTTTTTTTGACAATCACTAGAGGGGCCGCCCAGGGGCTACAGCTGTCTCTTATTACCCCGGCCTGTTTCATCTCCCTCAGCATATCTTTTGCACATTGATAGTGAGCGGGCGGTATGGGTCTATATCTTTCTTTTATTGGGGAATGGTCACCGGTGGGGATTGTGTGTTCTACCCCTTCTATCCGTCCGAAGTCCAATGGGTGTTTACTGAAGACTTGTTCATATTCCGTCACTAGCCTATACACCCCTTGTTTTTGATGGGTAGATGTTGAATTTATGCCCACGTGTAGCTGTTGGCACCAATCCTCCATTTCTCCATCTGAGCCATTGCCTTCCACCTGACAGGTTGGTTCTAAGGGCTCAATGGTTGTGATGGCATTGTTGGCAACAGTATATAGCTTTGCCACTGTAGCATACCTTGGCAAAGTGACCTCTTCCTCTCCACAGTTCAAAAGTCGTACCGGCACCCGTCCTCGGTGTACCTCGACTATCCCTCGTGCTGTGAGTATAGTGGGCCTGCTGTTGGTGTACACTGGTTCTGTTAAGGCTTGATAATCTCGTCCCTTAGTACCAATGGCTGCTCTACACCATACCAGCATTTCTGTTTTTGGTGGGATTACAATAGACGTTGGATCACTTACCCTCACACTGCCGATTTCTCCACCTGCAACTTCTACCTGTTGCCTTAACATCAATACTTTTATTTCCCTCCGGAGAACTCTCTGCTGGCAGGATTGGGCAGTTTCAGCAATTTGCTGTAAGACAGAAATGACTTCGGAAAAGCAGTTCTCTAACACATTCATTCCTATCAATACAGTTGGTTCACAGTTCCGCCGGTCAACATCAACAACAATTATACCCTGTTTCTTCAATTCTACTTTACCAATCTTTATGGTCATCTCCCTGAAACCTAGTTTCGGTACCAACTTACCATTACTGGCCCATATATCTAGTTCAACATCAGAGGGCCCTTTATCAATATCTGCATCAGCCCAGTACCTCTTATAAAGGATATACGGTATAGATGAAATCTGGGAACCTGTGTCCAGCAAAGCGTTGAGGGGCATTCCGTCCAGCACGATAGGGATAATGGGTCGTCCTCCGATGTACCTGTCGTGCCAGGGTGTTGGGCCTTGAAAGTTCATTCCTGCGAAGCGGCCCGCATTCCCAGGGGATTCCCGTTTAAATCACAATCTCGTGCAAAGTGGCCTGGCTGCTGGCAACGGCGGCAAATGGGCTGTCCATCCGGTTGGTAGCGGTCGCGGGGTCGTCCTCTCCATGTCGGGTATCTCCGGGGTCTCATCCATGGAACATCTTCTCTACGGTTTGCCAACTCCATCTTGGGTCCTCTCATCTCCTGCATGGTTTTAGCCATTGAAGCAACAACATCAGTTAAAGAGTCAAGCTTTTGTTGAAGAGCCTCATTAGTACTGGGCCCCAGGGGCTTAGCAATGGCCCCGGACATAGCTGATGTCACTGGCACTCCCTGTTGAGGTGCCTCTGCCATGGGTTGCGCAGGCTCCTGATCCCGAGGTGCCTCTGCCAGCTGGAGACGTATAGCGCTCTCCTTTAATTGGGCAAATGTCAATTCAGGGTTCTTAAAAACAAGCATACTCACATGCCCCCGGTGAGAAGGGGTGTAGAGTCCCTCAACAAATTGATCTCTTAGCAGTTTATCCGCTCCGGTGTTAAAAATGGGTTCAGCCAGTGTAAGTGATTTAAGGGCTTCCTGCAGGTTTAAGGCAAAGTCTCTCACGCCCTCATTAGCTTTTTGTTTGCAATTAAAGAATCGTACTTTAGCTTTGCTGCCGGCAGTGGTTTCAAATGTAGCTTTTAATCCAGCAAATATGCGTTCAACAGTGCCTTTCAGATCAGCTGCCCATGCTGTGACTTCTCGCTTAGCATGGCCACTTAACTGCATCATCAGGAGACTAACACGCTGAACTTCACCCACAGGGAACATGTCAAAATGGGCCAGCATCTTTTCTCTGAAATCGTCAAGGGTATTAGGCTCACCTTCATACATTGGAAGCCATGGGCCACCCGGGGTATATGGCATCAGCACCGGCATGATGGGCGCCACTCCTTGCACCGCTGCGCTACCGGACTCTCTATTGACACTCTGTCTTTCAGCTGCATTAGCGTCGCCGGGTGCTGCGGCGTCTCCGTGCTGCGACATACTGTGCCCCCTTAGTTAATCCGGACCCTTCCGGTCCTCCGCTTCCGTCGGGATAGTGTAGATTCGTTCCGCTGTGCAGCAGGATTGGTTTTCCCCTTGCTCTGACGTCAGAGCGCTCAGCTTGGTGCCGCCCACAATGACACGCCCCCTGCTGCTCCCTCCCGCCACGCGCTCTGTAATGGCGGATTCTGAAGTTTTTCAGTCAGACTGGGGCTCAGGTAATTGCGTAACTCAATTAACAGTCTCGTGCCTAACGGTTATGAGGTGATGGCGGCCATCTTTACTCCATTATAACCAATGGGGAAAAGTCACTTTCAATAGTTTTTAATGGGAAATGGAATTTTCTTTAATAAAGTCAACTTTCAAGATTTTTCATCCAAGTTTTCACAGTTTTGGGCTCCAATCACGGCACACAATACCCGGTATACGGGCTGGCTGAATCCTGTTCGTGACGCCAAATGTGACGCCCAGGAGACTGGGGTACCCAGCACCGGACCAATGGGGTCTGTCTCTTGAGGGAGATGTCACGGGTGGCTTGACCCGGTGCTGTGGCCTCAGGCAATGCACAGTGTAAGGGGTATCATGAGGGAACAGGCACTTACTTGATCAGCAGCAGGTTCTCCCAGCGGTGATGATCCCGATCCTGGATAGATAGCTATTGTCCAAATGAAAGACTGAGGCACTGAAACGTTTAACCAGTTTACTTTAACATAAAGGGATTTACAACCAGTCCTGTCACCGGAGTCTGTATGGGAACTCTGAGTTACTTTGACCCTACCGGGGTCTTCGCCTCTTATTGTACGCAATTTCTGTGTGGCCCTGCTGCTGTATGTGAACTGGCTGCCTGCCCAATCTGTCCCCTCCGGGTCCTGGTTCGACGGGCAACCCGAGTCCTTTTATCAGTTTACCCCCTCCGGGAGTACCGCTGAACTCTGTGTCTGTTCCTGCGTCCGGCCCTAGTGAAGCTGATATCACCTCACGTTTTTCCGGTTGCTGTATTATATATAATGAATACAGCCACGGATCCGGTATCCGTCTTTGCGCCTGTTCTGGGTAGTGATTAATGCTACCCGGTTCTCACAATGTCCTTTTTCTCTGTCCCTCTTCTCCTCAGGCCGGTGATTTAGGCCTGGAAACAGTCACAGGACTGTTAGAAATTCAGCTGTATGACCTCTCACTTTCAGCTCCTTAGCCCAACTGCCATTTCTTCTCTCAGACCAGAATGGATCAAGGGGAGTCTCTGGAGCTCCCCCTTCTGGCCGGAGGTGGTAGTGCAGTCTTGCTATTTTAGTATTTGTATTTACTGTCAGTAACTATTTTTGTGGCAAATACCCCTAGGGGTGCCACATTCCCCCTTAGTTAAGAACAGTACTCCGGGACTGTGGGACGATAACATTTTGAAATAACAATTAATATGTACAGCGTCTTAAAAATGAAAAGTTACAAAAACCACTCAAGGAAACAAAAATAGAGTTCTGTAAAAAGTCACTTCAAATAGCGTCCATTAAAGGGAACCTATCACCCCGTTTTTTGAGATTGAGCTATAAATACTGTTAAATAGGGCCTGCGCTGTGCGTTACTATAGTGTATGTAGTGTACCCCGATTCCCCATGTATGCTGAGAAATACATTACCAAAGTCGCCGTTTTCGCCTGTCAATCAGGCTGGTCTGGTCAGGTGGGCGTGTTCACAGCGCTCTTTTCTTCCCCAGCTTTCCGTTGGTGGCGTAGTGGTGTGCGCATGTCCAGAGTTCCGACTTCCCTGCGCCCACGTGAAGACACAGCGCGCGATCTGCGCTGTAATCCCTTGCATCGGTGGGGGCGGCCATCTTCCTGGGGCCGCGCGTGCGCAGATGGAGTGCTCTGCTGCACGGGGCTTCAGGAAAATGGCCGCGGGCAGCCGCGCGTGCGCATTAGAGATCGCGGCGGCCATTTTCCCAAAGCCGAGATGCAAACTCGGCTTTGGGAAAATGGCCGCCGCGATCTCTAATGCGCACGCGCGGCTGCCCGCGGCCATTTTCCTGAAGCCCCGTGCAGCAGAGTACTCCATCTGCGCACGCGCGGCCACAGGAAGATGGCCGCCCCCACCGATGCAAGGGATTACAGCGCAGATCGCGCGCTGTGTCTTCACGTGGGCGCAGGGAAGTCGGAACTCTGGACATGCGCACACCACTACGCCACCAACGGAAAGCTGGGGAAGAAAAGAGCGCTGTGAACACGCCCACCTGACCAGACCAGCCTGATTGACAGGCGAAAACGGCGACTTTGGTAATGTATTTCTCAGCATACATGGGGAATCAGGGTACACTACATACACTATAGTAACACACAGCGCAGGCCCTATTTAACAGTATTTATAGCTCAATCTCAAAAAACGGGGTGACAGGTTCCCTTTAATACAGTCCTATCCTTGAAGGTACTAGGAAAGGCACTGCACTTTGTGTCCAGGAATTTAGTTCCATTTTTCCAACGAAGTTGTCAATATAAAGTCTAAAGAAAGTTCAAAAAGAGCAAAAAAGCAAAGTTCAAAAAGCAGTCTTTCCGGAGCTTTGATTTAGTGCCTCCGGGCTGATAACAAGTTCAAGAATATGCAAGAAGTTCATACAGACAAGTCTCTGTAGGTACTGGGCTTAAACGTTGCAGAATGATAACAATGACTATAGTTTTATAATTGGTAATCTGCATACCTGGCCGGTAATTGACCCTGGGTACTACGCTGTGATCTACGTAATAGCGGTATCTCTCCATGTGGTGTACTACTGTCTACTGCGGATGTAGTATCTGCCCGCTCTGCTAAAGATAATTCCATGACTATGGAGTTGGCAAGTCCACCGTGAATGGGATTACTCTGATCAGGAATCTGTTCTTCCTGGCCTGGAACCTCCTGTAGTACGGGGTCAGCCTCTTCCTGTCTTGGGACTTCTGGTATTGGGTTCGGTGTTGGGTAAAAGGCCACCATGGGAACCACTACTGCACCATGGTATGTTAGTAGGGTTTTGGGAAAGTCTCCTATACAGGTGTGATACATTTTCTCTTCTTTTTCCTTTACTGGTTGAACCTGTATGGGTTGAATAACTTCTGATTCCGGCTGGACAACTTCTGGCTCTTTCAATGCTTCCGGACACAATTTAAGATTGTCTCTTGACACTAATACAGATGTTAAGCCTCCGTTTTTGCTAATGAGACACATTTTAGGATTATCCATTCTTGTTGGTAAAACTGTGTAGGGTACGGCTTCCCACTGATTGTCTAGTTTATTGGTTCGACGGTTTCTCTTGAGCACTTGATCACCCGGTCTTAATGGGGTCGCTAGAGCATTCTGGTTGAAAGTTCGCTCTTGTCTTTCTCTAGTTTGCTGAAGGCTTCTTTCCACACTCTCTTGCACTTGGCGATACTACTTTTGCCGTATGATATCCCAATTGGAGTCTTGAACTTCTGCGTCTGGTTTCAGAATTCCCATTTCTAGATCGATTGGTAATTGGCCGGGTCTTGCACGCATAAGGTAAGCTGGGGTGCAGTTGGTGGAGCTCACCGGGACATGATTATACAGATCCACCAAGTCAGGCAATTTCTCTGGCCATTGATTCCTTTCTGTCTCAGGTAAAGTCTTTAGCAGGTCTATTACAATATGGTTCATCTTCTCGCATAAGCCGTTTGTTTGTGGATGATAGGCCGTCGTCCGGATCTTTTTGCAACCATACATATTACAGAATTCTCTGAAGATCTCTGATTCAAAGGCTGTACCTTGGTCGGTGAGAACCTGTTCCGGATATCCATGGGGTCTACAAAAGTACGTTTGGAACGCTTTGGCTGCTGTTTTTGCTGTCAGATCTTTTACGGGTACTACTACCAAGAAGCGTGAATAATGGTCCACGATGGTCAAGGCATAGACATAGCCGGACCGGCTTGGTATTAACTTCACGTGGTCTATGGCTACAAGTTCAAGTGGTTGTTTGGTGATTATGGGCTGTAGTGGCGCTCTTTGGTTCTTTTGATCGTTTCTTCTGAGGTTGCACGGGCCACAATTTCTGCACCACTGTTCGATTGATTTTCTCATCCCGACCCAATGAAATCTTTCTCTTAGAAGTACTTCTAACTTTTTCCAACCGAAGTGACCAGCACCATTATGGTAAGCTTCGAGGACCATCTTCACATCTTGTTTAGGCACGATAATCTGCCAAACCAATTCATGTGTTTTCGGATTGGTGTACCTTCTACAGAGCTTCCCTTGATACAGGAACATTTTGCCTCTCTCTTTCCAGAGTTGATGCGTCTCTTCTGGGGCATCCTCATCGGGATATCCACTTTGCTCAGTTAACAGTTCCTTCACCAACTTCACAGCCGGATTGCTGTCTTGGGTGTCAGCCCATCTATGGTGTGCTAACGGATTAAAATTCACCTCTTGTTGTTTCTGATAGGTACTTGACTGATGATGTTTCGCCTTGGGATGATGGAAGGCTGGTAGTTCAATTTCTTCAAGCTCCCCCGTTTCTTCTACATCTCTCAAGTGTGGCATCCGGGATAGGGCATCGGCATTTCCATTCTTGCGACCTGCTCGATATTTGATCTTGAAGTTGTAATTAGATAACCGGGCTATCCATCGCTGTTCTAACGCACCTAATTTGGCTGTGTCCAGGTGGGTCAACGGATTGTTGTCAGTATAGACAGTAAATTCTGCAGCGGCCAGATAGTGTTTGAAACGTTCAGTCACAGCCCAAACTACTGCCAGTAGTTCCAATTTGAAGGAGCTATAATTTTCTGGATTTCTTTCAGTAGGCCGGAGCTTTCTACTTGCAAAGGCGATGACTTTCTCCCGACCTTCTTGCTTTTGTGACAGCACCGCTCCTAGTCCCACATTGCTGGCATCGGTGTAGAGGATGAAAGGCTGATGGTAATCTGGGTATGTCAGAACCTCCTCTCCGGTTACTGCCTTCTTTAGTTGTTCAAAGGAGTCTTCCCTTTCGTCGTTCCACTGGAAAGGAGGGTTTCGGTTTGAAGGTTTCTTCGTCTGCCCTACCAAGGCGTCTTGCAATGGTGCTGCCAACTTGGTAAATCCTTTTATAAATCTGCGATAGTAACCCACCAATCCCAGGAATTGCCTCACTTCTTTTGCGCTGGTAGGTCTCGGCCAATCCCTTATGGCGGTTATTTTCTCGGGATCCGGTGCTACTCCCTCCGAACTCACAATGTGTCCCAGGTACTGTACCTTTGGCTTGAGAAGGTGACATTTGGATGGCTTGATTTTCATGCCATACCTGGATAAGGCTTCGAACACTTCTGCCAGGTCTTTTAAGTGTTGTTCGTAAGTCTTTGAGTAGACGATCACATCATCTAGGTACAGGAGGACGGTCTCGAAGTTCTTGTGTCCGAGGCAGCATTCCATCAGCCGCTGGAAGGTACCGGATGCATTGCAGAGTCCGAACGGCATGCGATTAAATTCACTTAGACCCATTGGTGTGGTGAATGCCGTATTTTCCTTATCTCTCTCAGCCACAGGGACTTGCCAATACCCGCTTGTTAAGTCTAAGGTGGAAAAATAATTAGCAGATTTCAAAGCGGTCAAGGACTCTTCTATCCTAGGCAAGGGGTAGGCGTCTTTATGGGTGATGTTATTAATCTGCCGGTAGTCTACGCACATTCTCATGGTTCCGTCTTTTTTTTTGACAATCACTAGAGGGGCCGCCCAGGGGCTACAGCTGTCTCTTATTACCCCGGCCTGTTTCATCTCCCTCAGCATATCTTTTGCACATTGATAGTGAGCGAGCGGTATGGGTCTATATCTTTCTTTTATTGGGGAATGGTCACCGGTGGGGATTGTGTGTTCTACCCCTTCTATCCGTCCGAAGTCCAATGGGTGTTTACTGAAGACTTGTTCATATTCCGTCACTAGCCTATACACCCCTTGTTTTTGATGGGTAGATGTTGAATTTATGCCCACGTGTAGCTGTTGGCACCAATCCTCCATTTCTCCATCTGAGCCATTGCCTTCCACCTGACAGGTTGGTTCTAAGGGCTCAATGGTTGTGATGGCATTGTTGGCAACAGTATATAGCTTTGCCACTGTAGCATACCTTGGCAAAGTGACCTCTTCCTCTCCACAGTTCAAAAGTCGTACCGGCACCCGTCCTCGGTGTACCTCGACTATCCCTCGTGCTGTGAGTATAGTGGGCCTGCTGTCGGTGTACACTGGTTCTGTTAAGGCGTGATAATCTCGTCCCTTAGTACCAATGGCTCCTCTACACCATACCAGCATTTCTGTTTTTGGTGGGATTACAATAGACGTTGGATCACTTACACTCACACTGCCGATTTCTCCACCTGCAACTTCTACCTGTTGCCTTAACATCAATACTTTTATTTCCCTCCGGAGAACTCTCTGCTGGCAGGATTGGGCAGTTTCAGCAATTTGCTGTAAGACAGAAATGACTTCGGAAAAGCAGTTCTCTAACACATTCATTCCTATCAATACAGTTGGTTCACAGTTCCGCCGGTCAACATCAACAACAATTATACCCTGTTTCTTCAATTCTACTTTACCAATCTTTATGGTCATCTCCCTGAAACCTAGTTTCAGTACCAACTTACCATTACTGGCCCATATATCTAGTTCAACATCAGAGGGCCCTTTATCAATATCTGCATCAGCCCAGTACCTCTTATAAAGGATATACGGTATAGATGAAATCTGGGAACCTGTGTCCAGCAAAGCGTTGAGGGGCATTCCGTCCAGCATGATAGGGATAATGGGTCGTCCTCCGATGTACCTGTCGTGCCAGGGTGTTGGGCCTTGAAAGTTCATTCCTGCGAAGCGGCCCGCATTCCCAGGGGATTCCCGTTTAAATCACAATCTCGTGCAAAGTGGCCTGGCTGCTGGCAACGGCGGCAAATGGGCTGTCCATCCGGTTGGTAGCGGTCGCGGGGTCGTCCTCTCCATGTCGGGTATCTCCGGGGTCTCATCCATGGAGCATCTTCTCTACGGTTTGCCAACTCCATCTTGGGTCCTCTCATCTCCTGCATGGTTTTAGCCATTGAAGCAACAACATCAGTTAAAGAGTCAAGCTTTTGTTGAAGAGCCTCATTAGTACTGGGCCCCAGGGGCTTAGCAATGGCCCCGGACATAGCTGATGTCACTGGCACTCCCTGTTGAGGTGCCTCTGCCATGGGTTGCGCAGGCTCCTGATCCCGAGGTGCCTCTGCCAGCTGGAGACGTATAGCGCTCTCCTTTAATTGGGCAAATGTCAATTCAGGGTTCTTAAAAACAAGCATACTCACATGCCCCCGGTGAGAAGGGGTGTAGCGTCCCTCAACAAATTGATCTCTTAGCAGTTTATCCGCTCCGGTGTTAAAAATGGGTTCAGCCAGTGTAAGTGATTTAAGGGCTTCCTGCAGGTTTAAGGCAAAGTCTCTCACGCCCTCATTAGCTTTTTGTTTGCAATTAAAGAATCGTACTTTAGCTTTGCTGCCGGCAGTGGTTTCAAATGTAGCTTTTAATCCAGCAAATATGCGTTCAACAGTGCCTTTCAGATCAGCTGCCCATGCTGTGACTTCTCGCTTAGCATGGCCACTTAACTGCATCATCAGGAGACTAACACGCTGAACTTCACCCACAGGGAACATGTCAAAATGGGCCAGCATCTTTTCTCTGAAATCGTCAAGGGTATTAGGCTCACCTTCATACATTGGAAGCCATGGGCCACCCGGGGTATATGGCATCAGCACCGGCATGATGGGCGCCACTCCTTGCACCGCTGCGCTACCGGACTCTCTATTGACACTCTGTCTTTCAGCTGCATTAGCGTCGCCGGGTGCTGCGGCGTCTCCGTGCTGCGACATACTGTGCCCCCTTAGTTAATCCGGACCCTTCCGGTCCTCCGCTTCCGTCGGGATAGTGTAGATTCGTTCCACTGTGCAGCAGGATTGGTTTTCCCCTTGCTCTGACGTCAGAGCGCTCAGCTTGGTGCCGCCCACAATGACACGCCCCCTGCTGCTCCCTCCCGCCACGCGCTCTGTAATGGCGGATTCTGAAGTTTTTCAGTCAGACTGGGGCTCAGGTAATGGCGTAACTCAATTAACAGTCTCGTGCCTAACGGTTATGAGGTGATGGCGGCCATCTTTACTCCATTATAACCAATGGGGGAAAAGTCACTTTCAATAGTTTTTAATGGGAAATGGAATTTTCTTTAATAAAGTCAATTTTCAAGATTTTTCATCCAAGTTTTCACAGTTTTGGGCTCCAATCACGGCACACAATACCTGGTATACGGGCTGGCTGAATCCTGTTCTTGACGCCAAATGTGACGCCCAGGAGACCGGGGTACCCAGCACCGGACCAATGGGGTCTGTCTCTTGAGGGAGATGTCACGGGTGGCTTGACCCGGTGCTGTGGCCTCAGGCAATGCACAGTGTAAGGGGTATCATGAGGGAACAGGCACTTACTTGATCAGCAGCAGGTTCTCCCAGCGGTGATGATCCCGATCCTGGATAGATACAGTGGGGCAAAAAAGTATTTAGTCAGTCAGCAATAGTGCAAGTTCCACCACTTAAAAAGATGAGAGGTGTCTGTAATTTACATCATAGGTAGACCTCAACTATGGGAGACAAACTGAGAAAAAAAAATCCAGAAAATCACATTGTCTGTTTTTTTATCATTTTATTTGCATATTATGGTGGAAAATAAGTATTTGGTCAGAAACAAACAATCAAGATTTCTGGCTCTCACAGACCTGTAACTTCTTCTTTAAGAGTCTCCTCTGTCCTCCACTCATTACCTGTAGTAATGGCACCTGTTTAAACTTGTTATCAGTATAAAAAGACACCTGTGCACACCCTCAAACAGTCTGACTCCAAACTCCACTATGGTGAAGACCAAAGAGCTGTCAAAGGACACCAGAAACAAAATTGTAGCCCTGCACCAGGATGGGAAGACTGAATCTGCAATAGCCAACCAGCTTGGAGTGAAGAAATCAACAGTGGGAGCAATAATTAGAAAATGGAAGACATACAAGACCACTGATAATCTCCCTCGATCTGGGGCTCCACGCAAAATCCCACCCCGTGGGGTCGGAATGATCACAAGAACGGTGAGCAAAAATCCCAGAACCACGCGGGGGGACCTAGTGAATTAACTGCAGAGAGCTGGGACCAATGTAACAAGTCCTACCATAAGTAACACACTACGCCACCATGGACTCAGATCCTGCAGTGCCAGACGTGTCCCACTGCTTAAGCCAGTACATGTCCGAGCCCGTCTGAAGTTTGCTAGAGAGCATTTGGATGATCCAGAGGAGTTTTGGGAGAATGTCCTATGGTCTGATGAAACCAAACTGGAACTGTTTGGTAGAAACACAACTTGTCGTGTTTGGAGGAAAAAGAATACTGAGTTGCATCCATCAAACACCATACCTACTGTAAAGCATGGTGGTAGAAACATCATGCTTTGGGGCTGTTTCTCTGCAAAGGGGCCAGGACGACTGATCCGGGTACATGAAAGAATGAATGGGGCCATGTATCATGAGATTTTGAGTGCAAACCTCCTTCCATCAGCAAGGGCATTAAAGATGAAACGTGGCTGGGTCTTTCAACATGACAATGATCCAAAGCACACCGCCAGGGCAACGAAGGAGTGGCTTCGTAAGAAGCATTTCAAGGTCCTGGAGTGGCCTAGCCAGTCTCCAGATCTCAACCCTATAGAAAACCTTTGGAGGGAGTTGAAAGTCCGTGTTGCCAAGCGAAAAGCCAAAAACATCACTGCTCTAGAGGAGATCTGCATGGAGGAATGGGCCAACATACCAACAACAGTGTGTGGCAACCTTGTGAAGACTTACAGAAAACTTTTGACCTCTGTCATTGCCAACAAAGGATATATTACAAAGTATTGAGATGAAATTTTGTTTCTGACCAAATACTTATTTTCCACCATAATATGCAAATAAAATGTTACAAAAACAGACAATGTGATTTTCTGGATTTTTTTTTCTCAGTTTGTCTCCCATAGTTGAGGTTTACCTATGATGTAAATTACAGACGCCTCTCATCTTTTTAAGTGGTGGAACTTGCACTATTGCTGACTGACTAAATACTTTTTTGCCCCACTGTAGCTATTGTCCAAATGAAAGACTGAGGCACTGAAACGTTTAACCAGTTTACTTTAACATAAAGGGATTTACAACCAGTCCTGTCACCGGAGTCTGTATGGGAACTCTGAGTGACTTTGACCCTGCCGGGGTCTTCGCCTCTTATTGTACGCAATTTCTGTGTGGCCCTGCTGCTGTATGTGAACTGGCTGCCGGCCCAATCTGTCCCCTCCGGGTCCTGGTTCGACGGGCAACCCGAGTCCTTTTATCAGCTTACCCCCTCCGGGAGTACCGCTGAACTCTGTGTCTGTTGCTGCGTCCGGCCCTAGTGAAGCTGATATCACCTCACGTTTTTCCGGTTGCTGTATTATATATAATGAATACAGCCACGGATCCGGTATCCGTCTTTGCGCCTGTTCTGGGTAGTGATTAATGCTACCCGGTTCTCACAATGTCCTTTTTCTCTGTCCCTCTTCTCCTCAGGCCGGTGATTTAGGCCTGGAAACAGTCACAGGACTGTTAGAAATTCAGCTGTATGACCTCTCACTTTCAGCTCCTTAGCCCAACTGCCATTTCTTCTCAGACCAGAATGGATCAAGGGGAGTCTCTGGAGCTCCCCCTTCTGGCCGGAGGTGGTAGTGCAGTCTTGCTATTTTAGTATTTGTATTTACTGTCAGTAACTATTTTTGTGGCAAATACCCCTAGGGGTGCCACACATCTCTATGCTTAAACGTAGGGAGGCATACTGGATCCATGAGCTCAACACCCTCACCCCTAGAGGACTTAATAGGGACTATGAACTAATGTCCTTTATGTAATTAGTGTCTTATTGCGAGCTAGATGATACATGTGTCTCTGCTATTTATTATGCAATTTTTTCACCACCATCTACAACTTGCAGCCGTTCCCCTGGAACAGAAGAACTTTACGTATTGGGAACCACACATGATGTCCTTATACCAGGTCTTTGTAATCGTACTTTGGGATCCCATCCCTGACATCACTCTCTGTTATACCATGGGCATTTTATTTTACCCATAGGGGTCTTTAACCCCACGTCTCATAAAGACAAGATATAGAGTAGTATATGTTTTTTAGTAGCAGTACATTTACGTTTATCATGTAACCAGGTTTGGGAATTTGTATGAGTCATGCCTTACCCTTTGGTAGAGTTACTGCACTTAAATGTACATATTTTAACACTGTGATATGCCTCTAGTATCTTCTTGGTTTCTTTAGAATATGTACCATGTGAGGCCCCAAGCACTATTACCATCATATACTAATTGTAGTTTTGTTTCTACAGAATCGTCCGTTTTGATTCTATGCTTCTGCTGCCTGTGACACTCCACGGCTACCTGCACAGCGATTCACCGCTTTCTCTTTTGGAACGCACCTCCATCTTGATTCTCTTCTGTGGAACACACATGTTACCGCCCCCTGCGGCCAGCTGACACCGGCGTTATCACCGCCCCGCCCCTTTTCCGGGCCACATGCCCGCTGATACTGCGCGCTCTTTCACTTACTATATATAGTAGAACTAGGCACATTACCTCACACCTTCTTGCGGTGGATACCGCGTAGACCCATATCTCCTGTGCGCTGGTAAGTTCTCTATATCGGGCTTTCCCCTCCACTATTTCCACCTATCGCTCATGTGGCAGGCCTCCCAGCAGCCGTTCTGATTACATATATATACATTTTTCACCCTCATAGATTGGCGGTTTAGGTTTACAGCCGTATGGTTCCTTTTGGCCTATCTATTTACCGGGTATGTACCCCTGTCTTAGCCAGTTGGTATTTCACTATATATTATATTATATATATTTTTTAGACCTCATATATATACCCCCCCGTTTTATTCATCATATTCTCTTCTATAGACCATTATCTGCAACCCTATCTGGTTCAATCTCACCAGAACTATCTAATTGGTATGTACCCCTATGCTACGACTATGTCTAGTCTCACATAGCACACTGCAACGGCACCACTGCTGTATAGGTCATTATTTTATTTTCGTTCTCTATAGATGCAATATATAGTATTCTACATTGGGGCTCATACAAGCATACAGGTGTACTTAGGTAGGTCTCATATCATATACTATGCCACCCCCTCTTTCCCCTGCCATGCTACTATAGTCTTCTCCTTGCCATGCCACTATATTCTTTATAGTCCCACACTGGTGCTTATGATCTATTCTTGTGGTTCCTTGCACATATATCAATCTGCAGCTGTATTCATACATAGACGTGGTTTTGTTGATTGTACTCCATGATTGTTAATTTCTTTATATCTTATGACTTTGTTGTTTTCGTGATGTATATACTTTTGTTGTTTTGTTATTACCTTGTCCTCATTTTTGTTACAATCCCAGTTTTGTTAAATATATTTTTTG
This sequence comes from Ranitomeya imitator, assembly GCF_032444005.1. Lineage (NCBI taxonomy): Eukaryota > Metazoa > Chordata > Amphibia > Anura > Dendrobatidae > Ranitomeya > Ranitomeya imitator. Next base: position 543,534,472 of record NC_091282.1, read on the forward strand.
TTCTGTATATAATTTTCTTTCTAGCACACTGATGAAGGTCAAGAGTTGACCGAAACGTTTGTGACTTTGTATGTAATAAACCCCCTTTATTTTGCATCACAATTTCTTGGAGTGTGCTAGTCACTTGTAATCTATACATCAAGTTTTGGAAAGCAGACTTAGATAGAATGGTCTGTGGCCGTTATGTTGCGTTTGCAGAGCCCCTGATGTACCTAAACAGTAGTAACGCCCCACAAGTGACACCATTTTGGAAACTAGATCCCTTAAGGAACTTATCTAGATGTGTGGTGAGAACTTTGAATGCCCAAGTGCTTCACAGAAGGTTATAATGCAAAGTTCTCACCACACATCTATGTAAGTTCCATGGGGGGTCTAGTTTCCAAAATGAGGTCACTTGTCGGGGGCTCTCCAAACGCCGATCTCAATTCCAGCCAATTCTACATTGAAAAAGTAAAACGGCACTCCTCTTCCAAGCTCTGCGGTGCGCCCAAACAGTGGTTTACCCCCACATATGGGGTATTGACGTACTCAGGAGAAATTGCACAACAACTTTTGTGGTCTAATTTCTCCTGTTACCCTTGTGAAAATAAAAATTTTTGGGCAAAAAGATCATTTTTGTAGAAAAAATGCGATTTTTTATTTTTGTTTATTTTCACGGCTCTACGTTATAAACCTCTGTGAAGCACTTGGGGGTTCAAAGTGCTCACCACACATCTAAATAAGTTCCTTAAGGGGTCTAGTTTCCAAAATGGGGTCACTTGTGGGGGGTTTCCACTGATTAGGCACATCAGGGGCTCTCTAAACGTGACATGGCGTCCGATCTCAATTCCAGCCAATTCTGCATTGAAAAAGTCAAACGGCGCTCCTTCACATCCAAGTTCTGCGGTGCGCCCAAAAAGTGGTTTACCCCCACATATGGGATATTGGCGTATTCAAGAGAAATTGCATAACAAAATTTATGGTTACATTTCTGTTTTTACACATGTGAAAATAAAAAAAAATGGTTCTGAATTAAAATGTTTGCAAAAAAAAGTTAAATGTTCATTTTTTCCTTCCACATTGTTTCAGTTCCTGTGAAGCACGTAAAGGGTTAATAAACTTCTTGAATGTGGTTTTGAGCACCTTGAGGGTTGTAGTTTTTAGAATGGTGTCACACTTCATTATTTTCTATCATATAGACCCCTCAGAATGACTTCAAATGTGATGTGGTCGGTAAAAAAAAATGGTGTAAAAATGAGAAATTGCTGGTCAACTTTTAACCCTTATAACTCCCTAACAAAAAAACATTTTGTTTCCAAAATTGTGCTAATGTAAAGTAGACATGTGGGAAATGTTATTTATTAACTATTTTTCGTGACATATCTCTCTTATTTAAGGGCATAACAATACAAAGTTTGAAAATTGCAAAATTTAAAAAATATTCGCCATATTTCCGTTTTTTTATAAATAATCGCAAGTAATATCGAAGAAATGTTACCACTAACATGAAGTACAATATGTCACGAAAAAACAGTCTCAGAATCAGCGGGATCCGTTGAAGCGTTCCAGAGTTATAACCTCATAAAGTGACAATGACCGAGCCAATTTTTACAATTCTGACCACTAAGTACCAAATTGGCTCTGTCACTAAGGGGTTAAAGTTGTAACGCTGAAGTCAAAGTCATACAGTTAGTACTAAAGGATTTTTGAGCAGTACTTCGTTGCTCATTGCAGTAAGAATATTGCAACAAATTATAAGGAGAGAAAAAATGTAAACTTGATCGATGTGACCCTTTACATAATATAAAAAAGATACATTTTATTATGAATTAAATCATTCTCAGAAGTTATGGATTATCATAAATTTAGATTTCATCATCAGTCACTGTGTCATTAGATCATTTCTTGAAGGGGGAGAATCCACATTTTCTCCGTATATAGGCTGCACATTTGGGAAGAAGTACGAGGGTGAATAGTAGGGAGATGGAAGGACAACCTCCTCTGGATGGATGTATGCTGCTGTCTGTGGAGTAAAAAGACATTTATGAAGTCAACATTCAAAACAACAATTTTCTGCATGTCAAAGCTGTTCCAAAGGAATTAAAAAATATAAATACCTAAGGAAAATATCATGATAATTAAATTCCTAAATACTTTTAGTTAGCAAATCAATATTCTTTTCTCTAGGGAAATTATCACTAAAGTATATCTACTATATGCATATAGCCTCTGTCAGGGCCAGCGTCAGCAACCGGCGCACCCGGGCAAGTGTCGGGACCCTGAGCAGGCAGGAGGTGCCCACTCACTGTTGGAGACACTGTCATGCTATGGGGGCCCTGTGCCTGTGTCCCGGTACTTGCGATTCTTACCTCTCCCCGCTCCAACGCTGCGGCGTCTTCTGTTTCCTCTGTCTGTAACGTTCAGGTCAGAGGGCACGATGACTTCACGTCTGTGCACCCTCTGCCTGAGCAGTCACAGTGCAGAGAGCTAGAATATGGTTATGCTGAGGAGCCGGGGCAGAGCAGCAGCCAGCGAGGAGGGGTATTTCATTTTTTTTTAAATGTTTGGAGCATCTAATGGGGCCAATTACATATGGAGCATTATTTGGTACCCGTTATATATGGAGCATCTTATGTGGCCAATTACATATGGAGCATCTTAATGGGGCCAATTACATATGGAGCATCTTTATGGGGCCAATTACATATGGAGCATCTTTATGGGGCCAATTACATATAGAGCATCTTTATGGGGTCAATTACAGTACATATGGATCATCTTGGACTGCTGTCCACATCTTTCTGATGTTACTGTGGCACCCCTAGGGGTATTTGCCACAAAAATAGTTACAATAAATACAAATACTAAGATAGCAATACTGCACTACCACCTCCGGCCAGAAGGGGGAGCTCCAGAGACTTCCCTTGATCCATTCTGGTCTGAGAGAAGAAATGGCAGTTGGGCTAAGGAGCTGAAAGTGAGAGGTCATACAGGTGAATATCTAACAGTCCTGTGACTGTTTCCAGGCCTAAATCACTGGCCTGAGGAGAAGAGGGACAGAGAAAAAGGACATTGTGAGAACCGGGTAGCATTAATCACTACCCAGAACAGGCGCAAAGACGGATACCGGATCCGCGGCTGTATTCATTATATATAATACAGCAACCGGAAAAACGTGAGGTGATATCAGCTTCACTAGGGCCGGACGCAGCAACAGACACAGAGTTCAGCGGTACTCCCGGAGGGGGTAAGCCGATAAAAGGACTCGGGTTGCCCGTCGAACCAGGGCCCGGAGGGGACAGATTGGGCCGGCAGCCAGTTCACATACAGCAGCAGGGCCACACAGAAACTGCGTACAATAAGAGGCGAAGACCCCGGCAGGGTCAAAGTAACTCAGAGTTCACATACAGACTCCGGTGTCAGGACTGGTTGTAAATCCCTTTATGTTGAAGTAAACTGGTTAAATGTTTCAGTGCCTCAGTCTTTCATTTGGACAATAGCCATCTATCCAGGATCGGGATCATCACCGCTGGGAGAACATGCTGCTGATCGAGTAAGTGCCTGTTCCCTCACGATACCCTTACACTGTGCATTGCCTGAGGCCACAGCACCGGGTCAAGCCACCCGTGACATCCCCCTCAAGAGACAGACCCCATTGGTCCGGTGCTGAGTACCCCGGTCTCCTGGGCGTCACAATTGGCGTCACGAACAGGATCCAGCCAGCCCGTATACCGGGTATTGTGTGCCGTGATTGGAGCCCAAAAGTGTGAAAACTTGGATGAAAAATCTTGAAAATTGACTTTATTAAAGAAAATTCCATTTCCCATTAAAAACTATTGAAAGTGACTTTTCCCCATTGATTATAATGGAGTAAAGATGGCCGCCATCACCTCATAACCGTTAGGCACGAGACTGTTAATTGAGCTACGCCATTACCTGAGCCCCAGTCTGACTGATAAACTTAAGAATCCGCCATTACAGAGCGCGCGGCGGGCGAGAGCAGCAGGGGGTGTGTCATTGTGGGCGGCACCAAGCTGAGCGCTCTGACGTCAGAGCAAGGGGAAAACCAATCCTGCTGCACAGCGGAACGAATCTACACTATCCCGACGGAAGCGGAGGACCGGAAGGGTCCGGATTAACTAAGGGGGCACAGTATGTCGCAGCACGGAGACGTCGCAGCACCCGGCGACGCTAATGCAGCTGAAAGACAGAGTGTCGATAGAGAGTCCGGCAGCGCAGCGGTGCAAGGAGTGGCGCCCATCATGCCGGTGCTGATGCCATATACCCCGGGTGGCCCGTGGCTTCCAATGTATGAAGGTGAGCCTAATACCCTTGACAATTTCAGAGAAAAGATGCTGGCCCATTTTGACATGTTCCCCGTGGGTGAAGTTCAGCGTGTTAGTCTCCTGATGATGCAGTTAAGTGGCCATGCTAAGCGAGAAGTCACAGCATGGGCAGCTGATCTAAAAGGCACTGTTGAACGCATATTTGCTGGATTAAAAGCTACATTTGAAACCACGGCCAGCAGCAAAGCTAAAATACGATTCTTTAATTGCAAACAAAAAGCTAATGAGGGCGTGAGAGACTTTGCCTTAAACCTGCAGGAAGCCCTTAAATCACTTACACTGGCTGAACCCATTTTTAACACCGGAGCGGATAAACTGCTAAGAGATCAATTTATTGAGGGACTCTACACCCCTTCTCACTGGGGGCATGTGAGCATGCTTGTTTTTAAGAACCCTGAATTGACATTTGCCCAATTAAAGGAGAGCGCTATACGTCTCCAGCTGGCAGAGGCACCTCGAGATCAGGATCCTGCGCAACCCATGGCAGAGGCACCTCAACAACAGGGAGTGCCAGTGACATCAGCTATGGCCGGGGCCATTGCTAAGCCCCTGGGGCCCAGTACTAATGAGGCTCTTCAACAAAAGCTTGACTCTTTAGCTGATGTTGTTGCTTCAATGGCTAAAATCATGCAGGAGATGAGAGGACACAAGATGGAGTTGGCAAACTGTAGAGAGGATGTTCCATGGATGAGACCCCGGAGATACCCGACATGGAGAGGACGACCCCGCGACCGCTACCAACCGGATGGACAGCCCATTTGCCGCCGTTGCCAGCAGCCAGGCCACTTTGCACGAGATTGTGATTTAAACAGGAATCCCCTGGGAATGCGGGCCGCTTCGCAGGAATGAACTTTCAAGGCCCAACACCCTGGCACGACAGGTACATCGGAGGACGACCCATTATCCCTATCGTGCAGGACGGAATGCCCCTCAACGCCTTGCTGGACACAGGTTCCCAGATTTCATCTATACCGTATATCCTTTATAAGAGGTACTGGGCTGATGCAGATATTGATAAAGGGCCCTCTGATGTTGAACTAGATATATGGGCCAGTAATAGTAAGTTGGTACCGAAACTAGGATTCAGGGAGATGACCATAAAGATTGGTAAAGTAGAATTGAAGAAACAGGGTATAATTGTTGTTGATGTTGACCGGCGGAACTGTGAACCCACTGTATTGATAGGAATGAATGTGTTAGAGAACTGCTTTTCCAAAGTTATTTCTGTCTTACAGCAAATTGCTGAAACTGCCCAATCCTGCCAGCAGAGAGTTCTCCGAAGGGAAATAAAAGTATTGATGTTAAGGCAACAGGTAGAAGTTGCAGGTGGAGAAATCGGCAGTGTGAGGGTAAGTGATCCGACATCTATTGTAATCCCACCAAAAACAGAAATGCTGGTATGGTGTAGAGCAGCCATTGGTACTAAGGGACGAGATTATCAAGCCTTAATAGAACCAGTGTACACCGACAGCAGGCCCACTATACTCACAGCACGAGGGGTAGTCGAGGTACACCGGGGACGAGTGCCGGAACGACTTTTGAACTGTGGAGAGGAAGAGGTCACTTTGCCAAGGTATGCTACAGTGGCAAAGCTATATACTGTTGCCAACAATGCCATCACAACCATTGAGCCCTTAGAACCAACCTGTCAGGTGGAAGGCAACGGCTCAGACGGAGAATTGGAGGATTGGTGCCAACAGCTACACGTGGGCATAAATTCAATACCTACCCATCAAAAACAAGGGGTGTATAGGCTAGTGACGGAATATGAACAAGTCTTCAGTAAACACCCATTGGACTTCGGACGGATAGAAGGGGCAGAGCACACAATCCCCACCGGTGACCATCCCCCAATAAAAGAAAGATATAGACCCATACCGCCCGCTCACTATCAGTGTGCAAAAGATATGCTGAGGGAGATGAAACAGGCCGGGGTAATAAGAGACAGCTGTAGCCCCTGGGCGGCCCCTCTAGTGATTGTCAAAAAAAAGGACGGAACCATGAGAATGTGCGTAGACTACCGGAAGATTAATAACATCACCCATAAAGACGCCTACCCCTTGCCTAGGATAGAAGAGTCCTTAACTGCTTTGAAATCTGCTAATTATTTTTCCACCTTAGACTTAACAAGCGGGTATTGGCAAGTCCCTGTGGCTGAGAGAGATAAGGAGAAGACGGCATTCACCACACCAATGGGTCTATGTGAATTTAATCGCATGCCGTTCGGACTCTGCAACGCATCCGGTACCTTCTACCGGCTGATGGAATGCTGCCTCGGACACAAGAACTTCGAGACCGTCCTCCTGTACCTAGATGATGTGATCGTCTACTCAAAGACTTACGAACAACACTTAATAGACCTGGCAGAAGTGTTCGAAGCCTTATCCAGGTATGGCATGAAAGTCAAGCCATCCAAATGTCACCTTCTCAAGCCAAAGGTACAGTACCTGGGACACATCGTGAGTTCGGAGGGAGTAGCACCAGATCCCGAGAAAATAAGCGCCATAAGGGATTGGCCAAGACCTACCAGCGCAAAAGAAGTGATACAATTCCTGGGATTGGTGGGTTACTACCGCAGATTTATAAAAGGATTTACCAAGTTGGCAGCACCCTTGCAAGACACCTTGGTAGGGCAGACGAAGAAACCTTCAAACCGAAACCCTCCTTTTCAGTGGAACGACGAAAGGGAAGACTCCTTTGAACAACTAAAGAAGGCACTAACCGGAGAAGAGGTTCTGGCATACCCAGATTACCATCAACCTTTCATCCTCTACACCGATGCCAGTAATGTGGGACTAGGAGCGGTGCTGTCACAAAAGCAAGAAGGTCGGGAGAAAGTCATCGCCTTTGCAAGTAGAAAGCTCCGGCCTACTGAAAGAAATCCAGAAAATTATAGCTCCTTCAAATTGGAACTACTGGCAGTAATTTGGGCTGTGACTGAACGTTTCAAACACTATCTGGCCGCTGCAGAATTTATTGTCTATACTGACAACAATCCGTTGACCCACCTGGACACAGCCAAATTAGGTACGTTAGAACAGCGATGGATAGCCCGGTTATCTAATTACAACTTCAAGATCAAGTATCGAGCAGGTCGCAAGAATGGAAATGCCGATGCCCTATCCCGGATGCCACACTTGAGAGATGTAGAAGAAACGGGGGAGCTTGAAGAAATTGAACTACCAGCCTTCCATCATCCCAAGGCGAAACATCATCAGTCAAGTACCTATCAGAAACAACAAGAGGTGAATTTTAATCCGTTAGCACACCATAGATGGGCTGACACCCAAGACAGCAATCCGGCTGTGAAGTTGGTGAAGGAACTGTTAACTGAGCAAAGTGCATATCCTGATGAGGATGCCCCAGAAGAGACGCATCAACTCTGGAAAGAGAGAGGCAAAATGTTCCTGTATCAAGGGAAGCTCTGTAGAAGGTACACCAATCCGAAAACACATGAATTGGTTTGGCAGATTATCGTGCCTAAACAAGATGTGAAGATGGTCCTCGAAGCTTACCATAATGGTGCTGGTCACTTCGGTTGGAAAAAGTTAGAAGCACTTCTAAGAGAAAGATTTTATTGGGTCGGGATGAGAAAATCAATCGAACAGTGGTGCAGAAATTGTGGCCCGTGCAACCTCAGAAGAAACGATCAAAAGAACCAAAGAGCACCACTGCAGCCCATAATCACCAAACAACCACTTGAACTTGTAGCCATAGACCACATGAAGTTAATACCAAGCCGGTCCGGCTATGTCTATGCCTTGACCATCGTGGACCATTATTCACGCTTCTTGGTAGTAGTACTCGTAAAAGATCTGACAGCAAAAACAGCAGCCAAGGCGTTCCAAACGTACTTTTGTAGACCCCATGGATATCCGGAACAGGTTCTCACCGACCAAGGTACAGCCTTTGAATCAGAGATCTTCAGAGAATTCTGTAATATGTATGGTTGCAAAAAGATCCGGACGACGGCCTATCATCCACAAACAAACGTCTTATGCGAGAAGATGAACCATATTGTAATAGACCTACTAAAGACTTTACCTGAGACAGAAAGGAATCAATGGCCAGAGAAATTGCCTGACTTGGTGGATCTGTATAATCATGTCCTGGTGAGCTCCACCAACTGCACCCCAGCTTACCTTATGCGTGCAAGACCCGGCCAATTACCAATCGATCTAGAAATGGGAATTCTGAAACCAGACGCAGAAGTTCAAGACTCCAATTGGGATATCATACGGCAAAAGCAGTATCGCCAAGTGCAAGAGAGTGTGGAAAGAAGCATTCAGCAAACTAGAGAAAGACAAGAGCGAACTTTCAACCAGAATGCTCTAGCGACCCCATTAAGACCGGGTGATCAAGTGCTCAAGAGAAACCGTCGAACCAATAAACTAGACAATCAGTGGGAAGCCGTACCCTACACAGTTTTACCAACAAGAATGGATAATCCTAAAATGTGTCTCATTAGCAAAAACGGAGGCTTAACATCTGTATTAGTGTCAAGAGACAATCTTAAATTGTGTCCGGAAGCATTGAAAGAGCCAGAAGTTGTCCAGCCAGAATCAGAAGTTATTCAACCCATACAGGTTCAACCAGTAAAGGAAAAAGAAGAGGAAATGTATCACACCTGTATAGGAGACTTTCCCAAAACCCTACTAACATACCATGGTGCAGTAGTGGTTCCCATGGTGGCCTTTTACCCAACACCGAACCCAATACCAGAAGTCCCAAGACAGGAAGAGGCTGACCCCGTACTACAGGAGGTTCCAGGCCAGGAAGAACATATTCCTGGTCAGAGTAATCCCATTCACGGTGGACTTGCCAACTCCATAGTCGTAGAATTATCTTTAGCAGAGCGGGCAGATACTACATCCGCAGTAGACAGTAGTACACCACATGAAGAGACACCACTATTACGTAGATCACAGCGTAGTACCCAGGGTCAATTACCGGCCAGGTATGCAGATTACCAACTATAAAGCTCATAATGTGAATTGTATATATGTTATGCCGTATATAGTTAAACAAAAAATGTAGTATAGTCATTGTTATCAGTCTGCAACGTTTAAGCCCAGTGCCTACAGAGACTTGTCTGTATGAACTTCTTGCATATTCTTGAACTTGTTATCAGCCCGGAGGCACTAAATCAAAGCTCCGGAAAGACTGCTTTTTGAACTTTGCTTTTTGCTCTTTTTGAACTTTCTTTAGACTTTATATTGACAAGTCCGTTGGAAAAATGGAACTAAATTCCTGGACACAAAGTGCAGTGCCTTTCCTAGTACCTTCAAGGATAGGACTGTATTAATGGACGCTATTTGAAGTGACTTTTTACAGAAATCTATTTTTGTTTCCTTGAGTGATTTTTGTAACTTTTCATTTTTAAGACTCTGTACATATTAATTGTTATGTCAAAATGTTATCGTCCCACAGTCCCGGAGTACTGTTCTTAACTAAGGGGGAATGTGGCACCCCTAGGGGTATTTGCCACAAAAATAGTTACTGACAATAAATACAAATACTAAGATAGCAATACTGCACTACCACCTCCGGCCAGAAGGGGGAGCTCCAGAGACTTCCCTTGATCCATTCTGGTCTGAGAGAAGAAATGGCAGTTGGGCTAAGGAGCTGAAAGTGAGAGGTCATACAGGTGAATATCTAACAGTCCTGTGACTGTTTCCAGGCCTAAATCACTGGCCTGAGGAGAAGAGGGACAGAGAAAAAGGACATTGTGAGAACCGGGTAGCATTAATCACTACCCAGAACAGGCGCAAAGACGGATACCGGATCCGCGGCTGTATTCATTATATATAATACAGCAACCGGAAAAACGTGAGGTGATATCAGCTTCACTAGGGCCGGACGCAGCAACAGACACAGAGTTCAGCGGTACTCCCGGAGGGGGTAAGCCGATAAAAGGACTCGGGTTGCCCGTCGAACCAGGGCCCGGAGGGGACAGATTGGGCCGGCAGCCAGTTCACATACAGCAGCAGGGCCACACAGAAACTGCGTACAATAAGAGGCGAAGACCCCGGCAGGGTCAAAGTAACTCAGAGTTCACATACAGACTCCGGTGTCAGGACTGGTTGTAAATCCCTTTATGTTGAAGTAAACTGGTTAAATGTTTCAGTGCCTCAGTCTTTCATTTGGACAATAGCCATCTATCCAGGATCGGGATCATCACCGCTGGGAGAACATGCTGCTGATCGAGTAAGTGCCTGTTCCCTCACGATACCCTTACACTGTGCATTGCCTGAGGCCACAGCACCGGGTCAAGCCACCCGTGACATCCCCCTCAAGAGACAGACCCCATTGGTCCGGTGCTGAGTACCCCGGTCTCCTGGGCGTCACAATTGGCGTCACGAACAGGATCCAGCCAGCCCGTATACCGGGTATTGTGTGCCGTGATTGGAGCCCAAAAGTGTGAAAACTTGGATGAAAAATCTTGAAAATTGACTTTATTAAAGAAAATTCCATTTCCCATTAAAAACTATTGAAAGTGACTTTTCCCCATTGATTATAATGGAGTAAAGATGGCCGCCATCACCTCATAACCGTTAGGCACGAGACTGTTAATTGAGCTACGCCATTACCTGAGCCCCAGTCTGACTGATAAACTTAAGAATCCGCCATTACAGAGCGCGCGGCGGGCGAGAGCAGCAGGGGGTGTGTCATTGTGGGCGGCACCAAGCTGAGCGCTCTGACGTCAGAGCAAGGGGAAAACCAATCCTGCTGCACAGCGGAACGAATCTACACTATCCCGACGGAAGCGGAGGACCGGAAGGGTCCGGATTAACTAAGGGGGCACAGTATGTCGCAGCACGGAGACGTCGCAGCACCCGGCGACGCTAATGCAGCTGAAAGACAGAGTGTCGATAGAGAGTCCGGCAGCGCAGCGGTGCAAGGAGTGGCGCCCATCATGCCGGTGCTGATGCCATATACCCCGGGTGGCCCGTGGCTTCCAATGTATGAAGGTGAGCCTAATACCCTTGACAATTTCAGAGAAAAGATGCTGGCCCATTTTGACATGTTCCCCGTGGGTGAAGTTCAGCGTGTTAGTCTCCTGATGATGCAGTTAAGTGGCCATGCTAAGCGAGAAGTCACAGCATGGGCAGCTGATCTAAAAGGCACTGTTGAACGCATATTTGCTGGATTAAAAGCTACATTTGAAACCACGGCCAGCAGCAAAGCTAAAATACGATTCTTTAATTGCAAACAAAAAGCTAATGAGGGCGTGAGAGACTTTGCCTTAAACCTGCAGGAAGCCCTTAAATCACTTACACTGGCTGAACCCATTTTTAACACCGGAGCGGATAAACTGCTAAGAGATCAATTTATTGAGGGACTCTACACCCCTTCTCACTGGGGGCATGTGAGCATGCTTGTTTTTAAGAACCCTGAATTGACATTTGCCCAATTAAAGGAGAGCGCTATACGTCTCCAGCTGGCAGAGGCACCTCGAGATCAGGATCCTGCGCAACCCATGGCAGAGGCACCTCAACAACAGGGAGTGCCAGTGACATCAGCTATGGCCGGGGCCATTGCTAAGCCCCTGGGGCCCAGTACTAATGAGGCTCTTCAACAAAAGCTTGACTCTTTAGCTGATGTTGTTGCTTCAATGGCTAAAATCATGCAGGAGATGAGAGGACACAAGATGGAGTTGGCAAACTGTAGAGAGGATGTTCCATGGATGAGACCCCGGAGATACCCGACATGGAGAGGACGACCCCGCGACCGCTACCAACCGGATGGACAGCCCATTTGCCGCCGTTGCCAGCAGCCAGGCCACTTTGCACGAGATTGTGATTTAAACAGGAATCCCCTGGGAATGCGGGCCGCTTCGCAGGAATGAACTTTCAAGGCCCAACACCCTGGCACGACAGGTACATCGGAGGACGACCCATTATCCCTATCGTGCAGGACGGAATGCCCCTCAACGCCTTGCTGGACACAGGTTCCCAGATTTCATCTATACCGTATATCCTTTATAAGAGGTACTGGGCTGATGCAGATATTGATAAAGGGCCCTCTGATGTTGAACTAGATATATGGGCCAGTAATAGTAAGTTGGTACCGAAACTAGGATTCAGGGAGATGACCATAAAGATTGGTAAAGTAGAATTGAAGAAACAGGGTATAATTGTTGTTGATGTTGACCGGCGGAACTGTGAACCCACTGTATTGATAGGAATGAATGTGTTAGAGAACTGCTTTTCCAAAGTTATTTCTGTCTTACAGCAAATTGCTGAAACTGCCCAATCCTGCCAGCAGAGAGTTCTCCGAAGGGAAATAAAAGTATTGATGTTAAGGCAACAGGTAGAAGTTGCAGGTGGAGAAATCGGCAGTGTGAGGGTAAGTGATCCGACATCTATTGTAATCCCACCAAAAACAGAAATGCTGGTATGGTGTAGAGCAGCCATTGGTACTAAGGGACGAGATTATCAAGCCTTAATAGAACCAGTGTACACCGACAGCAGGCCCACTATACTCACAGCACGAGGGGTAGTCGAGGTACACCGGGGACGAGTGCCGGAACGACTTTTGAACTGTGGAGAGGAAGAGGTCACTTTGCCAAGGTATGCTACAGTGGCAAAGCTATATACTGTTGCCAACAATGCCATCACAACCATTGAGCCCTTAGAACCAACCTGTCAGGTGGAAGGCAACGGCTCAGACGGAGAATTGGAGGATTGGTGCCAACAGCTACACGTGGGCATAAATTCAATACCTACCCATCAAAAACAAGGGGTGTATAGGCTAGTGACGGAATATGAACAAGTCTTCAGTAAACACCCATTGGACTTCGGACGGATAGAAGGGGCAGAGCACACAATCCCCACCGGTGACCATCCCCCAATAAAAGAAAGATATAGACCCATACCGCCCGCTCACTATCAGTGTGCAAAAGATATGCTGAGGGAGATGAAACAGGCCGGGGTAATAAGAGACAGCTGTAGCCCCTGGGCGGCCCCTCTAGTGATTGTCAAAAAAAAGGACGGAACCATGAGAATGTGCGTAGACTACCGGAAGATTAATAACATCACCCATAAAGACGCCTACCCCTTGCCTAGGATAGAAGAGTCCTTAACTGCTTTGAAATCTGCTAATTATTTTTCCACCTTAGACTTAACAAGCGGGTATTGGCAAGTCCCTGTGGCTGAGAGAGATAAGGAGAAGACGGCATTCACCACACCAATGGGTCTATGTGAATTTAATCGCATGCCGTTCGGACTCTGCAACGCATCCGGTACCTTCTACCGGCTGATGGAATGCTGCCTCGGACACAAGAACTTCGAGACCGTCCTCCTGTACCTAGATGATGTGATCGTCTACTCAAAGACTTACGAACAACACTTAATAGACCTGGCAGAAGTGTTCGAAGCCTTATCCAGGTATGGCATGAAAGTCAAGCCATCCAAATGTCACCTTCTCAAGCCAAAGGTACAGTACCTGGGACACATCGTGAGTTCGGAGGGAGTAGCACCAGATCCCGAGAAAATAAGCGCCATAAGGGATTGGCCAAGACCTACCAGCGCAAAAGAAGTGATACAATTCCTGGGATTGGTGGGTTACTACCGCAGATTTATAAAAGGATTTACCAAGTTGGCAGCACCCTTGCAAGACACCTTGGTAGGGCAGACGAAGAAACCTTCAAACCGAAACCCTCCTTTTCAGTGGAACGACGAAAGGGAAGACTCCTTTGAACAACTAAAGAAGGCACTAACCGGAGAAGAGGTTCTGGCATACCCAGATTACCATCAACCTTTCATCCTCTACACCGATGCCAGTAATGTGGGACTAGGAGCGGTGCTGTCACAAAAGCAAGAAGGTCGGGAGAAAGTCATCGCCTTTGCAAGTAGAAAGCTCCGGCCTACTGAAAGAAATCCAGAAAATTATAGCTCCTTCAAATTGGAACTACTGGCAGTAATTTGGGCTGTGACTGAACGTTTCAAACACTATCTGGCCGCTGCAGAATTTATTGTCTATACTGACAACAATCCGTTGACCCACCTGGACACAGCCAAATTAGGTACGTTAGAACAGCGATGGATAGCCCGGTTATCTAATTACAACTTCAAGATCAAGTATCGAGCAGGTCGCAAGAATGGAAATGCCGATGCCCTATCCCGGATGCCACACTTGAGAGATGTAGAAGAAACGGGGGAGCTTGAAGAAATTGAACTACCAGCCTTCCATCATCCCAAGGCGAAACATCATCAGTCAAGTACCTATCAGAAACAACAAGAGGTGAATTTTAATCCGTTAGCACACCATAGATGGGCTGACACCCAAGACAGCAATCCGGCTGTGAAGTTGGTGAAGGAACTGTTAACTGAGCAAAGTGCATATCCTGATGAGGATGCCCCAGAAGAGACGCATCAACTCTGGAAAGAGAGAGGCAAAATGTTCCTGTATCAAGGGAAGCTCTGTAGAAGGTACACCAATCCGAAAACACATGAATTGGTTTGGCAGATTATCGTGCCTAAACAAGATGTGAAGATGGTCCTCGAAGCTTACCATAATGGTGCTGGTCACTTCGGTTGGAAAAAGTTAGAAGCACTTCTAAGAGAAAGATTTTATTGGGTCGGGATGAGAAAATCAATCGAACAGTGGTGCAGAAATTGTGGCCCGTGCAACCTCAGAAGAAACGATCAAAAGAACCAAAGAGCACCACTGCAGCCCATAATCACCAAACAACCACTTGAACTTGTAGCCATAGACCACATGAAGTTAATACCAAGCCGGTCCGGCTATGTCTATGCCTTGACCATCGTGGACCATTATTCACGCTTCTTGGTAGTAGTACTCGTAAAAGATCTGACAGCAAAAACAGCAGCCAAGGCGTTCCAAACGTACTTTTGTAGACCCCATGGATATCCGGAACAGGTTCTCACCGACCAAGGTACAGCCTTTGAATCAGAGATCTTCAGAGAATTCTGTAATATGTATGGTTGCAAAAAGATCCGGACGACGGCCTATCATCCACAAACAAACGTCTTATGCGAGAAGATGAACCATATTGTAATAGACCTACTAAAGACTTTACCTGAGACAGAAAGGAATCAATGGCCAGAGAAATTGCCTGACTTGGTGGATCTGTATAATCATGTCCTGGTGAGCTCCACCAACTGCACCCCAGCTTACCTTATGCGTGCAAGACCCGGCCAATTACCAATCGATCTAGAAATGGGAATTCTGAAACCAGACGCAGAAGTTCAAGACTCCAATTGGGATATCATACGGCAAAAGCAGTATCGCCAAGTGCAAGAGAGTGTGGAAAGAAGCATTCAGCAAACTAGAGAAAGACAAGAGCGAACTTTCAACCAGAATGCTCTAGCGACCCCATTAAGACCGGGTGATCAAGTGCTCAAGAGAAACCGTCGAACCAATAAACTAGACAATCAGTGGGAAGCCGTACCCTACACAGTTTTACCAACAAGAATGGATAATCCTAAAATGTGTCTCATTAGCAAAAACGGAGGCTTAACATCTGTATTAGTGTCAAGAGACAATCTTAAATTGTGTCCGGAAGCATTGAAAGAGCCAGAAGTTGTCCAGCCAGAATCAGAAGTTATTCAACCCATACAGGTTCAACCAGTAAAGGAAAAAGAAGAGGAAATGTATCACACCTGTATAGGAGACTTTCCCAAAACCCTACTAACATACCATGGTGCAGTAGTGGTTCCCATGGTGGCCTTTTACCCAACACCGAACCCAATACCAGAAGTCCCAAGACAGGAAGAGGCTGACCCCGTACTACAGGAGGTTCCAGGCCAGGAAGAACATATTCCTGGTCAGAGTAATCCCATTCACGGTGGACTTGCCAACTCCATAGTCGTAGAATTATCTTTAGCAGAGCGGGCAGATACTACATCCGCAGTAGACAGTAGTACACCACATGAAGAGACACCACTATTACGTAGATCACAGCGTAGTACCCAGGGTCAATTACCGGCCAGGTATGCAGATTACCAACTATAAAGCTCATAATGTGAATTGTATATATGTTATGCCGTATATAGTTAAACAAAAAATGTAGTATAGTCATTGTTATCAGTCTGCAACGTTTAAGCCCAGTGCCTACAGAGACTTGTCTGTATGAACTTCTTGCATATTCTTGAACTTGTTATCAGCCCGGAGGCACTAAATCAAAGCTCCGGAAAGACTGCTTTTTGAACTTTGCTTTTTGCTCTTTTTGAACTTTCTTTAGACTTTATATTGACAAGTCCGTTGGAAAAATGGAACTAAATTCCTGGACACAAAGTGCAGTGCCTTTCCTAGTACCTTCAAGGATAGGACTGTATTAATGGACGCTATTTGAAGTGACTTTTTACAGAAATCTATTTTTGTTTCCTTGAGTGATTTTTGTAACTTTTCATTTTTAAGACTCTGTACATATTAATTGTTATGTCAAAATGTTATCGTCCCACAGTCCCGGAGTACTGTTCTTAACTAAGGGGGAATGTGGCACCCCTAGGGGTATTTGCCACAAAAATAGTTACTGACAATAAATACAAATACTAAGATAGCAATACTGCACTACCACCTCCGGCCAGAAGGGGGAGCTCCAGAGACTTCCCTTGATCCATTCTGGTCTGAGAGAAGAAATGGCAGTTGGGCTAAGGAGCTGAAAGTGAGAGGTCATACAGTTGAATATCTAACAGTCCTGTGACTGTTTCCAGGCCTAAATCACTGGCCTGAGGAGAAGAGGGACAGAGAAAAAGGACATTGTGAGAACCGGGTAGCATTAATCACTACCCAGAACAGGCGCAAAGACGGATACCGGATCCGCGGCTGTATTCATTATATATAATACAGCAACCGGAAAAACGTGAGGTGATATCAGCTTCACTAGGGCCGGACGCAGCAACAGACACAGAGTTCAGCGGTACTCCCGGAGGGGGTAAGCCGATAAAAGGACTCGGGTTGCCCGTCGAACCAGGGCCCGGAGGGGACAGATTGGGCCGGCAGCCAGTTCACATACAGCAGCAGGGCCACACAGAAACTGCGTACAA
This sequence comes from Ranitomeya imitator, assembly GCF_032444005.1. Classification (NCBI taxonomy): domain Eukaryota; kingdom Metazoa; phylum Chordata; class Amphibia; order Anura; family Dendrobatidae; genus Ranitomeya; species Ranitomeya imitator. Next base: position 543,551,810 of record NC_091282.1, read on the forward strand.
TAAGAGGCGAAGACCCCGGCAGGGTCAAAGTAACTCAGAGTTCCCATACAGACTCCGGTGTCAGGACTGGTTGTAAATCCCATTATGTTGAAGTAAACTGGTTAAATGTTTCAGTGCCTCAGTCTTTCATTTGGACAATAGCCATCTATCCAGGATCGGGATCATCACCGCTGGGAGAACATGCTGCTGATCGAGTAAGTGCCTGTTCCCTCACGATACCCTTACACTGTGCATTGCCTGAGGCCACAGCACCGGGTCAAGCCACCCGTGACATCCCCCTCAAGAGACAGACCCCATTGGTCCGGTGCTGAGTACCCCGGTCTCCTGGGCGTCACATTACACTGGAGATACCAGAAGTGCAAAGGTAAGAAGAGGTTGCTCACATTGCTGTCCAACCTGTCTATCTGTTCTAATAATGCAGATACCAGCAGTGTTTATGTAAGAAAAAGCTGCTCACACTGCAATCCACTATGTCAATCTGATCTAATACTAGAGATGACAGGTGAAATGAGATAAGAAGATTCTGCTCAGATTACTATTTGATCTAATACTGGAGATACCAGAAGTCCTAAGATAAGAGGCCGCTCACTGTGCTGCCCATCTTGTCTTTCTGATCTAAAACTGGAGATAGCACAAATGTTGATATAAGAAAAAGTTGCTCACACTGCAATCCACTATGTCAATTAGATCTAATAGAGCTACCAGTGTCTACCCTGACTTTTGGATTTCATACTGGGGCTATGAGGTGTGCAACCACATACATAGCTATGGTGAGTATGTTTTTACTATATATATATATATATATATATATATATATATATATATATATATATATATATATACTGTATATATATATATACTGTATATATATATATATATATATATATATATATATATATATATATATATATATATATCACCTGTATGGCTATAAATGTGGTAACAAGGGTCTCAATTTAAAAGACTTCAATAAAAATAAAAAAAGTAATACTAAAGAAGCACTTCTGGAGAGTTTCTCGATTAGATACAAAATAAAGCAGAATACAATATTCAAACAACCCAAGCATATAGGACTTACCAAAGGAGGATATTTATAGTATATTGAGTTACTGATATTAATGGAGTAGGTGCTCTGAATATCTGCATCCCTCGCATTCACAAGTCGAATGAACAGTTCTGCATTTTCTAACTAGACAAGAAAATGAAAGTAATTAATGAATTTGCAATAATTCACTGTATTCCATATCTAGATATAATCTATATTATCAATATAGTATGTATAGTCTTTTGTCCCAGCTATATTTCAGATTAGAATGCACAATGACAATATAAGCTGTAGATTATAGTTGTATAATATCTCGAACACATGGTTGTACCTGTGGTACTCCATTTAAAGCTCCTGTTGTAAGTGATGGCTTAAGAGGAAGAATTCGAATTGGTATTTTCCACTGTCCACTTATGACTCGGTTCTGATAATCAAAAATGTCCACCTTTACCCATCCTCGGGGAATCAAGCGACTGACTTCCTGCCCATAGGGATCATATCCACCAGATGCTTGCAATTCAATTATTAGAGATATGTTAGGAGAAGGTCGTACCCTTAAAAAAAGGAAACAAAAAAAAACACCTTAATTTGATTTACTATTATTTATGCTGGTTCTATATACTGAAAGTTTTAAGAACATAGTAAATGAAAAGTCAAGGTTTGCCATGTTCGGCAGGTTTTAACTTTTAATGTTATCTGACACAACCCTTTCATGGTATTAATTCTATCATCTTGTATAAGATCCCACAGATGTCTCAGAGGAAGCTATGGCATTTGTAGAATTTTGAAGTTAAACAGGCAAGAAGCATCTTGTGATCATGGCACTTGTGTTCTTAAGGCCGAGGACAGACGAGTACATGAAAAATCACCCTATTTTCAGCAAGGAAACATTTGTCAAATTTTATCCATTTTGTCATCCACGTGTCTTAATTTTATGTCTGTGCGACATCCTTGTTGCATCCATTTTTGCAGAGCCACTGAGGTGCCAAAGCAAAAATCTGCCACAAATTACCCCATTTTGGAAACTATGCGCCAAAAGGAATTTATCTTGGGGTGTGGTAAACTTCTTAACCCCACTTGTGCTTCACTGGGATTTATAATATTGGGCCCTAAAAATGAAACATTATATTTTTATTCCTTAAAAATGTGGATTTACCCCAAAATTTCTCATTTTAAAAAGGGCAACAGGAGAAATTGCACAAGAAATTGTTTGGTCTAATTTCTCCTGATTACGTAGGTACCTCACTTGGGTTTTAATAAGAGAAAATTTACTAAATAATTTGTTTTCAATTTCTCCTGAGTTTGCACCATTTTTGAGTGCAGATTTTGCTGGAATGGTTTACAAGCGCCATGTCACATTGGCAGAGTTACTGAGATGCCAGAACAGCAGAACATCCCATAAGTAACCTTTTCTTACAAATTAAACCCCTCAATCAATTTATATAGTAATGTAGTGATCATACTGACATGACAGAAGTGTCACGGAATTTTATACCATTGGGCGGTGAAGAAAAATTGATCAAATTTTTACCATTAAATTGTTGCTTTAGCCTCAGATTTTACATTTCCACAAGGGGGAATAGGTGAATATGACCCCATAATTTGTCACATAATTTCTTCTGAATGTGGCAATACACCATACATGGCTGTTACAGTACTGCTTGGCCACATGACAGGGCTCGGGAGGTAAGAAGCACTTTTTGACTTTTGGAGTGCAGGTTTTCCCAGAATAGATTGCTAAATCCATTTGTAGAACTCATAAGTTCCAGAACAGCAGAAATCTGTTCACATGACCCTATTTTTAGAAATTGTACCCCTCTGGGAATTCATCTGTATCTGCAGTGACTATTTTGAACCCATTGGTGTTTTCCAAAATCAAGCACAGTGGATGATGGAAAGTGAAAATTGCAAATATGCCATAGTTGTACCCAATGCATTGTGACCAGCTTGTGCTTCACTACAGTAATGCCAAAATGTGGTCACTAACTGTAATCTACACATCCTGGGGCCCAGAAAGGTGGGAGGCATTTGGATTTGAAAGTGCAGATTTTGCTGGATTTCTTTTTGGGGGAGCAATGTCTCTCTTCCAAAGCAGGTGACGGACCTGAGTGGGGGTTTGTTTTTGTGGGTTGAGGTGAACTTCTTACTGGTGGTATTTTTAGGGGTACATAACATTTTGGATCACTTTTAAGACTCGGTTAACCTTTATCCTGTGCTCTATGCTGAGTAATTTCATTGGGGCTTCCATATAAATCTCCAAAATTTGTGATTCAGAAAGAACCTCCAATTGATCCATTCACTATAATGAGGCAGGCACAGTTACTCTAGACTCATTCTGGTCTATGTTTAGTCCATCTTTTCAGTGGTCAACTGTTTTCCTTGTGCCTGCCTAAAACGACTGACACCAACTGATCATAGGCCAGAATAAGTCCAAAGTGTCTCCAGCTGCCTCATTATAGTGAATCTTCTGTTGGAGCTTTTATCTGAATCACGTATTTCAGAGGTTTACAAGGAAGCGTCGATGTAAGCGCTCAGCGTAGAGTGCAGGAGAAATGTGAACTGAGCTTTATTGTGATCTTTGGGAGGCAGAATGAACAAATAAACATCAGGTCAAGAATTAATTTTATGTAAGGTTTTTCCACCGTTCATCATGTGGTTTCAGAAATAAAATGGATTTTATTCTTAGGATCAAAACGATTACAGTCATTCCAGATTTATATTGTATTTTTTGCGTTTTGCTATTTGTATTCACTAAACGTTTTTTTTACTACCCAAAATATTGGGGCATCACCATATTTTGAGAGCTATAATTTTTCTGTCAACTAGTCATGTGAGGGCTTGTTTTTTTTTTCTTTATCACTTTTTATTCTGAATTTTGAGAGGCAGAATGAACAAAAATCATTAATTCACAATTTTTTTTAACGTCATTCACCAGGTGGTAAAAATTGGGACACGGCTTTGTTCTTTGGATCAGTACAATTACAGTGATACCATGTTTTTGTAGCTTTTTTTATCTTTTAAAGAAAAAAATGTTTTTGTCTTACCGTATTCTGAGAGCTATAACTTTTTTTTAGTTTTTTTGCTGACAGAGCTGAATGGGGGCTTGTTGTTTGGGACAAGATGGTGTTCACAGATATACAATTTTCATATGATTTTTTATTGTGTTTAATTTCACTCTTTGTTTGGGGATATGATGAAAAAAGTTGACTTTTTTTGTTTTACAGTTTTCAATGTTTTTCTTGGATGCTAAGTGCTCTTTCCAACTAGTGTATTATACAGCACACTGACCAATGTTATTCAAAAGGATTATTCAGATGATAATTTTTTCATGTATGCCAAAAAATTGCAACATGCACTATTCTCTGTATATCGGATGATTGATGCTCATTTAAGTATGTAGGTGCGCCAAAAAAAATTGGATCCCATACAGATCATGCATGTTACATCCAATTATTACATTGCCATTATTAACCTAGGAAACTGTATTTAATCATGTATGGTTTAAAATATTAATGTATAAAAACGGATGCACATGGATATCACAAACATAAAATATTATCACACGGATGATAATACGAATAAAAACATCAACTTTTTCTGGATTAAAATCGAATAATTTTCATACGCTTGTCTAACCCCAACCTAACACTCAAACGAATGTAGTATAAAGGAATATCAGACACGACCAAGTAACTAACATGCAGTGCATCCAAAAGGAAGTTCAGGGAGCTACTTAGCAGTTTCAATAACACCCACTGAGACACTTCATTACATAAAATTCTTTTTGAGTGTGTTTTAATATCTATTTGATTATGAATCTATACATAGCACTGAGCACTGTACATGAAGATAATATATAATTGCATAATGGTGAATAAAAAAAGTACTGTAATTATAACAAGTAAAGTACCTGGGCACAGCCTGCTTTGTAGATAGAATTGCCATATTCTGTTTCTTGCTTTCGTACAACTTGGATAGTGAAGCATCACAATACACAGGTGGAAGGGTAGAAGGATTTCCCATTTCCTGCCCTCCACTGCACAAACTAACAACTAGTCTGCATACTCGATAAGATGGGTCAAGTCCAAGAAGATAGTCATAAAATACTACAAAGCCAGAACTGTAAGTCAAAAGCAAAAAAGGTTAGCACAAAAAAAAATCCAATAAGTAAAAAACAAAAAACTAAGTTTATTAATATAAGATTCTGCATTTTGTGTAGCATCTGTATAGCAGATTCTGCATTTTGTAGTAGACATAGTAAAATATCTATCAAAGCAATCTAGAAATCTATACATATATTAATAAATAGCACAGCTGTCGACTTAATCATCCACAACTCAGGTTCCTGTTTGCAACAAAATATACCTATATATTGAAAACCTAGAGACGATTTGTGTTGTTGTGTAAAAAAAAAAACATATATAAAAACTCCTCTAAAATTGAAAATTGTGGAGCTGAACCCGTGGGGTAAGATTTCTCATTTGCAGTATTTTTTTAATCAAAATCTCATACAGTAATTGATAAAGTTGTTATTTTAGTTTAAATAATATCAAGGTTATTAACATAAACAAAAAGATGGTACAAAATAAGTTCCAATTGTAGAATAAAGAGATAAAACTGTAATATATCAGTCGTAGGCCAGTTTCACACGTCCGTGAAATACTAACCACGTTGAGATCGCAATAGCTAGCCTGACTAGCCAGTCTCCTGAACTGAAACAACTGCTTCACAGACATATGGCTGGGTGTTGCGAGGATATGGACTGGTATTGAAGGAAATAACCATTTGGCACAGTTACATCTCACAAGAGAATAAAGGATTTGTTTAAATGGTAAATTCAACCTCTTGTGACAAAGTCACTGGTGTCAATGATATAAAACACAAAGTGGTAAGTATGCCTGTGGATGGGCTTCAAAAGGAGACCATGATTTTGCTATAAACAGTAATGCAGTGGCATCGCAGTATATAGCACAAGCGATCAGATAATTCCAACTTCAAGTCCCTTAAGAGGACTATTAAGAACAGTTAAAAGTAAAAAAAAGTTTTAAAAAATACAAAAACGTAAAAGTTCATTTCACCCCCTTTTAACCCATTAAAAATAAAGATATAAAAAAGATGAAAAATGCATATTTGTGGTACCATTGGCTTCCAAGCATATTGGAATGAGGGTGATATGAAATATATTGAACATCACAGGTCTCAGTCACAACAGGATGATGGTACCTCTGACAGTGACACTGTCAGTTTGTGTCCGTGTTCTGACAGAACGGTCTTCCTGATCACAAATTATAAAGAGGGATAATTTTGGACCTTTTTTTAATTAAAAATCAAACAAATTTGATTAGTCTGCAAGTGCACTGTGTTATTAATAAGGCTGTTGGTTACTACTGGGGTAAGCATCTATTTTTATGGCAAGATCACTTTGACATTGCTAAAGCTGGGTTTGTGTTAAAAAGCTGGAAAGGGCTTCTATAGAGTCACAGGAGATCCCCGAGTGTTACATGTCTTTTCAGGGCAATTGGAGTCTTTGCTGTATTGTGATTTGCTGCAGATCAAATTTTTGGCAAAAATTTGTTGATCCTAGCGAATTTGAATTTCAAAAGATTCTATCATCTCTAGTATGTTTTGATATGGAATAAGTCATTTTGGAATTGATAGAATTGCTTAGACTCAACCAAATTTTCTCTTTCCTTCAAACTTGTGGATTTTCACATCGCGCATAGTATGCGCTGGCAGCGAGACTGTGGCATTATGTGACCGGCAGTAAGCGATTTGCATACTTCTGACTACATTCCGACTAGATGTGTGCAGGCACGCTCAATTCACTTTTATTGAGCAACGCCGCGCATACAGTATCTAGTCAGTATGTGGCCAGAAGTATGCAAATCGCACAGTTGTGGTCTTATGATTGCCCACTTTGGCAACGGAGAATCTTGACAGCGCACTTTATGTGCAATGTGAGGATTTACAACTTTGCAGTGACAGAGTGCCAAACCTGGGCAACCCATTTAACATTCTAAAGACCATTTTCTTGCCACAAGGCAAAAGTTATTACCAAAACTCCTGGACAAAATGATATTAGAAATTACTTTCAAATAACATATGCAAAAAAAGGTGCAATACATTGATAAACGTGGCCTTAGATACCTAATATTGCAATTATATTTTATTTTCTAATGTAAACTGCTACTCTACTAGCTTAGTCAAATTAGAACATATTAATAGTAGTTCCTGTTATTAAGGGTCAGTTAGGTTTGTCACCATAAGAAACTTGAAGTAGTGATATTAGCCCTCGGATGCAAAGTGCACATAATTCCTTGTAATACTCACATTGGATCATATGGAGCAGGCTCTAGCCCATGACTGAGAATTGAAAAATGTCTGCCAAGATTTGGAGTGTCGGGTTTATTCATTTCCTGTGGATCAATTATAATAAATGATTGATTTTTGGCTAGTGTCTGTTTACAGTTTGCTAATTAAACAATTTATCACCACATTTTGAACAAAATATTGAATATTACCATTGGATGAAGTATCTCCAGCTGGGGTTTGGCTCGCTGAGTGACAGATGTCTTAATGCGACGTTTTAGCTTCTGAATTTCCAATTCCTGTTTTAACACCTCTAATTCTGCATTTAGAGTCTTTACATTTTGTTGACTTTGCGCTTTCACAAACCTGGGGAATTGAAGGTTCCTCTCAATTTCTGTTAATGAAACATATGGTACATAATCACTAAAATAATATGCTTTCTACATGGAGATGATAAGCTCGTATCTACTGACACAATTTAATTTAATCTTTGATTTTTGTTTTCTATTTTCATTCACACATAGAGGTTAATTTATCAAAGCTAGGGTATAAATGATCTATCAATAGAGATCCTGCTCTAGGTGCCATGCCTTAACCATGCCCAGCAAAGCTAGAATTGGCCAGGTTGTTCTCTGCGAAGGACGTATGAATCAGGTTGCATACAAGGCTATCCTGGAAAAACAGTTGATTCCTTCTGCTCAGGCAATGTTCCCAAACTCTGAGGACTGGTTTTTCCAGCAGGACAATGCACCATGCCACACAACTAGGTCAATCAAGGTGTGGATGAAGGACCACCACATCAAATCCCTGTCATGGGCAGCCCAATCTCCAGACCTGAGCCCCATTGAAAACCTCTGGAATGTAATCAAGAGGAAGATGGATAGTTACACGCCATCAAACAAAGAAGAACTGCTTACATTCTTGTACCAGGAGTGGAATAAGGTCACCCAAAAGCAGTGTGATAGACTGGTGGAAAGCATGCCAAGACGCATGAAAGCTGTGATTAAAAATCATGGTTATTCCACAAAATATTGATTTCTGAACTCTTACTGAGTTAAAACATTAGTATTGTTGTTTCTAAATGATTATGAACTTGTTTTTTTCGCATTATTTGAAGTTTGCAAGCAATGCTTTTTTTGTTATTTTGACCATTTCTCATTTTCAGAATATAAAATGTATTGCTTGGAACTTCGGAGACATGTTATCAGTAGTTTATAGAATAAAAGAACAATTTACATTTTACTCAAAAATCTACTATATAATTGTCTAAGGGTCACTTCCGTCTGTCTGTCTTTCTGTCTGTCTTTCTGTCACGGATATTCATTGGTCGCAGCCTCTGTCTGTCATGGAAATCCAAGTCGCTGATTGGTCATGGCAAAACGCCATCTATCCGGGCTAGACCTGCGCTCCATAAGGAGTTAACTTAGAACGCAGGTCCTGAAATGTGCGCCTCTCAATTGTGGTCCACAGGGAGAGAATCTAGTGAGCAAGTCCAGAAGTGTGTATCTTTCATCTGCGCTCCACAGCGTGAACTTAGTGTGCTGGCCCGAAAGTACGCGCTCCTCGCCTGCAAAGGAGGCTTGGATTAGGAACGGGCGTGCGTTCCACTCCATCCCCCACGCCTGCAATAAGGTATTCACTGGAATAGAGGCAGGTATGGACATTTTCTGAACTATATGGCAAGTGGACCTTTATTCTGTGCAACAGTATTTAGTGAATTACGGTAACCGCACCTTCTAAAAGGAAGTGCGGGACCTCCGGATACATCCACATTGATCATTGTTTACTATAGCCACTTCGGCGCGCTCCTATTTTATTGTCCCCTGATGAGCCCTGATGGGAGAGGGCGAAACTCGTAGGGACGCTTAAAGAAGAACTGGGACAAATAACCAGACATGATCAGACAATTGACCAGATAAGTGACCCATTATGGTGGCTTTAGCAAGATATCTTTCTTGCATTATGAACTATGACTTATACTGTCTGACAGCAGGCGGTCTTGTTCTTTTGGTTGGACACTGAGCCCAGAACGACTGGGGCACTATGACTCATTGAGCAAGTGATTTTTCTGCAATAGCCTGGTTTTATAGCTTTATTGACACAGGGTTTTGGCAATATACTACGTGGCTGGGCAATATACTGTGTGGCTGGGCAATATACTACGTGACTGGGCAATATAGTACCTAACTGGGCAATATACTACATGGTTGGGCAATATACTACGTGGCTGAGCAATATACTATGTGGCTGGGCAATATACTATGTGGCTGGGCAATATACTACGTGGCTGGGCAATATACTACGTGACTGGGCAATATACTACGTGACTGGGCAATATACTATGTGGCTGTGCAATATAGTAAGTGACTGGGCAATATAGTATGTGATTGGGCAATATAGTACGTGACTGGGCAATATACCATGTGGCTGGGCAATATACTACGTGGCTGGGCAATATACTACGTGGCTGGGCAATATACTATGTGACTGGGCAATATACTACGTGACTGGGCAATATACTACGTGGTTGGGCAATTCCACCCGCGGCTATTGTGGGCACATGACAGCTGACAGTTCAAAACAGCTGACATGTCTCCGGAAAGATGTGGGCTCAACGCCGGAGCCCACATCAAAGGGAGGGAGATCGACATAGGAGTAAATGTACGGCCAATGTCGGAGAGGGGTTAAATACTGGAAAGATCCTTAAGCAATAGAATCCCTAAGCAATTTGGATGCTGTAAAAGCCAAGTGCCTTTAAACATTTCTTTAGACAGTAAATGTGGAAAATCAATGTAATCTCCTTCAATATGTGTAATATTTTACTTGGCTTCCAAAAATGTATCTGTTGCACCTTTGGTTTTTGTTCTTTCTTGTCATGTAGGACAACTTAAAGCTTGCGTTCAACATGTAGCTCATTATCTATTGTAACTAGGAGATGCCTCACCCATGTTTATGTACACTATAACAGTCATTTCACTTATTACACCACTCTTACCTAAATCATTAAAGTGCATTAACCTCCATTAGTCACCGTGGGCAAATATTCTCTATTGTATTCCTACTCCAAACATATTGACAGCCACAACTAATAGACAGCCAATAGACAATCACAAGGAAGACAATCACAAGGAAATTAATTTGAGAAACACAAGTTACAGAGGCTTGCGAAAGTATTCTCCCCTTTGCTTTTTACCTATTTAATTAAATTACAGCCTTTGTTTAAATATTTTTGTAATCCAATTTGTGTGTGAGGCATCAGCACTAAATAGTCCACGTTGGTGAAATGAAGTGAAAAAAATATAGGCACAATTTTATTTATGGGGTCAAATAACTAAAAATTGGCATGTGCATATGTATTCATCCCTTTTGCTATGAAGCCCCTAAAAATTTCTAGAGCAAACAATTACCTTTATAAGTCACATTATTAGTGAAAGGAAGTCCACCTGTGTGCGATCTAAGTGTCACATGGTCTGTTAGTATATACACACAGAATCTGAAAGGCCACAGAGGCTGCAACACCAATAAAGGGGTATTTCCATCTCCAAAATACTAATATGTAATAGGTGTATTAATAACAATATTAGCAAATACCTCCAATTAGAAATGTATTACATTTTTCTGATTTGCTATATCTTTTTCTTCGTGTGCAGGCATTGCAGGACCTTAGTTAGCTAGTTGCTAGAGGACGTAACCATGGATGCCTATCACTTTATCAGTGGTCATAACCATGGATACCTAAGGTCCTGCAATGGCAGCAATGAAGAAAACAATAATTATATTTGTACCACCAAAATTTTGTTTACATTTTTATATGTGAAAATGGTAAAAAATGGCACCAAAATGTTTCCCACAATTTCTGCTGAATGTAGAAATACCGCAAATGTGGCTTTACAGTACTGCTCAGCCATATGGCGAGACTCAGTAAAGTTTTGCCATAAGGTTAAGCAGTACTGTTATACAGGAGGCATCCTGGAGCACAGAATTTTCTATAATAGTTAGCGGTCTCCATATACAGAGCCCATAAGAGCTAGAAGAGCAGAATCCCCCCTCAAGTGACTCCATTTTGGAAATTATACTCCATTGTGAATTTATCTACAGGTGTCATGATGATTTTGACTCCATGGGAGTTTTCCAGAAACAGGCAGCAATGGATGCTGCTGAGTAAAAATCACAAACTGCCGTTGTAGTGGCCAGTACATTGTTACCTGCTCATACACATGTGGACGCTAAATGTGGTTGGGCACACTGGGGCTCAAAAGGGAGGGGGGCATTTGGATTTGGAAGCACTGAAAATGCTGAATTTATTTTGGGGGACTAGAAGCCATTTAACTTTTCCAGAGCCTTTGTGCTACCAGTAATGTGGAAAGCCCATTTATTTCCGTTAACAGATGTCGGACGTGAGTGGGGACTTGCTTTTTTGGTGGATTGAGTTGAAGCTTTTATTGGGAATATTTTACATAACAATTTGGATCACATTTATCCGGCGTTCTATGCCGAGCACTTATAACAGGGTTTCCCTTTAAATCTTTCAGTGACGTAATTCAGAAACCCCTGAGGGAGGCATTCACTATAATGAGGCAGCATAGTTACTCTGGACTTGATCTGGCCTCTGTTCAGTGGTGTCCTTTTTTTCAACGGCACTTTTATGCCCTCACAAAATTATAGGGAATCTTCCACAGGGGGGTCCGTCTGAAGCATGTATTTCAGAGATTTACACAGAAACCCCGGTGTAAGCGCTCAGCGTAGAGCGCAGGATAAAAGTGCGCAGAGCCTTACTGTGATCTTTAGGAGGCAGAATGAAAAAATCAACAGCAGGTGAAGAATTGTTTTAATTTTTTTATTTTACGCTATTCCTTGTGCTGTATAAGTGATCAGACGACTTTATTCTTCTGATCGGTATGATTACAGCGATATCAGATTTATATGGGGATTTTATGTTTGGCTGCTGTCAGGCACTAAAAAAATGCTTTTGCTTTTCTAAAACTAGTTTTTGCTTCACCATATTTTTTGAGAGCTATAATTTTTCCATATGTCTGCTGACAAAGTCAGCCTTGTGTTTTGCTGGTAAATTTGATGTTATTATTGGCACCATTCTTGGGCTTATGACATTTTTTGATCGCTTTTTATTCCAATTTTTGGAAGGCAGAATAAACAAAAAACAATAATGCAGGAATTGTTTTGGGGGCTTTTTTTATGCTATTCTGCGTGCGGCAAAATTGATAAGGCAGCTTTATACTTCCGGTCAGTACGATTACAGCGATACCACATTTATATTTTTTCATGTTTTGGTGCTTTTACACAATAAAAACTACAGGTGCTTCTCACAAACTTAGAATATCTTCAAAAAGTTAATTTATTTTAGTTCTTCAATACAAAAAGCGAAACTCATATATTACATAGAGTCATTACCAACAGAGCGATCTATTTCAAGTGTTTATTTCTGTTAATGTTGATGATTCTGGCTTACAGCCAATGAAAACCCAAAAGTCATTATCTCAGTAAATTAGAATACTTTATAACACCAGCTTGCAAAATGATTGTAAAATCCAAAATGTTGGCCTATTGAAATGTTTGTTTGGTAAATGCACTCAATACTTGGTCGGGGCTCCTTTTGCATCAATTACTGCATCAATCAGGTGTGACATGGAGGCGATCAGCCTGTGGCACTGCTGAGGTGTTATGGAAGCCCAGGATGCTTTGACCTTCAGCTTGTCTGCATTGTTGGGTCTGGTGTCTCTCATCTTCCTCTTGACAATACCACACAGATTCTCTATGGGGTTAAGCACAAGCAAGTTTGCTGGCAGAGGGAAGCATGAAGTGCTCTAAAATGTCCTGGTAGATGGCTGTGTTGACTTTGGTCTTGTTAAAACACAGTGGACCTACACCAGCAGATAACAGGGCTCCCCAAACCATCATGTCATGAAATACAACCACCCAATGGGGGGTCGGTCAGCGGACAGCACAACAAACACACAACCGGGATGGAAAAGGGGAGAGGAAGGCCTATCAATAGGGAAATGAGGAATAGACACCCCGTGAGCTCAAACATGAGCCTTTCCCTGCACTCCTCTAATGCCCTAAGTGGGTCCTTCCTCCACCGCTGTCAGGAACCTTGTCCTTCGCTGTCACCTTACACTGTCCTGGTTATTGTACTGGCCAGCAAGGGCGCTAGCCTCACCACTGCAGATGGTACAAACACAGGAGACAGTGACAAACATGAGAGGGACAAGAAATAAGCACAACATTTAGCTTCCAGAATCTGCTGCCAAGCTCCACATCACAGATGACACAGACACAGGACTTCAAACTCCAGAAGAAGCTGACACCAGAGAGCTGCAACTGCATGGCTGGTCTTCATAGAGAAACTCTATCACCAACAGTCAGCTGATGGATCATTTAAAACAAGGGTGGGGAACTTCAGGCCCCAGGGCCATTTACGGCACTCGATGACCTTTTATCAGGCCCCCGAGCAGATTCTCAGGGACCACATTCTTGGACAAATAGCTGTATTTTAATTGCCACCAGCTCATTAATTTCTTCTTGCTCTGTTAGCACACACACACACACGCAGTGTTCACTACTGAACACTGAAGGGCATGCAATGAAAGATTAAGTCCTGAAACCAGTGCCAGAGTCAGGATGTACTTTGTGGGCGGAGTTTGTACGGCCCCCGAAGGATGGTATAAATATCCAAATGAGCCTTGTCAGAAAAAATATTCCCCTCCCCTGATTTAACCCCTTTACCCCCAAGGGTGGTTTGCACGTTATGGACCGGGCCAATTTTTACAATTCTGACCACTGTCCCTTTATGAGGTTATAACTCTGGAACGCTTCAACGGATCCCGGTGATTCTGACATTGTTTTCTCGTGACATATTGTACTTCATGATAGTGGTAAAAATTCTTTGATATTACCTGCGTTTATTTGTGAAAAAAATGGAAAATTGGCGAAAATTTTGAAAATTTCGCAATTTTCCAACTTTGAATTTTTAAGCAATTAAATCACAGAGATATGTGTTAGGAGTCGAGTTTCCTCTGCTGCACAGGGGGAATCTCGATCCGTGTCTGCTGCGGTCTCCCATTCAGCATCGGCCGCAGTGGGGTCTGCTCAGCGGAGGCGTCGCTCCCAGCGTCTTGCTGGGACTGATTCTGTGCAAAGGGTTACTGCTGCCTTTTCTGGCTCTCCTGTTGTACCCTGCACTGATCTGCGGCGAGCGGGCTTCTCTGGGACTAAGTCCTTATTTGCACACACTGAGCATGCCCAGGGCAAGATCTCCCGTTGGAGATCGAGGGTCACATGCTCAGGTACTGCAGCATGTCCCATTGGTCTGTGCAGTTCCTGTGCTGCAACTATATAAGCTGCGCATGACCGCACGGCCATGCGCTAGTATTGTCTTGAATATATATGTGTGTGTGTAGATGGATGTAAGTCGAAGGATGAAAGCTCCTAAGTATCCCTCCCTAGTGTTGTTGTCTGTTTGCGGATGATGGTAGCTATCTAGCGCCCGACTATCCATCAGCACAAAACACACATAACAGCGTCTAGTTGCTGTGACCGCCTGTACGGCGCCGTGCGCTTTTCTTACCCAAGCCTGGGTGGTTAGCGGCGTCCGTTTGTGCGGCACCGCACGCACACTCGTGCCTTTTTATATTATTGTTTCTGTCTCTCTGACACCCCAGTTGTGGTGTCGAGTGCATGAGGTCTTTGAACCCAAATCCTGTGTCTTGGGATTGTGTTCTGAGACTTCTTGCTTGCGCTCTATGTGCGGTACCGCGGCCCTGTGACGCAACAGGGTTCGCTTCCTTCTCACAGGGTGAAGTTAACCCATGTGTGTATACTTATTGTACCGCCATATTGTCTGTCTCTACTAGCAGCAGGGTTTTCACCTGCACGGTGGACCTCGGACTGCGAACGCACCTAATACCATAACATCTGATTCTTGGTGCGTTCCGCCAGTCCCTAACAATATGTCACACAAAATACTTAATAAGTAATATTTCCCACATGTCTACTTTACATCAGCACAATTTTGGAACCAAATTTTTTTTTGTTAGGGAGTTATAAGGGTTAAAAGTTGACCAGCAATTTCTCATTTTTACAACACCATTTTTTTTTAGGGACCACATCACATTTGAAGTCATTTTGAGGGGTCTATATGATAGAAAATACCCAAGTGTGACACCAGTCTAAAAACTGTACCCCTCAGGGTTCTCAAAACCACATTCAAGAAGTTTATTAACCCTTCAGGTGTTTCACAGGAATTTTTGGAATGTTTAAATAGAAATGAACATTTAACTTTTTTTCACAAAAAATTTATTTCAGCTCCAATTTGTTTTATTTTACCAAGGGTTACAGGAGAAAATGGACCCCAAACGTTGTTGTACAATTTGTCCTGAGTACGCAGATACCCCATAAGTGGAGGTAAACCACTGTTTGGGCACATGACAGAGCTCGGAAGCGAAGGAGCGCCATTTGACTTTTCAATGCAAAATTGACTGGAGTTGAGATGTGACGTCATGTTGCGTTTGGAGAGCCACTGATGTGCCTAAACATTGAAACCCCCCACAAGTGACACCATTTTGGAAAGTAGACCCCCTAAGGAACTTATCTAGAGGTGTGGTGAGCACTTTGACCCACCAAGTGCTTCACAGAAGTTTATAATGCAGAACCATAAAAATAAAAAATCATTTTTCACAAAAGTTATCTTTTCGCCCCCAATTTTTTATTTTCCCAATGGTAAGAGAAGAAATTGGAACCAACAAGTTGTTGTACAATTTGTCCTGAGTACGCAGATACCCCATATGTGGGGGTAAACCACTGTTTGGGCGCATGGGAGAGCTCGGAAGGGAAGGAGCTGGAATTGAGATGGAACGCCATGTTGCGTTTGGAAAGCCACTGATGTGCCTAAACATTGAAATCCCCCACAATTGACACCATTTTGGAAAGTAGACCCCCTAAGGAACTTATCTAGATGTGTGGTGAGCACTTTGACCCACCAAGAGCTTTACAGAAGTTTATAATGCAGAGCCGTAAAAATAAAACAAAAATTTTTTACCACAAAAATTATTTTTTAGCCCCCAGTTTTGTATTTTCTCGAGGGTAACAGGAGAAATTGGACCCCAAAAGTTGTTGTCCAATTTGTCCTGAGTGCGCTGATACCCCATATGTGGGGGGGGGAACCACCGTTTGGGCGCATGGGAGGGCTCGGAAGGAAAGGAGCGCCATTTGGAATGCAGACTTAGATGGAATGGTCTGCAGGCGTCACATTGCGTTTGCAGAGCCCCTAATGTTCTTAAACAGTAGAAACCCCCCACAAGTGACCCCATATTGGAAACTAGACCCCCCAAGGAACTTATCTAGATGTGTTGTGAGAACTTTGAGCCCCCAAGTGTTTCACTACAGTTTATAACGCAGAGCCGTGAAAATAAAAAATCTTTTTTTTCCCACAAAAATTATTTTTTAGCCCCCAGTTTTGTATTTTCCCAAGGGTAGCAGGAGAAATTGGACCCCAAAAGTTGTTGTCCAATTTGTCCTGAGTATGCTGATACCCTATATGTTGGGGTAAACCCCTGTTTGGGCACACGGGAGAGCTCGGAAGGGAAGGAGCACTGTTTTACTTTTTCAACGCAGAATTGGCTGGAATTGAGATCGGACGCCATGTCGCATTTGGAGAGCCCCTGATGTGCCTAAACAGTGGAAACCCCCCAATTATAACTGAAACCCTAATCCAAACACACCCCTAACCCTAATTCCAACGGTAACCCTAACCACACCTCTAACCCAGACACACCCCTAACCCTAATCCCAACCCTATTCCCAACCGTAAATGTAATCCAAACCCTAACCCTAACTTTAGCCCCAACCCTAACTGTAGCCTTAACCCTAGCCCTAACCCTAGCCCTAACCATAACCCTAGCCCCAACCCTAGCCCTAACCTTAGCCCTAGCCCTAACCCTAGCCCTAACCCTAGCCCTAACCGTAGCCCAAACCCTAGCCCCAACCCTAGCCCTAACCCTAGCCCTAACCCTAACTCTAGCCCTAACCCTAGCCCTAACCCTAGCTCTAGCCCTAATGGGAAAATGGAAATAAATAAATTTTTTTAATTTTTCCCTAACTAAGAGGGTGATGAAGGGGGGTTTAATTTACTTTTATAGCGGGTTTTTTAGCGGATTTTTAAGATTGGCAGCCGTCACACACTGAAAGACGCTTTTTATTGCAAAAAATATTTTTTGCGTTACCACATTTTAAGAGCTATAATTTTTCCATATTTGAGTCAACAGAGTCATGTGAGGTCTTGTTTTTGCGGGACGAGTTGACGTTTTTATTGTCAAGATTTTCGGGCACATGACATTTTTTGATCGCTTTTTATTCCGATTTTTGTGAGGCAGAATGACCAAAAACCAGCTATTCATGAATTTCTTTTGGGGGAGGCGTTTATACCGTTCCACGTTTGGTAAAATTGATAAAGCAGTTTTATTCTTCAGGTCAGTACGATTACAGCGATACCTCATTTATATCATTTTTTTTATGTTTTGGCGCTTTTATACGATAAAAACTATTTTATAGAAAAAATAATTATTTTTGCATCGCTTTATTCTGAGGACTATAACTTTTTTATTTTTTCGCTGATGATGCTGTGTGGTGGCTCGTTTTTTGCGGGACAAGATGACGTTTTCAGCGGTACCATGGTTATTTATATGCTGCTTTTTGATCGCGTGTTATTCCACTTTTTGTTCGGCGGTATGATAATAAAGCGTTGTTTTTTGCCTTTTTTTTTTTCTTATGGTATTTACTGAAGGGGTTAACTAGTGGGCCAGTTTTATAGGTCGGGTCGTTACGGACGCGGCGATACTAAATATGTGTACTTTTATTGTTTTTGTTTTTTTATTTAAAGAAATGTATGTATGGGAATAATATTTTTTTTTTTTCATTATTTAGGTTTTTTTTTTTTTTTTTTTACACATTTGGAATTTTTTTTTTTTACTTCTTTACTTTGTCCCAGGGGGGAACATCACAGATCGGTGATCTGACAGTTTGCACAGCACTCTGTCAGATCACCGATCTGACTTAGCGGGCTGCAGCGTTACCAAGTGCCTGCTCTGAGCAGGCACTTGGTAAGCCACCTCCCTCCCTGCAGGACCCGGATGCCGCGGCCATATTGGATCCGGGCCTGCAAGGAGGAAGGAGGTAGGAGATCCCCGGAGCAACGCGATCACATCGCGTTGCTCCGGGGGTCTCAGGGAAGCCCCCTCCCTGCGCGATGCTTCCCTGCACCGCCGGCACATCGCGATCAAACGTCGGGGGTTAATGTGCCGTGGGCCGTCTGTGACCGCTCCTGGCACATAGTGCCGGATGTCAGCTGCGATAAGCAGCTGACACCCGGCCGCGATCCGCCGCGCTCCCCCCATGAGCGAGGCCGATCGCGCTGGACGTACTATTCCGTCCTTGGGAAGTAGGGCCCACCCCACATGGACGGAATAGTACGTCCATTGTCAGAAAGGGGTTAAAAGATGGTGGGAGTGGTCACCACCCACATCAGCTGACCTAACCACTCTGCAGTGGCAGCAGGCTGCCAGCAGGGGAAACTAATATTAACCACCTCTGGTCCTGAAAGGAAAAAAGCTACATTTAAAACATAGTGGAACCAGAGCTGCCACGTAGCCAAAATTGGATCGTGACACATCACCGATTATGGAAACTTCACACTAGACCACAAGCAGCTTGAATTGATAAAAATTCAAGCAATTAAAGGCAAAAGGCACTTAAAGGTAAACTATTAACCCTTCTATATCATGTGCCTCTCCACTCTTCCTACAGACTCTGGGACCTTGATTTCCAAATGAAATGCAAAATTTACTTTCATCTGAAAACAACACCTTGGACCACTGAGCAACAGTCCAGTTGTTTTTCTCCTTGGTCCAGGCTCTGTCTATTGGTCATTAGTATTGATGAGCAAATTTGATCCAGTCCCTGCTAATTCGGCAAGCTATAGCGCTTAGCAAATAAGCTGCAGAGGGAACCTGGTTCCCTGGATTGCTCCGGCTGATCAGCCTGTTTGGCTGCACAGCTGCATGTATCGCGGCTGTGTGACAGTCAAACACATGTATGGAGAGCCCAACAAACTGCCTTCTGGACATCTGTCAAGTCAGCAATCTTTTCCAACATTAACAGAAATAAACACTTGAAATAGATCACTCTGTTTGTAATGACTCTATAATGCAGGCTCTAACCTTTCCCAGCACCTGTGCACTGCAGTACTTTGCTCTGCCCTCAACAGGGCAGATCAGTACGCCTGCGCAGGAGCGCGGCATGAAGCAAGCAGGATGACAACATTGCATGAAGATGGGAGGTGCAGGACCTGGGACCTGCGACACCCATCAGACTGGACCGCCCCTGGAGGAGTATAATAATACTTGTTTTACTTCTCTTTCAGGTTGGACAGGGGGCTTATCTACAGCATTACAGAATGTAGAAAACCCCCAAAAGGCAGTGGCCGCATCTTATAGCGGCAAAACGAGGTGACAAGTTCCCTTTAACAGATGGGTAGCACCAATTTTGGCCGTGTCTTTATCAAAAATATATTATATTTTTCATGTGACATTCAGATGAAAATCTGCTGTTTTTGGCACAAGATTAGAGGAGGCTGGGTTTTTATAAAGCTGGGAAATATGCATCACATGGCCTTTCCTAACGATGACAGTGAACAAGCCATGACCCTAACAGGCTAATTAAGGTCTGAAACCTTGGTCAACGTTATCTGAGCACACAATATTCTATTTTTTGCCTAAAATACAAAGGACATGTGTCATCTTTAGCTTTAGGCATTTTCCAGAGAATTATTTTCAACTTCCTTAACGGTTCACAATAACAGTAATTTTGTTCAGGGGTGCCTACATTTTTCCATGCAACTGTATATACATATATTCCCCATTTAAGAATATGCCTCGCCGTGGCTGTGGAGAAAATCCAGCCCATACCTCCATTTGTTGTTCTGGGAATTCTGGTGTTTCTTTGCCTATGAAGCTGAAGTTTGAAGAGTTCATCCTCTAACTGCTGATTTTCAATTTCAAGAGTAATTAGTTTCTCATTCAAGTCCCATTTTGAACTTGTGTATCCTTCTGCATATGAAGAAAACAGACATGAAAGGCAAAGACAAATTGTATACTAGGTGTGCTGCTTCAGTAATGTAAGAGCTTATCCACACTAGCGTTTTCTTGCATTATGTCTACTGATTACAACAAACACATGCATTAATACACTTTGTCTGTAGTTTGTACCATATTGCCAATCAAAATCTATTGAGGATGTACCCTAAGTCAGATATCTAATTTAAAGGAAATATTTCACCAGAAAATTACCTATTGTTTAAATCAGGTTTTTATTTTAAATTTATTTTTTTGTAATTTTATAATTAGTGTTGAGCGATACCGTCCGATACTTGAAAGTATCGGTATCGGATAGTATCGGCCGATACCCGAAAAATATCGGATATCGCCGATACCGATATCCGATACCAATACAAGTCAATGGGACATCAAGTATCGGAAGGTATTCTCATGGTTCCCAGGGTCTGAAGGAGAGGAAACTCTCCTTCAGGCCCTGGGATCCATAGGGAGGTGTAAAATAAAGAATAAAAATAAAAAATATTGATATATTTACCTCTCCGGTGGCCCCTGAACTCAGCGCGGGTAACCGGCAGGCTTCGTTGTTCAAAATCAGCGCTTTTAGGACCTGAGAAACACGTCCCGGCTTCTGATTGGTCGCGGGCCGCCCATGTGACCGCCACGCGACCAATCACAAGCCGCGACGTCACCGCAAGCTATTAGCGCGCTCATTTTTGAAAAATGAGCGCGTTAATGACTTTCAAAGACGTAGCGGCTTGTGATTGGTCGCGGCCACGCGACCAATCACAAGCCGCGACGTCACCGCAAGCTATTAACGCGCTCATTTTTAAAAATGAGCGCGTTAATGGCTTTCAAAGACGTAGCGGGTTGTGATTGGTCGCGGCCGCGACCAATCACAAGCCGCGACGTCACCGCAAGCTATTGACGCCCTCATTTTTAAAAATGAGCGCGTTAATGGCTTTGAAAGACATAGCGGCTTGTGATTGGTCGCGTGGCCGCGACCAATCACAAGCCGCGACGTCACCGCAAGCTATTAGCGCGCTCATTTTTGAAAAATGAGCGCGTTAATGACTTTCAAAGACGTAGCGGCTTGTGATTGGTCGCGGCCACGCGACCAATCACAAGCCGCTATGTCTTTCAAAGCCATTAACGCGCTCATTTTTAAAAATGAGCGCGTCAATAGCTTGCGGTGACGTCGCGGCTTGTGATTGGTCGCGGCCACGCGACCAATCACAAGCCGCTATGTCTTTCAAAGCCATTAACGCGCTCATTTTTAAAAATGAGCGCGTCAATAGCTTGCGGTGACGTCGCGGCTTGTGATTGGTCGCGGCCGCGACCAATCACAACCCGCTACGTCTTTGAAAGCCATTAACGCGCTCATTTTTAAAAATGAGCGCGTTAATTGCTTGCGGTGACGTCGCGGCTTGTGATTGGTCGCGTGGCCGCGACCAATCACAAGCCGCTACGTCTTTGAAAGTCATTAACGCGCTCATTTTTCAAAAATGAGCGCGCTAATAGCTTGCGGTGACGTCGCGGCTTGTGATTGGTCGCGTGGCCGCGACCAATCACAAGCCGCTACGTCTTTGAAAGTCATTAACGCGCTCATTTTTCAAAAATGAGCGCGCTAATAGCTTGCGGTGACGTCGCGGCTTGTGATTGGTCGCGTGGCGGTCACATGGGCGGCCCGCGACCAATCAGAAGCCGGGACGTGTTTCTCAGGTCCTAAAAGCGCTGATTTTGAACAACGAAGCCTGCCGGTTACCCGCGGACTCACCAGGGGCCGCCGGAGAGGTAAATATATCAATATTTTTTATTTTAATTCTTTATTTTACACATCTCTATGTATCCGATACCGATACCCGATACCACAAAAGTATCGGATCTCGGTATCGGAATTCCGATACCGCAAGTATCGGCCGATACCCGATACTTGCGGTATCGGAATGCTCAACACTATTTATAATATCTCACCAAATTTCCATAACAGTATCTATAGGCCTTATACTAAACTTAAGGTACCGTCACACTAAGCGACGCTGCAGCGATACCGACAACGATGCCGATCGCTGCAGCGTCGCTGTTTGGTCGCTGGAGAGCTGTCACACAGACAGTTCTCCAGCGACCAACGATCCTGAAGTCCCCGGGTAACCAGGGTAAACATCGGGTTACTAAGCGCAGGGCCGCGTTTAGTAACCCGATGTTTACCATGGTTACCAGCATAAACATTAAAAAAACAAACACTACATACTGTACTTACCTTCAGCTGTCTGTCCTCCGGCACTGTGCTTCTCTGCACTCCTCTGCACTGTCAGCGCCGGTCAGCCGGAAAGCAGAGCGGTGACGTCACCGCTGTGCTTTCCGGCTGGCTGGCGCTGACACAGGATGCAGGAGGAGTGCAGAGAAGCAGAGCGCCGGGGACAGACAGCTGAAGATAAGTATGTAGTGTTTGTTTTTTTAACGTTTACGCTGGTAACCAGGGTAAACATCGGGTTACTAAGCGCGGCCCTGCGCTTAGTAACCCGATGTTTACCCTGGTTACCAGTGAAGACATCGCTGGATCGGTGTCACACACGCCGATCCAGAGATGTCAGCGGGAAGTCCAGCGACGAAATAAAGTTCTGGACTTTCCTCAGCGACCAACGATCTCCCAGCAGGGGCCTGATCGTTGGTCGCTGTCACACATAACGATTTCCTTAACGATATCGTTGCTACGTCACAAAAAGCAACGATATCGTTAACGATATCGTTATGTGTGACGTACCTTTACACTTCCTATTGAGTAGAGAAGATTAAAATGTAGATTAAAATGAAGGTAACAGCTCTATATGTTTAGATAGGTAAGTAAACAATTAGATATATTGGCTTTAATGATTGCTATTCAATACATGTCAAAGCGTGTTTACTAGTAGAAGACTTCTCTTGAGCTGTCCTAATTCCTTGGAATGCATTTCCAGGACAATTTGATTAATTCCCAATACCGACAATTTTAAGAATGGTTTAAAAATGCATTTATTTAAACTGACTTGTCACATCACTTCACTTATCTAACTATCCCAGTTTTGCCAATGCAAAATTTTCTAGGACTATGATTAAGGGAGATTGGACGCCAGAAACGCGTGATGTTTTTGTATCGATGGAATCCTTGTTTTTAGATATTTTCCAGTAAATTTTTGATAAATTTTATTTATTGTTGAATGGATGTGCCTTTTGTTTTTTTTCCTCTTCATAATTTCATTTTTTTTTAGCAGCAGTGTTAAAAAACAGTTTTTTGGGGGTAGGGAGGCTAGTTGGGCAACACGTTTTTGGTACGTTAGCAGTTAATTTATATTTATTTTACATCTCACAATGCACTGATTGTCTTAAAATCATGTTATAAATGTGTTGAACATGTTGTTACAGTTTTGGGAAAGCCAATTATGTCAAAGTAATTTTTATGTTTTTTCAAAAGTATAAGGCACTCACAGAGATCTCTGGGAGCCCCCCTAGTGCTCCCCTACATAAGGAGACTGCTTGCTATGATGTAGTTATTGGCTGCTGCTCATGACACTCATACTCATCATGTGTTATTAAAAGGGTTGTCCGGGATTGTGGTTCAAGTCTGTAGTCATTTTATGTGACTGCATACTTGTGAACCCTCACAGCGTGCACAGTGTGCACTGTCAGGATTCTCCAGTGTCGGGGCTGGAAGCGGGCGGCGATTTACATACTTCCAGCTACATTGCGAATAGAAGGAAACCTGTCACCAGGAATAATGCTGTTAACCTGCAGATATGGAGTTAATCTGCAAGTTAACAGCGTTATGATGATGCCTGGCGCCTGCATGTAGCCGAATGCAGCGGGGAGAAAATGATCTTTATTCTCCCCGCCAGCATTTGGCATTCAGTTATAGTGATGGGGCGGCACCGATTCAGGCACTGCTCTGGGAATACCGCGCCCCTAGCTCTGACTGACACTGGCTCTACATTGAGGCCGGCTGTCAGTCAGGGTCTGGGGCGCGGTTACATCGGCCACTCTGTATACTCAGAGCATAGACTGAACCAGCAGCGCCCACGCCACCATGACTGAAACCAAATTTTGGTGGGGAGAATAAAGATCACTTTCTCCACTCTGCATTCGGCTACTACAGGCGCCAGGCAGCATAATAACGCTGTTAACCTGATTACAGGTTATCTTTGGTGACAGGTTCCCTTTAAGCAGGAGACCAACTTTTATGACAATTTCAGTAATTTTTGTTAAATGGGAAACAAGCAGGAGGTCATTCTTTTCTGAAAAGCAACAATGATGACAGGGACGGACGTACCATTGGTGCAACCTTGTGCAGCCGCACGGTGGCCCAAGAGGTAATGGTGTCACATCCATCTCCAAAGCTGAAGATATTGTGCATTATAATGAGCTATTGTACTGAAAAGTGCCCATATATTGTTCTTTCATGGAAGTCATCTTCTGTCTGTGCCCGCTACTGATTGATAAGGATAAGCTATTGATTTATTGGTATGGAGAGAGCGGACACCCAGGTCCACTACCATTCAGGAGAACAAACTGTCAAGGTAGTCATCTACTGGTCTAACCCTGAGTAGGTGAATGGGGGTCAGGAGAATATTACATATATGTCCTTAAAATGAGAAAATTCTCTTTAACTTCTAAACACTAAGCATCTTAGAAGTGCATGCAAATGTTTAGACTCAATTATACTAGATTACATGAAACTACAAAAAAAACTGAAAAGAAGAAGGCAAACAGTTTTATTAAATATGATTACTTCCTTTTAATGAAATAAGGAATCACAAATTTTCACAAAAGATTCTGTGTGAAATATAAAAAGTTAAAACTAACATATGTCTAAATTGTGTAGATGTGAATTGTACATTAGATCCAAAGCAGAACAAGTGAAGGATTTGCCACAAAGCTGTCTATCAGGTTATGGGAACTACAATGGGTGCTGACCTGACTGGGCATGAATAGTTAATCATCAAAACCTTGTTCCCCACAGAATGAGACTTAAGTTCATACATAATGCCTTATTTCAAAGATATTGTAAAAGCTGCCATGAATAAAAGATTAAGTATATAACCTACTTTTGTTTTTTTTCTTCCGAATGGAGCGGGGACGTTTCTCTCTTTGTTCTATGAGCTGTGCCTCAGTAAGAAGATCCTGTAAATTCGCCAAGATCATTTGATCATTTCCACCATTCTGCAGATAGGTCATGCGTAATGCACTGTGTAAATGAGCAAACATTAAATTGGTGAAGGCTTTTAATGTACATTTTTTAAACAACAATTACCCCTTTAAACCTTTTTTTGCCACAACCCATTTTTGTTTTTGAACTTTTTTTTTCCTCCCCTTCTTCCAAGAGCCACAACATTTTTAAAAAATTTTATTTGAGGGCTTCTTTTGCTGTAGTTTTTAAATATGCCATTCATCTTACTATAGCATATAATGTACTGGAAAACGGGAATAAAATTCTAAATGTGGTGAAACTGCAACTTCCCCCCTTTCTCCTCGGAATTTTGCCATTGCTTTTTAGATTTTGGTTTTACAGCATTTATTGCATGGTATTGTCTGACTTGGTTTTTTAGGATAGTAGTATTACCTCCCTACCAAATTTGTAAAAAAAAATGATTTGTTAGTCAGCAGTAGCAATTGGAGATTAGCTTTAAGGCTACTTTCACACTATCGTCGTATGACGCACATCGCAAAGTTGTTTGCAGGATGCGTTTTTTCTCCATAGGCTTGTGTTACAGAACCCGCAGCACCAAGAATATGTTATGCAGTATATATTATGTATAATAGGTTCCATGTGAAATGCATCAGTCCACAGGCTGCGCCCCTGGGCAGAGAGGACAAGATATCCCCCTTCTGTCCTCCCCCACCTTTGTAATTTCCCCAGTAAATATCAGCAGGCTCCGGCCCCCTGCGGCTATTGTAATGATTGTAATGTATGTCTGGCCTGTTTTTTCTATTGGCCTGCCCTGTGTATCTATGTTATATATTCTGTGTGCTGTAAATAAAGTGAGTTCTTTTAGACCGGAAATACGTGGGGTAGCAGTCAGGTTTTATATGCTCTCACGTAACCAAGGAATTCCAGCCAGCGTCCTTCATTCAGAATCCAGCAAAAGCAGAGTGGACCTCCTGAAACACGGGGTGGTACTGAAAGAGGTACCCCAGCTTGTTAGACCCCGTTACACTGGTGGCAGACAGCGGGATTTGATACCCCTTCTACATGAGGAAAGGAATGAATGGAAGACAACTACCAGAAGTTAAAGAGGACTACATTAAAAGATCTGGCGGAAGCCCGAGGGTTAATCGCCAGCAACAAAACAAAAGCGGATTTGATAGCAGCCATCATGGAACACGACAGTGCAGCGCCCCCCAATGTGAACGTGGAGGAGACTGAATTCCAGAGGGAGGTAAAAAACAGACTGGCGTTCTATGGCCCAAACCCTGCAGTAGAGATCATACGAGAGGTGATGGCTGATGTGCGTACTGATCTGAAGGGAAAGATGGCTGAGCGGACCAGGATAGAGCTAGCCAAGATGGAGATGGCAGAGCGGACTAAAGTGGAGCTGGTCAAGATGGAGATGGCAGAGCGGAGAGAGGAGAGTCAGCGAGCAGGGGGAGCTCTGGCTTCCACCCAGGTACCTTCAACAAGCCACAAAAAGATCCAGTATAATGCCTTCCGACAGTTGGGGGAGGCAGAGGAAGACATTGATGGTTTTCTGCAGGACTTTGAGCGGCAGCGTGCCCTTCATCAAGTGAAGCCGGAGGAACGGGTTCAGATTCTGGCCAGCAAGCTGACAGGCCGGGCAGCGGACGCCTATCGCACGGTACCTGATGAGGACTGTATGGACTATGAGCGGATCAAAGAAGTGATCTTGGCTCGGTATGTGCTGACACCAGAGGCATACCGCCAAAAGTTCCGCGGACTTATAAAATGAGTAACCGATACCCACGCTGAATGGGCCTGTAAATTACGGCGGTCACTGCTACAGTGGGTACAAGGGAGCGAAGCAACCACTAAGGAGGATGTCCTCCAGCTCTTCTTGTTAGAACGATTCTTTAATGGACTAACCCCCGAGACACAGGAATGGCTTTGGGACAGGCGGCCAATGACTCTTCAGGAAGCCGCTCATCTGGCCGATGAACATCATGACGCCAGGAGGCCTCAGTTGTCAGGATCAAAGATGGTCACTAGGGGTCCGCCCATGGACCTGGAAGGTCCCAAACCACCGAAGATTGTAGGAGGACCAGCTAGAAACCCGGCCTGTTATGTTTGCTAATGACAGGTGTTATGAAGGCAATCCAGAAACACAGTGTGCTTAGCGATCAGAGCGCACACAGTGATCTGACAAATACCCAAAAATACAAGAACGAGCTCTGAGACGTGGAAACTCTGTAGACTGCACACCTGATCCTATCCTAAACACAACTAAAAGCGGCTGTGGATTGCGCCTAACAACTACCTAGGCAACTCGGCACAGCCTAAGAAACTAGCTAGCCTGAAGATAGAAAAATAGGTCTGACTTGCCCCAGAGAAATTCCCCAAAGGAAAAGGCAGCCCCCCACATATAATGACTGTGAGTAAGATGAAAAGACAAAACGTAGGGATGAAATAGATTCAGCAAAGTGGGGCCCGATATTCTAGGACAGAGCGAGGACAGTAAAGCGAACTTTGCAGTCTACAAAAAACCCTAAAGCAAAACCACGCAAAGGGGGCAAAAAAAACCCACCGTGCCGAACTAACGGCACGGCGGTACACCCTTTGCGTCTCAGAGCTTCCAGCAAAACAAAAGACAAGCTGGACAGAAAAAAAGCAACAAAAAACAAAAAGCACTTAGCTATACAGAGCAGCGGGTCACAGGAACAATCAGGAGAAGCTCAGATCCAACACTGAAACATTGACAAGGAGCAAGGATAGCAGCATCAGGTGGAGTTAAGTAATGAAGCAGTTAACGAGCTCACCAGAACACCTGAGGGAGGAAGCTCAGAAGCTGCAGTACCACTTGTGACCACAGGAGTGAATTCAGCCACAGAATTCACAACACCGGCCTACCACAGTTCCCCTGGGGCGCGATGCCACACCTGCCGTCAGCTGGGCCACCTGCAAACACAATGTCCCAACCGGACTCAGCATACCCAGTGGCCAAAGGCGGGAACAGCTACCTTCCGCCGGGCCGCTGTACACTGCTACCAAGGTGAAGCTGACCCGGCATTGGGGGCTACAACTAACCAAGGGGTGGAAGACATGGAGGAAGTGCTGCATGAAGTAGACCCCGTGCAGGCAGCCCGGGCAGATAATCGACAACAGCATCAACAGGTCGTGTGGGTTAATGGGAAACGCATGCAGAGACTAAGAGATTCCGGAGCAACTTTGACCCTTGTGAAGCCTCATCTCGTCTGGGACTAAGAGAAGATGGACCGGACAGTGGCAGTCCGTGTAGCAGGGGGAGCCATACATCGACTGCCCACTGCCAGGATTCACCTGAACTGGGGAGTTGGGGATGGCCTTGTTGAGGTCGGCTTGATGGAGGATTTGCCTGCAGACATTTTGCTGGGAATTGACTTGGGGCCCATGTTGCCTGCCTTCTCGATTGCCCCTCTGGCTGAGACATATCCTGTGACCACCCGGAGACAAGCTCGAGCTGCGGAGGCGGAATCACACTCAGAGGAGGCCCAGGTAAGACATCCCAGCCCTACACGTATTCCCATAGCCAGACACATTTCTTGGGCCACCCCAGATGAATTTAAGAGGGAGTTACTTGATCCTTCATTGGAGGGATATCGTGGGAAGGCACAGGAGGGGAGAGGGGTACTGGAAGGGGAACAGTTTATATGAAAGCAGGGACTCCTCTACCGGATCACAGAGCAGCACCACACAGGGACGAGCCCCACTATAAAATGACAGCTGGTAGTTCCCAAGAAGTATAGGCAGGAGTTACTGCGAATCTCTCATGACATACCCTTGGCCAGGCACTTCGGCGTCAGTCGTACCAGGCATCGTCTGACACAAAACTTCTTTTGGCCGGGGGTAACCTATGATGTTCGTCAATACTGCCAGACCTGTAACAGTTGCCAGCGCATTGGCAAGAGGGGAGATCGATGCAAGGCCAAATTACGCCCCCTCCCCATTGTGGAGGAACCATTTAGCCGAGTAGCGGTCAATCTGATAGGGCCGTTAGCCAAACCCAGTCCATCAGGGAAAAGGTATATATTGACAGTGGTAGATTATGCCACACAGTATCCAGAGGCGGTTGCGTTACCTAACATACTGGCAGAGACAGTGGCGGCTGCCCTGCTCCAGGTTTTCTCACGGGTTGGATTTCCTCGGGAGATTATCTCAGACCAGGGTTCCCAGTTTACAGCAGAGGTGACCAACCAACTGTGGAAGCTGTGCGGCGTAAAGTCCATTAGAAGCGCCCCGTACCACCCGCAAACCAATGGGTTGTGTGAACGCTTTAACGGGACGTTAAAACAACTCATTGGGACTTTTACCAGGACCTACAGGGACTGGGAGAAATTCTTGCCTCACCTCCTGTTTGCCTATCGAGAGGTGCCCCAAGAATCCACGGGATTCTCCCCATTCGAACTGGTATACGGGAGACGGGTAAAGGGACCACTAGACTTAGTGCTAGAACACTGGGAAGAGGAGGGCATCATAGAAGGGGTGCCTATTGTACCCTATGTGCTGGAATTCCGGGACCGCCTACAGGAGCTGACCCAGGCTGTACGTGGGAACATGCAGGTGGCCCAGCAGCGCCAGCGCGTATGGTACGATCGGAGGGCCAGAGAGCATCTTGGAAATAGGGCAGAAGGTCCTGGTGTTAGAGCCCACTAGGCAGAACAAGTTCCAAGCTGCATGGCAGGGGCCCTACCAGGTAGTGGGGAAAATAGCCGACACCACCTATAATGTCGCCGATTGTGACGACCCCAGGGTTATCCGCATGTTCCACGTGAATATGCTGAAGCCCTATCAGGAGCACCCTGAAGAGGTAGTGGCCATCTGTGCACCCGAAGCAGAGGATTTAGCCGGACTTCCCTTGCCTGATGTCTTAGGGGAGAGGACTCAGTCTAAAACATGGGACCAGGTACACTTGGGTGAAGACCTAAGCCCCCGGGAGAGACAGCAGGCGGAGGAGTTTTTGAGGCAGCGACAGAGGATGTTTTCGGGGAAACCCGGGTACACTCACCTGGCACAACACAAGGTTGAGACCCAGGATCAGACCCCCCTGCGACAACCCCCCTTCCACGTCCCTGAGTCTGTACGAGAAGGGATGCGACAAGAAATACAAGAGATGTTGCGTTTAGGGGTCATTGAAGAGTCAGATAGTCTCTGGGCATCCCCCGTAGTGTTAGTGCCCAAGAAGGATGGGAGTACACAGTTTTGTGTAGACTATCGTAAGCTCAATGAGAAAACAGTGATGGATGCGTATCCCATGCCGCGTGTGGATGACTTGTTAGACCGGCTGGCAGGGGCAAAGTATTTGACCACCATCGATCTATGCAAAGGCTACTGGCAGATTCCCCTTAGTCCTGATGCTATTCCCAAGTCGGCATTTGTCACCCCGTTTGGCTTATTCCAGTTTCGAGTTATGCCATTCGGGATGAAGACTGCCCCGGCGACCTTCCAGAGGCTGGCTGACCGGCTTCTGGATGTCTCCAGGACTATGCATGTGCCTACCTGGATGACATCGCCATCTACAGCGCGACATGGGAAGAGCATCTAAATCACCTAGTGACAGTATTAGACAGGATCCACAAGGCCGGAATCACCCTGAACCCAAACAAGTGTCACGTGGGCAAAGCAGAGGTTCAGTATTTAGGGCATTGGGTGGGAAGTGGGAAACAGAGACCAGAACCAGCCAAGATTGAGGCCATAGCCAAATGGCCCACCCCACGCACTAAAACCCAGGTCATGGCGTTTCTAGGGACAGCGGGGTATTACAGGAAATTTGTTCCCAATTACAGTAGCATGGCCAAGCCCCTCACTGATCTGACCCGTAAGAACCAACCCCGCCAGGTAACCTGGACCCCAGAGTGTGAGGAAGCCTTCCGCCAGCTAAAGGACGCCCTCACCAATACCCCTGTATTGGCCGCACCCGATCCAACTAAACGTTTCCTTGTTCACACAGACGCTTCTATATTTGGATTGGGGGCAGTACTAAGACAAGTCGGGCCGGACGGCCAAGAGCACCTGGTAGCTTACCTGAGTCGGAAACTACTGCCCCGTGAAGTGAGCTATGCGGCCATCGAGAAGGAGTGCCTGGCAATAGTATGGGCACTCAAAAAGTTACAACCATATTTGTATGGACGACAGTTTTCCCTCCTAACGGACCATAATCCCCTAGTCTGGCTTATTCGGGTCTCCGGAGACAACGCCAGATTACTGCGGTGGAGTTTAGCGCTACAACCTCTGGACTTCACCATCCACTACAGACCTGGCAAACAAAACGGTAATGCCGATGGACTAAGTCGACAAACGGAACTTGTACCAACCCCATAAACTTCGGTCATCCCCAAACCGATTCGTTAAGGATCCGACTGTGTATGCCGATTGCGTCGCTGAAAAGGGGAGCCATGTTACAGAACCCCCAACACCAAGAATATGTTATGCAGTATATATTATGTATAATAGGTTCCATGTGAAATGCATCAGTCCACAGGCTGCGCCCCTGGGCAGAGAGGACAAGATATCCCCCTTCTGTCCCCCCCCACCTTTGTAATTTCCCCAGTAAATATCAGCAGGCTCCGGCCCCCTGCGGCTATTGTAATGTATGTCTGGCCTGTTTTTTCTATTGGCCTGCCCTGTGTATCTGTGTTATATATTCTGTGTGCTGTAAATAAAGTGAGTTCTTTTAGACCGGAAATACGTGGGGTAGCAGTCAGCTTTTATATGCTCTCACGTAACCAAGGAATTCCAGCCAGCGTCCTTCATTCAGAATCCAGCAAAAGCAGAGTGGACCTCCTGAAACACGGGGTGGTACTGAAAGAGGTACCCCAGCTTGTTAGACCCCATTACAGCTTGTATTAGCGACGCATTGCGACGCATTGCCACACGTCGCAACCGTCGACGGTTGTGTCATGTTGTGGCAGACCGTCAGCACCAAAAAACGTTGCTTGTAACGTTTTTTTGGTGCGTTGTGTCCGCCATTTCCGACTGCGCATGCACGGCCGGAACTCCGCCCCCTCCTCCCCGCAACTCACAATGGGGCAGCGGATGCGTTGTAATAATGCATCCTTTGTCCCCGTAGTGCTGCGTTGGCACAGGATGCGTTGGTACGTCGGCCCGACGCACTGCGACGGGCAGACGCCGACGCTAGTGTGAAAGTAGGCTAATTTCTGCTTTCACATGCAGTTGCCATGTATAGTGCGGGTCGGCTCCTGAGCAGTTCCATATGTCAACATCGACATGCACCATACGTGCACGGTGAATATCAGGAACAGGTAAAGTTGCAGTAAAAATGTACACTCAGACTTTCTGTTGCTATTTTGATAGGGAATTCATACAAAGTTCAGTTGTTGGCGCCAATATTATTCCTGGGGAAGGGTCTTTGTTCTGACAGGGAAACTGACAGTTTATATTCCATATAACAGATATAAAAACAGCTATTTGAGAACATTTTGCTGAGAACCTTTGAGAACGTTTCATAATATCCCATTAATTTTTATTATTAATGACAACACTTAAGAGTCAGTCTGCCATGGATCACAGATTTTAGGTATATCTGAACCCAAAACTGCACTGATCTTGTATTTAAATACATGAGCCCTGATAAAGTGGCTTTTGACACCCAGCAGGTTGTTCTGGGTCTGAACCTACATAATTTACACAATTAAAGTCTACAACCGTGGTTATTTTGCTGCCTGTTGGCCATGCTTCTTGAGGAACAGAGCCATGATTTGTGACTCTGCTGGACTCTATTGGAATTTGAATTCTCTCTCCTTCATAAGTTCTGATTATAATTATTATTAGTTTATACTCTGAATAAAGGCTTTTACCTGATTTCAGATGTCAAGCTTCCACCTCCATACATTGGAACAAATGGTTGTTGAAACCATATTGGAACTCTTTCTATTTTTCGAGAGGTTGGGGATACACTGGGCCTTGTTGAAATACCTCTTTTTCTAGAAGATAAAGCCAAATAAGAAAGGTATCCAATTACATTTAGCAATTCTTGACAAAAGTTATGGAATTTTGGACTTTACAAAAGGGCATGGATGTGTCACACCGATGAGTGAGTGTAGCCTAAGAGTTGTCAGATGGCAGGTGATCCTTTCATATGACAGCTAAGCTTCATCCATGGCTGCATAAATGACAATTAAAAACATCAAGGAATATTTGTTGTTTTCTGAAACACTGAGAAATGAGGAGATAAAGAAAAAAAAATTGAATACCACATGGATCATATGTACAGCACCCGATTTTAACTAATAAGTTGTAATTATTAACATAAAGAACAGTATTTGGTTTTGAAAATGTTATTAATTGCTGCTGTATAACATGCTGTACAGGGAACAAAACAGGTGAAAAATTATCCACTTTTCTGGATGAAAATCGGATGATTGTTTTTTATGCCCGTGTGAATTTAGCCTTATCCTCTCTTGTCAGATTATACATCCTCGAGACAATGCTGACATGGCTGGAGATACTCAGCGACTTTGGCCACGATTTGTGCAATTTGTTTGTGACATGTTGTTGCACACCTAGAGTCACAACAATTCCTTTAAAAAAGCAACCAAATCACAGATAGTGAATACCAACAAAAAACGAACAACCAGAAATCCCTTATAGAGAGACAAACACTCTAGGGTAAATCAGAAAACAAACAAGAGGAGTCCTCTTAGAGGACACAGAGTGCAAAACAGTTCTCATAAAACATCACATTTTATTTCAATATTTTTTAAAAATGAAATCTAATCAAATATAAGTAAGATACAAACAGAGTATTCCTAAAAGAGGATTATACCAGTACATACGTACATTCTGTTTTACCCTGGACACCAAGAGGACTCACACCCTTCATTCTGATAATCCTGGTGACATATTCTACCATACACCGAGTTTTTCAAAACCAGGAGTGGGTGATAAATGCAGAAGTGGTGCATATGTTTCTGTTATACTTTTCCACTGATTGTCCCACTCCTGGTTTTGGCTTGCAAAAACTGATGTAAAAAATACTCAACGTGAGCATGTGGTCCTGGGCTACATTGATATGACTGTATTTTCGGTCTGAGTGCTCTCCATGAAATATCTGACAACCCTCAGACCGATAATATTCAAGAGTGCTGTTTAGATGACTGTTTTTACGTGGACCTAACATCCGCATGAAAATAATTGCAGCATGTGCTAGTCTCTTCCACATTTGAGATGAGCAAAAAAAAATAGATCCTGTATAGCATCTGATTTTTACAGATATGTTGCAATTTTTTAACACAGGAAACAGTACTGTATTTGTTCTTGTAAATTTTAATAACTACTCATGTATAAAAACGGAAATCATAAGTAAGACACCACAGATGAAAAACGTCTGTTTTTTCCAGAAAAAAAATCGATGAATGCTTTATACACTCATGTGGCCTAAGGCCGGTTTCACACGTCAGTGGCTCCGGTACGGGAGGTGACAGTTTCCTCACGTACCGGAGACACTGACTCACGTAGACACATTAAAATCAATGTGTTTCTGCACATGTCAGCGTGTTTTTACGGACCGTGTGTCCGTTTGAAAAACACAGAGACATGTCAGTGTTTGTGGGAGTGCACGTATCACACGGACCCATTAAAGTCAATGGGTCCGTGAAAACACGTACCGCACACGGATGCCGTCCGTGTGCCGTCCGTGTGCCGACTGGGTACCACACGCACCGTACAGGAGACAGCGCTAGAGTTAAGCGCTGTCCCCTGCTTTGGGTGCTGAATCCAGAATTCATTCCTTCTTCCCAGCAGCGTTCGCTGGAGAGAAGGAATGAAAAATCAGGGGTTTTTTTTGTGTGTGTTTAAAATAAAGTTCCCGGTCAGCTCCCACCTCCCTCCCCCTGTGCGCCCGCCTGCTGGCATTAAAATACTTACCCAGCTCCCTCGATGCTTCCTTTCAGGGTCGCTGCTTGTCCTGTATGAACGGTCACATGGCGCCACACATTACAGTGATGAATATGCGGCTCCACCTCCCATAGGGGTGGAGCCGCATATTCATTACTGTAATAAGCGGCACCACGTGACTGCTCATACAGGAAGAGCTGCGACGCTGAGAGGATGTAAGCGCCGAGGGAGCTGGGTAAGTATTTTAATGCCAGCAAGGGGGGGGGGGGGCGCACAGGGGGTGGGAAGGGGCAGATTACCGGCAACTTTATTTTAAAAACAAAAATAAATAAAAAAAAAGGATTATTCATTCCTTCTTTCCAGTGAATGCTGCTGGGAAGAAGGGATGAATATCGGCTTCAGCACCACACGCAGGGGACAGTGCTTAACTCTGGCGCTGTCTCCTGCACGGTCCGTGTGGTCCTCAGTCGGCACATGGGCGGCACACGGCTGCCGCACGTGTGCCACACTGATGTTCAACGTAAGCACATGGACACGGATAATTCCGGTACCGATTTTTCCGGTACCGGAATTATCTGGACGTGTGAGACTGGCCTAAGTGTGAGGACAACGATGTGACTAATGCAGGCAAAGGACCCTCACATGTTTTGGCCGATCTACAGACAGTCATGTGCCGGCTCAGCTTCTGCATATGGCCATGGTTTGGCTGCCTGCATACATAACCTGGTCTCACTTTTAGGCCGGTTTCACACGTCAGTGGCTCCGGTACATGTGGTGACAGTTTCCTCACGTACCGGAGACACTGACTCACGTAGACACATTAAAATAAATGTGTCTCTGCACATGTCAACGTGTTTTCATGGACAGTGTGTCCGTTTGCAAAACACGGAGACATGTCAGTGTTCGTGGGAGCGCACGGATCACACGGACCCATTAATGTAATGCTGAGCGTGTGCTATCCGTGTGCTGTCCGTGTGCGTTTTTCCTGTCATAGGGTTAAAATTGTAAAAATTGTTGCAATACAAGGACATGGACACACGTACAGCAAACGTACAGCACACCTACAGCACACGTACAGCACACGGACCCTAAAAACGTACTCACGGACATCACACGGATCCCACACGGATAGCCTACGTGAGCACACGGACACGGATAACTCCGGTACCATTTTCTCCGGTACCGGAATTATCTGGACGTGTGAGACTGGCCTTATATGTTTCAGGTTTTGTTCAGATATTTTGTCATACAGTTTTTAAAGGTAAAACCAAGTGTGAAACACAAATTAAGACAATGTATAAAGTACAGATACTACATTTACTATAGTTACAATTATGATATTAACCAATAAAATATTAGTTACTTTTTATCCACTCCTTCTTTTGGCCCCAAAAACTGCATAAAAAATAGAAGCAAAATGTATAATAGCACTATTAAAGGTTTTCACAAGTAAAGCAATAGTGAGCTAATAATGAAATAATGTATTGTTTTAGCTTGAATTACTTTTGCAAAATACAATCAATATAAAACATTAGAAATACTAAGAATGCATTATTCTTACATGGCTTCACTCTGCAGCAGGTCAATCTGTTGCTTCATAGTAGTTAGTAGTTGTTCATTTTTTTGCTCTTGAGCATTCAAATGCTTTATCATCCTTTCTAAGTAATCTGTATTCCTGCTTCGAGCTGCTATTTCATTCAGCCTTTGCACGATATCTGTATTTGTGTTAGATGAGATTACATGCAGAATTCAGCAGTACAGGATCTATACTGTTATTCAATCAATCGCAAATTAGAGGACAAACATATAAAAAAAAAATGCTTTTATTATATTAACCCCTTTGAACTGAAGCCGGTTTTCACCTTCCTGACCGGCCAATTTTTACAATTCTGACCACTGTCAATTTATGAGGTTATAACTCTAGAACCCTTCAATGGATCCCATCGATTCTGAGACTATTTTCTCAAGATATATTGTACTTCATGATAGTGGTAAAATTTATTTGATATGACTTGGGTTTATTTGTGAAATAAACAGAAAATTGGTGAAAATGTTGAAAATTTCGCTATTTATAAACTTTTACTTTTTCAAACTTTTTTTTGTTATGAAGTTATAAGGGTGAAAAGTTTACCAGCGATTTCTCATTTTTCACAACAAAATTTACAAAACCATTTTTTAAGGGACCACCTTACATTTGAAATGACTTTGAGGGGCCTATATGACAGAAAATACCCACAAGTGACACCATTCTAAAAACTGCACCCCTCAAGGTACTCAAAACCACATTCAAGATGTTTATTAACCCTTTAGGTGCTTCACAGGAATTTTTGGAATGTGGAAGGAAAAATAAACATTTAATTTTCTATCATCAAAATTTTCCTTTAGACCTAATTTTCTTTTAACTTTGCAAGGGTAACAGGAGAAAATAGACAAAAAAATTTGTTGTGTAATTTCTCCTGAGCATGCCGAGACCCCATATGTGGGGAAAATTAACTGTTTGGGCACACGACAGGGCTTGGAAGGGAAGGAGCGCCATTTGACTTTTTTAATGTAAAATTTGCTGGAATGATTAGCGGATGCCATGTCGAGTTTGGAGAGCCCCTGATGTTCCTAAGCAGTGGAAACCCCCCAAAGTGACAGTATTTTGGAAACTAGACCCCTTTGGCAACTTAGTTAGATGTGTATTGAGCACCTTTAACTCACAGGTGCTTCACAGAAGTTTATAACTTTAAGCCGTGAAAATAAAAAAATCACATATTTCCCAGATAAATCTTTTTTAGCTCAAAATGTTGCATTTTCATAAGGTAACAGGAGGAATTAGTCCCTACAATTTGTTGTGCAATTTTTCCCAAGTACGCAGATACCCAATATGTGGAGGAAAACAACTGTTTGGGCACACGGCAGGGCTAGGAAGGGAAGGAGCGCCATTTGACCTTTTGAATGTAAAATTTGTTGCAATAATTAGCGGTTGCCATGTCGCGTTTGCAGAGCCCCTGATGTGCCTAAACAGTGGAAACCCCCAACATGTGACACCATTTTGGAAACTAGACCCCTTTGGGAACTTATCTAGATGTGTATTGAGCACCTTGAACTCACAGGTGCTTAACAGAAGTTTATAATGTTACGCCATGAAAATAAAAAATCACATATTTCCTGCAAAAATCTTTTTTAGCTTCAAATTTTGTATTTTCACAGGGGTAACAGGAGAATATGGACCCCAACATTTTTTGTGTAATTTCTCCTGAGTTCACTGATGGCCCATATGTCGTTGAAAACTACTTTTGAGGCACAGTGCAAAGCTCAGAAGGGAAGAAACGCAATATTACAGTGCAGATTATGTGCACTTGTTTGAGGGTGCCATGTTACATTGGCAGAGCTCCTGAGATGCCAACACAGCAGAAACCCACATAAGTAATCCCATTTTACAAATTAAACTACTCAATGAAGACCATTAAGCAGGGAAGATAAAATAATTTACATTTTTACCACCAAGATTGTGTGTTAGACACAAGTTTTAAATTTTTATACTGGGAAATGGGTAAAACTGGCACCAAAATTTGTCCAACAATTTCTACTGAATGTGGCAATACCCCATATGTGGCTGTGCAGTACTACTTAGCCATATGGAAAGACTCGGGAGGAACGGAGCACTATTTGCCTCCTGGAGCGCAGAGTTTCCTAGAATAGTTTGTGGATTCCATATAAAGAGCCCCTAAGTGCTAGAAAAGCAGTATGTCCCCTCAAGTGACCCCATTTTGGAAATTATAACCCTTTGGGGATTTATCTACAGATGTAGTGACGATTTTGACTCATGGGTGTTTTCCAGAAACAAGCAGAAGTGGATGTTGCTGAGTGTAAATTGCAAACTGCTGTTGCACTGACAAGTACCCTGTAGTGACCAGTACGTTGCAGTCACCAGTACATTATACTCAGCTCATGCTTCTGGAGACATGCACCTGTAAATTAGGCGGGTTCTCATCCCTACAGAAATGCCAAACATGTGGGCACTAAATGTTGTTTAGGCACACTGGGGCTCAGATGGGTGGGAGGCATTTAGATTTGGCAGCAAAGAATTTGCTGAATTTCCTTTGGGGGGTGAGGAGCCATTTCGCTTTTCCAGAGCATTTGTGCTACCAGTAACATGGAAGCCCCTATATTTCCGTTAACAGATGACAGACCTGAGTGAGGGCTTGCTTTTTAGTGGATTGAGTTGAAGCGTTTAATTGGGAACATTTTACATAGCATTTATGATCACATTTATCCAGCGCTCTACACTGAGCACTTACATCGGGGTTTCCATCTAAATCTCCAAGTGACGTGACAGATGAAACTCTTGATGGATCCTATTCACTATAATTAGGCAGCAGAGTTACTCTGGACTCCGTCTGGCCTCAGTTCAGTGGTGTCCTTTTCAGAAGTGCACAAAATTGTGGCCAACAGCACTTTTTTGCAATCCTAAAAAGACAGACACCACCGCATCACAGGTCTTATGGTGCCCACAGTGTCTCCATCTGCCTCATCATAGGGAATTTTCCACCGGGATTTTGTCTGAATCACGTATTTCAGAGATTTACACAGAAACCCCGGAGTAAGAGCTCAGCGCAGAGCGCAGAATAAGTGTACAACAAGCCTTACTGCGATCTTTGGGAGGCAGAATGAAAAAATCAACAGCAGGTGAAGAATTGGTTTAATTTATTTTTTATGTCATTCTTCGTGTGGTATAAGTGATTAGGCGACTTTATTTTTGGTTCGGTATGATTACAGCGATACCAGATTTATATTGGGGTTTTATGTTTGGCTGAGAGCTATAATTTTTCCATATTTTGACCGACAAAGTCATATTATGGCTTGTTTCTTGTGGGACAAGCTAACGTTTTTATTGGTACCATTTTAGGGCACATGAAATTTTTTGATCGCTTTCTATTCCGATTTTTGGGAGGCAGAATGAACAAATACCAGCAATTCAGGAATTGCGTTTTTTATACCGTTCTGCTTGTGCTAAAATTAGTAAGACAGCTTTATTCTTCGGGTCAGTACAATTATAGTAATACCCAATTTACATCTTTTTTATGTTTTGATGCTTTTAGACAATACATTTTATATAAAAAATAATTATTTTTGCATCGCTTTATTCTGAGAGCTATAGGTTTTCTATTTTTCTGTTGATGGAGCTGTGTGGAGGCTTGTTTTTTGCGGGACAAGATGATGTTTTCAGTGGTACCATTTTTAGTTACATTTGTCTTTTTGATCATGTTTAATTGCACTTTTTGTTTGGTGGTATGATGATAAAGCATTGTTTTCTGCCTCATTTTTTATTTATTTTTTCATGGTGTTCATTGAAGGGGTTAACTAGTGGCACTGTTTGATATAGCGGGTCGTTGCGGATGTGGTGATTCCAAATATGTGTTCTTTTATTGTTTTTTTTATTATTTACATAAATAAATGTATTTATTGGAAAATATTTGTTTCCTTTTTTTTCTTCATTTGAGGATTTAAAAAAAAAAAATTTTTACACTTAAATATTTTTTTTTCTTTTTACATTTTCCCAGAATGGGACATTATTGCAATGCATCTGCACTGCAGGACATTAGACCAAGATCTGACAGACAGGGAGGAGGTGTCTCAGGTCCTGCTCTGAGCAGGCGCTGACATGCCACCTTCCCTGAAGGACCCCACAGCATCTTGCAGCTGGGGGTCTCCATGGAGAGCATCAAGACAATGCGATTGCATCGCATTGTCCCTCCCTGCGCGATGCTACTCTTTGTCGGTGTCACTAGTGACAGTGGCATCACAGGGGTTAAATGCCCGTGATCGGTGCTATCTAGCTAGTCACACACAGCTGACACCCGCACCTGATCGCCATATAGCTCAGCCTGAGGCCAAGCAATCGGTGCGTCGTACCTGTACTGCTGTTTGCAGGAACGCAATTCCCGCAGAGCAGAACTTGTACGGCGCCTGTCGGGAAGGGGTTAAAATAAATAAGAATTTCATTTGAGAACACATTCTACTGTTTTTCAGGGAAACCGTTAGCTTCAAGTTTCTTTTTATTGGCATATATTTGAGATTAAGTAATGAAAGTGAGCACATAAATATATTTACATCTACTTGGGTTAAACGCCCATTAAATGTTTTTAACGCTGTGAATTTTTGCTGAGCAAACAAAATGCAGTGTCTTACAGTTCCAGGATGGTTGACGGGATGTACAGAAATCTCATGTCTGCTGTGGTTGTTTGATATGCGGTGCATGCTTCAAATCTGTAACATTTCAATTTCTCTTGCGGTACGCTGAGTTTTATGTGCAGATTTTCAACACAGACTTGCATTATTCCTTGAGTCAACTTCTCCCCTTTTTCTCTGGTTTCAGGTGTGATTTTCATGTTGCCCACACTTGTTACTTGCCACAGGTGAGTTTGAACAATCATCACATGCTTGAAACAAAGTTGTTTAGTAAAGGTGCCAACAATTTTATCCGACTCATTGTTGAGGTTTTGTGTGAAATTATGTTCAATTTGCCTTTTTTCTCAGTTCTTTTATGTTGTTCCAATACAAACAAAGGAAATAAACATGTGCATAACAAAACATGTTTAACTGCAATAATTTTCTGGAAGAAATACCGTATATACTCGAGTATAAGCCGACCCGAGTATAAGCCAACCCCCCTAATTTTGCCACAAAAAACTGGGAAAACTTATTGACTCGAGTATAAGCCTAGGGTGGAAAATGCAGCAGCTGCCCGTGAATTTCAAAAATAAAAATAGATGCTCCATACCATTCATTATTGCCCCATAGATGCTCCATATAAAGCTGTGCCACATATAATGCTGCATACTGTTCATTATTGCCCCATAACATAGTAACATAGTAACATAGTTAGTAAGGCCGAAAAAAGACATTTGTCCATCCAGTTCAGCCTATATTCCATCATAATAAATACCCAGATCTACGTCCTTCTACAGAACCTAATAATTGTATGATACAATATTGTTCTGCTCCAGGAAGACATCCAGGCCTCTCTTGAACCCCTCGACTGAGTTCGCCATCACCACCTCCTCAGGCAAGCAATTCCAGATTCTCACTGCCCTAACAGTAAAGAATCCTCTTCTATGTTGGTGGAAAAACCTTCTCTCCTCCAGACGCAAAGAATGCCCCCTTGTGCCCGTCACCTTCCTTGGTATAAACAGATCCTCAGCGAGATATTTGTATTGTCCCCTTATATACTTATACATGGTTATTAGATCGCCCCTCAGTCGTCTTTTTTCTAGACTAAATAATCCTAATTTCGCTAATCTATCTGGGTATTGTAGTTCTCCCATCCCCTTTATTAATTTTGTTGCCCTCCTTTGTACTCTCTCTAGTTCCATTATATCCTTCCTGAGCACCGGTGCCCAAAACTGGACACAGTACTCCATGTGCGGTCTAACTAGGGATTTGTACAGAGGCAGTATAATGCTCTCATCATGTGTATCCAGACCTCTTTTAATGCACCCCATGATCCTGTTTGCCTTGGCAGCTGCTGCCTGGCACTGGCTGCTCCAGGTAAGTTTATTATTAACTAGGATCCCCAAGTCCTTCTCCCTGTCAGATTTACCCAGTGGTTTCCCGTTCAGTGTGTAATGGTGATATTGATTCCCTCTTCCCATGTGTATAACCTTACATTTATCATTGTTAAACCTCATCTGCCACCTTTCAGCCCAAGTTTCCAATTTATCCAGATCCATCTGTAGCAGAATACTATCTTCTCTTGTATTAACTGCTTTACATAGTTTTGTATCATCTGCAAATATCGATATTTTACTGTGTAAACCTTCTACCAGATCATTAATGAATATGTTGAAGAGAACAGGTCCCAATACTGACCCCTGCGGTACCCCACTGGTCACAGCGACCCAGTTAGAGACTATACCATTTATAACCACCCTCTGCTTTCTATCACTAAGCCAGTTACTAACCCATTTACACACATTTTCCCCCAGACCAAGCATTCTCATTTTGTGTACCAACCTCTTGTGCGGCACGGTATCAAACGCTTTGGAAAAATCGAGATATACCACGTCCAATGACTCACCGTGGTCCAGTCTATAGCTTACCTCTTCATAAAAACTGATTAGATTGGTTTGACAGGAGCGATTTCTCATAAACCCATGCTGATATGGAGTTAAACAGTTATTCTCATTGAGATAATCCAGAATAACATCCCTCAGAAACCCTTCAAATATTTTACCAACAATAGAGGTTAGACTTACTGGCCTATAATTTCCAGGTTCACTTTTAGAGCCCTTTTTGAATATTGGCACCACATTTGCTATGCGCCAGTCCTGCGGAACAGACCCTGTCGCTATAGAGTCACTAAAAATAAGAAATAATGGTTTATCTATTACATTACTTAGTTCTCTTAGTACTCGTGGGTGTATGCCATCCGGACCCGGAGATTTATCTATTTTAATCTTATTTAGCCGGTTTCGCACCTCTTCTTGGGTTAGATTGGTGACCCTTAATATAGGGTTTTCATTGTTTCTTGGGATTTCACCTAGCATTTCATTTTCCACCGTGAATACCGTGGAGAAGAAGGTGTTTAATATGTTAGCTTTTTCCTCGTCATCTACAACCATTCTTTCCTCACTATTTTTTAAGGGGCCTACATTTTCAGTTTTTATTCTTTTACTATTGATATAGTTGAAGAACAGTTTGGGATTAGTTTTACTCTCCTTAGCAATGTGCTTCTCTGTTTCCTTTTTGGCAGCTTTAATTAGTTTTTTAGATAAAGTATTTTTCTCCCTATAGTTTTTTAGAATTTCAATGGTGCCATCCTGCTTTAGTAGTGCAAATGCTTTCTTTTTACTGTTAATTGCCTGTCTTACTTCTTTGTTTAGCCACATTGGGTTTTTCCTATTTCTAGTCCTTTTATTCCCACAAGGTATAAACCGCTTACACTGCCTATTTAGGATGTTCTTAAACATTTCCCATTTATTATCTGTATTCTCATTTCTGAGGATATTGTCCCAGTCTACCAGATTAAGGGCATCTCTAAGCTGTTCAAACTTTGCCTTCCTAAAGTTCAATGTTTTTGTGACTCCCTGACAAGTCCCCCTAGTGAAAGACAGGTGAAACTGCACAATATTGTGGTCGCTATTTCCTAAATGCCCAACCACCTGCAGATTTGTTATTCTGTCAGGTCTATTAGATAGTATTAGGTCTAAAAGTGCTGCTCCTCTGGTTGGATTCTGCACCAATTGTGAAAGATAATTTTTCTTGGTTATTAGCAGAAACCTGTTGCCTTTATGGGTTTCACAGGTTTCTGTTTCCCAGTTAATATCCGGGTAGTTAAAGTCCCCCATAACCAGGACCTCATTATGGGTTGCAGCTTCATCTATCTGCTTTAGAAGTAGACTTTCCATG
Source organism: Ranitomeya imitator (assembly GCF_032444005.1). Lineage (NCBI taxonomy): Eukaryota > Metazoa > Chordata > Amphibia > Anura > Dendrobatidae > Ranitomeya > Ranitomeya imitator. The sequence goes on from NC_091282.1 coordinate 543,596,715, forward strand.
CTTTCTGTTATATTTGGGGGTTTGTAACAGACCCCAATGAGAATTTTGTTACCATTTTTCCCTCCATGAATTTCAACCCATATGGACTCGACATCCTCATTCCCTTCGCTAATATCCTCCCTTAAAGTGGACTTTAGACAAGACTTTACATAGAGACAAACCCCTCCTCCTCTCCGATTTTTACGATCCTTTCTAAACAGACTGTAACCCTGTAAGTTAACTGCCCAGTCATAGCTTTCATCTAACCATGTCTCGGTTATTCCCACTATGTCAAAGTTACCTGTAGATATTTCTGCTTCTAGTTCTTCCATCTTGTTTGTCAGGCTTCTGGCGTTTGCGAGCATGCAGTTTAGAGGATTTTGTTTTGTTCCAATCTCCTCACTGTGGATTGTTTTAGAAATGTTCTTACCTCCCTTCTGAGTATGTTTTCCTGGGTCGTCTTTGTTCGAGTCATAGATTATCCATATATAGCTGTGCCATATAGAATGCTCTGCACCGTTCATTATGACCCCATAGATGCTCCATATAAAACTGTGCCCCATATACAATGCTCTGCACCGTTCATTATGGCCCTATAGATGCTCCTTATAAAGCTCTGCCATATAGTGCTCTGCACCGTTCATTATTGCCCCATAGATACTCCTTATAAAGCTCTGCCATATATAATGCTCTGCACCGTTCAGTATGGCCCCATAGATGCTCCATAGAAAGCTGTGCCCTATATGCTCTGCACCGTTCAGTTTGGCCCCATAGATGCTCATTATAAATCTGTGCCCTATATGCTCTGCACCGTTCAGTTTGGCCCCATAGATGCTCATTATAAATCTGTGCCATATATAACGCTGCTGCTGCTGCAATAAAAAAAAAAAAGACACATACTCACCTCTCTTTCTTGCAGCTCCCAGCGTCCGCTCCCGGCGTCTCTCTGCACTGACTGATCAGGCAGAGGGCGGCGCACACTATATGCGTCATCGTGCCCTCTGACCTGCACAGTCAGAGCGGAGAGACGCCAGGAAGATGGAGCGGCGCCCGGCGTGTGGATCGTGGACAGGTGAATATGAAATACTTACCTGCTCCCGGCGATCCTGACGCTCCACCTGCCCGTCACACTGTCTTCGGTGCCGCAGCCTCTTCTGTTGTGAATTCTGTGGCTGAATTCACTCCTGTGGTCACAAGTGGTACTGCAGTTTCTGAGCTTCCTCCCTCAGGTGTTCTGATGAGCTCGTTAACTGCTTCATTACTTAACTCCGCCTGATGCTGCTATCCTTGCTCCTTGTCAATGTTTCAGTGTTGGATCTGAGCTTCTCCTGATTGTTCCTGTGACCTGCTGCTCTGTATAGCTAAGTGCTTTTTGCTTTTTTGTTGCTTTTTTTCTGTCCAGCTTGTCTTTTGTTTTGCTGGAAGCTCTGAGACGCAAAGGGTGTACCGCCGTGCCGTTAGTTCGGCACGGTGGGCTTTTTTTGCCCCCTTTGCGTGGTTTTGCTTTAGGGTTTTTTGTAGACTGCAAAGTTCGCTTTACTGTCCTCGCTCTGTCCTAGAATATCGGGCCCCACTTTGCTGAATCTATTTCATCCCTACGTTTTGTCTTTTCATCTTACTCACAGTCATTATATGTGGGGGGCTGCCTTTTCCTTTGGGGAATTTCTCTGGGGCAAGTCAGGCCTATTTTTCTATCTTCAGGCTAGCTAGTTTCTTAGGCTGTGCCGAGTTGCCTAGGTAGTTGTTAGGCGCAATCCACAGCCGCTTTTAGTTGTGTTTAGGATAGGATCAGGTGTGCAGTCTACAGAGTTTCCACGTCTCAGAGCTCGTTCTTGTATTTTTGGGTATTTGTCAGATCACTGTGTGCGCTCTGATCGCTAAGCACACTGTGTTTCTGGATTGCCTTCATAACACCTGTCATTAGCAAACATAACACTCTTCCTCTATCAGTGGTCACCGTTACCTCTGATTAGAGAAATGAATATGCGGCTCCACCCCTATGGGAGTGGAGTCCATATTCATAAGTTTAATGAGCGGTCCCACGTGACCGCTGTACAAGGGAAGAGCTGCGGCACCCGAAGACAGTGTGACGGGCAGGGGGAGCGTCACGATCGCCGGGACTAGGTAAGTATGCCTCAGACCTCTCCCCCCCTCACCCGCTGACCCTGCCACAGACCGTGACTCGAGTATAAGCCAAGAGGGGCACTTTCAGCCCAAAAATTTGGGCTGAAAATCTCGGCTTATACTCGAGTATATACGGTACTTAATTTTTTGGAACAATTTCAAGGGCGCCCGCACTTCCGGCCATGACTGTACCATGGAACACTGAAGACAGTCATCAAGAAATTGCTTACATTTGTCACAATAGTGACAAACTGAACTGTATGTACCTCAAAAATTGATAAAAAGACTAATAGAAATTTCTTACAGGTGGTTGCCAAGAGGCCTGCAGCTACATTATCCCCTTAACAGCCAGGGGTATTTCAGTTTTTGAATTTCCATTTTTGCTCCCCTTTTTCCCAGAGCCATATCTTTTTTATTTTCCATTCAAAAATTCCAAGTGCGGTGAAATTGCAAAAAAAAGTGCAACTCCACAGTTGTTGTTTTTTTTTTTTTTTAACCATGTTCACCAAATGCTAATACTGACCATTATGATTCTCCAGGTCATTATGAGTTCACAGACACCAAACATGTCTAGGTTCTTTTTTATTTAAGTGCTGAAAAAAAAATTCCAACTTTGTTGAAAAGGCTCCATTTTCTGAGACCTGTGGTTGGTTTAGAGCTTAGTTTTTGCGTGCTAAGCTGGTGTTTTAATGATACCATTTTGGTGCAGATATAATCTTTTGATCGCCCATTATTGCAATGTAGCGGCGACCAAAAAAACTTAATTCTGGCATTTTTCATTTTTCTCTCGTTACACCGTTTAGCGATCGGGTTAATTCTTTTTGTATATTGATATGCGTATATTTGATTTTTTTATTGTTTTCTTTTGAATGGGGTGAAAGGGAGGTGATTTGAACTTTTATATTTTTTTAATATTTTTAAAAACATTTTTTTTAGTTTTTGTATGTTTCAATAGTCTCTATGGGAGACTAAGGGTATGTGTCCACGATCAGGATGGCCGCCGGTATCGTCGGAGCGGCTTAGCCGCTCTGCGGTAAGCCCCGCCCCCTTTCTGGGACGCGATGATGCCGGATGTGTTCATAGCACACATCCGGCATCATCGCTCCCCACCATAGGGCCCTGTGCTATATCTTGCGGCGACGCAGCGTCGCCGCAAGATATACGGACATGCTGCGATCTGAAAAGACGCGCAGCATGTCCGGAGTCGCAGGGCCGCCGCGTGCGTGTTACCACGCATAGTGGAGACGGGATTTCATTAAATCCCCTCCACTATGCTGTAACATCTGGACGCTGCGTGTCTGACGCTGCGGCTCTATGCAGCGTCAGACACGCAGCGTTTCCTGCACGTGGAAACAGACCTTAAAAGCTGCAATATTTTGATTGTCTCTGCTACACACAGGCGATGATCAGTTCACCTGTATGTAGCAGAAATGCTAGCTTACTATCAGCACCGACCATGGGGCAGTGCTCATAGCAAAAGAGAGAAAAAAAAAAAGGTGAAACCAGCTCACCTGCTAGGCATGTGCTGTGGGGAAGCTCGGATACCGTGCAGTCATCACGTAAATAGTAGAACAGAACAGGAAAAAAAATCCAGCTTCCAAAAATAGCCCAATTTATTGAGAGTAAAGTGCAAAGTCCAAAAAACATGGTGAACAATAGAGTGAGTAGCAGCAGGCTACGCGTTTCGAACAGTGTGTTCTTTTTCAAAGCTGTTCAGTGCTCATAGCAATCTGTTAATGACAACCATAGAGGTCTGCTGCAGACCTCTGGTTGTCATGCTGACCCATCGGTGGCCCACGATCATGTGGCGGGTCACCAATGGGTGGAATTAGCGACTTTCTTCCTGGAAGCACCAGCTAAATGCCGCTGTCACCTAACTAGCTAACAGTCGCTGGTGGAATGCAATTCCATCTGCAGCTGTTGTGGATACATGTCAGCTGTATAGCTCAGATGTCATTTGCCCAGACCGGTGCAGGCTTCAGTAGGGGGAGTCTGACATGGGCGTAATATTCCGCCCAATGTCAGGAAAGGGTTAAAGGAATTTCTGGCAAGTACTTGTGTGCTGCATCTGACAACAATCTCCCGTATTCTTCATATGTTTGGCCTGTGGGGTAGTATGTGTTAGGGCTAGCGGAACGCACCAAATAATAAGACAGATAGAGTAAGGTGCGTTCGCAGCCCGGGGTCCACCGTGCAGAGATGGAACCTGCTGCCAAGTAATGACGGACTATATGGCGGTACAATGTGAATACACAAACGGGTTAACCTCACCCTGTGTGAAGGAAGCGAACCCTGTTGCGTCACAGGGCCGCGGTACCGCACCAAGAGCGCAACCAAGGAGTCTCAGAACTCAATCCCAAGACACAGGATTTGAGTACCTAGACCTCATGCGCTCGACACCGCTACTGGGGTGTCAGAGTGACAGAAATAGAAGCACGAGAGTGCATGCAGTGCCACACTGGCGAACGCCACTAACCACCCAGGCTTGGGTCAGGAAAGCGCTGTGAAAGCGCACGGCGCCACACTGGCGGTCACAGCAATAAGACGCTGTATTGTGTGTTTACGTGCTGATGGCTAAGTCCGGCGCTTCATTCGCGAGCAGTCAACAACACTAGGAATGGTAATGATTTAGGAGCTTTCATTCATCGATATACATCCATCAACACACACACATTATCAAGTCTATACTAGCGCATGGCCGTGCAGTCATGCGCAGCTTATATAGTTGCAGCACGTTCAGGACCTTCCAATAAAGGACCAATGGGAAGCTGCTACCGAAGTTTTGCACTTTCATGACCTTCCTGGAGGACCAATGCGATGTGCTGCAGTACCTGAGCATGTGACCCTCGATCTCCAACGGGAGATCTTGCCCTGTGCATGCTCAGAAAGAGAAAAGCAGGACTTAGTCCCAAAAGCATCTGCTCGCCGCTGCCCAACATTGATTTCAATGGCAGAAGCAGGAAAAGCAGCAGTAACTCTTTGTACAGAGTGGGACTGAGCAAGACGCTGGGACCAACGTCTCCGCTGAGCAGACTCCACTGCGGCTGGAGAAGAATGGGAGACCGCAGCGGAGATGGCTCGAGATTCCCCCTGTGCAGAAGCGGGAACTTGACACCTAACAGTATGGCAAGATGGAAGCCTTTTCTTGCAAAGAAAAACATCCAAGCCCTGCACTGTTTTACTAAATCCTACCTCAAGTCTGTCAAAAGCATATGGTAACATGTGTTATGGTCTGACGAGACCAAAGATTACATTTTTGGCCCTAATTCCAAAAGGTATATTTCGCACAAAGCCAACCCAGCACATCATCAGAACACCATACCCACAGTAAAGTATGGTGGAAGTAGCACAATATTTTTTTTGGGGGGGGCAGCTGGAGCAGGGACTTTAGTCAAGATGGAGGGAAATATGAACAGCTCCAAATATCATTTTTGCAACAAAACCTTCAGGCCTCTGTTAAAAATCTAAAGAGAAAGAGGATTGCCATCTTTTAGCACAACCCTAAGCTTACTTCTAAATCAACAAAAGAATGGCTTCGTCAGAAGATTAGCACAGTTTTGGAATTACCCAGCCAGTGCCCAGATATGAATCCAATTGAAAATTTGTGGGTTGACCTGAAAAAGGCTGTACACAATCTGACAGATTTAGAGCGCTACTGCAAGGGAGAGAGGGAAAAGATTGCCATTTCTAAATGAAATGTGCCATAGATATAGACTCCTACTGAAAAGACTGAATATGATCATAAATTCAGAGGGTACTTCAAGAAAGTATTAGTTGAAGGGTGTGCATATTTATACAACAATATTATTTGCAATTGAATTATACAGATACACGACAAAAACCTGCCATTCTAATAAGGGTGCCACTATACATATATATATATATATATATATATATATATACACTAGATGGTGGCCCGATTCTAACGCATCGGGTATTCTAGAATATGCATGTCCACGTAGTATATTGCCCAGCCACGTAGCATATTGCCCAGTCACGTACTATATTGCCCAGTCACATAGTATTTTGCCCAGTCACGTAGTATATTGCCCAGTGACGTAGTCTATTGCTCAGCCACGTAGTATATTGCCCAGCCACATAGTATATTGCACAGCGACATAGTATACAGCACAGAGCCACGTAGTATACAGCACAGGCATGTAGTATATTGGCCAGTCCCACGTAGTTTATAGCAGCCATGTAGTATATAGTACTGCCCACGTAGTATATAGCAGCCATGTAGTATATAGTACTGCCCACGTAGTATATAGCAACCATGTAGCATATAGTACTGTCCACGTAGTATATAGCAGCCATGTAGTGTATAGTACTGCCCACGTAGTATATAGCAGCCATGTAGCCCACGCAGTATTTAGCAGTGTGGGCACATATCCCTGTTAAAAAAAAAAGAATTAAAATAAAAAATAGTTACCTACTCACCCCTGGGATCCAACGGCGCTGTGGCGATGGGCGCGCGGCTGCCGCCATCTTCCGTTCCCAGGATGCATTGCGAAATTACCCAGAAGACTTACCGGTCTCGCAAGACCGCTAAGTCTTCTGGGTAATTTCACAATGCATCGCTGGGAACAGAAGATGGCAGCAGGCGCGAGCGGCTCGGCGGACTACGGAGGGTGAGTATAGCAGGTTTTTTGCTTTTTTATTATTGTTAACATTACATTTTTTACTATTGATGCCGCATAGGCAGCATCGATAGTAAAAAGTTGGGGACACACAGGGTTAATAGCGGCGGTAATGGAGTGCGTTACCCGCGGCATAACACGGTCCGTTACCGCCGGCATTAACCCTGTGTTAGCAGTGACTGCGGGGAGTAAGGAGCGGCCATTTTCTTCCGGACTGTGCCCGTCGCTGATTGGTCGTGGCTGTTTTGACGCGACCAATCAGCGACTTGGATTTCCTTGACAGACAGAGGCCGCAACCAATGAATATCCGTGACAGAAAGAAGGAAGTGACCCTTAGACAATTATATAGTGTGTGTATATATATACAGTTTATATATATATATATATATATATATATATATATATAGCACATGTATTTTGCACTCCGAATTACACATTATTCATAATTGTGTACTAAAATACTTACATACAAGGAATGCAACGTCTTAAGCAAAATCTATATTGAATTTTCTACTAGGTTTTGTAACATACCATCTCTCTGTTTTTCTAGCATCCTGTTCTGAGACATAATTTCACTGATTTGCTTGCTGTGAGCCTCAGCCAGATAGTGTAGCTGTGTGTCATTAACTATTGTCCTGGGCCCTGGTTTACCAATTGCATGAATCTAAAATGAGAAAATATTCAAATAAACACCATTAGTTAGCAAGTTGATAGAAATGATTGCATTTTTTAACCCCTTCCCGACTTGTGACGCCACATAGGCGTCATGAAAGTCGGTGCCAATCCGACCTGTGACGCCCATGTGGCGTCCCTGCAGATCGGGTGAAAGGGTTAACTCCAATTTCACCCGATCTGCAGGGACAGGGGGAGTGGTACTTCAGCCCGGGGGGGGGGGTGGCTTCACCCCCCCGTGGCTACGATCGCTCTGATTGGCTGTTGAAAGTGAAACAGCCAATCAGAGCGATTTGTAATATTTCACCTATGAAAACTGGTGAAATATTACAATCCAGCCATGGTCGATGCTGCAATATCATCAGCCATGGCTGGAAACCCTGATCTTCCCCCCCACCACCGATCTCCTCCCCAGTCCTCCGTCCTGTGCTCCGCTCCCCTCCGTCATCCTGTCTGCTCCCCCGTCCTCCTGTCCGCTCCCCCGTGCTCCGATCCCACTCCCCCATGCTCCGATTCCCCCGTGCTCCGATCTCCCCCTCTTATACTTACCGAGCCTCCCGATGTCCGTCCATCTTCTCCATGAGCGCCGCCATCTTCCAAAATGGCGGGCGCATACGCAGTGCGCCCGTCGAATCTGCCGGTCGGCAGATTCGTTCCAGGTACGTTTTGATCACTGTGATAAAACCTATCACAGTAATCAAAATAAAAAAATAGTAAATGAACCTACCCCCCTTTATCACCCTCATAGGTATGGAAAATAATACAATAAATAAAATATATATATATATATATATACTTTTTTTTTCACTAGGGTTAGGGTTACAACTAGGGTTAGGGTTAGAATTAGGCTATGTGTACACGGTGTGGATTTGGCTGCGGATCCACAGCGTATTGGCCGCTGCGGATTCGTAGCAGTTTTCCATCAGGTTTACAGTACCACATAAACCTATGGAAAACCAAATCCACTGTGCCCATGGTGCTGAAAATACCGCGCGGAAACGCTGCTTTGTATTTTCCGCAGCATGTCAATTCTTTGTGCGGATTCCACAGCGTTTTACACCTGTTCCTCAATAGGAATCCGCAGGTGAAATCCACACAAAAAAACACTGGAAATCCACTGTAAATCCGCAGGTAAAACGCAGTGCATTTTACCTGCGGATTTTTAAAAAATCGTGCGAAAAAATCTCACACGAATCCGCCATGTGGGCACATAGCCTTAGGGTTAGAGTTGGAATTAGAGTTAGGGTTGGAATTAGGGCTAGGGTTAGAAATAGGGTTAAGATTAGGCTTGTGGTTAGGGTTATGGTTAGGGGTGAGTTGGGGTTGGGATTAGGGTTAGGATTAGGGTTAGGGTTGGGATTGGGGTTACGGGTGTGTTGGGGTTAGGGTTGTGGTTAGGGGTGTGTTGGGGTAAGGGTTGTGATTAGGGTTATGGCTACAGTTGGGATTAGGGTTAGGGGTGTGTTGGGGTTAGTGTTGGAGTTAGAATTGAGGGGTTTCCACTGTTTAGTCACATCAGGGGTCTCCAAACGCAACATGGCGCCACCATTGATTCCAGCCAATCTTGCGTTCAAAAAGTCAAATGGTGCTCCCTCCCTTCCGAGCCCTGACGTGCTCCCCAAACAGTGGTTTACCCCCACATATGGGTTATCAGTGTACTCAGTACAAACTGGGTAACAAATATTGGGGTCCACTTCAACTGTTACCCTTGTGAAAATAAAAAATTGCTTGCTAAAACATAATTTTTGAGGAAAGAAAAATGATTTTTTATTTTCACGGCTCTGCGTTATAAACTTCTGTGAAGCACTTGGGGGTTCAAAGTGCTCACCACACATCTAGATAAGTTCCTTGGGGGGGTCTAGTTTCCAAAATGGGGTCACTTGTGGGGGGTTTCTACTGTTTAGGCACATCAGGGGCTCTGCAAACGTAACATGATGCCCACAGACCATTCCGTCAAAGTCTGCATTCCAAAACGTCACTACTTCCCTTCCGAGCCCCGACGTGTGCCCAAACAGTGGTTCCGCACCACAAATGGGGTATCAGCGTACTCAGGACAAACTGGACAACAACTTTTGGGGTCCAATTTCTCCTGTTACTCTTGTGAAAATAAAAAATTGCAGGCTAAAATATAATTTTTGAGGAAAGAAAAATGTTTTTTTATTTTCACGTCTCTGCGTTATAAACTTCTGTGAAGCACTTGGGGGTTTAAAGTGGTCACCGCACATCTAGATTAGTTCCATGGGAGGTCTAGTTTCCAAAATGGGGTCACATGTGGGGGAGCTCCAATGTTTAGGCACACAGGGGCTCTCCAAACGCGACATGGTGTCCGCTAACGATTGGAGCTAATTTTTCATTCAAAAAATTTAATGGCGCTCCTTTCCTTCCGAGCCCTGCCGTGTGCCCAAACAGTGGTTTACCCCCACATGTGAGGTATCCGTGTACTCAGGAGAAATTGCCCAATAAATTATAGGATCCATTTTATCCTGCTGCCCATGTGGAAATCAACGAATTGTGGCTAAAAGAAATTTTTTGTGAAAAAAAAGTACATTTTCATTTTTACAGATCAATTTGTGAAGCACCTGGGGGTTCAAAGTGCTCACTATGCATCTAGATATGTTCCTTGGGGGGTTTAGTTTCTAAAATGGGGTCACTTGTGGGGGAACTCCAATCTTTAGGTACACAGGGGCTCTCCAAACGCGACATGGTGTCCGCTAACGATTGGAGCTAATTTTTCATTCAAAAGTCAAATGGCGCTCCTTCCCTTCCGAGCCCTGTCGTGCGCCCAAACAGTGGTTCCCACCACATATGGGGTATCGGCGTACTCAAGACAAATTGTACAATAACTTTTGTGGTCCAGTTTCTGTTTTTACCCTTGGGAAAATAAAAAAAATGTTGCTAAAAGATCATTTTTGTGACTAAAAAGTTAAATGTTAATTTTTTCCTTCCATGTTGCTTCTGCTGCTGTTAAGCACCTGAAGGGTTGATAAACTTTTTGAATGTGGTTTTGAGCACCTTGATGGGTGCAGTTTTTAGAATGGTGTCACTTTTGGGTATTTTTAGCCATATAGACCCCTCAAACTGACTTCAAATGTGAGGTGGTGCCTAGCAAAATGGTTTTGTAAATTTCGTTGTAAAAATGAGAAATCGCTGCTCAAATTTTAACCCTTATCACTTCCTAGCAAAAAAAAATTTGTTTCCAAAATTGTGCTGATGTAAAGTAGACATGTGGGTAATGTTATTTATTAACTATTTTGTGTCACATAACTCTCTCGTTTAACAGAATAAAAATTCAAAATTTGAAAACTGCGAAATTTTCAAAATTTTCGCCAAATTTCCATTTTTTTCACAAATAAACGGAAAAAATTATCGACCTAAATTTACCACTATAATGAAGCCCAATATGTTACGAAAAAACAGTCTCAGAACCACTAGGATCCGTTGAAGCGTTCCTGAGTTATCACCTCATAAAGGGACACTGGTCAGAGTTGTAAAAAACGGCCAGGTCATTAAGGTCAACATAGGCTGGGTCATGAAGGGGTTAACATTCAAGTTTTCTAGCTTCTGCAAATTTTTCCAATATTTCTTGAAAATTGCAGGTATTCATGTTGCCCAGAAAAGACAGTTATAACAATCTAAGGTTCCCTAATACTTTATGGAAACCCTTTCAAGCTGTTTAGCATAAACACAACCTTAGTAATGTCAAAGTCACCTCAATATATAGGTGTGTCTCACAAAATTAGAATATCATCAAAAAGTTAATTTATTTCAGCTCTTCAATACAAAAACTGAAACTTGTATATTATATAGAGTCATTACAAAACAGAGTGATCTATTTCAAGTTTTTATTTCTGTTAATGTTGATGATTATGGCTTACAGCCAATGAAAACCCAAAAGTCATTATCTCAGTACATTAGAATACTTTATAACACCAGCTTGAAAAATGATTCTAAAATCTGAAATGTTGGCCTACTGACTGAAATGCATGTTCAGTAAATGCACTCAATACTTGGTCGGGGCTCCTTTTGCATCAATTACTGCATCAATGCGGCGTGGAATGGAGGCGATCAGCCTGTGGCACCGCTGAGGAGTTATGGAAGCCCAGGATGCTTTGATAGCAGCTTTCAACTACTGTTTGGGCACAGGGCAGGGCTTAGAAGGGAAGGAGTGATGTTCTGGAATGCATACTTTCATGGAATGGTCTGTGGGTGTCAGGTTTCGTTTTAAGAGCCCCTGATGTACCTAAACAGTGGAACTCCCCCATAAGTGACCCCATTTTGGATACAAGATGCCTCAAGGAATTTATTTAGGCATGTGGTTAGCACCTTGAACCCACAGATGCTTTAAAGAATTTTACAACGTTGATCTGTTGAAATGAAAAAAAATTTTTTTCACAAAAATGTTCTAGCCCCAAACTTTTTCATTTTTACAAGGATAGCAGAAGAAAAATGGAAACAAAACTATTTGTTGTGCAATTTCTCCTGAGTACAACAATACTCCATATGTGGCACAGTGCAAAGCTCAGAAAGGAAGGAGTTCAGATTTAGCAAGAATGGTTTGGGGGTGCCATGTCACATTGGCAGAGCCCCTGAGGTGCCAGAACAGCAGAACCCCCATATGTGACTTCATTTTACAAACTTCACCCCCAATAAATTTATCTAGGGGTGCAGTGATCTTATAGACACCACAGGTATGTCACAAAATTTTATACTATTCGGCGGTGAAGAAAGAATAACATTTTTACCACTAAAAAGTTGTTTTAGCACAAATTTTTCATTTTTCTAAGGGCTAATATGAAAAAAAGGACTCAGTTTGGTGTAAAAATTTCTCCTGAGTGTGCCAATACCACACATGTAATCAGGAAATACTTTTCAGGCACAGTGCAAAGCTCAGAAGGGAAGGTGCGTCATATTATAGTGCAGATTTTATTATGGTTAACGGGTGCCATTACATACTATGAGAGCCTCTCAGGTGCCAGAACAGCAGAACCCCCCATAAGTGACCCCAATTTACAAACTACACCTCTCAATGAATTCATCTAGGGGTGCAGTGATCATATTGACACCACAGGGGGGTCACAGAATTGTATGCCATTGGGCAGTAAAGAAAATTACATTTTTAACACAAAAATGTTGTTTTATCCCCAGATTTTATATTTTCACAAGAGGAAGTGGGTAAAAAAATGGCACCAAAATGTGTCCCACAATTTCTGCTGAATGTGGAAATACCCCATATGTGGCTGTACAGTACTGCTTAGGTATACAGCAAGACAGAGTGCTATTTGCCTCCTGGGGTGCAGGCTTTGCTAGAAGAGTTTGCGGACTCCATATACAGAGCCCCTAAGTGCTAGAAAAGCAGAAGCCCCCACAAATGACCCTATTTTGGAAAATTATACCCCTTTTGGAATTTATTTACAGGTGTAGTGACGATTTTGACTCCATGCGAGTTTTCCAGAAACAAGCAGCAGTGGATGTTGCTGAGAGAAAATTTCAAATCAGCCATTGTAGTCCCCAGTATTTTGTAGTCCTTAGTACGTTATAGTGACCAGTACGTTGAAGTGACCAGTATGTTGAAGTAACCAGTACATTATAGTGCCAGCTCATGCTTCTGGAGACACTCCCCCATAAATTAGGTGGGCTCTCATAGCTACAGAAATGCAAAACATGTGGATGCTAAATGTGGTTTAATCAGCCTGGGGCTCAGAAGGGGGTGGCATTTGGGAGCGCAGAATTTTCTGAATTTCTTTTGAGGTGTTGAAAGGAGTCATTTCGCTTTTCCATAGCCCTTATGCTACTAGTAACGTAGAAGCCTCTATATTTCCATTGACAGATGACGGACTTAAGTGGGGACTTTTTTAGTGGATTGATTTGATTAGGAACATTTTACAAAACATTGGGATAACATTTATCCTGCGCTCTAAGCTGATCACCTTACATCAGGGTTTCCATCTAAATCTCAGAGTGATTCAGAGGAAACCGCCGAAGGATTCATTCACTATAATGGGGCAGCAAATTTGCTCTGGACTCCATCTGGCCTCTATTCAGCAGTGTCCTTCTTTTCAAAAGTGCACAAGACTGTGGCCAACTGCACTTTTATGCACGCCTAAAAAGACGGCACAGCCAAATTACAAGTCAGACGGCATCCACAGTGCCTCCATCTGCCTCATTGTATGGAACCTTCCACAAGGGGTTCTGTCTGAATCACGTATTTCAGAAATTTACATGGAAACCCTGGTGTAAGCGCAGGATTAATTTGAGCCAAGCCTGACTGCAATCTTTGGGAGACAGAGTGAACAAATCAACAGTAGGTGAAGAATTGTTTTTATTTATTTTTTATGCCATTCCTTGTGCGGTATTAGTGATTAGACAACTTTATTCTTCAGGTCGATGTGACTACAAAGATACCAGATTTATATAGGGTTTTTTTTTGTTCGGCTACTGTCACACACTAAAAGATGCTTTCTTTTTTGCAAAAATCATTGCCTTTTTTTATAGCTAAAATGTTTCCATATTTATGCCGGATGAGTCATGTGAGCGCTTGTTTTCTGCAGGATGAATTGATATTTTTATAGGTACCATTTTTGGGCATATTACTTTTTTTTATAATTTTCTATTACGATTTTTGGGATACAAAATTAACAAAAATCAGCAATTCAGATATTGTTTTTTTTGGGGAGAATTTATGTTGTTTCGTGTGTGGTAAAATTGATAAGCAGCTTTATTCTTCCGGTCAGTATGATTGCAGCGATAACACATTTATATTGTTTTTTTATGTTATGGTCCTTTTACACAGTAAAAACTATTTTATAGAAAAACTAATTATTTTTGCATCTCTTTATTCTGAGAACTATAACTCGTATTTTTCCATTAATTGAGCTGTATCATGGTTTGTTTTCAAAGATACCATTTATATTTACATTTGACTTTTTGATTGTATTTTATTCCGCTTTTTCTTTGATATGATGATAAAGCATAATTTTTTGCCTTGTGTCTTTTTTTATGGTGTCCACTGAAGGGGTTAACTAGTGTGACATTTCGATTAGGTGGGTCGTTCCGGACGCAACAATACAAAATATGTGTTCTTTTTTAATTTTGTATTGTTTCATAAAAATATTTATTTATGGGTACCATATATACATATATTTTTTATTATTATTTTGTGATTTTTTTACAAAAATATTTTTGAAACTTTTTTTTCTTACTTTTTTACTTAGTTCCACTATGGGACTTTTAACACGATGATCACAGTTATAAAGCATAGGAATGCAGGAGCATTGCTATGCTTTGGAACTGTCAGTGCTTCCCTACAACAAGTTAGTTAGATTATGCACTTGCTAGAGTCTGGTGACCTGGATCTCATCAGGTCTCCATGCAATAATCTGGACGTCGCTGGGACGCCGATTGAAGGGCAGATGGAGCGATTTCCCTCTGCCTGCCTTCTAAATGCTGCGATCGATGTCGATCGCAGCATTTAGGGGCTTGAACTGCTGGGAACGGTGCAATGGGTGCCAGGTGTCAGCTGTCAAAATTGCTGAACTCCAAGCGGCGATCCCGTACACAGAGCTCCTGGACATATCCATGCATCCAAGGTCGGTAAGTATTTACCGACCTGGATGTATGGATATGTCCAAGGTTGTGAATCACAATGAGTTCTAACTGGGTACAGTAACAGTCAGAAATCCTTTGTCCTAAACTTATTTACTTTTTAGATATTATGTAGGAGAATTTGGCGGCTCAAATAGTAGGTAATGGAACTGGTAGAGTATAAAATGTTCTCTGTTTTTCTACAATGAAAGAAACAGAGGCTGCGTAACAACATGCATCATCTGATTTAGCAAACTCATTAGGTTACAAGGCACAAGAAAGCACAAACCGGTGTGAAAAGAGTCCATTTGGATCTTGATCCGGTTTAGATTTGATAATGAGTAAACTGTACTTACCTTCAGTGAATCAGACTTCTCCTCGTTAGAGTCCAACATGTGATTATGATCATTTATCATGCTGGTTTGATGATGCTGCTGCAGTTGGTCAGTCTTTTTTCGTCTGGTGTTTTGGAGACGATTTACCTAATTTACAGGTGAGTAAAGAGCACATGGTTGGAGCAACCTCAAAGAATATGCAAATCCCATTTCCACTTATCACTCAACAGAAAATAAGGGTGAATTCACACATGGCAAATTTGTTGCAGGCATTTCTGTTAGTAAAAATGGTTTCCATTCATTTGACTGGGATTGTTTTGATAGCAAACACATGCCACAAGTGATTTCAGCCTAAAACTGCCTGCATGGATCGCATTAGGAAGAAATGGTCATATAGTCTTGGATATGAATAAGGGATAGATCCAACCTTCGAAATTCAACAGTGCACAATTTGCTTTGTAGATAATTGTTAGGTTATCTACACTGAGTTACAGGAAACCTGAGAGCGGATACTTGCTGCTCAAACCATGGGCGGCATGGATCAGACATTGGCTGCATGATCTCAGCCAGGTATGTTTGGCTCAGAAACACTGCAGCTTTTCAGGGGGAAAAAAAAAGTTAAATCCTGCCCGGGGACAAAGTCACATTGGTGACCAATATTTGGGACCAACCTTCTCTACTAGTCACCCATGTGGCTTGGTTTATGGCAGCTTTTAATGTATGTTTTTCTCTGAAACACTGCAGAGTTTCAGAGTCAGCCCAACATCGCTGAAATCATACAGCCAATGTCTGACTGAAAAAAGAGGTGGGGTTATCCTGCTTGATCCAAATGGGTTAAAATTAGCAATTTATTTCAAACATTTAAAATCCAGTAATGAATATTGATTTTCAATACATTTCAAATGCTATATCCATTCTTAATCTTAGTGAAAAATGTAAAGCGCGTTGATAATCAGTTTTTTCAATCAATCACCACCTTGCAACAGCTTCTGCTCGAGGTTCTCCAAAATCAAAAGTTGGTGAGCTGGTGATTTCATTTTTCACTTTTATCTAGCAGCAACTTGGGAGACTACATGTGGGTAAGTGTTATGAACTGGTGATTTAGAACCACAATGGACCTGGTGGTTAAGAGCAATGAAAATGACCTGATAGTTACTAATAACATAGGACGAGCTCTGAGACGTGGAAACTCTGCTGACCGCAATCCCTAATCCTATAACACCACACTAGAGGTAGCAGTGGAGCGCTCCTGACCAGACCTAGGCGCCTCGGGCACAGCCTGAGAAACTAGCTAGCCTGAAGATAGAAAAATAAGCCTACCTTGCCTCAGAGAAATTCCCCAAAGGAAAAGGCAGCCCACCACATATAATGACTGTGAGTAAAGATGAAAATACAAACACAGAGATGAAATAGATTTTAGCAAAGTGAGGCCCGACTTACTGAATAGACCGAGGATAGGAAAGATAGCTTTGCGGTCAGCACAAAAACCTACAAACAACCACGCAGAGGGCGCAAAAAGACCCTCCGCACCGACTAACAGTACGGAGGTGCTCCCTCTGCGTCCCAGAGCTTCCAGCAAGCAAAACAAACCAATATAGCAAGCTGGACAGAAAAAATAGCAAACAAAAGTAACACAAGCAGAACTTAGCTTATGCAGGGCAGACAGGCCACAAGAACGATCCAGGAGAGAGCAAGACCAACAATGGAACATTGACTGGAGGCCAGGAACAAAGAACTAGGTGGAGTTAAATAGAACAGCGCCTAACAACTTAACCTCGTCACCTGAGGAAGGAAACTCAGAAGCCGCAGCCCCACTCACATCCACCAAAGGAAGCTCATGGACAGAACCAGCCAAAGTACCACTCATGACCACAGGAGGGAGCCCGACCACAGAATTCACAACAGGTAAGCAAATTTGATCCAAGGTGTCCTGATCTGAACAACATCATACTAAGGTCATTACAGGACCATTCTAACTTAAAGGGAATCTGTCACCAGAATTTTGCTACCTCATCTGAGAGCAGCACAATGTAGGAAAACAGTGCCTGAATCCAACCATGTATCACTTAGTTACTGGGTGCAGTAGTTGTGACACAATCAGAGTGCTTAGATGTAAAATGCAGCAGAGCTGAGGAAGCTAACCACCCACCCCTGGCTCTATATGTACACAGACTATTGACAATGAGCTGCTAATCACAGGAGATGGCGGAGTCGGACAACTGCTCATGAGCCTGCTAGTCAAAGCAATGATAATGTACTAGTGTTAAAACCATTATTATACATAACATCACACTTGTTAAGTGACACATCACTGAATTCAGTATTTTAGCCCCTACCTCATGTTGCCTCAGATTACATAGCAAAAACCTGCTGACAGATTCTCTTCAAATAGTTAATTACACTTTAAATATGTTTTCCATAAATATATAGTACAAACGCGTATCACGGTGAAGGAGCAAAACCTCAAAGCAGTCGATAACTTCACCTACTTAGGCAGCACACTTTCCCGTGAAGTAACCATAGATGCTGAAGTTAATAACAGAATTGCCAAAGCCAGTGCCGCCTTCGGGAGACTGCTTAAGAATGTCTGGGTTCGAAGGTGACTCAGCCTTACCACCAAGCTGAAGGTCTATTGCATGGTGGTCCTCACCACACTTCTCTATGCTAGCGAGACCTGGACAGTGTACAGCCGGCATGCTAAACAGCTTACTCATTTCCACATAAGTTGCCTCCGCAGACTCCTCCACATCAGGTGGCAAGACAATGTCCCGGACACAGCAATTCTGGAACAAACTGGGCTCTGCAGCATTTACATTCTCCTGCTAAAAGTCCAAGCCATGTGGGCTGGACACGTGGTTAGAATGCCTGACAGCCGACTACCGAAACAACTGCTGTACGGAGAACTGTGCCAAGGAAAGCGAGCAGTTGGGGGGGAGGTAGGGCAGAAAAAGCGCTATAAAGACTGCCTTAAGGTGTCTCTCAAAAACCTAGAAGTCAACACCAATGAATGGGAAGAGCTTGCCCTGGATCGTCCAGGTTGGCGGGGCAGGATCACCTCAGGAGCACGTGCAGCAGAGATAGGAAAATCTTTGACGCAAAAAGAAAGCACGCTGTCCGCAAGGCACAAGTAGAATCTGGTGTACTGACCACATCTGCTCCTTTATGCCAAGTATGTGGGCGAAACTTCAGGGCCCGGATTGGACTCATCAGCCACCTCCGGACCCATAACTACTAATTCTCTTCTAACCCTGAAGTCATGGTCATCTTCGACTACGAAGGACAAACATCATCAGTACAAACAAAGAAAATAAAGTTTTTAATAAATCTTTTTCAGAGAAATATGCTTTTTGTCACTTATCAGTCACTTTTTGTGACTTATAGTGCAGTCGTAACGCGTCGACTGGGTCATGTCGATCATGTAAATTCTTCTTACTGTAAAATCCAGTCCTGTTGAGCCGGACTCCAATTTTTTTCTCACTCCTTAGTTGCCATGGCTGAGTGTTCAGGTTCATTGTCATGCTGGAAGACCCAGCCACAACTCATCTTCAATGCCCTTTACTGAGGAAAGAAGGTTGTTGGCCAAAATCTTGCTATATATACAGGGCTGCCACCAGGAAAATCAGGGCCCCATGCTGGCAAAGTTTTTGGGCCCCCTTGAGCCTTCACTCAGCTCCACCCCTCAGATCTTCCACAGTCCCACCGCCCACCCTTGGAAAAACTCCACTTCGCACCACGTATTCATCAATCATACATTAAAAATTCCCATTGAAAACAAGATGACATACATAGCCATCAGCTTTTGTTTTGGATACAATCAGGAGTGGAACAATCATAGGAATAGTGTTATAGAAACAAGTCACTACCTCTGCATTTTTCAACCATTGCTGGTTTTGGCTTACAAATACTGATGTTTAATACTGACCAAATACTGAACATATGAATGTGACCTTAGGATAGGTGATTACTTGTTTTCACAGGAGAACCCCTGTATGTACATCTTTGATACTAATGTAATAGTCACATGACAGGGAGGGATTAAACTTCAAAGTATTTCATCTGTATCGGAAATTAAGAATCTTCCTCTTATTGATATCAGAGAGAACAAGTGACCTCCATATACAACACAATCCCCTATTACAAGACCAATTATATTACATATAGGTTAGAAATATCACCACACCATGGCCAGACCACATATTATCACAATATGGTGACCGAATAATACCACATACAACGGACAAATACCGCCACACCATAACAAAATCACATATTACCGCCACAGGGTGACCGAATAATACCACATACAAAGGAGAATTACCGCTACACCATGACTAGACCACATATTACCACAATATGGCGACCGAATAACATCACTTACAAGGGACAAATACCGCAACACCATGACCAGATGAAGTCTATGAGAACCTTGTTCTGGCTCTAATAGACATGCATTGAGAGCTTTTTGATGCAGCTTCTGACTTCCGGCCAGTCAGAAGCTGTACTCACACGATGGTGCTGCAGGTGCTGTCCGATCTCCGCTTATATATATTGAATGTGTACAAGGGCTTTATCCCCTGTGGTAGATTGGATCACTCGGCTGTACACAGAAGTGCATTGTCTTTTTAAGATCTTCACTGGTGTCATATATATGCGGCGTAAACCATGATGAAGTAAAAATAAACATGGCCCTTTGGGCAAAAACAGGAATACAAAACAAAGTAGTAACACAAAGCACAGTCCTTGTGGTAGCGGGAATCTGCCTGCGTAGGGTTGGCAAAACACTTGGTTCAGGTTAGCACGAACATGTCTCTGGAGTTAGCCTCTTAAGGCACACTGAACACTGAAAGCCTCAGGAGGCTGGCTATTTTAACCCCAAACCACACCCTGGGGTGGAGATAAGGTGGTCAACCTCCCACCCACTCTATGGTTGTCCGCTAAAACCCAGCCCTTAAAATAACCATTTATCCCCTCTCAACACAATATACCTTATTGCGACCCTGGATACATGACCCTATCCATCCTTCATTCAATCCGGTGAAGTCATCCTGTCCCCTTTGCAAACAAGCACCCCCAAAGTATGATGTTTCCCAACATGCTTCATAGTTGGGATGGCGTTCTTGGAGTTGTACTCATTGTTCCTCTTCCTCCAAACATGGCGAATGGAGTTGATACCAATAAGTTCTATTTTTGGACATGTGCTGGGTGAGCAGGGGGACCTCACGTGCCCTACAGGATTTTAATCCATTATGGCATAGGGTGTTACTAATGGTAATGTTTGAGACTGTGGTCCCAGCTCTCTTCAGGTAATTGACCAGGTCCTCCCATGTAATTCTGGGCTGATTCCTGACATTTCTCACACAGGGGCACACAGAACCGTACATGGGGTCCATTCAGGTCCACAATTTGCAAGAGCGACTGGCTTGTTTTTTGATACAGCCAACTGTAGATAACCTAAGGCCACATTCATATGTGTGTAATCGGTATGCAAAAAAGGTTATAAAAGTAACCAAAAACAACTTTTCGTATATGCAATTGGAGTCAATATGACATTAATTAAGTCTAAAACATTTCTTTTTGGACTTAATGAATTTTATATTGACCCCCAAGCATGGATACGGAAGGTTGATATTGGTCATTTCTTTAGCATACTGATTGGATTCACGGCCAGGAGGATTTACTT
This sequence comes from Ranitomeya imitator, assembly GCF_032444005.1. Taxonomy (NCBI): domain Eukaryota; kingdom Metazoa; phylum Chordata; class Amphibia; order Anura; family Dendrobatidae; genus Ranitomeya; species Ranitomeya imitator. The sequence goes on from NC_091282.1 coordinate 543,617,726, forward strand.
CTACAAGTACTTACAGTGACCTCCACAGCTTTTTTTTTGCTGTGACACAGCAGCTTAGGGTGAGAAGAACCTTTATGCTATATTCCCATAATGTTGGGACGACCATATTACTCTATGTGTTGTTCTCCATTTTTTTGGTACACACTTCATGTGTGTATTGACAAATTGAGATATATACACATTTAGTCTGCATTTACGCCAGTATACATGTCAATTGTTTTAAGTTCTGTAATGTTCAACTGTTTATCGCGCATATTTTTCAATGTGATCCCATATGTTGCAGATAGAAGGACAGGTCAATAATAATGATGCAACGAAGATGTACAGCTAGAATCCATATTACGGACCTATACGTTTTAGAATTTGTTGGGGTGGATATGGCGCCTGACGGTGAATGCTGCAGATAAAAACAATTATAATGTATATAGTACGGTAATATGTATATGTTTATAACTCCAGACAGATACATTGGTTCCTTATTTCATAATATATTCCAAATGGACAGCTTAATATTTCTTTGAACATGTCCGTCATATCTGGTTTTCTCTAAGACTCTAAAAGAAATACTAGATAGCGAATTTAGATTGTGAGTCCCAATGGGGACAGTGAGTGCCGACAATGTCTGGGGGATATGTTGGTTCTATATAAGGAGGCAAAATAAAATACAAAATAAACGACTATATTTCCAGGATGCACTATATATTCTAAAGATATTTGAAAAACAAATACAAAACATATTATTAATAGGAAGATTAATAAAAGAAACTACCAGATAAAAACTTACCATGTCCTGAGGCGTCCGTGTTTCTCTTGCTCTGCCAAGGTCTCCACCTATACAGAATTTTTCTCTGTGTTTTTGCAGTAATAATGAAGACTTGAAAGTCATATTGCAACTTGGGCAGCGTAATATATCTGTCATCGTGCCAATTCTGTGAGAGATTGCTGTTAAAAGTTAAATATTTCATTCATCAGTTTTCTCCTTTCCGCTTGGATTCAGATGTTGAAATGTTGCATGGTTATATATTGAATAATAAAAATGCAAAACACTTGAAATATATCCTTAAAGATTTTTCTTCAGTACTTAATTAGATCATATCCTTTGCTTGCTGTAGTTTCCCAGCTCCTGAGCTTAGCTGTCCCCTCCCCAGTGTTGTAACAAAGAGCTGGATGGCAACCTGTGTTTGTGTATAACTTCTGCAACTTATCACAAAACCACAGCTCCAGATTTGGAAGGCTTCAGAGCAGCATCTACAGGCAAGACTGGAAATTGCAGAGTTTACATCTTGTGAGGAGAAAAGACGGTGGCCCACATCAATATTTACTTAATTTATATCATTTTTATTCATTTCTTTGCACCAGAAATCAGTGACGCTCGTTTCAGGAGCTGGGCTAGTCCCTTCTGTGTCGATGTGCGCTGTCATTGTGCAATGTGCACCAGCACAACATGTGCTCTGTGATTTTGCACATCGTGTGCGATTGGCCATGAGGTCGGCGATCTTCACGCCAAAGTCGCGTTTCGTATAACGCTTTCAGCGCCATTTTTCAGCCAATGAAGGAGGACGCAGAGTGTGGACAGCGTGATGACATAGGTCTCAGTCCCCACCATCTTAGAGATGGGCATGACAGTGATTGGCTTGCTTTCTGCGGCGTCACAGGGGCTATAAAGGGGCGTGTACGCCGACCGCCATCTTACTTCTGCCAATCGTAGCATAGGGAGAGGTTGTCACAGCTTCATCAGAAGAAGGGATATAGTTAGGGAGGGAAGATTAAGCCCCCAAACCGCTTGTGCTGTAGCGATTTCCACTGTCCAACACCACCATTTGTTTGCAGGGACAGTGGAGGCTACATTTTTGTGCATCAGCTCTGTAGCTTAATAGGCTGCCTTATAGGCTGAGTGTTTTTGGTTTTACCATTCTCTTTTGTGTCTTAAGGCTCCCTGATAGCTGCATTGCTGTTTGCACACCGCTGTGCAAACCAACTGTTTTTTTAAAAACAAAAATCCTGTTGGTCCTTTCTGCACAGTTATCTTGTTTATTTGTCCACACTTTTGTGTGCAGCAGTCCTTTTTATTGCTGCCATACTTTTCCTGAGATCATTGTAGGGAGATTGAAATTGTACTACAGTCCTTGTATTTTTTCATATATCTTCCAGCCACTTTCTGCCACTTAGATTGCGTTGTTATATACACTGGGCCTGAGTTTTGGTTCAGTCTCCCCAAGAGAAAGTGAGATTCAAATTCTCACAAAGTGGATATACTTCTGTCCTGTTAGTTTGTCGTATATCAGCCAGCCACTTTCTGCCACTTACATTGTGTTGTTTTTTGCACAGGGCCTGATTTTTTGTTCAGTCTCCCCCCAAAAAAGGGAGATTTAAAATCTCAACACGTTTATATTTATACCTTCTACCTTGTTTTACAGTACAATATAACGGTTGTTATTTGGGTTAGATTTTCCAAAAAATGAGGAAGTCAGGTGGAAGAGGCCATGGGCAGTGGTTGCGAGCTGGTACTGATGGTGGTGATGGTGCATCTGGTGGTAGTGGCAAAAGCTCAATAGCACCTAAGGCTGGAGGTGTTGAGCCAGCGTCATCGTCTGGCTACACAAGGCCTCAAAGACTCCCTTATCAGGGAGTAGGAAAACGGCTTTTAAAGCCAGAGCAGCAGGCAAAAGTTTTGGCTTTCCTTGCTGACTCAGCCTCTAGCTCTTTCACCTCCTCTTCAGAAAGTTCCAAATATAAAAGCAGCGAGTCGTCAGTGGATGCTCCCGGCCAGGAACAAGACGTTTCCTTGTGTCCATCACCCAAACCAAAAGTGAAGGATGCGTCAGGTGACACTACAGGTTACTCCATGGAGCTCTTTACACATAACGTGCCTGGGTTAGAACGGGAAATTGTTAACTGCCCATTAGAAGATGAATCGGACATGGAGTGCACTGATGCACAGCCACAGCTAGATTATAATGCTGTTCCATTGACTCAGATCACGACATTGCCCTCGCAGTGTACTGAGCCAGAATCTGACCCTGATGAGACTATGGTGCCCTGTCCCGAACGCTATAGCACCTTACACGGTGACACAGAGGAAGGTGCACATGACATTGAAGAGGAGGTGATAGATGACCCAGTTGTTGACCCAGATTGGCAGCCATTGGGGGAACAGGGTGCCGCTGCCAGTAGCTCTGAAGCGGAGTAGGATGATCCGCAGCAGCCATCTGCATCGCAACAGCTGTCATCTTGCAGGCCCGTATCAGGCCAAAAACGTTTGTCAAAACCAAAAACAGTTTTAGGACAGCGTGGCCATCCTGTGAAAGTAGCACAGCGTGCAATGCCTGAAAAGGTATTCCATAGTAGGAAGAGTGCAATGTGGCAATTTTTTAACCAAGATCCGAATAATCAGTCAAAAGCTATCGGTAAGAAATGCTCAAAGACCTTTAGCAGAGGTAAGAATCTTCTAAATTTAAATACAACGCGCATGCTTAGACATTTAACCAGCATGCACTTGCAAGCCTGGACTAACAACCAAACGTCCCGTACCGTTGGTGCACCTGCTCAGAATGAAGATAGTCAGCAACGCTACATTGCTTCCCTCACTGTAAGCCCACCGGTTAGGACACCACCAGCAGCAAATGTTGAGGTATCGTCGCAAGGCCAAAGCAGTCAGGGAATCACAAGGTTATTGGTAGGAAACACTGCATGTAGGCCAACATCGAGAATACCATAACCAACCCTCTCTGAATCCGCCATGTCCACCACCACCACCACCACCGCTAATTCCACCATATGCACCTCTCCAATCCAGCTCAAACTACAAGAGACTCTCATTAGGAAAAGAAAGTACTCATCCTCTCATCCGCGTACACAGGGTTTGAACGCCCACATTGCTAGGCTAATCTCGTTAGAGATGATGCCCTACCGGTTGGTTGAAAGCGAAGCTTTCAAAGCCCTGATGGCCTACGTAGTACCATGCTATGACCTACCCAGTTGACACTTCTTAGCGAGAAAAGCCATCCCAGCCCTCCACCAGCATGTCAAAGACCGCATTGTCCATGCACTGAGGCAATCAGTCAGTAGAAAGGTGCACCTCACAACAGATGCATGGACCAGTAAGCATGGCCAGGTACGTTACATGTCCATCACGGCACACTGGGTTAATGTGGTGGATGCAGGGTCCACAGGGTACAGCCATAGTGGGACAGTTCTGCCTAGCCCACGGTCTAGGAAACAGTTGGCTGTAGGCATTCGCCACCCCTCCTCCTCCTCCTCCTCCAGAAGCGAAAGCTTTTCCACAGAGCACAGTCACACGACCACTCCATCCGCAGCTGCCAGTGTTGCACACGAGGTGTCCCATTATCGAACAGCTAGTGGTAAGCGTCAGCAGGCTGTGTTAGAAAAGAACTGTTTGGGCGACAACAGACATACCGCGGAAGTACTGGCCGAGTCCAAAGCAGAACAATATTGTATCATACAATTATTAGGTTCTGTAGAAGGACGTAGATCTGGGGATTTATTATGATGGAATATAGGCTGAACTGGATGGACAAATGTCTTTTTTCGGCCTTACTAACTATGTTACTATGTTACTATGTTACTATGTTACTTGCAGCAACAAACTCATTCATGGCTGGGCAGTGTACATCTTGAGGCAGGCAAGGTAGTCAGTGATAACGGAAGGAATTTTATGGCTGCCATAGCCCTTTCAGAACTTAAACACATACCTTGCCTGGCTCACACCTTGAACCTGGTGGTGCAGTGCTTCCTCAAAAATTATCCAGAGTTTCCAGCCCTGCTCCTGAAGGTGCAAAGACTTTGCTCGCACATCCGCCGATCACCCGTACACTCCAGCCATATGCTGAACCATCAGCAATCGCTGAATCTTCCCCAGCACCGCCTAATAATCGACGTTGCAACAAGGTGGAACTCCACACTGCACATGGTTCAGAGGCTGTGTGAACAGAGGCGTGCTGTAATTAATTTGTGGGAGGATACACATACACGGGCAGGCAGTTGGATGGCAGACATGGAGTTGTCTGGTGTGCAGTGGTCGAAGCTCCAAGACCTCTGTCAAGTCCTTCAGTGTTTTGAGGAATGCACATGGCTGGTAAGTGCAGACGACGCCATCATAAGCATGAGCATCCCACTAATGCATCTGCTGATGCAAAGTTTGACGCACATTAAGGAGCTGGCATCTGCAGCCGAGGAGGAGGGAAGCCTTGATGACAGTCAGCCATTGTCTGCTCAGGGAACTCTCCTGGACGAGGTGGCGGATGTAGAGGAGGATGATGGGGATGAATATTTATGGGAGGAGGATGCTTCACAGGGTGCAATAGAAACTGGTGGCATTGCAAGGTCAGGTACAGGGTTTTTGCGGGCCACAAGTGATGTTGATTTGCAAGAAAGTGCTCCTCATCCCAGCACAAGCAGTGAATTGACACCTGGAACATTGGCCCACATGGCTGAGTATGCCTTGCGCATCCTGAAAAGGGACCCCCGCATTATCAAAATGATGACCGATGACTATTACTGGTTGGCCTGCCTCCTGGATCCACGATATAAAGGAAAATTACAAAATCTCATGCCACATGAGAACCTTGAGCAAATATTGGCTTCCAAACAAGCAAATCTTGTAGACCGTTTGGTTCAGGAATTCCCAGCACACAGCGGTGGTGATGGTTCTCAAACGAGCCGTAGGGGGCAACATGGCAGAGGTGTTAGAGGTGCACAAATCCGAAGTGGCGTTGGACAGAGGGGTTTTATGACCAGGTTGTGGAGTGATTTCGCAATGACCGCTGACACCACAGGTAGTGCTGTATCGATTCAAAGTGACCGGAGACAGCATTTGTCCAGTATGGTTACGAACTACTTTTCCTCCCTTATCGATGTTCTCCCTCACAGGTCATTCCCCTTTGATTACTGGGCATCTAAAATAGACACCTGGCCTGAATTGGCAGAATATGCATTACAGGAGTTCGCTTGCCCTGCTTCTAGTGTGCTATCAGAAAGAGTCTTCAGTGCTGCTGGTTCAATACTGACCGAAAAAAGGACACGTCTGGCTACCCAGAATGTTGATGATCTAACCTTCATTAAAATGAACCAATCATGGATTTCAAATTATTTTGCCCTACCTTCTCCTGCTGACACGTAGCTTGCCTGAAAAATGTCTTGCTTTTGGCCTCCTCTTACTGACTTCTCCAATTCCGCCATTTGCAGCTGCTGAATGTCCACCATAGGCCATTTTTATACCTCCCAAAATGGGCTGACTCCCCCACACAGGGCTGTGGTCACCACCTGGCGCAAGCACCCGTGCGAGTGTCGCTTGCCTGGACAGGTGGGTGCGCCCACTCTTGGGCGACGGCACTGGCACAGGGTCCCTCATAGTACAATGAAGTGTCTCTGACGGTGGTGGTGCACAACCAACGTCAGACATACCGTCGTAATATGAGGGGCCCTGTGCCAGTACCGCCGCCCACGAGAGAGTGTTCCCCCCAGCTCGAACAGTGCTCTACCACTTGCAATACTTACCTCTCCCTGCTCCACCATTGTGTAGTCTGTGCTGTTAAATCCTTCAATGGCACTGCCAATACAAATTTGTTGAAATGATAGATGATAGTTAAAATATACAGGGGCCCTGGCCTCCATTTAGACCAGTTAATACTTTGCGCCTACTACCACTGTCTGCTACTCAGCAGAGGAGCCCACCCCAGTACCTAGCTATGCTGCCTGTTTAGTCCTGTTACCAATTTTGAACTGCTTTTAGTCTACTTTTTTATTTTGGGCCTACTAACTGTGTCTGTGCCACTCATTACAGTTGTCCTCCAATGAACAAAGCTATGCCGCCTGTTTAGTCCTGTTACCAATTTTGAACTGCATTTAGCCTACTTTATTATTTGGGCCTATATCTGTGTTTCTTCCTCATCCTGCCCATTGCCCAGCCACTGCTAGATGAGTCTGCTGGTACATTGACCCAGACTACTACATTCCACTTGTACTCTACACAGCCAGAATCTGATCCTGCTGAAAGTCAGGTTCCCCTTCCCGCATACTATATCACCTTACACGGGGACAAAGAGGAAGGTGCAGATGAAAGTGCAGGTTCCTTCATCAGGTGGGGGGGCATACTCGTTGGCGACATCAGTGGCACAGGGCCCCTCATAGTAAAAGTTTCTCTGGCAGTGGGAGGCGCCACCCACCGTCAAACACACCGCCGTACTATGAGGGGCCCTGTGCCAGTGCCAACGAGTGGACCCCCCCTGCTTGCTCTCAGGATCACAGCACTTGCAAAGTTGAAATACTTACCTCTCCCTGCTCCACCGCCGTGACGTATTCCGCATTTCCTGGGCCCTTGAAAATCTTGAGCCAGCCCTACCCCCCCACAACTTTAGCCAAATGACCCCCTGTTTTCAATGCCTAACTATTATTATAAAGTAAATTAAGATTGGCAAGCTTAAGAAATAAGAATTGATGTTTTTGGCATTAAAATGGGCACTGTAGGTGTTTTGCTGTCCTCCACTCACTGCCGACTTTGATTCCCCATTGACTTGCATTGGGTTTTGTGTTTCGGTCGGCCCCCGACTTTTCGCAATAATCGGCCGATTTCACCCGACCCAACTTTTGACAAAGTCAGGTTTCGCGAAACCCGACTCGATCCTAAAAAAGTAAAAGTCGCTCAACTCTACTGATGACCCTTCCTTTCAGGGAGAGGGCAGAGGCTATGACAGTAACCGCAGCCTCTGCCCACTGCTCTGATGATGCTTTGTTTGAGTATCCCAGCATGCAACAAGAAACTAATTAGTTTAGATTACAGCATCAAATAAATAGGAATTTAGACTAAAATTTCTTTGACCTCTGGACCACCCTTTTACTTACCAATGAGTACCATATTTATTACAAGTGGATAATATATATTTTTACATTTACTGTAATTCATGTCCTTCTGCCATGTTATGTCACAGTCTTTTGTGCACTCACCTAAGTTTGCTAATAATCTTGATATGACTTTTTAATATAATTTAATAAAATGTACAAATTTTTTCTACCTATGACAATATATCTCTTTGTGAATAGGCTTTACTAATTGTTTTGGATATAGTCTGGGTACGTGTACATAATGCTAACTATAAATGTCATTACAATGTGTATAGACTGATTTATAATTTATTGTGATACATAGGCACTAGGGATGAGGGAACGTGCTTGGTAACACTTGGATATCACTCAACTATCTGGTGCCCGACTGTGCTCGTTACTCGGAAACCATTAGCCGATGCTCGATTTCAAACTCAAATGTTTGGCACCTGTTGAACAGCCAATAAGCATGTGGGGATTGCCTGAGCTTCACTGTTATGCCATAGCCATCTTGGTAGTGCCATTACTGTGATCACAGCCCCCGTGCCTAAAGTGCATCGTAGAGAACACGTTCACCCTGGTGATCTAATGGCAGTTAAAGGACACATTGCAGGAGACAGAATTAAGAAGTAGACCCAATGTAATGTCATGCTCAATTCCCCAATGTGGGGTCCTTTATTTACAAATTAAAATAGTGCCATCACAGCCCCCTTTCCCAAAATGCACCGGCCTATAAAAGTACAGAGCACATTCACCCTGGTCATCTACTGGTTATGGATGATGAGGATGAGGATAAGGAGGAGGATAACAGCAAACAGACCAAATCTGTAAGGGTATACCCATGTGTGGTTGTGAAGAGATGCATGAAAATACACCTCCCCAAAAGAGAGAATGTATTTGAGGTTATGTTTCGCTGTTTTCGCTTGGTGGTGTACAGAAGTCATTCCCAATCCAGCCCTTGTTCATTTTTATAAGAGTCAGCCTGTCAGCATTTTCAGTTGACAGGCGGATGCGCTTATCTGTTATAATTCCACCAGCGGCACTAAAAACCCACTCTGACAGAACGCTAGCAGCAGGGCAGGCCAGGACCTCCAAGGCGTAGAGAGCAAGCTCATACCACGTGTCCAGCTTGGATACCCAATAATTAAAAGGCACAGAGGAATCACGGAGGACGTTTGTACGATCTGCAAGGTACTCCCTCACCATCTTCCCAAACATTGCACTTCTTGTGACAGCACCCCTTGCCTCTGTGCCGTCACGATGGGAGGGTCTGAGAAAACTGTCCCAGAACTTTGCCATTGTTCCCCTGCCTAAGCAGGATTGTACTTCTATCTCTCTCGCTTGGACTCCTTGGTTGTACAACAAACTCTGACATCTGCTGACAGCGTTCTCACATGGGAATTATCTAAGTAATTCTGCTGCAAGGGCCCTCTGGTACTGCAACATTTTAGTACACTTCTTTGCCTCTGGTAGAAGAGATTGAAAGTTCTCCTTGTAGTGTGGGTCTAGAAGTGTCACCAACCAGTAATGAGTGTCACCCAAAAGTTTTATAATGCGAGGGTCACGTGAAACGCACCGCAACATAAAGTCAGCCATGTGCGCCAGACTGCTAACAGGAAAGACTTCCGTGTCCTCACCAACAGGACGACTGACCATGCTGTCCTCCTCCTCCTCCCTGTCCTCAGTCCATCCCCGCTGAACAGACGGTATGACAGCTGTGTTTGTAGTACCGTCTATAGTGCATGAAAGTAGCTCCAGTTCTTCCTCCTCCTCCTCATTGACTACCAATCCACGTTGAGAAGACATGAGGCTGGGCTTAGTGTATTCCCCCTGTATGGTTTCTTGCTCCATGTCATTGTGCTCTGCCTGCAATGCATCCTCTTTAATTATGAGCAGAGAGGTTTTCAGAATGCTGAGAAGAGGAATGGTGACACTAATTATGGCGTCATCGCCGCTCACCTTCTTGGTGCAGACCTCAAAGTTTTGGAGGATGGTACATATGTCGGACATCCATGTGCACTCCTGAGGTCTTATGTGTGGAGTCTGAACTGAATATCGATGGCCTTGTTGAGGTTGGTAGTCAACAACTGCCCTCTTCTGCTCACAAATCCTTTCCAACATATGCAGCGTAGAGAGTTCCAGTGCGTGGGGACATCACACATCAGCCGTTGAGCTGGAAGCTGCAAACGCTGCTGAAGCATGGCAAAGGCGGCTGAAGCTGTAGCTGACTTTCTTAAATGGGCAGACAGACGGCGTACTTTCTCTAGCAGATACGGCAGCTCCGGGTATCTTTTCAGAAAACGTTGAACCACGAGGTTAAGCACATGGGCCAAGCAAGGTACGTGTGTGAGCTCACCTTGCCTCAGAGCTGCCACCAGGTTACAGCCATTGTCACATACGACCATGCCTGGCTGTGGGTTCAACGGTGTCATCCCAACATTGGACTGCTCTTTCAGTGCTGTCCACAACTCTTCTGCATTGTGTGGTTTCTCACCTATGCAGATTAGCTTCAGCACAGCCTGTTGCCACTTGGCTGAGACAGTGCTGCAGTGCTTCCAGCTTCTGACTGAAGTTTTGATTTCAGAGATGGAGGATGAAGAGGAGGAGGAAGAGGAGGTGCAGGAGCTGTAGACTGTGGAGACAACCCTGACTTGATGTAGGGCCAGCAATCCTCGGCGTGGGGAGGATGTGAGGGCATGGGTAATGCTGTGGGACACATGCTGGTGTAATGCCGGTACAGCACACCGGGAGAAATAGTGGCGACTGGGGACCGAGTACCTTGGGACGGCCGCTGCTATCAGGTTGCAGAAAGCTTCCATCTCAACAAGCCTAAAAGGCAGCATTTCTAGCGCAAGCAGAAGAGAAATATTAGAATTTAGGACTGTGGCCTGTGGGGCGTTGGCTGGGTATTTCTGCTTGCGTTGCAAAGACTGGGTTATAGACAACTGAAGGCTGTGCTGGAACAAGGACGTGGACAGGCTTGATGATGGTGCTGCTTGACTGCGGGCCACAACAGGTGCAGGGCTAAAGGCATCTTCACATGCACGGTGTACTGGGGATTGGCTTCTACTCATAATAGTGGGGCCGTGGCACCATTGGACCAGAGGTAACTAGTATTATATCTTATATATTGACACTATGCCATCTTTTTACTGACCCTTATGTGGCGTTCTTAGGTGATTATGCCTGGTTACGGCATGAGGTACTGATTAGCCACTGGGTATATTTATATCATGGCGGTAGGAGTCAGAACTTTTTGACTTAATTATCCTCTGGTCTGTGGTGTCTTTTTTCTTTTGGTACCAGTCACCATTAGCAATATTATTCATGATTTTAAGTGTTATTATCAATAAAATTTATATTTTTTCTTATTTTGAGTTCTGGTGTGCAAAACTTATTTATAGGTTCATATATTCTTTGCATGGGACTAATTATATTTATCTCCGGATAGGCACAGGGGTTGCGAATTGTTAACCCTGTGCATTGTGTGTCTAATTGGTATGCAAAATAGTGGAAGAAGCAGTGGTGTGACCTGCAGGCAGTGGTCCTGGAGCTTGGGGTTCGGCCCACAAAGTCAGGTGCTTTGCTGCCATGTGCCTGATCATGCTGGTGGTGGTCAGGCTGGTTGTTTTGCTACCCCTGCTGATGCGGGCATGGCAGGTGCTGCAAATGGCCTGTTTGGGGTTATTGGCAGAGTCTTTAACAAATAACCAGACTCGGGAAGATTTAACAGTTGGAATGGCAACTTCCCTCATGTTAGTGTTACGGGGAATGGATGCATGCCTTCTGTCTGTGGCCACCACACTGCTTCTTCTTGCCTGTTGGGGTGACATGCCTCCTTCCCCATGTGTGCTGCTGCCTTCGCTCTGCATGTCCTCCTGCCAGGTTGGGTCAGTCACATAGTCATCCACCACCTTGTCTTCCACATCTGCACCCTGCTCCTCCTCCTGACTTTCTGGCAATTGTGTCTCATCATTGTCCACCTCTTCTGACACTTTCCCCTTCGCGTGACCGGGGCTGGTCAAAGCTTTGGGCATCTCTACATGCGATGTGATCTCATCTGTCCCCACTTCAAGTTGACTGGCCGATAGTTCTGAATCTTGAAATGAAAAACTGAACAGCTCTTCAGAGTGTCCAAGTGTGGAATCAGTTGTCTCAGGGCACTCGGCATGGTGGGAGGAAGGAGGATCAGGGTGAGGAAGATCCGGGCCACACTCACAGCTATTCAGACTTGACCGTGTGGAAGACATGGTGGTGGTGGTGGTGGTGGTGGCTAAGTGACTGGAAGCATTATCCGCTATCCAATCAACAACCGTTTCACTCTGCTGTGGCTTCAATAGTGGTGTGCTGCGGTCCCCCAGAAACTGGGACAGGAAGGTCGAGCGAGAAGATGTGGGTCTTTGTTGTTGCCCACTTTCATCTTGGCCACGGCCTCATCCTCTGCATGCACCATCATCATCACATCCTCCTCCCCATCCCTTGCCTTGCCAATTTTAAATGGACTATTGCACTATTTCAAATGCTCAACACAAATATATTTATTAGTAGCGAAATAATATCTGATCAGTATGCCTGCAAATTTACAATTTTTCAAACCCAAACACCAGGCAGGCCTTAGCCTGACATAACAGACTGTATTCAATTTTTGGGGACTATTTTGTGAAGTTAATTTATGCAAAATAGTGCTGTATATAAGTAGAGTAACAGACAGCAAAAACAGTGGTGCTCCGGCCTACAATGATCAAACTTGGAGCACACAGATATATGAGGGCTCTCACGGAAATACCACACTGGCAAATATGTGCCCTTTTTATATTTTTTATGCTAAATAGTGCTGTATATAGTTAGAGTATCAGAAAGCAAATTAAATGTGGTACACCAGCCTACAATGACCAATCTTGGAGCACGCAGAAATATGAGGGCTCTCACGGATATACCACACTGACAAATATGTGGCCTTTTCATATTTTGTATGCTAAAGAGACACAGTGAACACCTATTATAACCACAAATCTAACCCAAATAGGAATCCAATTCGTAATATGTCTCGTGGGGTTGAGGTGCACTGTGAAAGCTTCAGTGAATAACCACTGAGAAGAGAGAACCGAACCACCTGACCACCACAGGATAAGAAGTCACCAGAGAGTACCAAAACACTGGGATCAATAATATGCCTTTATTAAATATATTGGCAATTCATACATAAAAATATAGTAAAAAGTGAAGAAAATAAAAAGATAAAAAAACACAGGAACAATATTATATGGTACCCAGAGATTCCTAAAGGAAATAATATAAATAACTCCCCATAGAGGGTGATAATGCCTTTACTCGCTGTGTTACAAAGAAAGTGAAAAAAATGTAAAAAATTATAATAAAAGACGGTCTGTAATAGACCAAAAAAGTGTATATATGAAATTTAATTATATATAATCCATATATGATAATTTTATGAGGTTAATTTTCAACAATAGACTAGTGAAAAAAACTAGTGAGAACGGACACAGCAAAATAAAATATGTGTTAACTTCAAATGTTATTGTTAAAAAACGTGTGAAAACAGTGCATAGCCCAATAAAGGGATATAAATAAAATGTCCATAGACAACAATGGTGCTAGCACAATGAAGCAGATAAAAAATAGAAGAAATATAGCAGCAAAGAGTAGGAGAGTTATAGCAGCATACTACATTCAAAGTGTCCAAGTGCATTGGTTATTTGCACTTGGACACTTTGTATGTATGCTGCTATAACTCTCCTACTCTTTGCTGCTATATTTCTTCTATTTTATTTTGCTGTGTCCGTTCTCACTAGATTTTTTCACTAGTCTATTGTTGAAAATTAACCTCATAAAATTATCATATATGGATTATATATAATTAAATTTCATATATACACTTTTTTGGTCTATTACAGACCGTCTTTTATTATAATTTTTTACATTTTTTTCACTTTCTTTGTAACACAGCGAGTAAAGGCATTATCACCCTCTATGGGGAGTTATTTATATTATTTCCTTTAGGAATCTCTGGGTACCATATAATATTGTTCCTGCGTTTTTTTGTTTTTGTATCTTTTTATTTTCTTCACTTTTTACTATATTTTTTATGTATAATTCATACATAAAAAATATAGTAAAAAGTGAAGAAAATAAAAAGATAAAAAAACAAAAACAAAAAAACGCAGGAACAATATTATATGGTACCCAGAGATTCCTAAAGGAATTGCCAATATATTTAATAAAGGCATATTATTGATCCCAGTGTTTTGGTACTCTCTGGTGACTTCTTATCCTGTGGTGGTCAGGTGGTTCGGTTCATATTTTGTATGCTAAATAGTGCTGCATATAATTTCAGTAACAGACAGCAAAAAAAGTCGTCCTCCGGCATACAATGACCAAACTTGGAGCACACAGATATATGAGGGCTCTCACGGAAATACTACACTGGCAAATATGTGGCCAGTTTATTTTTTTAAATGCCAAATAGTGCTGTATATAATTAGAGTAAGGGCTCATCTCCACTTGTGAGGAAAACGGACGAGTGCAATCCGATAAAAAATCGGATTGCACTCGGACCAATGTTAATCAATAGGTGACACTCCATTTGCGATTTTTTTCCCAGCCGAAATCGGACTGAGAAAAATCTGTGTCGGCTGAGAAAAAAATCGCAGCATGCTGCGTATTGCTGAGATTCTCGGACGAGACTCGCCAATGCAAGTCAATGGGTGCGAGAAAAAAAACGCACAGCACTCGCACCATGCAAGTGCTGTCCGATTTTTACGCACCCGTGTCCTTAGAAAAGCCGGCAATTCAGCGCAGAGTACAGTAAAATCACACTGACATGTTAGATTAGAGTAGATATATACACATAGAATAGGTATATATACATATATATATATGTCAGGGAGACACCTATATGTATATATATTTATATTTAATGCAGCGTGAGAGAGCTTTAAAGCTGGTAATTCAATTACCGGCTTTTGCTTTCTCCTTCCTAAACCCGACATGATATGAGACCTGGTTTACATACAGTAAACCATCTCATATCACCATTTTTTTTGCATATTCCACACTACTAATGTCAGTAGTGTGTATCTGCAAAATTTAGCCGTTCTAGCTATTATATTTAAGGGTTAAATGGCGGAAAAAATTGGCGTGGGCTCCCGCGCAATTTTCTCCGCCAGAGTAGTAAAGCCAGTGACTGAGGGCAGATATTAATAGCCTGGAGAGGGTCCACGGTTATTGGCCCCCCCTGGCTAAAAATACCTGCCCCCAGCCACCCCAGAACAGGCACATCTGGAAGATGCGTCTATTCTGGCACTTGGCCACTCTCTTCCCATTCCCGTGTAGCGGTGGGATATGGGGTAATGAAGGGTTAATGCCACCTTGCTATTGTAAGGTGACATTAAGCCTAATTAATAATGGAGAGGCGTCAATTATGACACCTATCCATTATTAATCCAATTGAATGAAAGGGTTAAAAAAAAAACACACACACATTATTAAAAATTATTTTAATGAAATAAAAACAAAGGTTGTTGTAATATTTTATTTAACGCTCAATCCAATCACTGAAGACCCTCGATCTGTAAATAAAAAAACATAATAAACCAACAATATACATACCTTCCGAGGATCTGTAAAGTCCAACGATGTAAATCCTTCTGAAGGGGTTAAAACATTTTGCAGCAAGGAGTTCTGCTAATGCAACGCTACTCCTCGCTGCAAAACCCCAGGGAATGAAGGTAAAGTAGGTCAATGACCTATATTTACCTGCATTTGCGGTGAGGCGCCCTCTGCTGGCTGTTCATAGATCGTGGGAACTTTCCTAGAAAGCCTGGGAGCTTTCAAGGAAAGCTCCCACGATCTATGAACAGCCAGCAGAGGGCGCCTCACCGCAAATGCAGGTAAATATAGGTCATTGACCTACTTTACCTTCATTCCCTGGGGTTTTGCAGCGAGGAGTAGCGTTGCATTAGCAGAACTCCTTGCTGCAAAATGTTTTAACCCCTTCAGAAGGATTTACATCGTTGGACTTTACAGATCCTCGGAAGGTATGTATATTGTTGGTTTATTATGTTTTTTTATTTACAGATCGAGGGTCTTCAGTGATTGGATTGGGCGTTAAATAAAATATTACAACAACCTTTGTTTTTATTTCATTAAAATAATTTTTAATAATGTGTGTGTGTTTTTTTTTAACCCTTTCATTCAATTGGATTAATAATGGATAGGTGTCATAATTGACGCCTCTCCATTATTAATTAGGCTTAATGTCACCTTACAATAGCAAGGTGGCATTAACCCTTCATTACCCCATATCCCACCGCTACACGGGAATGGGAAGAGAGTGGCCAAGTGCCAGAATAGGCGCATCTTCCAGATGTGCCTGTTCTGGGGTGGCTGGGGGCAGGTATTTTTAGCCAGGGGGGGCCAATAACTGTGGACCCTCTCCAGGCTATTAATATCTGCCCTCAGTCACTGGCTTTACTACTCTGGCGGAGAAAATTGCGCGGAAGCCCACGCCAATTTTTTCCGCCATTTAACCCTTAAATATAATAGCTAGAACGGCCAAATTTTGCATATACACACTACTGACATTAGTAGTGTGGAATATGCAAAAAAAATGGTGATATGAGATGGTTTACTGTATGTAAACCAGGTCTCATATCATGTCGGGTTTGTGAAGGAGAAAGCAAAAGCCGGTAATTGAATTACCAGCTTTAAAGCTCTCTCACGCTGCATTAAATATAAATATATATATAGGTGTCTCCCTGACATATATATATGTATATATACCTATTCTATGTGTATATATCTACTCTAATCTAACCTGTCAGTGTGATTTTACTGTACTCTGCGCTGAATTGCCGGCTTTTCTAAGGAGACCCGTGCGTAAAAATCGGACAGCAATACGGATGTCATACGGATGTTGCGATAAAAAAATTGCATCACACTCGCATGACACTCGCATGGCACTCGCAGACGTTACATCAGTTTTTTCAGTCCGTAAATCGGACCGTTTTTTTCTCACACAAGTGGAGCTGAGCCCTAACAGACAGCAAAAACAGTGGCAAAACGGCCTAAAATGCAGAAACTTGGAGTACGCAGATATATGAGGACTTTTTTGGTGAATTTAAAACACCTCCCCCCAAAAAAGTGGCACAAGGCTAGCACACACAACTATGCTATGTACAGTATGCCTGACAAACTATGATTTTTAGGCTGGCGTCACACTGGCGTTTTAAACGGCCATAACTTTTTTATTTTTCCGTCAATTTGGCCATGTGAGGGCTTATTTTTTGCGGGGCGAGTTGTACTTTTGAACAACATCATTGGTTTTAGCATGTCATGTACTAGAAAACAGGAGAAAATTCCAAGTGCGGTGAAGTTGCAAAAAAAGTGCAATCCCACACTTGTTTTTTGTTTGGCTTTTTTGCTAGGTTCACTAAATGCTAAAACTGACCTGACATTATGATTCTCCAGGTCAGTACGAGTTCATAGACACCTAACATGACTAGGTTAATTTTTACCTAAGTGGTAAAAAAAAAATTCCAAACTTTGCTTAAAAAAAAAAAAAAAAAAAATTGCGCCATTTTTCGATACTCGTAGCGTCTCCATTTTTCATGATCTGGGGTCGGTTGAGTGCTTATTTTTTGCGTGCCGAGATGACGGTTTTAATGATAGCATTTTGGTGCAGATACGTTCTTTTGATCGCCCATTATTGCATTTTAATGCAATGTCGCGGCGACCAAAAAAACATAATTCTGGCGTTTCGAATTTTTTTCCCGCTACGCTGTTTAGCGATCAGGTTAATGCTTTTTTTTAAATTGATAGATCGGGCGATTCTGAGCGCGGCGATACCAAATATGTGTAGATTTGATATTTTTTTATTGATTTATTTTGATTGGGGCGAAAGGGGGGTGATTTAAACTTTTATATTTTTTTATTTTTTTCACATTTTTTTAACTTTTTTTTTTTTACTTTTGCCATGCTTCAATAGCCTCCATGGGAGGCTAGAAGCAGGCACAGCACGATCGGCTCTGCTACATAGCAGCGATCTGCTGTTCGCGGCTATGTAGCAGAAAATCAGGTGTGCTGTGAGCGCCGACCACAGGGTGGCGCTCACAGCTACCGGCGATCAGTAACCATAGAGGTCTCAAGGACCTCTATGGTTACTATGGAGAAGCATCGCCGACCTCCGATCGGTAGTTAAATGCCGCTGTCTGCGTTTGACAGCGGCATTTAACTAGATAATAGGTGCGGGCAGATCGCGATTCTGCTCGCGCCTATTACGGGCACATGTCAGCTGTTCAAAACAGCTGACATGTCCCGGCTTTGATGCGGGCTCACCGCGGAGCTCTGCATCAAAGCAGGGGATCTGACCTCGGACGTACTATCCCGTCCAAGGTCAGAAAGGGGTTAATAGTCTGCATAAAAAAAACAAAACAAAAAAAAACCCACAGCACTATGTTTAAAAAGAAGACCACCATAATACCGTAGCAGCGTTACAATAAATCTGAGGCTTAAGAAAAATACATGTGGCTTTACTGTGAATTGCCAATGTTTTGCGGTGCGGTTTTTAGCCACGTGTTTTTGCAGATAAAGCAAGTTTAATAAATAGGTTTTAACCAGTTAAATCTGTGCGGCTGAAAACTGGGTCACAAAACTGTCAATTTACAGTAAAACCGAATAGAATTTATGCAGGTTTTTACTATGAGGTGTATAAAAATATAAAAAATTCTCACCAAAAACTCACCATAAAAGATATATCTATATCGTGTGTGTATATATATATATATATATATATATATATATATATATATATATATATATATATATATATATATATATATATATATATATATATATATGTATATTTATATGTATATATATATATATATATATTTATATGTATATATATATATATATATATTTATATATATATATATATATATATATGTATATATATATATATATATCTATAATATAACACTGGGAGCGTCACTCTGTCCGAAGCCTTTATAGACTGCGCAGGCGCAAGCGCCGGCGCAGTCTGGGCCTCACAGAGTGACGCTCCCGGGAGATCGCGGTATGCGTTCACGTTGAACGCACACCGCGATCTCCAACAGAGAAGCAGGGACCACCAGGAGGGTGAGTATCGGCCATATTCACCTGTCCTCCGTTCCACCGCTGAGCGCCGCCATCTTCCCGGTCTTCGGCCTGTGACCTTCAGTTCAGAGGGCGCGATGACGCGCTTAATGAGCGCCGGCGCCGCCCTCTGACTGAACAGTCACAGCCAGGAGACCGGGAAGATGGCGGCGCGCAGCAGTGGAACGGGACAGACAGGTGAGTATAGGAAGTGCTGGGGGGCCTGAGCTGGCGGCGATACCGGCACCTGACCCCCACAGCGCGCCGGTGTCCCCGCCTGCTCAGGCCCCCGGATGGTTGCAGGACATACCAGGATGGGGACCCAGGATGGGGACGCAGGATGGTTACAGCACATACCAGGATGGGGACGCAGGATGATTGCAGCACATACCAGGATGGGGACGCAGGATGATTGCAGCACATACCAGGATGGGGACGCAAAATGGGGAAGGAGGATGGGTGCAGCACATACCAGGATGGGGACGCAGGATGATTGCAGCACATACCAGGATGGGGACGCAGGATGGGTGCAGCACATACCAGGATGGGGACGCAGGATGGTTGCAGCACATACCAGGATGGGGACGCAGGATGGTTGCAGCACATACCAGGATGGGGACGCAGGATGATTGCAGCACATACCAGGATGGGGACGCAGGATGGGGAAGGAGGATGGGTGCAGCACATACCAGGATGGGGACGCAGGATGGTTGCAGCACATACCAGGATGGGGACGCAGGATGGGGACGCAGGATGATTGCAGCACATACCAGGATGGGGACGCAGGATGGGTGCAGCACATACCAGGATGGGGACGCAGGATGGGTGCAGCACATGACAGGATGGGGACGCAGGATGGGTGCAGCACATACCAGGATGGGGACGCAGGATGGGTGCAGCACATGACAGGATGGGGACACAGGATGGGTGCAGCACATGACAGGATGGGGACGCAGGATGGGTGCAGCACATGACAGGATGGGGACGCAGGATGGGTGCAGCACATACCAGGATGGGGACGCAGGATGGGTGCAGCACATGACAGGATGGGGACGCAGGATGGGTGCAGCACATGACAGGATGGGGACGCAGGATGGGTGCAGCACATGACAGGATGGGGACGCAGGATGGGTGCAGCACATGACAGGATGGGGACGCAGGATGGGTGCAGCACATGACAGGATGGGGACGCAGGATGGGTGCAGCACATACCAGGATGGGGACACAGGATGCGTGCAGCACATGACAGGATGGGGACGCAGGATGGGTGCAGCACATGACAGGATGGGGACACAGGATGGGTGCAGCACATGACAGCATGGGGACGCAGGATGGGTGCAGCACATACCAGGATCGGGACGCAGGATGGGTGCAGCACATACCAGGATGGGGACGCAGGATGGGTGCAGCACATGACAGGATGGGGATGCAGGATGGGTGCAGCACATGACAGGATGGGGATGCAGGATGGGTGCAGCACATACCAGGATGGGGACGCAGGATGGGTGCAGCACATGACAGGATGGGGACACAGGATGGGTGCAGCACATACCAGGATGGGGACGCAGGATGGGTGCAGCACATGACAGGATGGGGACACAGGATGGGTGCAGCACATGACAGGATGGGGACGCAGGATGGGTGCAGCACATGACAGGATGGGGGCGCAGGATGGGTGCAGCACATGACAGGATGGGGACGAAGGATGGAGCAGCACATCTGGAATATCTGGAAGATACCACGATGAAAACTTCTTCCAGATTTTGGCATAAATGGCATTGGTTATGGGTTTTCTACTGTTTTGGAGAGTATGAATTACTTCATCTGAGAGACCTCTTGCCTTTAGTATTTCGGCTTCAGAAGCCATGCTGAAAGATTTAACCTGTGAAGGTTTGGATGCAGCAAAGGCCCCTGATGAAGAAGATTCTCCTTCTGAGGTAGACATACTGGACCTTCCTGAGCCATGTCTAACCGGAGCGCTGTACCAACTCCTCCCTGGCCATGTTGGCGCGATTAGAATCGCCGTAGCTCGCTCCGATCAGATCTTCTGTAGAGTTTTTGATAGCAATGGGATCGGAGGAAAGGCATAGACGAGGTTGAACCTCCATGGGTGAGAGAACGCATCCATGCCCAGTGCTCTGTCTGCCATATTTAGGGAGAAATATGTTTGCAGCTTGGCATTCTGACTGTTGGCAAAAAGGTCCACTTCTGGGATCCCCCATTTGGATATCAGGGAGAGGAAGACCTCCTGGTCCAGACACCATTCCCCTGGATGTACATCCCTTCTGCTCAGGAAATCTGCCTTGGTATTGGCCGACCCTTTCAGGTGAACTGCCGAAATAGAGAGGAGGTGCCTCTCTGCCCAGAAAAAAAATGTTTGAGGCTAAGGTTTTTAGTTTCTTGAATCTTGTGCCTCCCTGATGACGAAGGTATGCTACCGTGGTCATATTGTCGGAATATATTCTGACATGATGTCGCTGAACAATAAAGGATGCGGCTTTTAACGCCTCTTCCACCGCCTTCAGTTCTCTGAAGTTTGAAGAGCTTACTCTGATGTCTGGGGCCCAGGTGCCCTGGAAATGACTTCCCTCGACTATAGCTCCCCATCCCCTTTGACTGGCGTCCGATGTGAGTGTCTTTAGCGGGACCTGGTCCCAACTGACCCCCCGTTGGAGGTTTCGGAGCCGTAGCCACCATGTCAGGGATGCCTTGACATGATTGGGGAGGGAAATTCTCTTGGAAAGAGAACTCTGCTGTCTGTCCCAGGATGATAGGACATGGGTTTGGAGGACTCTCGTGTGGGCTTGGGCCCAAGATACCATCTGGATACAAGATGTTAGAGATCCCAGAATAGACATGAAATGTCGCAGAGTAGGAGCCTTCAGGGTTCTGAATGCTGTTATCTTCTGTACCAGATCGAGTTGACGTTCTCTGGGCAGAAAGGATCTCCTCAACTCCGAGTCCAGAAGGACCCCTAGGAACTTCTTCCTCTTGGAGGGAAGTAGGTCCGATTTCTCTAGATTCGGGATCCAACCCAATGACTTTAGGATTTCTAGAGATTTTGTTAAGTCTGCCTTGAGGCGGGAGACTGAAGGAGCGACAATGAGTAGATCGTCTAGATAGGGTACTATGCAGATCCCCTGAAGACGAAAGAATATAATGGCTTCTATCATGATCTTTGTAAAGACTCTGGGAGCTGAGGTGATTCCGAAGGGAAGGGAGTTGAACTGATAGTGTACTATCTCCCGATCCTGAGATATTGCGAATCTTAGGTATTTCCGGAATTCTGGATGGATTGGGACGTGGTAATAAGCGTCCCTCAGATCCACCGTAGCCATCACCCAGTCCTGTCCTATCAGAGGGATCGCTGTTTTGACCGACTCCATCTTGAACCTCCTGTAGGTTATTACTCGATTCAGAGGTTTCAAGTTGATTATTATTCGGTGCTTTCCCGAAGGTTTCTTGATCAGAAACAGGTGGGAATAATGTCCTCTGCCCATTTCTTGTTGAGGTACTGGGGAAATTACTCCTGCCTGGAGTAACTCTTGAAGCCCGGAAAGGAATGCGCCCTGAGGGCTGAGACTCTGTAATGAGGTTATCCTTATGTGATGAGGGGGAGGGCTCTCGAACTCTAATTTTAGTCCATTCTGAATAGTGTCGAGTACCCACTGGTTTGATGAAATGGAACTCCACTGGTTGATGAAGCTCGAGAGTCGACCCCCGACGCCCTGGGCGTAGTCACTGCTTGTCCGGGGCTTGCTGGGACTGGGGAACCAGGATGTTCCTACCCTTCCCCCCTTTAGGATAGCTCCAGCGTCCTGACTTGCCTTTCCCTTTGAACTCTCGCTGGAAGGGTTGTTCTTTTGAGGGACGAAAAAACGTTTTTTCGGATTCCTCTGTTCAGGAAGCGCTTTTTTCTTGTTATTTGCCTTTTCCAGTATATCGTCCAGAGCCTGCCCGAAGAGATAGCGGCCCTGAAAGGGAATGGCACAGAGCTTTGTTTTGGACGTTATGTCCCCACTCCAAGACTTCAGCCATAGAGCTCTTCTGGCTGAGTTAGAGAGAACTGCAGATTTAGCAGCCACTCTAACGGACTCTGCCGAAGCATCGGCGAGGAAGCCCGTAGCTTTCTGGAGAAGAGGGAGGGAATCTAAGATTACTTCCCTAGATGTTCCCTGGGTAAGGTGATCTTCAAGCGTGCGGAGCCAACGGAATAGGGATCTAGCCACGCAGGTGGACGCACTGTTTGTTTTAAGGAGATTGGTGGAAGTCTCCCAAGATCTTCTTAGTAAACTCTCCATTTTGCAGTCCATAGGGTCTCTGAGTTGGGAAGAATCCTCGAAAGGGAGGGTTGTCTTTTTTGATACTCTAGAGACTTGTACAT
Source organism: Ranitomeya imitator (assembly GCF_032444005.1). Taxonomy (NCBI): domain Eukaryota; kingdom Metazoa; phylum Chordata; class Amphibia; order Anura; family Dendrobatidae; genus Ranitomeya; species Ranitomeya imitator. Next base: position 543,641,103 of record NC_091282.1, read on the forward strand.
CTACCTTAGGGGTATCCCACAGAGAGACGTCTCCATCGAGAGAGAAACGATTTTTTAGTTCAGAGGGAACAGTAAGTCCCTTCTCAGGCGATTCCCATTCATGAAGAATGAGACTCTGTACATTCTCGTGTATAGGAAACCCCTTTAATTTTTTAGGTTTTAACCCACCGAACATCTCATCCTGCACTGATGGTTTCTCCTCCTCCTCCTCAACGCCCATTGTCCCCGACCATACTAATTAATTCATGTATGTCTTCTGAGGAAAAATAGTATTTTTTACTTTCCTCTTTGGGGGTGGAAGTGGAGCCCTCATTCTCCCACAAATCCTCCGAGCCGGAGGAATGAAGTTCACCAGAGTCTGAATCAGAAATAACCGTTGCCATCTTCCTTTTTTTAGGAGGAGGTGGCGGAGGTAACAGAGACTGGGAAAGGGCCGATACCGAGGACTGAACTTCCTGTTTAATGAGGGATTTAATGCTCTCGAACAAGGATGGCTGTTCCGAGCGTAATACTTCATCAGTGCAGGGCAGGCAAAGTTTCTTCTTGTATGAAGTAGGTAGCTTTGATGCACAAACACCACATATCCGATCTTCCGATTTCTTGGAAGATCTGTCCTTCCTAGGGGCAGAGGCCTTGTCTCCCTAAAAAAGAGAGAGAAGGGGGACTAAGTATATAGCACCCTAAGGAATACAGGGATAGAGGGACCTGACCCACTACTCACGGTAGGAGGGAAGACGCAGGGCTCGGGAGAAGCAGAGACAGGTCTGTCACCTTCCATGGTCAGTCAGTACTGCAGTCCAGACAGACAGACAGGGGGCCTTACCTGGAGGTGATCTACCAGGGTTAAATACCGTGGAAGCTGCGTCCAATCTTGTGCTCCTCCTCCCGGTCCCAGGCGTAGGGGAAAAAAACGCTATGCCCCATCAGTTTTGCTTTCAGACGCGCGTGCGCTCCACCCTGGAATGCACATGCCGTGAACCGGAAGTTCGGGTACTTCCGGTTCGCGCGTCCACCGTTTCCAGGCAGCAGGAGAGGAGGAATGCCGGGGAGCCGCGCGGGGACCCCGGCCGCACAACACCGCTCCGCTTTACTCCCGAAGGAGCACGGGAGGAGTGGAGGAGGGGTCCCGAGTCCATACCATGTGAGGAGACGGGAGCAGCGCCGCAGGGAGGAGAAACATCCCGACCCAGGCTGCCCGGCTAGGTAAGGTTTGAGTGCTCCGATCGCCGGCCACGGCAGCACTACTGCAGGACCTCTTCATGCCCCATAGGGGACAGGAAAAACACTGAAGGTGGCAGGAAGGGGAGAGTATTTAACCTCTTTGTGTTTCCTGTCCCCCATTAGGGCGGGGTGACATCCTCCAGTACCGCTGTCGTGGAAGGTGACTGGAGAAAATACTGACCAAATAACGTGTGAACGCGGTCTAACACAGGAGGAGAGGACATACAGATATATACTATATACAGGAGCAGATGACACACGTATATACTATATACAGGAGGAGATGACATACAGGTATATACTATATAAAAGAGATGACACATCGGTATATAGAGGAGTAGATGACATACAGCAGGTATATACTATATACAGGGGAGATGACATACAGGTATACAGTCATGGCCAAAAGTATTCACACCCCTGCAATTCTGTCAGATAATACTCAGTTTCTTCCTGAAAATGATTGCAAACACAAATTATTTGGTATTATTATCTTCATTTAATTTGTCTTAAATGAAAAAAAACACAAAAAGAATTGTCCTAAAGCCAAATTGGATATAATATCACACCAAACATAAAAAAGGGGGTGGACAAAGGTATTGGCACCCTTTGAAAAATCATGTGATGCTTCTCTAATTTGTGTAATTAACAGCACCTGTAACTTACCTGTGGCACCTAACAGGTGTTGGCAATAACTAAATCACACTTGCAGCCAGTTGACATGGATTAAAGTTGACTCAACCTCTGTCCTGTGTCCTTGTGTGTACCACATTGAGCATGGAGAAAAGAAAGAAGCAGGGCCGGCGTCAGCACCCGGCACAGCGGGCAAATGCCGGGGCCCTGGGGAGAGAGGGGGGCCCACTCAGGCTGTCATAGATACAGCTGGGAGAGCAGGATAACATGCTCTCTCCGCCTACAAAGTCACTGCTGGCTGCGTTCTCTTAACCCCTATGTGCCAGCTCTGACACAAGCATCTTATCACTCAGTGAGTGCAGCCAGGCAGGCACACATAGGGGTTAAGAGAAGGCAACCAGTGTGACATTGTTTGTGGGGGGAGAGAGCTCTGCTCTGCTCTCCGCCCCTGGCTGCTGTGCTGCTGAAGTTATGAGGCAGATTCAGGAGGAGCTCCTAGTCCTACCAGTGCATGAGTGAGTGGCGCTGCTATATACTATGTGGGCTGCGCTGCTATATACACTACGTGGGCTGCTATATACTACGTGGGCTGTGCTATATACTACATGGGCTGCTATATGCTACGTGGGCTGCTATATACTACATGGGCTGCTATATACTACATGGGCAGTGTTATATACTACATGGCTGTGTTTATATGCGATCATGAATCGGGGTATGTGTTAAAGGGGGGGCCCACTGAGACTCTTTCGCCCGGGGCCCTCAAAAACCTGGAGCCGGCCCTGGAAAGAAGACCAAAGAACTGTCTGAGGACTTGAGAAACCAAATTGTGAGGAAGCATGAGCAATCTCAAGGCTACAGGTCCATTTCCAAAGACCTGAATGTTCCTGTGTCTACTGTGCGCAGTGTCATCAAGAAGTTTAAAGCCCATGGCACTGTGGCTAACCTCCCTAGATGTGGACGGAAAAGAAAAATTGACAAGAGATTTCAATGCAAGATTGTGCGGATGTTGGATAAAGAACCTCGACTAATATCCAAACAAGTTCAAGCTGCCCTGCAGTCCGAGGGTACAACAGTGTCAACCCGTACTATCCTTCGGCATCTGAAAGAAAAGGGACTGTATGGTAGGAGACCCAGGAAGACCCCACTTCTTACCCCGAGACATAAAAATGCCAGGCTGGAGTTTGCCAAAACTTACCTGAAAAAGCCTAAAACGTTTTGGAAGAATGTTCTCTGGTCAGATGAGACAAAAGTAGAGCTTTTTGGGCAAAGGCATCAACATAGAGTTTACAGGAGAGAAAAAAAAAAAGACATTCAAAGAAAAGAACACGGTCTCTACAGTCAAACATGGCAGAGGTTCCCTGATGTTTTGGGGTTGCTTTGCTGCCTCTGACACTGGACTGCTTGACCGTGTGCATGGCATTATGAAGTCTGAAGACTACCAACAAATGTTTCAGCATAATGTAGGGCCCAGTGTGAGAAAGCTGGGTCTCCCTCAGAGGTCATGGGTCTTCCAGCAGGACAATGACCCAAAACACACTTCAAAAAGCACTAGAAAATGGTTTGAGAGAAAGCACTGGAGACTTCTAAAGGTGGCCAGCAATGAGTCCAGACCTGAATCCAATAGAACACCTGTGGAGAGATCTAAAAATGGCAGTTTGGAGAAGGCACCCTTCAAATATCAGGGACCTGGAGCAGTTTGCCAAAGAAGAATGGTCTAAAATTCCAGCAGAGCATTGTAAGAAACTCATTGATGGTTACCGGAAGCGGTTGGTCGCAGTTATTTTGGCTAAAGGTTGTGCAACCAAGTATTAGGCTGAGGGTGCCAATACTTTTGTCTGGCCCATTTTTGGAGTTTTGTGTGAAATGATCAATGTTTTGCTTTTTGCTTCATTCTCTTTTGTGCTTTTTCATTTAAGACAAATTAAATTAAGATAATACCAAAGAATTTGTAATTGCAATCATTTTCAGGAAGAAACTGAGTATTATCTGACAGAATTGCAGGGGTATGAATACTTTTGGCCATGACTGTATATTATATACAGGAGATGACATACAGGTATATACTGTATATAGGAGGAGATGACATACAGGTATATAATATATACAGGAGGAGATGACACATGGGTATATACAATATACAGGAGGAGATGACATACAGCAGGTATATACTATTTACAGGGGAGATGACATACAGGTATATACTATATACAAGAGAAGACATACAGGTGTATACTATATATAAGGGAGATGACAAACATGTATATACTTAGGTGAAAATGAGGGGTGTGAGGTGAAAATGAAAAGGTGTGAGTGCAAAATGAGATGAGTGAGGGAAAATAGTGGAGTGATCGGAAAATGGCAGATGTGAAGTCGAAGTGTTAGGGGGGAATGAGAGGAGTGAGGGGGAAAATGAGAGGTGTAAGGGAGAAAATGAGAGGCATGATGGGAAAATAAGAGACGTGAGGTGCTATAACTAACCAGATATTCACTATGCCCAGGCAACGCCGGGCTCTTCAGCTAGTATAAATAATATATATATATATATATATATATATATATATATATATATATATATATATACACATATATACATATATACACATATACATATATACAAAAACACAACACAATGAATCTCAGTTATGAAAAAGTTATTTTTTTTATATATCTTTGTTTCAATATACAAATACAATTGTTTCATGGCTTGTATATTTATTTACGGATTTACAATAGACAGCTAGTAAAATATTTCAACAGCAGAAAGGAAAAGTGTTATGTGAAAGAACCATACAAGCCATATTTTTGTGGACATTAGCTTACCAATATCCTAAATAAATACAAGACAATTGATTGCATTTATTTGTCATTTTAATGTGAGTGGTACAAAAACAGAAAATTCACCTGTATCTAAAAGTAAACGTCTTCAACCTTGATACAGATATCAGAAAGATAACTTGAAAAAGGTCAAAAAAAAAAAAAAGTAGAAAAAAAATTAATCGAGATAAAATGAAATTGTGAGGTTTCACCACTTTGAAACAGATAATCTGGGAACTTTAGATTTTTTTGCAACTGCAACTAAATTGATACTTTCAAAAATAACCTGTGAACTTCATTGCAGTTTATACTATATAAAGTAATCCCTCCATACAATACATACAGATGCCTCATGACAAATTGAAAGCCTTTAACCTTAAGTATATTCATAATCTAGACACTAAGGCTACTTTCACACTAGCGTCGTTCGACGCACGTCACAATGCGTCATTTTGGAGAAAATTTGCCTGCGACGTTGCCTGCAAAGTTGCCTGCGACGGATGCGACATGTGTTTGCAGTCCGTCGGGACAAAAAAACGTTGCTTGCAACGGTGTTTTGTCTGTCAGTTCCGCTTTTTCCGACCGCGCATGCGCAGCCGGAACTCCGCCCCCTTCTCCCCGGACCTTACAATGGAGCAGCGGATGCGTTGTAAAACTGCATCCGCTGCCCCGTTGTGCTTTTAATTCACAGCATGCATCGGTACGTCGGCCTGACACACTGCGACGGGCTCATACCGACGCTAGTGTGAAAGTAGCCTTAATGGGGTATTCCTGCTTAGCCATTTATGACCAAGATTGGACTACATTTATTTAGTGACCAAAGGTGGACGGATTAACAAAACAGACAAGTTGGTTATATTACACCATTATCAGAACTCCCAAAATATGGAATGGAAGTTTCGGATACAGGGTGGCACATAATCCCACCCATCTCTGGCTGTCGCATATAGACAATTGTTCCCATCTCAATCATAAGTGGCCAAGATGGCAATATACCCCAGTTTACTTGAAATTAAAACAAAAAAAATCAATTTGGATATGAAGCTGTGGAAACAGAATACGGAGCACAGGAGTAATGTTAAGCAACCATGAAAGGATTACTATGGTTATTTTAGTCACCAATCTCTCGAAATCTGTTACAGTCAAATATTTTATAGAGTAGTAATAGGTTTTATTGAACATGGTAGTAGGTAGTTCGTGTTATGTGATCCCTTTAAATCTTAAAATCTCTTGCAGCATGTTGAAGTCCACAAAACAGGAGATGCCAGGAGCCCTGCTATCAAAACGTAATGGAAGAACATAGTGCAGAACTTCTATTAAGCAATGGTTATGCGATTATGGGTCTGCACATGACAGTGATCACCTGCACTTCCTCCAGGACTAGATATTAATAATTGAGGGATCTCAGTTCTTTCACTCTCATTGCACACTTCAAAATAATTGCTTGGTAAAATCACATAGCCAGCACCGTTTCTATAATCACACACTTCTTTCTCCAGTTTTTCCAGATTACGCTCTTGCCTTCTGCACCTCTGGTTTGCAATTCTAAGCTTTTTCCTCAGTTTATCAACTTGTTCTTCCAGCTGTTGTATTCTCCTCCTCTGATGGACTGTATCTTCCACTGTATAATTGTGGTCACAGATCACTGCTATGTGACTAGGGGTGTATGGAGGCGGCAAAAGCAATCCAATAGCAGGATCGATTTCTGGAATTGTAGGAACCGGTGGGTTTTGGTCTTCCTTTTTTATAGTCTTTGTGGTCTAAAGTAAATGACAGAAATGTATGTTAAATACGTACAGAACATATATGGATGCATAGATATCTGCAGAGAAGATTATTTGTTTTCTAGCTTAATGTGTTAAAATAAAAGTCATCTATTACATTGAAGTCAGAGTAAGTCCCATTGGGGGCTTTTTTTTTTTACAGAAACAAAAGTGGTGCCCAAGCAATTATACAGTGGGGAAAAAAAGTATTTCATACGCTGCCGATTTTGCAAGTTTTCCGGCCTACAAAGAATGGAGAGGTCTGTAATTTTTATTATAGGTACACTTCAACTGTGAGAGACAGAATCTAAAAATAAAAACCAGAAAATCACATTGTATGATTCTTATATAATTAATTTGCATTTCATTGCATCAAACAAGTATTTGATACAGTAGAAAAACAGAACTTAATATTTGGTACAGAAACCTTAGTTTGCAACTACAGAGGTCAGACGTTTCCTGTAGTTCTTGGCCAAGTTTGCGCACACTGCAGCAGGGATTTTACCCCACTCCTCCATACAGATCTTCTCCAGATCTTAAAGGTTTCAGCTCCCTCCAAAGATAATGTATTGGGTTCAGGTCTGGAGACCAGCTAGGCCACTCCAGGAACCTGAAATAACTCCAGGAACCTGAAATACTTCTTGTGGACCCACTCTTTAGCTTCCCTTGCTATGTGTTTCAGGTCATTGTCATGCTGGAAGACCCAGCCACAACCCATTTTCAATGCGCTTACTGAGGGAAGGAGGTTGTTGGCCAAACTCTTGCGATATATGACCCCATCAATCTTCCCCCACATATTTCAGGGGGACCGTCTCAATTTAGATTGTTTCCTCATTTATTGATTGCTAACATTATTTCTCACTCTACACCTATGGTCTCTTTTTATGGTTTTTTGACACATGTCCTTTTAACAACACTTGAGCATTCCCCCTTTTTACACCCTAATATTCATGGTTTTCCCTTTCACAATAAGTTGTTTTTCAGGCTATATACATATATGACTGTCTATCTTGCCTTCTCACAACCATTCTTTTTTGTCAATTACCTATGTTGATAAATAGCACAATACTTAGATGAAGTATTTCATTCTCCATCTAGTGGTCCGTGTTTTGTTTTTTTGCTTTTTGGTTAATCAACCACATATTTATGTATATCTTTTAACCCTTTGTACATGAATTAATGTTTTTTTATCCAAGTGTGGGCACTTCGTTGCATGTAGTGCTTCCGTTTACCGTTTGTTCAATAAAGGTATTTTTTTCTTATTCTACCACTATTCGTCCCACAGTCTTTTCCTTTGGACTGAAAGTTCGGAGATCTCTCTACGATAAAAATTACAGACCTCTCCATTCTTTGTAGGTGGGAAAACTTGAAATTATCTTTGTATTTGGGCGTTAATAAAGTAGTCTAACCTTTTGTCTTAGGCTATGTGCACATATAGGCAGGGTCCTCTGTGGGTTCTCCCGCAGCGGATTTGATAAATCTGCAGGGCAAAACCGCTGCGGTTATCCCTGCAGATTTATCACGGTTTGTCTTGCGGTTTCCGCTGCGGGTTACTCCTGCACTTGTTTTACTATTGATGCTGCATATATTTGGCTGCAGCAAAATGGCACCAATGCTTGCACAGTAGCATCTATTGGCCGCCATTTTACTGACAATACTTTTTTTTCTCTTTGAGCCAACAATATTATATGCATTATGTAAAATAGGAGGCAGGTCAGGTCTTAAGCTCATAAGGCTGAATATGTGAACAGAGCAACACAGAGCCCCTCACCGGAGCACGAGCATATCATTAACTGACAATACAGATTAAACACAACAACCACCAGAAGACGGATTTCATCTACCAAGGTATGATTAATCAGTATAGCAGCGTCAACCTGACAGTGTCTAGTTTACTGAGCAAAATCTTGCTCACAGGTTCGCTTTAAACGACATATTACAGCTGCACACTGCTTTTCCTCAATGCTGCAGTCACCTGCCTCCCTCTTCTGTGTGTACATGACTAGCCCTGCCTCTCTGAGTTTATTAGTCAGAGCTGTGCTGGAAGCAGGCTGACTGATGAATGTATAAAATAGAACTGGCAGCCTGAAAAGCTCTGCTATACTGTGTCCAGTTATCTCAAGCCATTGCTGGACAACACCTGCCTAAATACTACAATGCCCCGTAGAAAATAGAAAAGTATACTCACACCTGGTCGGCACTGTGTCTCCCAGCAGTTACGTGATATTAACTGCTTATGGGCTAGAAGACAGAGTCGATATCACTGGAACTGAACTGGCCTAGGAGGTCAGTAAGTGGGGTGCTGTAGCATATAAAAAAAGGGTTCTCCAGTATTGGACAGTCACTTTAAAGGGAGATCATTAGCCTCAAACTGCATTTTAAATGGGCTTGACATCCCAGGGAAAGCAGTGTCTGAATGCGGCTTGCGTGCATGCTGTGTTGTCTCCCTCCTTCTGATGCCGCTCGTTACACTAATAACTCAGAAGTGAAGCTAGTGGCGTCAGAAGAAAGGAGACAGAGAGGAGAAAGCGTGCGGCAATTGATTGCATCCACACACATGCTGGCAGCATTCAGACAGTCAGCACTGTCAATCAGAAGTGGAGATAGGGCCCCAATATGCAAATTAGGAGCCGGAACAGTGCACCAACTTAGTGGCCAAGCCAAGGGCGCACCAAAGCCTCCTCATTTACATATGATTAAAACTTACTTTATTAGGCACAGTGCCGTGGAAGTTATTGGGGCTAAGTCCCAAACAACATTCTATAGCCCATTTAAAATGCATTTTGGGGGTGATTAGAGCAGAATATAATCATATTAGTATGAGTCAGAGATAGTATCATATTTTAAACAGCATTGCCACAATGGCTGCTATAGTCAGGTGTTGTGTGAATGAAATCCCCTTCAAGGATGGTATAGGTAGTAAATTATTTATGGTATCTAGAAAGTATAGATGTATCACACATAGGTGCCAAGTCTCCTCATTCAGCTGTTAAAACATGGATTTAAGTACTGTGTCTTACATGATGACAATTATCCTTTAAGATGAAGTAAAAGCAGAAATTTTAACTTACCATGGGCTTATTTTCAGTGTAAGAGAACACAGTTGGAACAGCGTTATCCTTGAGTAGTTTATTGTTACAAGCCCTCTTAAAGCAGTCGGGTGTAAAGTGGTCCGAACAGATGCTACTGTACTTGGTTGGTTTAAAGTCAGCCCTTCTGACTGCAGCCTCCCATTTCTTACAAAGAATTGGTCGTGTTAAGGGAAATCTAAAGAAAAAATAAAAGGGAAGTAGATGTAGTAACAGAAAACGTATAGGTAACTCTTTAAAGATTTCTCTGGAGTGCTTTTTATAGCTGCTAACGTAACATTTATTCATCTAAAGCCTTATTTAGATGGCCAAAAAGCAGCCTATTCAAAGAGGACATTTCACCAGTTTGAGCAGTGGATGCTGGCTGATATTGTTAGACTGGAAAGGTGCCAATATCAAAGTACCGTATATACTCGAGTATAAGCCGACCCGAGTATAAGCCGACCCCCCTAATTTTGCCACAAAAAACTGGCAAAACTTATTGACTCGAGTATAAGCCTAGGGTAAGAAATGCAGCAGCTACCGGTGAATTTCAAAAATAAAAATAGATGCTCCATACCATTCATTATTTCCCTTATAGATGCTCCATATAAAGCTGTGCCACATATAATGCTCCATACCGTTCATTATTGCTCCATATAAAACTGTGCCACATGTAATGCTCTGCACAGTTCATTATGGCCCCATAGATGCTCCATATAAAGCTGTGTCATATATAATGCTCTGCACCGTTCATAATTGCCCCATAGATGCTCCATATAAAGCTGTGCCATATAGAATGCTCTGCACCGTTCATTATTGCCCCATAGATGTGCCATATAAAGCTGTGCCATATAGTGCTCTGCACCGTTCATTATTGCCCCATAGAAAGCTGTGCCATATAGTGCTCTGCACCGTTCATTATTGCCCCATAGATGTGCCATATAAAGCTGTGCCATATAATGCTCTGCACCGTTCGTTATTGCCCCATAGATGTGCCATATAAAGCTGTGCCATATAATGCTCTGCACCGTTCATTATTGCCCCATAGATGTGCCATAGAAAGCTGTGCCATATAGTGCTCTGCACCGTTCATTATTGCCCCATAGATGTGCCATATAGTGCTCTGCACCGTTCATTATTGCCCCATAGATGTGCAGCGCCCCAGAGACCTGGTCGTTGCAGTAGTGTCGCTCTGCCACTAAGGGGAGTGATGGTACGTCTGATGGCACTAAAGGAGTTCACCTGACCAGGTATCACAAGCACATTACACTTCACACTCCGGCCACTAGGGGGAGCAAAAGGTTTTATTTATTAGGCGACTCCTCACACTGGTAAAACTAGGGGTTGGATAGGAAGTTAGTGAGAAGCTGGCTGGGGTTTACCCAGGCAACATCCCGTGTCAGAGGGTGTTGCGGGGGAGATTCAGAGGGGTCCCTGTCAGGCGTAGGAACCTGGCAGTGACTTAGCGACAAGGACAGATCGTTACAGAGCCGCGCCTGCACTACCTTGCGGCGGCATCTAAAGAAAGGACACGAAGCGAAGGATATTGTGGACAGTGAGAAACGAGATCAAGCACAAAAAAAAAAAATGACATACTCACCTCTCTTGCTTGCAGCTCCTCAGCGTCCCGTCTCGGCGTCTCTTCGCACTGACTGTTCAGGCAGAGGGCGGCATGCACACTAGTACGTCATCGCGCCCTCTGACCTGAACAGTCACTGCAAGAGGACGCGAAGACAGAGCGGCGCCCGGCGTGTGGAACGTGGACAGGTAAATATGACATACTTACCTGCTTCCGGGGCTCCTAGCGCTCCCCCTGCCTGTCCCACGGTCTTCGGGTGCCGCAGCCTCTTTCTGTCAGCGGTCACTAACACCGCTCATTAGAGAAATGAATATGCGGCTCCACCCCTATGGGAGTGGAGTCCATATTCATAACTTTAATGAGCGGTCCCACGTGACCGCTGAACAGGGGAAGAGCTGCAGCACCCGAAGACCATGGGACAGGCAGGGGGAGCGCTAGGAGCCCCGGAAGCAGGTAAGTATGCCTCAGACCTCTCTCCCCCTCACCCGCCGACCCCACCGCCAACTGTGACTCGAGTATAAGCCGAGAGGGGCACTTTCAGCCCAAAAATTTGGGCTGAAAATCTCGGCTTATACTCGAGTATAATAATATCAGCCCCAAGCTGTCTGCTTTATCTATGCTGGTTATCAAAATTAGGGTGGAACCCATGTTGTCCATTTTTTTTTTTCTAGTGCTGGAAAGGCGCTTCAAATCTAAGGGTATGTGCACACATTGCAGATTTGACTGTAGAATTTTCTGTGCAGATTCTGCATCTCTTGGCAGTAAACGCAGGTAAAAATCCGCACGGATTTGATGTGTTTATGTGGATTTGTATGTTTTTGTAAGCTAAACAAAGAAATATTATAAATTGTGATGTCATTTCTTGTCCAACCTCTTCATTTACATTATTCTTCAATGGATTATGTTTACACACACAGATAGATAATAGATACTGTAGATAGATTGATGGATAATAGATTGATAGAAAGATAATACCAAGCCCGATGTTTAGTAATGAACATAATAAAATGGTACATAAGAGTTAAATAAAGACACACACAAAATCTGAACACATGCGGAATCACCGCATCCTATACATAGACTGTGTCATTTATCTAGACATGCTGCGGTTTATAAAGACGCGCCACATGTGCGTATGTGCAGGTCTGCCACTTGCGTCTTTGAACGCATAGTGGAGATGGGATTTCATAAAATCCCATCCAGTATGCTTTAACATCTTGACGCTGCAGCTGTATTCAGCGTCCAATCCGCAGCTTTTCCTGACCATGGAAGCATACCCTAAGGCTGGGGTCACACTTGCAAGAAACTCGCGTGAGTCTCTTGCATCAATACACAGCACTGCCGCCGCCCCTTGGACCCGAGAAATACATGCAGCCGCACACTCCGGTCCCGAGTGCCGTGTATTGAGGCGCGAGACTCGTGCAAGAAACTTGCAAGTGTGACCCCGGCCTTAAAGTGACTCTGTCACCTGAATTTGGCGGGACTGGTTTTGGGTCATATGGGCGGAGTTTTCAGGTGTTTGATTCACCCTTTCCTTACCCGCTGGCTGCATGCCGGCTGCAATATTGGATTGAAGTTCATTCTCTGTCCTCCATAGTACACGCCTGCGCAAAGCAATCTTGCCTTGTGCAGGCATGTACTATGGAGGACAGAGAATGAACTTCAATCCAATATTGCAGCCGGCATGCAGCCAGCGGGAAAGGAAAGGGTGAATCAAACACCCAAAAACTCCGCCCATATGACCCAAAACCAGTCCCACCAAATTCAGGTGACAGGTTCCCTTTAAATGCAACATTTTTTTTAAATTAAACAAAGGAAAAAAAAATGGTGTGGGTTCCCGTGCAATTTTCAAAACCAGCAGAGGGAAATCCAGTGACTGGGGGCAGATGAAATACCCATGGAGCTTCCCAGGATATTAATGTCAGCTCACAGCTGTATACTTAGCCATTACTGGCTATTAAAATAGGGAAGCCCAGCCCCCACCCAAAAAATGAAGTGGGGTCCCCTCATAATTAATAACCAGCAAAGGCTAGGCAGACAGCTGCGGGCTGACAATAGCCTAGGAAGGGGCCATGGATATTATCCCCCCCTGGCTACAAACACCAGCTCTCAGCCACCCCAGAAATGGTGCATCTCTAAGATGCACCAATTCTGGCACTTAGGCTCGCTTTTCCCACTTGCCCTGTAGCAGTGGCAAGTGGGGTAATAGTTGTGGGGTTGATGTCACCTTTGTATTGTAAGGTGACATCAAGCCCAGCTTAGTAATGGAGAGGTATCAATAAGACGCCTATACATTACTAATCCTATAGTTATATGGTAAATAAAGACACAGCCAGAATAAAGTCTTTTAATGAAATAAAACACCACATAGTTTGCCATATTTATTATTCTACTAATCCATGCAACACCCTTGATCTCCTGCAAAAAAAATAACAAACCAACACAAATACTCCCTGTTCAGATGTAATCAATTTAATAACCAGTGTCCCACAACAATCTCCCGTGTAGAAGAGTCACATCAGCTCTACAGGGGCCTCCGATGATACATGGTGGGAGTATTATCTCTGGTCAGTGTATCATTGGAGTTCGTGCTCTTACTTTATGGCACCACTAGCGTGGGAATTTTCTCACGCAGCGGTGCCGCAAGCGACCAGACGAACTTCGGTAACCTCTAGGCGACGGAGTGATACAGTGCGGGAGGATACCTCCTGTCACTGTACACCGGAGCCCCTGTAGAGCAGTCACATCTCCCAATCTGTGTACTGTATGTGTATATGTGTGTACTCTATGTGTGATTTTTACAATTCCACACAGTAGCCGGTTGATGGGGCTACTACTGTCCCATCATCAGCTAGCTGTCACTGTAGCAGACATAGCCGGATGGCACTAGTAGTCCCATTGGACGATGCCTGCCTACACACAGACACGCACATATTCTCCGCATACAATCTCCACCTACACACTTCCTCCTCCCGATCTGCAGCGTTTCTCGCACGCAACTCTGCAGCAAAACAGATCGTTTTAGACCTGCGATTTTGCTGAGGATTTGAATGACTCAATGGGTGCAGAAACGCTGCAGATCAGCAAAAAGAATTGACATACTGAGGAAAATAAAATACTGCAAATCCACGCTGATTTTTCCGCAGCATGTGCACACCAACTCTGGATCTGGACTAGCATTGGTGGTGCACTACACTGCGGATTTGATGCAATTTTGCATGTCCAAAAACATTGCGGAAACGCATCAAAATCCGCAAGGTGTGCACATAGCCCAAGACTTCCAATTTTTCTAGTATTGAAAAGTGACCTCCGTATTGCTCCATGAAACACTGGAGCTGCTGGCAGGTCACTTTTCACTGGAGATCGACAGGAGCAACGCTGGAAATGGATGAAGGCAGCAGGGACTTACATTTAAAGCACCACTCCAGCAGTGCAATGAAAAGAAAAATAATGCTGGAGTTGCTTTAAAAGGGCAGAAAAGTGCCATCAGCCACAGCTATCTGCACCTCTACAAAAAAAGAAAAAAAAAAAAAAAAAAAAAAGACACCACTGAACAGAGGCCAGACGGAGCCCAGAGTAACTCTGCTGCCTCTTTATAGTGAATGTAGTGAATGGATCCACTATCTGTCACATCACTTGGAGATTTAGATGGAATCCCCAAAGTAAGTGCTCAGAATAAAGCACCAAAAAAATGTGATCATAAATGCTATGTAACATGCTCTCAATAAAAGCTTCAACTCAATCCACAAAAAAGCATGTCCCCACTCAGGTCCGTCATTGGTTAACGGAAATATAGGGAGTTTCACATTACTGGTAGCACAAAGGCTCTGGAAAAGCTAAATGGCCTCACGCTCCCCAAAAGAAATTCAGTATTCCCAAATCCAAATGCCCCTCCTCCATTCTGAGCCCCAGTTTGCCTAAAAAAAACATTTAGCGCCCACGTTTGGCATTTCTGTAGTGATGAGAGTCCGCCTAATTTACAGGTGCGTGTCTCCAGAAGCATGAGCTGGGCGTAATATACTGGTCACTACAAAGACAGTTTGCAATTTTGGCTGTGTGCACACGATGCAGATTTGGTGCAGAATTTTCTGCATAAAATCTGCATCTCCTGGCAGAATCCACAGGTGCGTTTATTATGCGTTTTTTGTGCAGATTTTACCAATGGATTTCTATTATGAAGGGGTGCAGAAACGTTGCAGAACTGCACAAAAGTAGTGACATGCACTTCTTTGAAATCTGCAGCGTTTCTGCGCAGATTTTTCTGCACCATGTGCACAGCTTTTTTTTTTTCACATTGATTTACATTGTCCTGTAATCACAGTGCAGTTCTGCAGCGTTTCTGCTGCAGAAAAATCTGCTGCAGTTCTGCACTAAATCTGCATCGTGTGCACATACCCTTTCACTCAGCAACATCCACTGCTGCCTGTTTCTGGAAAACACCCATGGAGTCAAAATCGTCACTACACCTGTAGGTAAATTTCTCTCTCTCTCGTCCCCAGACAATACCCGGAATTTCTCTACGACGGATCCGTCATTACACTGGATCCGTCGCACACGTTTTCCCCTATTTTCATGACGTCCGTCTATACGTCATTTTGCTGCACCACGACGGACCCTAGAAAACAGAAGTGTGAAAGTAGCCTTTCCCCCACATATGGGGTATCGGTGTACTCAGGAGAAATTGCACAACAAATTGTATGGACCATTTTCTCCTGTTACCCTTGCAAATGTAAAAAAAAATAAAAATAGGCCTAAAGGAAAATGTTTGAAAGAAAGGTAAATGTTTGTTTTTCTTCCACATTCCAAAAATTCCTGTAAAGCACCTGAAGGGTTAATAAACTTCTTCAATGTGGTTCTGAGCACCTTGAGGGGTGCAGTTTAGTGTTGAGCGATACCGTCCGATACTTGAAAGTATCGGTATCGGATAGTATCGGCCGATACCCGAAAAATATCGGATATCGCCGATACCGATATCCGATACCAATACAAGTCAATGGGACATCAAGTATCGGAAGGTATCCTGATGGTTCCCAGGGTCTGAAGGAGAGGAAACTCTCCTTCAGGCCCTGGGATCCATAGGGATGTGTAAAATAAAGAATTAAAATAAAAAATATTGATATATTTACCTCTCCGGCGGCCCCTGGACTCTGCGCGGGTAACCGGCAGGCTTCTTTGTTCAAAATCAGCGCTTTTAGGACCTGAGAATCACGTCCCGGCTTCTGATTGGTCGCGTGGCGGTCACATGGGCGGCCCGCGACCAATCACAAGCCGCGACGTCACCGCAAGCTATTAACGCGCTCATTTTTAAAAATGAGCGCGTTAATGACTTTCAAAGACGTAGCGGCTTGTGATTGGTCGCGTGGCCGCGACCAATCACAAGCCGCTACGTCTTTGAAAGTCATTAACGCGCTCATTTTTCAAAAATGAGCGCGTTAATAGCTTGCGGTGACGTCGCGGCTTGTGATTGGTCGCGTGGCGGTCACATGGGCGGCCCGCGACCAATCAGAAGCCGGGACGTGATTCTCAGGTCCTAAAAGCGCTGATTTTGAACAACGAAGCCTGCCGGTTACCCGCGCTGAGTCCAGGGGCCGCCGGAGAGGTAAATATATCAATATTTTTTATTTTAATTCTTTATTTTACACATCTCTATGTATCCGATACCACAAAAGTATCGGATCTCTGTATCGGAATTCCGATACCGCAAGTATCGGCCGATACCCGATACTTGCGGTATCGGAATGCTCAACACTAGTGCAGTTTTTAGAATGGTGTCATTTTGAGGCATTTTCTATCATATAGACCCCTCAGTCACTTCAAATGTGAGGTGGTCCTTAAAAAAAATGGTTTTGCAAATTTTGTTGGAAAAGTGAGAAATCGCTGGTCAACTTTTAACCCTTATAACTTCCTAACAAAAAAAAGTTGTGCTGATGTAACGTAGACATGTGGGAAATGTTATTTTTTTAAACTATTTTGTGTGATACCACTCTCTGATTCAAGGGCATAAAAATTAAAAATTTGAAAATTGCGAAGTTTTCATCATTTTCACGAATAAATGCAAGTCATATGAAAGAAATTTTACCACTATCAAAAAAGTACAATATGTCATGAAAAAACAGTCTCACTAGGATCTGTTGAAGCGTTATAACCTCATAAAGAGACAGTGGTCAGAATTGTAAAAATTGGTCTGGTCAGGTGAAAACAGGCTTTGGGGTGAAGGGATTAAAGGACATAAAAATGAAACGTTTGAAAATTGTAAAATTTTGGCAAAATTTCATTTTTTTCCCCCACAAATAGATGCAAGTTATATTGAACAAGTTTTACCACTATCATGAAGTACAATATGTCATGAAAAAACAGTCTCAGAATCAGCGGGATACACTGAAGAGTTCCAGAGTTATAACCTCATAAAGGGACAGTGGTCACAATTGTGAAAATTAGCTTGGTCATGAAGGTGAAAGGGTTAATAGCTGCCAGGGATTGAGCTGGACTACTGACCAAGTCTGTCCTTACCGGATTTTTTAGACTATAGGACGCACCCAAATTTTTGGGTGGAAAACAGTAAAAAAAAAAACTTTTTTATAAGATGGGGGTCAGCCTTATCGTCCGAATTTAAGGTATCTTTTCTAAGGGCTGGTGGTGGTAGAGCATGGTAACAAGAGGCATGGTCCTTTCCCAGGAAACTGCCAGCAGCGGTGCGGTAGAAATGTGGTGATCCTGCAGCCCGGTGTCCAAGGTGAGCAGAGCCCAAGTGCATCATTGGTTTCTCGGCGGCCATTTTCCTGAAGCTGATGGCTGATGAGTAGTGATGAGCGAATATACTCTTTACTTGAGATTTCTCCAGCATGCTCGGGGGTCCTCCGAGTATTATTTAGTGCTCA
This sequence comes from Ranitomeya imitator, assembly GCF_032444005.1. NCBI lineage: Eukaryota > Metazoa > Chordata > Amphibia > Anura > Dendrobatidae > Ranitomeya > Ranitomeya imitator. Next base: position 543,659,065 of record NC_091282.1, read on the forward strand.
GAGATTTAGTTTTTATTGCCGCAGCTGAATGATTTACATCTGTTAGCTGACATAAGTACATGTGGGGGTTGCCTGGTTACTAGGGAATCCCCAGTACTTATGCTGGCTAACAGATGTAAAACATTCAGCTGCAGCAAGAAAAACCTAATCTCCGAGCACTAAAAAATACTCGGATGACCCCCGAGCATGCTCAGGAAATCTTGAGTAACGTGTATATTCGCTCATCACTACTGCTGAGCTCTCAATCCGAGCAAGTGTGGCCTCCAGTGGCCATTTTCTTGAAACCCACAGCCTCAGGAAAATGGAGCACGAGAGGCCCAGCTGAGATCTGAATTCGCGCATGCGCCGCCTCCAGTGGCCCACGGCTTCAGGAAGATGGCTGCAGGGAAACAAATGATGCACTCTGCACTGTTCACTGCCGACCCCAAACTTCAGCATCGCCACACTTCTGTTCCCTGAGGGAGGGATGCTGCTACACCACTGCTGCCCCCACCCCCCCGGTAAGCCTGCGTTCGGACTATAAGACGCATTTTCCTCCAAATATTTTTTGGGGAAAATGTGCATCTTATAGTCTGAAAAATACGGTATATGCGCACATAGGGACGGACTAAACTGCATATTGGGATGATGGGATGATGGGATGATGGGCTGCAATAATAGACTCCACCACTAGATGGCATCACATTTTACAAATGACTTCTTGTAATATAGCAAGAAGGGAATTCAATGGAAATACTTAAATGAATCAGAAAATCCACAGGGCTGGATTAAAGTTTAATAATAGAACCAGCGAAAAAAGATTGTAACTATATGGGATTATGTGTAGAATATCGGGTTACACACGCCTGGTGATATATCTCATCAACATGTCATAGGAATATGGGTATATCTATTGTTCTGTATGGGGATTATGGGTGAAATATCACAAATACACATGCCCAGGAACATATTTCATCTACTTCTGATAGGATTATGGGTATAATTATTGATCTGTATGGGGATTATGGGTGAAATATCACAAATACACATGCCCAGGAACATACTTCATCTACTTCTGATAGGAATATGGGTATATCTATTGTTCTGTATGGGGATTATGGGTGAAATATCACAAATACACATGCCCAGGAACATACTTCATCTACTTCTGATAGGAATATGGGTATAATTATTGTTCTGTATGGGGATTATGGGTGAAATATCACAAATACACATGCCCAGGAACATACTTCATCTACTTCTGATAGGAATATGAGTATTATTGTTCTGTATGGGGATTATGGGTGAAATATCACAAATACACATGCCCAGGAACATATTTCATCTACTTCAGATAGGAATATGGGTATATCTATTGATCTGTATGGGGATTATGGGTGAAATATCACAAATACACATGCCCAGGAACATATTTCATCTACTTCAGATAGGAATATGGGTATATCTATTGATCTGTATGGGGATTATGGGTGAAATATCACAAATACACATGCCCAGGAACATACTTCATCTACCTCTGATAGGAATATGGGTATAATTATTGATCTGTATGGGGATTATGGGTGAAATATCACAAATACACATGCCCAGGAACATACTTCATCTACTTCTGATAGGAATATGGGTATATCTATTGTTCTGTATGGGGATTATGGGTGAAATATCACAAATACACATGCCCAGGAACATACTTCATCTACTTCTGATAGGAATATGGGTATAATTATTGTTCTGTATGGGGATTATGGGTGAAATATCACAAATACACATGCCCAGGAACATACTTCATCTACTTCTGATAGGAATATGAGTATTATTGTTCTGTATGGGGATTATGGGTGAAATATCACAAATACACATGCCCAGGAACATATTTCATCTACTTCAGATAGGAATATGGGTATATCTATTGATCTGTATGGGGATTATGGGTGAAATATCACAAATACACATGCCCAGGAACATATTTCATCTACTTCAGATAGGAATATGGGTATATCTATTGATCTGTATGGGGATTATGGGTGAAATATCACAAATACACATGCCCAGGAACATACTTCATCTACTTCTGATAGGAATATGGGTATATCTATTGATCTGTATGGGGATTATGGGTGAAATATCACAAATACACATGCCCAGGAACATACTTCATCTACTTCTGATAGGAATATGGGTATATCTATTGATCTGTATGGGGATTATGGGTGAAATATCACAAATACACATGCCCAGGAACATACTTCATCTACTTCTGATAGGAATATGGGTATATCTATTGTTCTGTATGGGGATTATGGGTGAAATATCACAAATACACATGCCCAGGAACATACTTCATCTACTTCTGATAGGAATATGGGTATATCTATTGTTCTGTATGGGGATTATGGGTGAAATATCACAAATACACATGCCCAGGAACATACTTCATCTACTTCTGATAGGAATATGGGTATAATTATTGTTCTGTATGGGGATTATGGGTGAAATATCACAAATACACATGCCCAGGAACATACTTCATCTACTTCTGATAGGAATATGAGTATTATTGTTCTGTATGGGGATTATGGGTGAAATATCACAAATACACATGCCCAGGAACATATTTCATCTACTTCAGATAGGAATATGGGTATATCTATTGATCTGTATGGGGATTATGGGTGAAATATCACAAATACACATGCCCAGGAACATATTTCATCTACTTCAGATAGGAATATGGGTATATCTATTGATCTGTATGGGGATTATGGGTGAAATATCACAAATACACATGCCCAGGAACATATTTCATCTACTTCTGATAGGAATATGGGTATATCTATTGATCTGGATGGGGATTATGGGTGAAATATCACAAATACACATGCCCAGGAACATACTTCATCTACTTCTGATAGGAATATGGGTATATCTATTGATCTGTATGGGGATTATGGATGAAATATCACAAATACACATGCCCAGGAACATACTTCATCTACTTCTGATAGGAATATGGGTATATCTATTGATCTGTATGGGGATTATGGGTGAAATATCACAAATACACATGCCCAGGAACATACTTCATCTACTTCTGATAGGAATATGGGTATATCTATTGATCTGTATGGGGATTATGGGTGAAATATCACAAATACACATGCCCAGGAACATACTTCATCTACTTCTGATAGGAATATGGGTATATCTATTGTTCTGTATGGGGATTATGGGTGAAATATCACAAATACACATGCTCAGGAACATATTTCATCTACTTCTGATAGGAATATGGGTATATCTATTGTTCTGTATGGGGATTATGGGTGAAATATCACAAATACACATGCTCAGGAACATACTTCATCTACTTCTGATAGGAATATGGGTATATTGATTGTTCTGTATGAGGATTATGGGTGAAATATCACAAATACACATGCCCAGGAACATATTTCATCTACTTCTGATAGGAATATGGGTACCGTATATACTCGAGTATAAGCCGACCCGAGTATAAGCCGACCCCCCTAATTTTGCCACAAAAAACTGGGAAAACTTATTGACTCGAGTATAAGCCTAGGGTGGAAATGCAGCATTTACCGGTGAATTTCAAAAATAAAAATAGATCATTATTTCCCCATAGCTGTGCCATATAGTGCTCTGCACCGTTCATATTTCCCCATAGGTGTGAACCATATAGTGCTCTGCACCGTTCATTGTGCCCCCTAGCTATGCCATATACGGTGCTCTGCACCGTTCATTGTGCCCCCTAGCTATGCCATATACGGTGCTCTGCACCGTTCATTGTGCCCCATAGATGTGCCATATACGGTGCTCTGCACCGTTCACTGTGCCCCATAGCTGTGCCATATACGGTGCTCTGCACCGTTCACTGTGCCCCATAGCTGTGCTGTGCCATATACGGTGCTCTGCACCGTTCACTGTGCCCCATAGCTGTGCTGTGCCATATACGGTGCTCTGCACCGTTCACTGTGCCCCATAGCTGTGCTGTGCCATATACGGTGCTCTGCACCGTTCACTGTGCCCCATAGCTGTGCTGTGCCATATACGGTGCTCTGCACCGTTCACTGTGCCCCATAGATGTTCCACATAAATTTGTGCCGCCGCTGCCGCAATAAAGAAAAAAAACCACATACTCACCTCCCTTGATTGCAGCTCCCGGCGTCTCGTTCCGGCGCCTCCATCTTCCCGGCGTCTCTGCTCTGACTGATCAGGCAGAGGGCGCCGCGCACACTATATGCGTCATCGCGCCCCCTGCCTGAACAGTCAGAGAGCAGAGACGCCGGGAAGATGGAGGCGCCGGCCGGGAAGATGGATCGGCGCCCGGTGGCTGGAACGAGGACAGGTGAATATGCTATACTCACCTAGTCCTGGCGATCCTCGCGCTGTCCCCTCCTGTCTTCGGTGCCGCAGCTTCTTTCTCTATCAGCGGTCACCGGCACCGCTGATTAGAGGAATGAATAAGCGGCTCCGCCCCTATGGGAGGTGGAGCCGCTTATTCATTTCTGTAATGAGCGGTCCCACGTGACCGCTGAAGAGAGGAAGAAACTGCAGCGCCGAAGCCCGTGGGACGGCAGGGACAGCGCGAGGATCGCTGGGACTAGGTAAGTATACCTCAGCGCCCTCACCCCCTCACCCGCCGACCCCACCGCTACCGTGACTCGAGTATAAGCCGAGGGGGGCACTTTCAGCCCAAAAATTTGGGCTGAAAATCTCGGCTTATACTCGAGTATATACGGTATATCTATTGATCTGGATGGGGATTATGGGTGAAATATCACAAATACACATGCCCAGGAACATACTTCATCTACTTCTGATAGGAATATGGGTATATCTATTGATCTGTATGGGGATTATGGGTGAAATATCACAAATACACATGCCCAGGAACATATTTCATCTACTTCTGATAGGAATATGGGTATATCTATTGATCTGTATGGGGATTATGGGTGAAATATCACAAATACACACATGCCCAGGAACATACTTCATCTACTTCTGATAGGAATATGGGTATAACTATTGTTCTGTATGGGGATTATGGGTGAAATATCACAAATACACATGCTCAGGAACATACTTCATCTACTTCTGATAGGAATATGGGTATATTGATTGTTCTGTATGAGGATTATGGGTGAAATATCACAAATACACATGCCCAGGAACATACTTCATCTACTTCTGATAGGAATATGGGTATATCTATTGATCTGTATGGGGATTATGGGTGAAATATCACAAATACACATGCTCAGGAACATACTTCATCTACTTCTGATAGGAATATGGGTATAACTATTGTTCTGTATGGGGATTATGGGTGAAATATTACAAATACACATGCCCAGGAACATACTTCATCTACTTCTAATAGGAATATGGGTATATCTATTGATCTGTATGGGGATTATGGGTGAAATATCACAAATACACATGCTCAGGAACATACTTCATCTACTTCTGATAGGAATATGGGTATAACTATTGTTCTGTATGGGGATTATGGGTGAAATATTACAAATACACATGCCCAGGAACATACTTCATCTACTTCTGATAGGAATATGGGTATAATTATTGTTCTGTATGGGGATTATGGGTGAAATATCACAAATACACATGCCCAGGAACATACTTCATCTACTTCTGATAGGAATATGAGTATTATTGTTCTGTATGGGGATTATGGGTGAAATATCACAAATACACATGCCCAGGAACATACTTCATCTACTTCTGATAGGAATATGAGTATAATTATTGTTCTGTATGGGGATTATGGGTGAAATATCACAAATACACATGCCCAGGAACATACTTCATCTACTTCTGATAGGAATATGGGTATAATTATTGTTCTGTATGGGGATTATGGGTGAAATATCACAAATACACATGCCCAGGAACATATTTCATCTACTTCAGATAGGAATATGGGTATATCTATTGATCTGTATGGGGATTATGGGTGAAATATCACAAATACACATGCCCAGGAACATATTTCATCTACTTCTGATAGGAATATGGGTATATCTATTGATCTGGATGGGGATTATGGGTGAAATATCACAAATACACATGCCCAGGAACATACTTCATCTACTTCTGATAGGAATATGGGTATATCTATTGATCTGTATGGGGATTATGGGTGAAATATCACAAATACACATGCCCAGGAACATACTTCATCTACTTCTGATAGGAATATGGGTATATCTATTGTTCTGTATGGGGATTATGGGTGAAATATCACAAATACACATGCTCAGGAACATATTTCATCTACTTCTGATAGGAATATGGGTATATCTATTGATCTGTATGGGGATTATGGGTGAAATATCACAAATACACATGCCCAGGAACATACTTCATCTACTTCTGATAGGAATATGGGTATATCTATTGTTCTGTATGGGGATTATGGGTGAAATATCACAAATACACATGCTCAGGAACATACTTCATCTACTTCTGATAGGAATATGGGTATATTGATTGTTCTGTATGAGGATTATGGGTGAAATATCACAAATACACATGCCCAGGAACATACTTCATCTACTTCTGATAGGAATATGGGTATATCTATTGTTCTGTATGGGGATTATGGGTGAAATATCACAAATACACATGCCCAGGAACATACTTCATCTACTTCTGATAGGAATATGAATATATCTATTGATCTGTATGGGGATTATGGGTGAAATATCACAAATACACATGCCCAGGAACATACTTCATCTACTTCTGATAGGAATATGGGTATATCTATTGTTCTGTATGGGGATTATGGGTGAAATATTACAAATACACATGCCCAGGAACATACTTCATCTACTTCTGATAGGAATATGGGTATAATTATTGATCTGTATGGGGATTATGGGTGAAATATCACAAATACACATGCCCAGGAACATATTTCATCTACTTCTGATAGGAATATGGGTATAATTATTGATCTGTATGGGGATTGTGGGTGAAATATCACAAATACACATGCTCAGGAAAATACTTCATCTACTTCTGATAGGAATATGGGTATAACTATTGTTCTGTATGGGGATTATGGGTGAAATATCACAAATACACATGCCCAGGAACATACTTCATCTACTTCTGATAGGAATATGGGTATAATTATTGTTCTGTATGGGGATTATGGGTGAAATATCACAAATACACATGCCCAGGAACATACTTCATCTACTTCTGATAGGAATATGGGTATAATTATTGTTCTGTATGGGGATTATGGGTGAAATATCACAAATACACATGCTCAGGAACATACTTCATCTACTTCTGATAGGAATATGGGTATAATTTTTGTTCTGTATGGGGATTATAGGTGAAATATCACAAATACACATGCCCAGGAACATACTTCATCTACTTCTGCTAGGAATATGGGTATAATTATTGGTCTGTATGGGGATTATAGGTGATATATCATGAATACACATGCCCAGTGTCATATTCGATCAATTCTTGATAAGAACACGTATGTGTACAATTATTGTTTTATATGTTGATTATTGGTAAAATATGATGAAACATTTCATTAACTTCCGGTAAGAATATGGGTATATTTATTATTCTATATGGGGTTATGGTCAGAATGCTATGGATATACAGATCCTGTAACCTATTTGCATCTGACAGGATTACATGTCCATTGACTTCTCCCACCCCTGGCATCATAGGTCTTTGACCCAGTGTTCCCACCTCCTTATTAGGCCGGCCATGTCATAGAGATGAGCAGTCTTGCACCATACTTCTTGCTTATATACCTATATTATTCTCAATACATTGTTCTTTATAGGATGTTGGATCTTTTGCAGGATTTTATTGGTTACTTAGGTTTGTTGACATCAGTAACTTTTAATGGAGATATATAGAATTTTTTTAAAATAACTTTTAATAAAATAATAGGTTTTATCTTAACAAAAATATTTGGAAATGGAACATGTATTTTAGTGTATACTGGTCTCTAGGTTAATACGAAGGCCATCATAACAAATCCAACAAAATAGCTTTCATGGAACAATAAATGATCCTGCTTACGTTCACATGTCTGATATAGGACTCGGTATTGCTTCTTCGTCAGTAGGCAAGGCATAATTGAATCTTATGTGCCTGTTTTCCATCCAGGTTCACTAGAATGGGAATGGAAACTTTCATATTGTTCCCCGCTATACAGGGCAGTTTTTTTTTTTTTGTGTGTGGCTGTGGGAAAAAGATGAGGGTAACGTATACAGTCATGGCCAAAAGTTTTGAGAATGACACCAAAATGATATTTTCCCATTATCTGCTGGCCTCTGGTTTTTATTAGTGTTTGTCTGATGTTTATATCACATACAGAAATATAATTGCAATCGTATTATGAGTACCAATAGGTTATATTGACAGTTAGAATGAGTTAATGCAGCAAGTCAATATTTGCAGTGTTGACCCTCCTTCTTCAAGACCTCTGCAATTCTCCCTGGCATGCTCTCAATCAACTTCTGGACCAAATCCTGACTGATAGCAGTCCATTCTTGCATAATCAATGCTTGCATTTTGCCAGAATTTGTTTGTTTTTGTTTGTCCACCCGTCTCTTGATGATTGACCACAAGTTCTCAATTGGATTAAGATCTGGGGAGTTTCCAGGCCATGGACCCAAAATCTCTGTTTTGTTCCATGAGCCATTTAGTTATCACCTTTGCTTTATGGCAAGGTGCTCCATCATGCTGGAAAAGGCATTGTTGGGCGCCAAACTGCTCTTGGACGGTTGGGAGAAGTTGCTCTTGGAGAACATTCTGGTACCATTCTTTATTCATGGCTGTGTTTTTAGGCAAGACTGTGAGTGAGCCGATTCCCTTGGCTGAGAAGCAACCCCACACATGAATGGTTTCAGGATGCTTTACAGTTGGCATGAGACAAGACTGGTGGGAGCGCTCACCTCTTCTTCTCCGAATAAGCTGTTTTCCAGATGTCCCAAACAATCGAAAAGGGGATTCATCAGAGAAAATGACTTTGCCCCAGTCCTCAGCAGTCCACTCCCTGTACCTTTTGCAGAATATCAGATATCAGATGTTTTTTCTGGAGAGAAATGGCTTCTTTGCTGCCCTCCTTGAAACCAGGCCTTACTCAAAGAGTCTCGGCCTCACAGTGCGTGCAGAAGCCCTCACACCAGCCTGCTGCCATTCCTGAGCAAGCTCGGCACTGCTGGTAGTCCGATCCCGCAGCTGAAACAGTTTGAAGATACGGTCCTGGCGCTTGCTGGTCTTTGTTGGGCGCCCTGGAGCCTTTTTGACAACAATGGAAGCTCTCTCCTTGAAGTTCTTGATGATGCGATAGATTGTTGACTGAGGTGCAATCTTTGTAGCTGCGATACTCTTCCCTGTTAGGCCATTTTTGTGCAGTGCAATCATGGCTGCACGTGTTTCTTTAGAGATAACCATGGTTAACTGAAGAGAAACAATCATACCAAGCACCAGCTCCTTTTACAGTGTCCAGTGATGTCATTCTTACTTAATCATGACTGATTGATCGCCAGCCCAGTCCTCATCAACACCCACACCTGTGTTAATGGATCAAGCACTAAAACGATGTTAGCTGCTCCTTTTAAGGCAGGACTGCAATGATGTTGAAATGTGTTTTGGGGGTTAAAGTTCATTTTCTGGGCAAATATTGACTTTGCAAGTACAGTAATTGCTGTTAAGCTGATCACTCTTTGACATTCAGGAGTATATGCAAATTGCCATTACAAAAATGAAGCAGTAAACTTTGGAAAAATTACTATTTGTCTCATTCTCAATACTTTTGGCCATGACTGTACAGCACTTTGCCAGCCAATTTACTGCTTTATCCAAGCATCCAGGCGGCTGCCCAGGGCTCCCCTTTTAGACACAAAAAATGGACAAAAGCGGACAGTAGAACATAAAAGAGAGGTAGGATGACACAAAAGGAGGATACTCAGAGGGACAGAAGGATACAAGAGGGACAGGAAGACCCAAAGCGGGACAGCAGGATACAAAGGGGGGCATTTTAATCAGTTGTTTGAGTTATCCCAGTTTTTCACAAATCCAAGCACCCTCTGCTCCCGTTTAGCTTGGATAAAAGAGACTCTACTGGATATTTTTATCAGGTAAAGGATAAATATGGGAGTTGGGATTTGTAGCCATGTTATCCAAATCATAATCCCCATATAAATGAATATTGATAATAATCAATAATATAATCATCCACATCTGATGATCATATCACATTACATTTTATGTGAAATTAGTGGGGTAAGGTGTTTGTTGGTTGACAGCACACGCTATGCACGATTGAGCAGCTAAGTATTAAATTTCACAAGGAAAACACAGGCTATTTTCAACTTGACGCTTTAAAGAGTAACATAGTAACATAGTTAGTAAGGCCGAAAAAAGACATTTGTCCATCCAGTTCAGCCTATATTCCATCATAATAAATCCCCAGATCTACGTCCTTCTACAGAACCTAATTGTATGATACAATATTGTTCTGCTCCAGGAAGACATCCAGGCCTCTCTTGAACCCCTCGACTGAGTTCGCCATCACCACCTCCTCAGGCAAACAATTCCAGATTCTCACTGCCCTAACAGTAAAGAATCCTCTTCTATGTTGGTGGAAAAACCTTCTCTCCTCCAGACGCAAAGAATGCCCCCTTGTGCCCGTCACCTTCCATGGTATAAACAGATCCTCAGTGAGATATTTGTATTGTCCCCTTATATACTTATACATGGTTATTAGATCGCCCCTCAGTCGTCTTTTTTCTAGACTAAATAATCCTAATTTCGCTAATCTATCTGGGTATTGTAGTTCTCCCATCCCCTTTATTAATTTTGTTGCCCTCCTTTGTACTCTCTCTAGTTCCATTATATCCTTCCTGAGCACCGGTGCCCAAAACTGGACACAGTACTCCATGTGCGGTCTAACTAGGGATTTGTACAGAGGCAGTATAATGCTCTCATCATGTGTATCCAGACCTCTTTTAATGCACCCCATGATCCTGTTTGCCTTGGCAGCTGCTGCCTGGCACTGGCTGCTCCAGGTAAGTTTATCATTAACTAGGATCCCCAAGTCCTTCTCCCTGTCAGATTTACCCAGTGGTTTCCCATTCAGTGTGTAATGGTGACATTGATTCCTTCTTCCCATGTGTATAACCTTACATTTATCACTTTACACTTTCTCTCCTGTGACACCCCCACCCTTATCATGGGTGATTTCAACATCCCCATTGCCTCTCCCCTCTCCCCATCTGCTTCTCACCTTTTATCTCTATCCTCCTCTTTTGGCCTCTCGCAGCATACTAACTCTCCAACACATGAAGATGGAAACTCCCTTGACTTGGTCTTCTCCCGACTTTGCTCAGTGGATGACTTCACAAACTCCCCTCTCCCGCTCTCTGACCACAACCTTCTTTCATTCTCTATCAAGAACTGCCATCCCGCTCAGGTCACCCCCACTTTCCACACCTATAGAAACATACAGGCCATTAACACCCAGAAACTTATGATGAACTTGCAGTCCTCATTGGCCCCTATTTCCTCCATCTCATGTCCTGATTCTGCATTGAAGCATTACAATGAAACCCTGCAAAGTGCTCTGGATGAAGCTGCTCCTCCTATACATAAAACAACTCGGCACAGACGGCAACAACCGTGGCACACGCTGCAAACACGTTTCCTGCAGCGGTGCTCCAGGTGCGCAGAACGTCTGTGGAGAAAATCTAATCTACCCGAAGATTTCATCCATTATAAGTTCATGCTAAAGACATACAATTCTGCCCTTCACCTCTCCAAACAAACCTACTTCAACACCCTCATCACCTCCCTGTCCAATAACCCTAAACGTCTCTTTGACACGTTTCAGTCCCTACTCAACCCAAGAGAGCAGGCCCCAACCACGGATCTCCGTGCTGACGATCTGGCCAATTACTTCAAAGAAAAAATTGACCACATTCGACAGGAAATCATCTCCCAATCTCTTCATACCATGCACTGTCCTCCCTCCCCCACTGCATCTAGTTCACTCTCTGACTTTGAAGCAGTTACAGAAGAAGAAGTAAGCAGGCTCCTTGCATCTTCTCGCCCGACCACTTGCACCAGTGACCCCATTCCGTCACATCTCCTCCAGTCCCTTTCCCCGGCTATCACCTCTCACCTAACAAAAATATTCAACCTTTCCCTCACTTCCGGTATTTTTCCCTCCTCATTTAAGCATGCCATCATACATCCATTACTTAAAAAACCATCCCTCGATCAAAACTGTGCCGCTAATTATAGACCTGTCTCTAATCTTCCCTTCATCTCTAAACTCCTCGAACGCCTGGTCCACTCCCGTCTTACCCGCTATCTCTCAGATAACTCTCTTCTCGACCCTCTTCAATCTGGCTTCCGCTCTTTACACTCTACTGAAACTGCCCTCATTAAAGTCTCTAATGACCTACTAACAGCTAAATCTAATGGTCACTACTCCATGCTAATTCTCTTGGATCTCTCTGCAGCATTCGACACTGTGGATCATCAGCTCCTCCTCACTATGCTCCGCTCCATCGGCCTCAAGGACACCGTTCTCTCCTGGTTCTCCTCCTATCTCTCTGACCGATCCTTCACTGTATGTTTTGCTGGTTCCTCCTCCTCTCACCTTCCCCTTACTGTTGGGGTTCCTCAAGGATCAGTCCTAGGCCCCCTACTCTTCTCGTTGTATACTGCCCCTATTGGACAAACAATCAGTAGATTTGGTTTCCAGTACCATCTCTATGCTGACGACACCCAATTATACACTTCTGCTCCCGATATCACACCGACCTTTTTAGAAAACACCAGTGATTGTCTTACCGCTGTCTCTAACATCATGTCCTCCCTCTATCTGAAACTAAACCTGTCAAAAACTGAACTCCTCGTGTTCTCTCCCTCTACTAACCTACCTTTGCCTGACATTGCCATCTCCGTGTGCGGTTCCACCATTACTCCAAAGCAACATGCCCGCTGCCTTGGGGTCATCCTTGATTCTGACCTTTCATTCACCCCCTACATCCGATCACTGGCTCGCTCTTCTTACCTGCATCTCAAAAACATTTCTAGAATTCGCCCTTTTCTTAATTTCGACTCTGCAAAAACTCTGACTGTTTCACTTATTCATTCTCGTCTGGACTATTGTAACTCTCTACTAATCGGTCTCCCTCTTGCAAAACTCTCCCCGCTCCAATCTGTCCTGAATGCTGCAGCCAGGATCATATTCCTCACCAACCGTTACACCGATGCCTCTACCCTGTGCCAGTCATTACACTGGCTACCCATCCACTCCAGAATCCAGTACAAAACTACTACCCTCATCCACAAAGCACTCCATGGCTCAGCACCACCCTACATCTCCTCCCTGGTATCAGTCTACCACCCTACCCGTGCCCTCCGCTCCGCTAATGACCTCAGGTTAGCATCCTCAATAATCAGAACCTCCCACTCCCGTCTCCAAGACTTTACACGTGCTGCGCCGATTCTTTGGAATGCACTACCTAGGTTAATACGATTAATCCCCAATCCCCACAGTTTTAAGCGTGCCCTAAAAACTCATTTGTTCAGACTGGCCTACCGCCTCAATGCATTAACCTAACGATCCCTGTGTGGCCTATTTATAATAAAAAAAAAAAAAAAAAAAGGTTCCTCGCATCATGTTCTCATACACTTTATGCAGTATTAGCCCTCTGTGTCTGTACTGCTACATACTTAGGCAGGTAACCGGTTCATGCAGCTTTACATGAACACCTGAGCCTTACACTATAGCTGGTCCGAATAACTAAAGCAATTGTTACCATCCACCTCTCGTGTCTCCCCTTTTCCCCATAGTTTGTAAGCTTGCGAGCAGGGCCCTCACTCCTCCTGGTATCTGTTTTGAACTGTATTTCTGTTATGCTGTAATGTCTATTGTCTGTACAAGTCCCCTCTATAATTTGTAAAGCGCTGCGGAATATGTTGGCGCTATATAAATAAAATTATTATTATTATTATTTATCATTGTTAAACCTCATCTGTACCTGTCATCACATTCAATGCCACCAAGCTGCAGCTATGGTGGCATAGTTGACAGGTCCAGCTGTGTGGAGAGACCTTTGTCCACCTCCCTGGGTGCCTCCTCATTGAAATACTAAACTTTATTGCCCCCTTGGCGCGCGTAACGGGAATCAAGAAGTGGTCCTGTTGGTGTTTTGGAGTGTGAACCAATCAGTGCTTGAGCCCTGCGCTGTGCCGCGTCATCAGTCGCTGGGCAGTAAAAAAATTCCTGCCCAGCAACTGATGACGCAGTGCATTGTAGATAGCGCAGATTTGTTCACACTCCATCGGACCGATACAGACACTTCATGCTTCCAGTGGTGCCCGTCGAGAGGAATAAAGTGTAATATTTTAGTGCGGAGGCACCAGGGAGGCGGATAGAGGGCTGTCCACACTGCTGGACCTGTCAGCTATGCCACCATAGCTGCGGCTTGGTGGCGTTGAATGTGATGACAGGTCAGCTTTAAGCCTTTTTTTCAGTACTGAAGATAAGCAGTTAAGTCTCTTAACCCCTTAGTGACAGAGCCAATTTGGTACTTAATGACCAGGCCAATTTTTGCAATTCTGACCACTGTCACTTTATGAGGTTATAACTCTGGAACGCTTCAACGGATCCCGCTGATTCTGAGATTGTTTTTTCGTGACATATTGTACTTCATGTTAGTGGTAACGTTTCTTCGATATTACTTGCGATTATTTATGAAAAAAACGGAAATATGGTGAAAATTTTTAAAATTTTGCAATTTTCAAACTTTGTATTTTTCTGCCCTTAAATCAGAGAGATATGTCACGAAAAATAGTTAATAAATAACATTTCCCACATGTCTACTTTACATCAGCACAATTTTGGAAACAACATTTTTTTTTGTTAGGGAGTTGTAAGGGTTAAAAATTGACCAGCAATTTCTCATTTTTACAACACCATTTTTTTTTAGGGACCACATCACATTTGAAGTCATTTTGAGGGGTCTATATGATAGAAAATAATGAAGTGTGACACCATTCTAAAAACTACACCCCTCAAGGTTCTCAAAACCACATTCAAGAAGTTTATTAACCCTTTACGTGCTTCACAGGAACTGAAACAATGTGGAAGGAAAAAATGAACATTTAAATTTTTTTTGCAAACATCTTAATTCAGAACCATTTTTTTTATTTTCACAAGTGTAAAAACAGAAATGTAAACATAAATTTTGTTATGCAATTTCTCCTGAATACGCCAATACCCCATATGTGGGGGTAAACCACTTTTTGGGCGCACCGCAGAACTTAGAAGTGAAGGAGCGCCGTTTGACTTTTTCAATGCAGAATTGTCTGGAATTGAGATCGGACGCCATGTCACGTTTAGAGAGCCCCTGATGTGCCTAAACAGTGGAAACCCCTCAAGTGACACCATTTTGGAAACTAGACCCCTTAAGGAACTTATCTAGATGTGTGGTGAGCACTTTGAACCCCCAAGTGCTTCACAGAAGTTTATAACGTAGAGCTGTGAAAATAAAAAATCGCTTTTGTTTACACAAAAATGATCTTTTCGCCCACAAATTCTTATTTTCACAAGGGTAACAGGAGAAATTAGACCACAAAAGTTGTTGTGCGATTTCTCCTGAATACGTCAATACCCCATATGTGAGGGTAAACCACTGTTTGGGCGCACCGCAGAGCTTGGAAGTGAAGGAGCGCCGTTTTACTTTTTCAATGTAGAATTGGCTGGAATTGAGATTGGACGCCATGTCGCGTTTGGAGAGCCTCTGATGTGCCTAAACAGTGGAAACCCCCCACAAGTGACCCCATTTTGGAAACTAGACCCCTTAAGGAACATATCTAGATGTGTGGTGAGCACTTTGAACCCCCAAGTGCTTCACAGAAGTTTATAACGTAGAGCCGTGAAAATAAAAAATCGCTTTTGTTTACACAAAAATGATCTTTTCGCCCACAAATTCTTATTTTTACAAGGGTAACAGGAGAAATTAGACCAATAAAGTTGTTGTGCAATTTCTCCTGAGTACGTCGATACCCAATATGTGGGGGTAAACCACTGTTTGGGCGCACCGCAGAGCTTGGAAGAGAAAGAGTGCCGTTTTACTTTTTCAATGTAGAATTGGCTGGAATTGAGATCGGACGCCATGTCGCGTTTGGAGAGCCCCTGATGTGCCTAAACAGTAGAAATCCCCCACAAGTGACCCCATTCTGGAAACTAGACCCCCCATGGAACTTATCTAGATGTGTGGTGAGAACCTTGAATGCCCAAGTGCTTCACAGAAGTTTATAATGCAGAGTCGTGAAAATAAAAAATATTTTTTTTTTCCACAAAAAAGATTTTTTAGCCCCCAAGTTTTTATTTTCACAAGGGTAACAGGAGAAATTGGACCACGAAAGTTGTTGTCCAATTTATCCTGAGTATGCTGATGCCCCATATGTGGGGGTAACCCACTGTTTGGGCGCACGGCAGAGCTCGGAAGGGAAGGAGCGCCATTTTGGAATGCAGACTTAGATAGAATGGTCTGTGGGCGTTATGTTGCGTTTGCAGAGCCCCTGATGTACCTAAACAGTAGTAACCCCCCACAAGTGACCCCGTTTTGGAAACTAGACCCCCCCAAGGAACTTATATAGATGTGTGGTGAGAACTTTGAATGCCCAAGTGCTTCACAGAAGTTTATAATGCAGAGTCATAAAAAATATATATATATATATATTTTTCCACAAAAAAGATTTTGTAGCCCCCAAGTTTTTATTTTCACAAGGGTAACAAGAGAAATTGGACCCCAGAAGTTGTTGTCCAATTTATCCCGAGTACGCTGATGCCCCATATGTGGGGGTAACCCACTGTTTGGGCGCACGGCAGAGCTCAGAAGGGAGGGAGCACCATTTGACTTTTTGAGCGCAAAATTGGCTGTCGTGTTTGGAGACCCCCTGATGTACCTAAACAGTGGAAACCCCCCAATTCTAGCTCCAACCCTAACCCCAACACACCCCTAACCCCAACCTGATCCATAATCCTAATCACTAACCCTAACCATAATCACAACCCTTACCCCAAAACAACCCTAATGTCAACCCTAACCATAGCCCTAATCAAAACCCTAAATCCAACACACCCCTAATCCTAATCTCAACCCTAACCTCAAACCTAACCCTAATTCCAATACACCCCTAATCACAACCCTAACCTTAACCCTAATCCCAAACCTAACCCTAATCCCAAGCATAACCCTAATGCCAACTCTAACCCTAACTTTAGCCCCAACCCTAGCCCTAACTTTAGCCCCAACCCTAACCCTAGCCCTAAGGCTACTTTCACACTTGCGTCGTTTGGCATTCCGTCGCAATCCGTCGTTTTGGACAAGAAACGGATCCTGCAAATGTGCCCGCAGGATGCGTTTTTTGCCCATAGACTTGCATTGCCGACGGATCGTGACGGATGGCCACACGTCGCGTCCGTCGTGCACTGGATCAGTTGTGTTTTGGCGGACCGTCGGCACAAAAAAAGTTCAATGAAATGTTTTTTTGTACGTCGCATCCGCCATTTCTGACCGCGCATGCGTGGCCGTAACTCCGCCCCTTCCTCCCCAGGACATAGATTGGGCAGCGGATGCGTTGAAAAACCACAGCTGCTGCCCACGTTGTGCACAATTTTGACAACGTGCGTCGGTATGTCGGGTCGACGCATTGCGACGGCCCCGTACCGATGTAAGTGTGAAAAAAGCCAAACCCTAAATTTAGCCCCAACCTTAACCCTAAATTTAGCCCCAACCCTAACCCTAAATTTAGCCCCAACCCTACCCCTAACCCTACCCCTAACCCCTACCCCTAACCCTAGCCCTAACCCTACCCCTAACCCTACCCCTAATTTTAGCCCCAACTGCTGTTCTCCTGCCGGCCGGCAGATGGAGACAGATGGCGGGCGCACTGCGCATGCGCCCGCCATTCTCTTCTGCCGGCGGCCAGGAGGAGCAGCAAGAGGATCCAGGGACACAGGTGAGTATGCTAGGGTCCCCGAATCCCCCTATTTCTCTGTCCTCTGATGTGCGATCACATCAGAGGACAGAGAATTACACTTTACTTTTTTTTTTTTTTTTGCGGTCGCCGGTAAACAGTTAATTACCGGCGATCGCAAAACAGGGGTCGGTAAAACCGACCCCAATCATGCTCTTTGGGGTCTCAGCTACCCCCGGCAGCTGAGACCCCAAAGATTCTCGCGGGGCCGGCCGGCGGGCGCACTGCGCATGCGCCCGACATTTTGAAGATGGCGGCGCCCACCGGGAGACATGAGGAGCATCGGGGGAGATAGGTAAGTATTGGGGGGCCACCTTGGACCCCTTTTCTCTGTCCTCCGATGTGCGATCACATCGGAGGACAGAGAAATTAAAAAGAGATTGCGTTTTGTGTTTTTTTTGCGATCGCCGGTAAACGGTTAATTACCGGCGATCGCAAATGCGGGGTGGGTTAAAAACCCCCCGAATCATGTTCTCTGGGGTCTCGGCTACCCTCGGCAGCCGAGACCCCGGAGAAAATCCGACTCTGGGGGGCGCTATTCACTTTTTCCACAGCGCCGTTAATTAACGGCGCTGTGGTTTAAGTACCCTTAGCGGCCGCCGTTAAAAGGCGTATCGGCGGTCGCTAAGGGGTTAAATCAGCCTTTATTAACTTATTTCAGCAACCTTGACGTCCAACCACAAAATATATCAATAAAGTCACAAAAGCTATTTTCAAGTCAATGCTTCAGACAGTTTTCACAATCTTGAAGAAAAAAAAAAAAAAAGCAAAAACTTTGTTAAACCCGTCTTTCCAGGCCTGTTTCAGCATCTTTGAGCGTATAAACACTGCATATGTCCAGGAAATCAATGCAGATATTTTCAAATTAATAGTTCAAACTGTTATCGCTATATTAATGAAAAGCCGTCATATAGAGACAATAAACAGCCTATACTGACTTATTACAGCGCTACTGAATGCAGAATTACCAAGCTGTAAAAGGAAATTACTTAGCCTATTTGACGCTGTAATATAAATGTACATATATGTATTCATTTATTATGGAGCTTAGGTGCCCACAAGTTTTTAAAGATATTTTTTCAAACAAAGCTGCAAAATTATTTGGCCTCTGTAAATATAATATTTCACATTGAATTACCATGGAGGTGAATAATTCTATTCATATTATGATGGGAAATTCATCAAATGTGGTACTGGGCATGACTATTTGGGATAAAGATATATGTTCTTAAAATAATGATAAAATATGTTCCTGGACATGTGTATTTGTGATATTTCACCCATAATCCCCATACAGATCAATAATTATACCCATATTCCTATCAGAAGTAGATGAAGTATGTTCCTGGGCATGTGCATTTGTGATATTTCACCCATAATCCCCATACAGAACAATAATTATACCCATATTCCTATCAGAAGTAGATGAAGTATGTTCCTGGGCATGTGCATTTGTGATATTTCACCCATAATCCCCATACAGAACAATAATTATACCCATATTCCTATCAGAAGTAGATGAAGTATGTTCCTGGGCATGTGTATTTGTGATATTTCACCCATAATCCCCATACAGATCAATAGATATACCCATATTCCTATCAGAAGTAGATGAAGTATGTTCCTGGGCATGTGTATTTGTGATATTTCACCCATAATCCCCATACAGAACAATAGATATACCCATATTCCTATCAGAAGTAGATGAAGTATGTTCCTGGGCATGTGTATTTGTGATATTTCACCCATAATCCCCATACAGAACAATAGATATACCCATATTCCTATCAGAAGTAGATGAAGTATGTTCCTGGGCATGTGTATTTGTGATATTTCACCCATAATCCCCATACAGAACAATAGATATACCCATATTCCTATCAGAAGTAGATGAAGTATGTTCCTGGGCATGTGTATTTGTGATATTTCACCCATAATCCCCATACAGATCAATAATTATACCCATATTCCTATCAGAAGTAGATGAAATATGTTCCTGAGCATGTGTATTTGTGATATTTCACCCATAATCCCCATACAGAACAATAATTATACCCATATTCCTATCAGAAGTAGATGAAGTATGTTCCTGAGCATGTGTATTTGTGATATTTCACCCATAATCCCCATACAGAACAATAATTATACCCATATTCCTATCAGAAGTAGATGAAGTATGTTCCTGGGCATGTGTATTTGTGATATTTCACCCATAATCCCCATACAGATCAATAATTATACCCATATTCCTATCAGAAGTAGATGAAATATGTTCCTGGGCATGTGTATTTGTGATATTTCACCCATAATCCCCATACAGAACAATAATTATACCCATATTCCTATCAGAAGTAGATGAAATATGTTCCTGAGCATGTGTATTTGTGATATTTCACCCATAATCCCCATACAGAACAATAATTATACCCATATTCCTATCAGAAGTAGATGAAGTATGTTCCTGAGCATGTGTATTTGTGATATTTCACCCATAATCCCCATACAGAACAATAATTATACCCATATTCCTATCAAGTAGATGAAGTATGTTCCTGGGCATGTGTATTTGTGATATTTCACCCATAATCCCCATACAGAACAATAATTATACCCATATTCCTATCAGAAGTAGATGGAGTATGTTCCTGAGCATGTGTATTTGTGATATTTCACCCATAATCCCCATACAGAACAATAATTATACCCATATTCCTATCAGAAGTAGATGAAGTATGTTCCTGGGCATGTGTATTTGTGGTATTTCACCCATAATCCCCATACAGAACAATAATTATACCCATATTCCTATCAGAAGTAGATGAAGTATGTTCCTGAGCATGTGTATTTGTGATATTTCACCCATAATCCCCATACAGAACAATAATTATACCCATATTCCTATCAGAAGTAGATGAAGTATGTTCCTGGGCATGTGTATTTGTGGTATTTCACCCATAATCCACATACAGAACAATAATTATACCCATATTCCTATCAGAAGTAGATGAAGTATGTTCCTGGGCATGTGTATTTGTGATATTTCACCCATAATCCCCATACAGATCAATAGATATACCCATATTCCTATCAGAAGTAGATGAAGTATGTTCCTGGGCATGTGTATTTGTGATATTTCACCCATAATCCCCATACAGATCAATAGATATACCCATATTCCTATCAGAAGTAGATGAAGTATGTTCCTGGGCATGTGTATTTGTGATATTTCACCCATAATCCCCATACAGAACAATAATTATACCCATATTCCTATCAGAAGTAGATGAAATATGTTCCTGGGCATGTGTATTTGTGATATTTCACCCATAATCCCCATACAGAACAATAATTATACCCATATTATAATCAGAAGTAGATGAAGTATGTTCCTGGGCATGTGTATTTGTGATATGTCACCTATAATCTCCATACAGAACAATAATTATACCCATATTCCTATCAGAAGTAGATGAAGTATGTTCCTGAGCATGTGTATTTGTGATATTTCACCCATAATCCCCATACAGAACAATAATTATACCCATATTATAATCAGAAGTAGATGAAGTATGTTCCTGGGCATGTGTATTTGTGATATGTCACCTATAATCTCCATACAGAACAATAATTATACCCATATTCCTATCAGAAGTAGATGAAATATGTTCCTGGGCATGTGTATTTGTGATATTTCACCCATAATCCCCATACAGAACAATAATTATACCCATATTATAATCAGAAGTAGATGAAGTATGTTCCTGGGCATGTGTATTTGTGATATGTCACCTATAATCTCCATACAGAACAATAATTATACCCATATTCCTATCAGAAGTAGATGAAATATGTTCCTGGGCATGTGTATTTGTGATATTTCACCCATAATCCCCATACAGAACAATAATTATACCCATATTATAATCAGAAGTAGATGAAGTATGTTCCTGGGCATGTGTATTTGTGATATTTCACCCATAATCCCCATACAGAACAATAATTATACCCATATTCCTATCAGAAGTAGATGAAGTATGTTCCTGAGCATGTGTATTTGTGATATTTCACCCATAATCCCCATACAGAACAATAGTTATACCCATATTCCTATCAGAAGTAGATGACGTATGTTCCTGGGCATGTGTATTTGTGATATTTCACCCATAATCCCCATACAGAACAATAGATATACCCATATTCCTATCAGAAGTAGATGAAGTATGTTCCTGGGCATGTGTATTTGTGGTATTTCACCCATAATCCCCATACAGAACAATAATTATACCCATATTCCTATCAGAAGTAGATGAAATATGTTCCTGAGCATGTGTATTTGTGATATTTCACCCATAATCCCCATACAGAACAATAATTATACCCATATTCCTATCAGAAGTAGATGAAGTATGTTCCTGGGCATGTGTATTTGTGATATTTCACCCATAATCCCCATACAGAACAATAATTATACCCATATTCCTATCAGAAGTAGATTAAGTATGTTCCTGGGCATGTGTATTTGTGATATTTCACCCATAATCCCCATACAGAACAATAGATATACCCATATTCCTATCAGAAGTAGATGAAGTATGTTCCTGGGCATGTGTATTTGTGATATTTCACCCATAATCCCCATACAGAACAATAATTATACCCATATTCCTATCAGAAGTAGATGAAATATGTTCCTGGGCATGTCTATTTGTGATATTTCACCCATAATCCCCATACAGAACAATAGATATACCCATATTCCTATCAGAAGTAGATGAAGTATGTTCCTGGGCATGTGTATTTGTGATATTTCACCCATAATCCCCATACAGAACAATAGATATACCCATATTCCTATCAGAAGTAGATGAAGTATGTTCCTGGGCATGTGTATTTGTGATATTTCACCCATAATCCCCATACAGATCAATAATTATACCCATATTCCTATCAGAAGTAGATGAAATATGTTCCTGGGCATGTGTATTTGTGATATTTCACCCATAATCCCCATACAGAACAATAATTATACCCATATTCCTATCAGAAGTAGATGAAATATGTTCCTGAGCATGTGTATTTGTGATATTTCACCCATAATCCCCATACAGAACAATAGTTATACCCATATTCCTATCAGAAGTAGATGAAGTATG
The DNA here is from genome assembly GCF_032444005.1 of Ranitomeya imitator. Classification (NCBI taxonomy): domain Eukaryota; kingdom Metazoa; phylum Chordata; class Amphibia; order Anura; family Dendrobatidae; genus Ranitomeya; species Ranitomeya imitator. The sequence goes on from NC_091282.1 coordinate 543,682,317, forward strand.
TTCCTGGGCATGTGTATTTGTGATATTTCACCCATAATCCCCATACAGAACAATAATTATACCCATATTCCTATCAGAAGTAGATGAAATATGTTCCTGGGCATGTCTATTTGTGATATTTCACCCATAATCCCCATACAGAACAATAGATATACCCATATTCCTATCAGAAGTAGATGAAGTATGTTCCTGGGCATGTGTATTTGTGATATTTCACCCATAATCCCCATACAGAACAATAGATATACCCATATTCCTATCAGAAGTAGATGAAGTATGTTCCTGGGCATGTGTATTTGTGATATTTCACCCATAATCCCCATACAGATCAATAATTATACCCATATTCCTATCAGAAGTAGATGAAATATGTTCCTGGGCATGTGTATTTGTGATATTTCACCCATAATCCCCATACAGAACAATAATTATACCCATATTCCTATCAGAAGTAGATGAAATATGTTCCTGAGCATGTGTATTTGTGATATTTCACCCATAATCCCCATACAGAACAATAATTATACCCATATTCCTATCAGAAGTAGATGAAGTATGTTCCTGAGCATGTGTATTTGTGATATTTCACCCATAATCCCCATACAGAACAATAATTATACCCATATTCCTATCAGAAGTAGATGAAGTATGTTCCTGGGCATGTGTATTTGTGATATTTCACCCATAATCCCCATACAGATCAATAATTATACCCATATTCCTATCAGAAGTAGATGAAATATGTTCCTGGGCATGTGTATTTGTGATATTTCACCCATAATCCCCATACAGAACAATAATTATACCCATATTCCTATCAGAAGTAGATGAAATATGTTCCTGAGCATGTGTATTTGTGATATTTCACCCATAATCCCCATACAGAACAATAATTATACTCATATTCCTATCAGAAGTAGATGAAGTATGTTCCTGAGCATGTGTATTTGTGATATTTCACCCATAATCCCCATACAGAACAATAATTATACCCATATTCCTATCAGAAGTAGATGAAGTATGTTCCTGGGCATGTGTATTTGTGATATTTCACCCATAATCCCCATACAGAACAATAATTATACCCATATTCCTATCAGAAGTAGATGGAGTATGTTCCTGAGCATGTGTATTTGTGATATTTCACCCATAATCCCCATACAGAACAATAATTATACCCATATTCCTATCAGAAGTAGATGAAGTATGTTCCTGGGCATGTGTATTTGTGGTATTTCACCCATAATCCCCATACAGAACAATAATTATACCCATATTCCTATCAGAAGTAGATGAAGTATGTTCCTGAGCATGTGTATTTGTGATATTTCACCCATAATCCCCATACAGAACAATAATTATACCCATATTCCTATCAGAAGTAGATGAAGTATGTTCCTGGGCATGTGTATTTGTGGTATTTCACCCATAATCCACATACAGAACAATAATTATACCCATATTCCTATCAGAAGTAGATGAAATATGTTCCTGAGCATGTGTATTTGTGATATTTCACCCATAATCCCCATACAGAACAATAGTTATACCCATATTCCTATCAGAAGTAGATGAAGTATGTTCCTGGGCATGTGTATTTGTGATATTTCACCCATAATCCCCATACAGAACAATAATTATACCCATATTCCTATCAGAGGTAGATGAAGTATGTTCCTGGGCATGTGTATTTGTGATATTTCACCCATAATCCCCATACAGATCAATAGATATACCCATATTCCTATCAGAAGTAGATGAAGTATGTTCCTGGGCATGTGTATTTGTGATATTTCACCCATAATCCCCATACAGAACAATAATTATACCCATATTCCTATCAGAAGTAGATGAAATATGTTCCTGGGCATGTGTATTTGTGATATTTCACCCATAATCCCCATACAGAACAATAGATATACCCATATTCCTATCAGAAGTAGATGAAGTATGTTCCTGGGCATGTGTATTTGTGATATTTCACCCATAATCCCCATACAGATCAATAGATATACCCATATTCCTATCAGAAGTAGATGAAGTATGTTCCTGGGCATGTGTATTTGTGATATTTCACCCATAATCCCCATACAGAACAATAATTATACCCATATTCCTATCAGAAGTAGATGAAGTATGTTCCTGGGCATGTGTATTTGTGATATTTCACCCATAATCCCCATACAGAACAATAATTATACCCATATTCCTATCAGAAGTAGATTAAGTATGTTCCTGGGCATGTGTATTTGTGATATTTCACCCATAATCCCCATACAGAACAATAGATATACCCATATTCCTATCAGAAGTAGATGAAGTATGTTCCTGAGCATGTGTATTTGTGATATTTCACCAATAATCCCCATACAGAACAATAATTATACCCATATTCCTATCAGAAGTAGATGAAGTATGTTCCTGGGCATGTGTATTTGTGATATTTCACCCATAATCCCCATACAGAACAATAATTATACCCATATTCCTATCAGAAGTAGATGAAGTATGTTCCTGGGCATGTGTATTTGTGATATTTCACCCATAATCCCCATACAGAACAATAATTATACCCATATTCCTATCAGAAGTAGATTAAGTATGTTCCTGGGCATGTGTATTTGTGATATTTCACCCATAATCCCCATACAGAACAATAGATATACCCATATTCCTATCAGAAGTAGATGAAGTATGTTCCTGAGCATGTGTATTTGTGATATTTCACCAATAATCCCCATACAGAACAATAATTATACCCATATTCCTATCAGAAGTAGATGAAGTATGTTCCTGAGCATGTGTATTTGTGATATTTCACCCATAATCCCCATACAGAACAATAGTTATACCCATATTCCTATCAGAAGTAGATGAAGTATGTTCCTGGGCATGTGTATTTGTGATATTTCACCCATAATCCCCATACAGAACAATAGATATACCCATATTCCTATCAGAAGTAGATGAAGTATGTTCCTGGGCATGTGTATTTGTGATATTTCACCCATAATCCCCATACAGAACAATAGATATACCCATATTCCTATCAGAAGTAGATGAAGTATGTTCCTGGGCATGTGTATTTGTGATATTTCACCCATAATCCCCATACAGAACAATAGATATACCCATATTCCTATCAGAAGTAGATGAAGTATGTTCCTGGGCATGTGTATTTGTGATATTTCACCCATAATCCCCATACAGATCAATAATTATACCCATATTCCTATCAGAAGTAGATGAAATATGTTCCTGAGCATGTGTATTTGTGATATTTCACCCATAATCCCCATACAGAACAATAATTATACCCATATTCCTATCAGAAGTAGATGAAGTATGTTCCTGAGCATGTGTATTTGTGATATTTCACCCATAATCCCCATACAGAACAATAATTATACCCATATTCCTATCAGAAGTAGATGAAGTATGTTCCTGGGCATGTGTATTTGTGATATTTCACCCATAATCCCCATACAGATCAATAATTATACCCATATTCCTATCAGAAGTAGATGAAATATGTTCCTGGGCATGTGTATTTGTGATATTTCACCCATAATCCCCATACAGAACAATAATTATACCCATATTCCTATCAGAAGTAGATGAAATATGTTCCTGAGCATGTGTATTTGTGATATTTCACCCATAATCCCCATACAGAACAATAATTATACCCATATTCCTATCAGAAGTAGATGAAGTATGTTCCTGAGCATGTGTATTTGTGATATTTCACCCATAATCCCCATACAGAACAATAATTATACCCATATTCCTATCAAGTAGATGAAGTATGTTCCTGGGCATGTGTATTTGTGATATTTCACCCATAATCCCCATACAGAACAATAATTATACCCATATTCCTATCAGAAGTAGATGGAGTATGTTCCTGAGCATGTGTATTTGTGATATTTCACCCATAATCCCCATACAGAACAATAATTATACCCATATTCCTATCAGAAGTAGATGAAGTATGTTCCTGGGCATGTGTATTTGTGGTATTTCACCCATAATCCCCATACAGAACAATAATTATACCCATATTCCTATCAGAAGTAGATGAAGTATGTTCCTGAGCATGTGTATTTGTGATATTTCACCCATAATCCCCATACAGAACAATAATTATACCCATATTCCTATCAGAAGTAGATGAAGTATGTTCCTGGGCATGTGTATTTGTGGTATTTCACCCATAATCCACATACAGAACAATAATTATACCCATATTCCTATCAGAAGTAGATGAAGTATGTTCCTGGGCATGTGTATTTGTGATATTTCACCCATAATCCCCATACAGATCAATAGATATACCCATATTCCTATCAGAAGTAGATGAAGTATGTTCCTGGGCATGTGTATTTGTGATATTTCACCCATAATCCCCATACAGATCAATAGATATACCCATATTCCTATCAGAAGTAGATGAAGTATGTTCCTGGGCATGTGTATTTGTGATATTTCACCCATAATCCCCATACAGAACAATAATTATACCCATATTCCTATCAGAAGTAGATGAAATATGTTCCTGGGCATGTGTATTTGTGATATTTCACCCATAATCCCCATACAGAACAATAATTATACCCATATTATAATCAGAAGTAGATGAAGTATGTTCCTGGGCATGTGTATTTGTGATATGTCACCTATAATCTCCATACAGAACAATAATTATACCCATATTCCTATCAGAAGTAGATGAAGTATGTTCCTGAGCATGTGTATTTGTGATATTTCACCCATAATCCCCATACAGAACAATAATTATACCCATATTATAATCAGAAGTAGATGAAGTATGTTCCTGGGCATGTGTATTTGTGATATGTCACCTATAATCTCCATACAGAACAATAATTATACCCATATTCCTATCAGAAGTAGATGAAATATGTTCCTGGGCATGTGTATTTGTGATATTTCACCCATAATCCCCATACAGAACAATAATTATACCCATATTATAATCAGAAGTAGATGAAGTATGTTCCTGGGCATGTGTATTTGTGATATGTCACCTATAATCTCCATACAGAACAATAATTATACCCATATTCCTATCAGAAGTAGATGAAATATGTTCCTGGGCATGTGTATTTGTGATATTTCACCCATAATCCCCATACAGAACAATAATTATACCCATATTATAATCAGAAGTAGATGAAGTATGTTCCTGGGCATGTGTATTTGTGATATTTCACCCATAATCCCCATACAGAACAATAATTATACCCATATTCCTATCAGAAGTAGATGAAGTATGTTCCTGAGCATGTGTATTTGTGATATTTCACCCATAATCCCCATACAGAACAATAGTTATACCCATATTCCTATCAGAAGTAGATGACGTATGTTCCTGGGCATGTGTATTTGTGATATTTCACCCATAATCCCCATACAGAACAATAGATATACCCATATTCCTATCAGAAGTAGATGAAGTATGTTCCTGGGCATGTGTATTTGTGGTATTTCACCCATAATCCCCATACAGAACAATAATTATACCCATATTCCTATCAGAAGTAGATGAAATATGTTCCTGAGCATGTGTATTTGTGATATTTCACCCATAATCCCCATACAGAACAATAATTATACCCATATTCCTATCAGAAGTAGATGAAGTATGTTCCTGGGCATGTGTATTTGTGATATTTCACCCATAATCCCCATACAGAACAATAATTATACCCATATTCCTATCAGAAGTAGATTAAGTATGTTCCTGGGCATGTGTATTTGTGATATTTCACCCATAATCCCCATACAGAACAATAGATATACCCATATTCCTATCAGAAGTAGATGAAGTATGTTCCTGGGCATGTGTATTTGTGATATTTCACCCATAATCCCCATACAGAACAATAATTATACCCATATTCCTATCAGAAGTAGATGAAATATGTTCCTGGGCATGTCTATTTGTGATATTTCACCCATAATCCCCATACAGAACAATAGATATACCCATATTCCTATCAGAAGTAGATGAAGTATGTTCCTGGGCATGTGTATTTGTGATATTTCACCCATAATCCCCATACAGAACAATAGATATACCCATATTCCTATCAGAAGTAGATGAAGTATGTTCCTGGGCATGTGTATTTGTGATATTTCACCCATAATCCCCATACAGATCAATAATTATACCCATATTCCTATCAGAAGTAGATGAAATATGTTCCTGGGCATGTGTATTTGTGATATTTCACCCATAATCCCCATACAGAACAATAATTATACCCATATTCCTATCAGAAGTAGATGAAATATGTTCCTGAGCATGTGTATTTGTGATATTTCACCCATAATCCCCATACAGAACAATAGTTATACCCATATTCCTATCAGAAGTAGATGAAGTATGTTCCTGGGCATGTGTATTTGTGATATTTCACCCATAATCCCCATACAGAACAATAATTATACCCATATTCCTATCAGAAGTAGATGAAATATGTTCCTGGGCATGTCTATTTGTGATATTTCACCCATAATCCCCATACAGAACAATAGATATACCCATATTCCTATCAGAAGTAGATGAAGTATGTTCCTGGGCATGTGTATTTGTGATATTTCACCCATAATCCCCATACAGAACAATAGATATACCCATATTCCTATCAGAAGTAGATGAAGTATGTTCCTGGGCATGTGTATTTGTGATATTTCACCCATAATCCCCATACAGATCAATAATTATACCCATATTCCTATCAGAAGTAGATGAAATATGTTCCTGGGCATGTGTATTTGTGATATTTCACCCATAATCCCCATACAGAACAATAATTATACCCATATTCCTATCAGAAGTAGATGAAATATGTTCCTGAGCATGTGTATTTGTGATATTTCACCCATAATCCCCATACAGAACAATAATTATACCCATATTCCTATCAGAAGTAGATGAAGTATGTTCCTGAGCATGTGTATTTGTGATATTTCACCCATAATCCCCATACAGAACAATAATTATACCCATATTCCTATCAGAAGTAGATGAAGTATGTTCCTGGGCATGTGTATTTGTGATATTTCACCCATAATCCCCATACAGATCAATAATTATACCCATATTCCTATCAGAAGTAGATGAAATATGTTCCTGGGCATGTGTATTTGTGATATTTCACCCATAATCCCCATACAGAACAATAATTATACCCATATTCCTATCAGAAGTAGATGAAATATGTTCCTGAGCATGTGTATTTGTGATATTTCACCCATAATCCCCATACAGAACAATAATTATACTCATATTCCTATCAGAAGTAGATGAAGTATGTTCCTGAGCATGTGTATTTGTGATATTTCACCCATAATCCCCATACAGAACAATAATTATACCCATATTCCTATCAGAAGTAGATGAAGTATGTTCCTGGGCATGTGTATTTGTGATATTTCACCCATAATCCCCATACAGAACAATAATTATACCCATATTCCTATCAGAAGTAGATGGAGTATGTTCCTGAGCATGTGTATTTGTGATATTTCACCCATAATCCCCATACAGAACAATAATTATACCCATATTCCTATCAGAAGTAGATGAAGTATGTTCCTGGGCATGTGTATTTGTGGTATTTCACCCATAATCCCCATACAGAACAATAATTATACCCATATTCCTATCAGAAGTAGATGAAGTATGTTCCTGAGCATGTGTATTTGTGATATTTCACCCATAATCCCCATACAGAACAATAATTATACCCATATTCCTATCAGAAGTAGATGAAGTATGTTCCTGGGCATGTGTATTTGTGGTATTTCACCCATAATCCACATACAGAACAATAATTATACCCATATTCCTATCAGAAGTAGATGAAATATGTTCCTGAGCATGTGTATTTGTGATATTTCACCCATAATCCCCATACAGAACAATAGTTATACCCATATTCCTATCAGAAGTAGATGAAGTATGTTCCTGGGCATGTGTATTTGTGATATTTCACCCATAATCCCCATACAGAACAATAATTATACCCATATTCCTATCAGAGGTAGATGAAGTATGTTCCTGGGCATGTGTATTTGTGATATTTCACCCATAATCCCCATACAGATCAATAGATATACCCATATTCCTATCAGAAGTAGATGAAGTATGTTCCTGGGCATGTGTATTTGTGATATTTCACCCATAATCCCCATACAGAACAATAATTATACCCATATTCCTATCAGAAGTAGATGAAATATGTTCCTGGGCATGTGTATTTGTGATATTTCACCCATAATCCCCATACAGAACAATAGATATACCCATATTCCTATCAGAAGTAGATGAAGTATGTTCCTGGGCATGTGTATTTGTGATATTTCACCCATAATCCCCATACAGATCAATAGATATACCCATATTCCTATCAGAAGTAGATGAAGTATGTTCCTGGGCATGTGTATTTGTGATATTTCACCCATAATCCCCATACAGAACAATAATTATACCCATATTCCTATCAGAAGTAGATGAAGTATGTTCCTGGGCATGTGTATTTGTGATATTTCACCCATAATCCCCATACAGAACAATAATTATACCCATATTCCTATCAGAAGTAGATGAAGTATGTTCCTGGGCATGTGTATTTGTGATATTTCACCCATAATCCCCATACAGAACAATAGATATACCCATATTCCTATCAGAAGTAGATGAAATATGTTCCTGAGCATGTGTATTTGTGATATTTCACCCATAATCCCCATACAGAACAATAATTATACCCATATTCCTATCAGAAGTAGATTAAGTATGTTCCTGGGCATGTGTATTTGTGATATTTCACCCATAATCCCCATACAGAACAATAGATATACCCATATTCCTATCAGAAGTAGATGAAGTATGTTCCTGAGCATGTGTATTTGTGATATTTCACCAATAATCCCCATACAGAACAATAATTATACCCATATTCCTATCAGAAGTAGATGAAGTATGTTCCTGGGCATGTGTATTTGTGATATTTCACCCATAATCCCCATACAGAACAATAATTATACCCATATTCCTATCAGAAGTAGATGAAGTATGTTCCTGGGCATGTGTATTTGTGATATTTCACCCATAATCCCCATACAGAACAATAATTATACCCATATTCCTATCAGAAGTAGATTAAGTATGTTCCTGGGCATGTGTATTTGTGATATTTCACCCATAATCCCCATACAGAACAATAGATATACCCATATTCCTATCAGAAGTAGATGAAGTATGTTCCTGAGCATGTGTATTTGTGATATTTCACCAATAATCCCCATACAGAACAATAATTATACCCATATTCCTATCAGAAGTAGATGAAGTATGTTCCTGAGCATGTGTATTTGTGATATTTCACCCATAATCCCCATACAGAACAATAGTTATACCCATATTCCTATCAGAAGTAGATGAAGTATGTTCCTGAGCATGTGTATTTGTGATATTTCACCCATAATCCCCATACAGATCAATAGATATACCCATATTCCTATCAGAAGTAGATGAAGTATGTTCCTGGGCATGTGTATTTGTGATATTTCACCCATAATCCCCATACAGAACAATAATTATACCCATATTCCTATCAGAAGTAGATTAAGTATGTTCCTGGGCATGTGTATTTGTGATATTTCACCCATAATCCCCATACAGAATAATAGATATACCCATATTCCTATCAGAAGTAGATGAAGTATGTTCCTGAGCATGTGTATTTGTGATATTTCACCAATAATCCCCATACAGAACAATAATTATACCCATATTCCTATCAGAAGTAGATGAAGTATGTTCCTGAGCATGTGTATTTGTGATATTTCACCCATAATCCCCATACAGAACAATAGTTATACCCATATTCCTATGAGATGTTGATGAGATATATCACCAGGCGTGTGTAACCCGATATTCTACACATAATCCCATATAGTTACAATCTTTTTTCCCTGGTTCTATTATTAAACTTTAATCCAGCCCTGTGGATGTTCTGATTCATTTAAGTATTTCCATTGAATTCCTTTCTTGCTATATTACAAGAAGTCATTTCCTGGGCTGCATTTGTAAAATGTGCTGCCATCTAGTGGTGGAGTCTAGTATTGCAGCCAATCATCCCATCATCCCAATATGCAGTTTAGTCCGTCCCCGCACATAGCAGAAAACTGGCCAGCACATCCAAACTGGTGTGAACGGGTGCTAACACAACAATTCTAAGAAAAAAAAAAACAAAGCTGCGCTCTGGAAAGTTCCGAATAGTACATCTAGAGCATTGGAACTGCATTATTGCCATGGAAAAATTGTTCTTATACGCGCGCACGTAGGTCAAGGCTTGTCAGTCACTGGACCCGCCGGTAGGACTAGTGCACAGTGCGGCTCGGTCCCGACGGTTAATACAAGTCTGTTTTTCTGAAACAACACCCCAGAGCGACGCACGCCGCCCGTGGACCACTCTGCAGGCAGCTGCTGCTTGGAAGATGGTCACTAGTCTATACAAAAAATGGCAACAGCAACATTCGTCACAAAAAGTAGTAAGAAAACTATCCAAAACAGGAGGGAGAGGGAGGTTTTATGACAAAAACACGCGTGTGCTGAAGAATCTTCTTCCCATAGGCACAGCGGGTGTCCATATTCCCGAGCATACAAAACAGTTTGTGGCTTTATGTCCACCATGAAGGAAGCGCAGAAAGCAGCAGCCGTCGGCGTCTAGTCTCCCCATCAGTGGCACAGTGCGGCCGGCCTCCGCCACTTCCACGGGAGCGCGCACAGCACTGAGCTCGCCCCCTCTCGGCGGCGCGCTTCACAGGCAGCGCATGCGCACACCAATGTTTGGCGGGAGCGCGGCCACTACTATGGCTTCACGGAAAACTAAAAGCCATCGTCCCCTCACCGCCTTCCCGTGCATCACTCACTTGTGGAACGAGATGGGTTTATCCTTGTCATATCGGTTTTTGCAGCCGTACGCAGAGCAGGACTGCACCATCGCGTCGGCTCCCTCCGCCTCTTGTTTTTCAGTGATGAGCTCACCCGATTTTTCCCTCTGGATAGAAACAAACGATTAACGTCGTCTTCTCGGTTCACCGTCCCGAAGGGTATTTGTTTCGCCTACAGCCGACTACCGTTTATTAAAAGAGAGTGAAATTAGCGGGTACTGCTCCTCCCGGCTCCAAGATGGCTGACCCCGCTTCAGCTGTCGTCACGTTTGCTAGCTCAGCGCACGCCTACCATTTGCCAGCTTGAGTCACGTGGTGATCTGCCACGCCCAGTTAGCTTGTAGGTCGCGGACGTCATTGTGGGATGTTATAGGGGAGGGGCCGAGGGTCGTGACGTCAGGAGGCGGGTGCACTCAGACATGGCTGACGGGTGGTAATAGCCGAGGCCTGCGGCTCTTATGCCACAATAATTAGGAAAGATTTTAAGTGTGGGGGGATAACTTGGTGATCGGTGGGCATCCCACGCTGAGACCTCCAGAGGTTGGCAGAGGGTAGCATAGTGACTAGTTCCATTCTAAGGGTATGTTCACACATTGCGATTTTTGCAGGAAATACGCTGTGTACAATACATGTATTTTTTGCTCCAGTTTTCTCCCAGTCATTAGATGGGTGAGTAGTGCTGCATAAACACTGACCTGACATGTTGCCTCTTGGCAAATAGCAGAAAGGCTCAAAATCCGCATGACAAATCTCATTGCTGTTGCTGGTACTGTAAAATGCTGCATATTTCATGCTCCTTCCAAATGCCACGTGTGAACATGCCCTCCTAGAGATAATAGTGCTCGGTTCTACTGATGCGTAGCCCACCGATCAACAAGTGACCATTTACATCCCAGACATCACCTTTAAAAGGGAGGGTGCCGCTATTTTTAATTTTGTATTAATAATTCTCTCAGGCACGGGGTGCTGAAAGCAGCTAACGTCATTGTCCCCTGCCGTCAGTGCGAGCAAAGGAAAACGTTCAGAGTTGTAGTCAGCCCCTGCTGTCTACATCAAGAGTAAAATTAAGAATAAAACACATCATACTCACCTTCAGGTCTCATACGCATCACCGTAACAATTATCTGGTTTTGGTCCAGAAAAGTGGGACAAGTGTCATCCGATTTACATGCGAATGCGAATCACTGCGAGTGTGATAAAGTTCTCACGGTACCGTCAGGAAGGTCCTGGGAGCTAATAGCCAAAGAGACTGTTCAAAATTTTCCCACGGCACTGACATCAGTGAGTTGAGCTGAGTTCATTTGCTTTGAATGTCCATGGCCCCTTCCTAGGCTATTAATATCAGCCCTCAGCTGTCTGCCGAGCCTTGGCTGGTTATTAATTATAGGGGGACCCTACGTCATTTTTTTGTGAGTCCCCCATTTTCATAACCAGTAAAGGCTAAGTATACAACTGTGAGTTGATATTAATAGCCTGGGAAGCTCCATGGGTATTACCCCCTTCCCAGGCTACAATATAAATTGAGGGGGCACCACAGAATGGTTAAAAAAGGGATCCAACCTCGGCCTGTACAAAAAATGTAGAACCAAAACAAAAGAGATAGGCCATAAGGAGGGGACCACCTGAGGCAAAGATAAAGCATGAAATAAATATACTTTTATTGAGTTAAACACACAGAAAACATACACATTAACCCCTTAATCCCATAAGACGTACTATCCCGTCAAGGTGACCTGGGACTTAATTCCCAGTGGCGGGATAGTACGTCATGTGCGATCGGCCGCGCTCCCCCGTGACTATCGCAGCTGACATCCAGCACTATGTGCCAGGAGCGGTCACGGACCGCTCCCGACACATTAACTCCCGGCACACTGCGATCAAACATGATCTCAGTGTTCCGGCAGCATAGGGAAGCATCGCGCAGGGAGGTGTCTCCCTACGTGCTTCCCTGAGACCCTCAGAGCAACGCGATGTGATCGCGTTGCTCCGAGGGTCTCCTACCTCCTTCTCCCTGCAGGCCCGGATCCAAAATGGCGGCGGGGCTACATCCGGGTCCTGCAGGGAGGTGGCTTACCAGCGCCTGCTCAGAGCAAGCGCTGGTAAGCCTGCAGCAATGCACGTCAGATCGCTGATCTGACACAGTGCACAGCAACGCGATCTGTCACTATAACATGATGCCCCTTCCCCCCCTGGGGCAACGTTATAAAGTAAAAAAATATATATATATATTCACGTGTAAAAAAAAAATTCCTAAATAAAGAAAAAAAATATATATATTGTTCCCATAAATACATTTCTTTATCTAAATAATAAAAAAAAATAAAAGTACACGTATTTAGTATCGCCGCGTCCGTAACGACCCCACCGATAAATCTGTCCCGCTAGTTAACCCCTTCAGTGAACGCCGTAAATTTTTTTAAAAAAAAACGAGGCAAAAAACGTATTATTATCATACTGCCGAACAAAAAGTGGAATAACACGCGATCAAAAAGACAGATATAAATAACCATGGTACCGCTGAAAGCGTCATCTTGTCCTGCAAAAAACGAGCCACCATACAGCATCATCAGCACAAAAAAAAAAAGTTATAGTCCTCAGAATAAAGCGATGCAAAAATAATTATTTTTCTATAAAATATTTTTTATCGTATGAAAGCGCCAAAACGTAAAAAATGATATAAATGAGGTATTGCTGTAATCGTACTGACCCGAAGAATAAAACTGCTTTATCAATTTTACCAAACGCGGAACGGTATAAACGCCTCCCCCAAAAGAAATTCATGAATAGCTGGTTTTTGGTCATTCTTCCTCACAAAAATCGGAATAAAAAGCGATCAAAAAATGTCACGTGCCCGAAAATGTTACCAATAAAAACGTCAACTCGTCCCGCAAAAAACAAGACCTCACATGACTCTGTGGACCAAAATATGGAAAAATTATAGGTCTCAAAATGTGGTAACGCAAAAAATATTTTTTGCAATAAAAAGCGTCTTTCAGTGTGTGACGGCTGCCAATCATAAAAATCCGCTAAAAAACCCGCTATAAAAGTAAATCAAACCCCCCTTCATCACCCTCTTAGTTAGGGAAAAATTAAAAAAATGTATTTATTTCCATTTTCCCATTAGGGTTAGGGTTAGGGTTGTGGCTAAAGTTAGGGTTGGGGCTAAATTTAGGGTTAGGGTTTAGATTACATTTACAGTTGGGAATAGGGTTGGAATTAGGGATAGGGGTGTGTCAGGGTTAGAGGTGTGGTTAGGGTTACTGTTGGGATTAGGGTTAGGGGTGTGTTTGGATTAGGGTTTCAGTTATAATTGGGGGGTTTCCACTGTTTAGGCACATCAGGGGCTCTCCAAACGCGACATGGCGTCCGATCTCAATTCCAGCCAATTCTGCATTGAAAAAGTAAAACAGTGCTCCTTCCCTTCCGAGCTCTCCAAGGCACCCAAACAGGGATTTACCCCAACATATGGGGAATCAGCATGCTCAGGACAAATTGGACAACAACTTTTGGCGTCCAATATCTCTTGTTACCCTTGGAAAAATAAAAATTTGGGGGGCTAAAAAACATTTTTGTGGGAAAAAAATGATTTTTTATTTTCATGGCTCTGCGTTATAAACTGTAGTGAAACACTTGGGGGTTCAAAGTACTCACAACACATCTAGATAAGTTCCTTGAGGGGTCTAGTTTCCAATATGGGGTCACTTGTAGGGGGTTTCTACTGTTTAGGTTAATTAGGGGCTTTGCAAACCTAATGTGACGCCTGCAGACCATTCCATCTAAGTCTGCATTCCAAATGGCGCTCCTTCCCTTTCGAGCTCTGCCATGCGCCCAAACGGTGGTTCCCCCCCACATATGGGGTATCAACGTACTCAGGACAAATTGGACAACAACTTTTCTTTTGGGGTCCAATTTCTACTGTTACTCTTGGGAAAATACAAAACTGGGGGCTAAAAAATAATTTTTGCGGGAAAATTTTTTTTTCATTTTCACAGCTCTGTGTTATAAACTGTAGTGAAGCACTTGGGGGTTCAACTCCCTCACAACACATCTAGATGAGTTCCTTAGGGGGTCTACTTTCCAAAATGGTGTCACTTGGGGGGGGTTTCAATGTTTAGGCACATTAGTGGCTCTCCAAACGCAACATAGCATCCCATCTCAATTCCTGTCAATTTTGCATTGAAAAGTCAAACGGCGCTCCTTCCCTTCCGAGCTCTGCCATTCGCCCAAACAGTGGTTTACCCCCACATATGGGGTATAAGCGTACTCAGGACAAATTGTACAACAACTTTTGGGCTCCAATTTCTTTTACCCTTGGGAAAATAAAAAATTGTGAGCGAAAAAAATCATTTTTGTGAAAAAATATTATTTTTTATTTTTACGGCTCTACATTATAAACTTCTGTGAAGCACTTGGTGGGTCAAAGTGCTCACCACACATCTAGATAAGTTCCTTAGAAGGTCAACTTTTCAAAATGGTGTCACTTGTGGGGGGTTTCAATGTTTAGGCACATCAGTGGCTCTCCAAACGCAACATGGGGTCCCATCTCAATTCCAGTCAATTTTGCATTGAAAAGTCAAATGGCGCTCCTTCCCTTCCGAGCTCTGCCATGCGCCCAAACAGTGGTTTACCCCCACATATGGGGTATCACCGTACTCAGGACAAATTGTGCAACAACGTTTGGGGTCCATTTTCTCCTATTACCCTTGGTAAAATAAATCAAGTTGGAGCTAAAATAAATTTTGTGTGAAAAAAGTTAAAAGTTCATTTTTATTTAAACATTCCAAAAATTCCTGTAAAACACCTGAAGGGTTAATAAACTTCTTGCATGTGGTTTTGAGCACCTTGAGGGGTGCAGTTTTTAGAATGGTGTCACACTTGGGTATTTTCTATCATATAGACCCCTCAAAATGACTTCAAATGAGATGTGGTCCCTAAAAAAAAATGGTGTTGTAAAAATGAGAAATTGCTGGTCAACTTTTAACCCTTATAACTCCCTAACAAAAGAAAATTTTGGTTCCAAAATTGTGCTGATGTAAAGTAGACATGTGGGAAATGTTACTTATTAAATATTTTGTGTGACATATCTCTGTGATTTAAGGGCATACAAATTCAAATTTGGAAAATAGTGAAATTTTCAAAATTTTCGCCAAATTTCCATTTTTTTCACAAATAAACGCAGGTAATATCAAAGAAATGTTACCAGTAACATGAAGTACAATATGTCCCGAGAAAACAGTGTCAGAATCACTGGGATCCGTTAAAGCGTTCCAGAGTTATAACCTCATAAAGGGACAGTGGTCAGAATTGTAAAAATTGGCCCGGTCATTAACGTGCAAACCACCCTTGGGGCTTAAGGGGTTAAAAACACTAAAAATGGTCCCACATGTGACCTAACACCTGTTAATCCAAGGCCCATAATAGGGCTAACCACCTAGGCTGAACTCCAAAGATACATATGCTATACACAATGGTCAATAGCCTATATAGACAGCATATCAAAAATAGGGTTTCCCATGTGCAGGGCATATCCACTTGTGCATTACTGTTGATAATGAGCACCTATACAATAACCTACTGCCTAAACATGCCCATCTGTAGCTCAATGCAGTAAAGGCTATATTAATGAAACCAAACCTTGCAACAATGGGACATGCTACAAATGAACAATTGTATAGCTCAAATAGATTTACATATTCACACATCCCTTTAAATAACTTACTGGTGTAAGGTGCACAATTGTGAAGAAATATCAATTCAGATACCAGTCTCTATTCAATCTACAAAAAAGATAGAAGAGATGCAAAGAGCAAGTCATGCATTATGCCTCAGGATAGGCACATAAGGGTTAAAGGCAAGAAACAGGCAATCCACCCGTACCCAATGAATTAGAGTGGCGCCATTAGCTGTAAAAACCCACTGGGAGTGGAGCAAATACCCAACGTGTGTCGCCACTTGCAGTGGCTTCGTCGGGGTACTGAGTACTTGAGTAATATTGTTTATTGTGGTAAAAAATAAAATTTACATTTTTAACCAATCTCAAAAGGCGTCAATTTTGGTGACAGAAAATTATTTAGTAAAAAAATACATGTACATTAAGCTGCACAAGCCCTCGCCTACCGTAATTATATGTGACTGACATTATTATATCTATTCTATTCTGACTTGACTTGATGATTTTACTGTACACGGCAGATGAATTGTCGGCTTCTCAAAGGACGTCGGTGTGTACAAATCGGACGGCCTTCGCATGGTCCGAGCGTCGTGTGATTTTTTTTTTTAATCACACGCATTGATTTGCATTGGCGAGTCTCATCTGAGATAGGAGGACAGTCACAGCAGGCTGCAGTTTTTTTCTCAGTCTGATTTCAGATGAGCAGGGAATCATACAGTTATATGAAAAAGTTTGGGCACCCCTATTAATCTTAAAGGGACACTGTCACCTGAATTTGGAGGGAACAATCTTCAGCCATGGAGGCGGGGTTTTCAGGTGTTTGATTCACCCTTTCCTTACCCGCTGGCTGCATGCTGGCTGCAATATTGGATTGAAGTTCATTCTCTGTCCTCCATAGTACACGCCTGCGCAAGGCAAGATTACCATGTGCAAGCATGTACTACGGAGGACAGAGAATGAACTTCAATCCAATATTGCAGCCAGCATGCAGCCAGCGGGTAAGGAAAGGGTGAATCAAAAACCCCGCCCCTATGGCTGAAGATTGTTCCCTCCAAATTCAGGTGACAGTGTCCCTTTAAGTTTAATGTTTTATAAAAATTGTTTTTTTTGCAACAGCTATTTCAGTTTCATATATCTAATAACTGTTGGACACAGTAATGTTTCTGCCTTGAAACGAGGTTTATTGAACTAACAGAAAATGTGCAATCTGCATTCAAACAAAATTTGACAGGTGTGAAAAACTCGTTGCATCATTCCCAAGAAGACTCATGGCTGAACTAGCCCAAAAGAGTGCTTCTACTCAATACTAAGCAAAGGGTCTGAATACTTATGACCATGTGATATTTCGGTTTTCTTTTTTAATAAATTTGCAAAAATTACTACATTTCTGGAGTTTTTTTCAGTCAAGATGGGGTGCAGAGTGTACAATAATGAGAAAAAAATGAACTCTTGAATTTACCAAATGGCTGCAATGAAACAAAGTGTGAAAAATTTAAAGGGGTCTGAATACTTTCCATACCACTGTATATTGTAAATAAACACAAGTATAAAGTCTTTTTATTTGAAATAAAAACAAAACACACATTTCCATTTTCACTTAAAAATAAAAAAAACACAGTTATACTCACCTAACGCCCATTCCATTGAATCCCTCGTCTCCTGTGATAAAACAAAAATAAAAAACAACCAGATCCCTCACCTGTCCGATGTTCTGTCCCATGCTGTAATACATGGAAACAGCATCCAGTCCAGGTGAAGAAAATAAAGAGGCTTTATTCCAACATGATACAACTTTTCGACCTTTATAATCTTTAGTTTTAATAATAATAATAATAATCTTTATTTTTATATAGCGCTAACATATTCCACAGCGCTTTACAGGTTGCACACATTATCATCACTGTCCCCGATGGCGCTCACAATCTAAATTCCCCATCAGTATGTCTTTGGAATGTGGGAGGAAACCGGAGTGCCCGGAGGAAACCCACGCAAACACGGGGAGAACATACAAACTCTTTGCAGATGTTGTCCTGAGTGAGATTAGAACCCAGGAGCCCAGCGCTGCAAGGCTGCAGTGCTATCCAAGTATTACAAATGGCAGACTTGTATAGTATGGAGGTACAAATACCACCAATCACCGTGAATGTACTGCCCACATGTGTAAATCACAATATAAAGAAATCATATATATATATATATATATATATATATATATATATATATATATATATATATCACATATTAACAAGTAATAACCTTAATTGTATATGTATCATAAATATTTGAAAGAATAATAACAACATCTTGGATGAATCAAGCTATTTCGTACAATCCCATCGCATTTAGTCGTCCAATCAGCAATATGCATCAATGTAGTTATGGATACCAGGGGCCAATCTACAAACAGGCTCATAATATGTTAAATTACTAACCAGATCCAGTAGGAATAATCAATGCTGAATACACCAAACTGAAGTCACATATCAGCCAATCTCAGGCGTTCACACAATTAGAGCATGTCTCCACTTACTGCCAAACATCGGCTGACACTCCGCTTGCAAACGCCTAACCGCGCATGCGTCACCGCCCCACGTCACCGAAGCACAGTCACCCGACTGTTGTCATGTGACTGAAAACCTTGAGACCTCCGGACGCAGTGCGCATGCGCGTTCGGCGTGTCAGTCAAGAGGCAGCTTGGGGCGTGTACCAAGTCCATGGCAACAAGATCGTCCCACGGCGGCAAGAGAAGACAGCAGTGACATCATCGAGGTTACTGCGGTTCACTGAGGCTATGTTCCCAGCTGGGCTGAACTGCGGTGACCTCAGCACTGTAAGGAAATGTTAGTGAGTACACTGCAGTTCTGCTGACTTAGTTCACTGCAGATCACCGTGAGAAATCACCACAAGGTGATCTGCGGTGAACTCACTGAACTGCTGTGAACTCATAATAATAATAATAATAACTTTTTCTCATGGTGCTGTCACTGCAGTTCAGCCCAGCTTGGAAGGCAGTTTCAGTGACACACAGTAACCTCGATGACGTCACCGCTGGTCACTTATGTTGCGCTTGCAGCAGTTCGTACTCCAAGTGGCTCTTAGCCTGGATGGTCGCATCTTGGCACCGTCCAGGTTAAAAATTGTTTATCTTCTAGACATGGATTACTGTGTGGGACAGAACGTGGGTCTGGTGAGGGATATGGTTATTTTTTTATTTTGTCTTATTGCAGGAGACAAGGGCTCCAATGGAATGGGTGTTAGATAAGTATAATTATGTTTGTTATTTTTAAAATAAAAAAGGAAAAGTGTGTTTTGTTTTTATTTCAAATAAAAGACTTTATTGTTGCTGTGTCTTTATTTACAGTACAACTATAGGATTAGTAATGGATAGGTTTCTTATAGTCTTATAGATGCCTTTCCATTACTAACCCAACCCATGGGCTTAATGTCAGTAGACAATACAAAGGTGACATCAACCCCACAAATATGAACGCCACTGCCACAGGGTAAGTGGGAAGAGCCAGTCAAAGCGCCAGAATTGGCGCACCTAACAGATGTGCCTTTTATGCGGAACTGCTCTTTTTAGGATGAGGGGCAATATCCATGACCCCTTACCAGCTTGAAAATACCAGCCCCCAGCTGTCTGCTTTAGCAAGACTGGTTGTAAAAAATGTGGGGGACCCCACGCTGTTTTTAAAAAAATTATTTAAATAATTTTACAAAAAACATTGTGGGGACCCCTCTATTCTTGATAACCAGCCTTGCTAATGCTGACAGCTGAGGGTTGCAGCTCACAGCTGTCAGTTTTGCCTGACTGGTTAACAAAATACAGGTGAACCCCACTTTTTATAAATTAATTTATAGTGCATGTAGCGGCTGATAAATACTCCCATCAGTCAGCATCTGCTCTTGCTGTTATTAGCGGCAGCAGGTGGTTAGTTGAATACACTCTCAAAATTCTCCCCTGCTAGTGCTGATCACAGTGCGAATAGGGGAGAACCATCAGAGCTGTCTTTAGTGCTGGGGAACAGCGCTAACAGTACTGCTGCTTCTCAGGCGCCGGTACGTGTCACACTGATGACACATGGATGTCATCTGTGTGACATCAGTCAGCACGTGTGCGGGACGTTTTGTGGCCCGTGCTACTGTTAAAAAATGGACATGTATTTGGCCCATGGACACACAGTCCGTGGAAATTCACTGACTGACGTCTGAAAGAGGCCTAAGACAAAACTAAAGGCAGAAAGATCCACAAATAAGCAGCAACTGAAGTCAACTGCAATAAGACCTGACAAAGCATCAACGGCGGAAGGGGGAAACCAAGTGAAGGCTTCCAGACTTCAGGCAGTCATTGCCTGCAAAGGAACCTCTAAAAAAGTAGTACAAAATAAAATTTTATTTATGGTAAAGTTAATTTGTCCTTTTATTTTTGAGCCCCTGAAATGAGAAGTATTTTTTTATTTGGTACAAACTTCCAAATAAATTTGTTCCATTTTTCACTGGTATGGTCTTTTTTTGTACTTTTCAAAAGTGGACATAAGTAAAATAAACAGTAAATTTAAGTGCAAATATTTTATGCACCAAAAATTTTTGAAGCCAGAAAATTGTCATAAAGATAATAATCAATCTCCACCAATGGTTCCCTTGTCTTTGCTTTCAGCTGCTTCATGCAAAGGAAACTGCTGATATAAGAGTATTTCTTCTAAACTGTTGAAAATTTAGATATAAGAATGCTGACCTTTAACATGCTGCATGGTTTGTATCACACAAGTATAACATTTGATGAGGTCATTTCTACTGCTGCCAAAGAAGCTGATGTAATAAGATTTGATAACGATTTTCATATGCGTTTCCTTGGTTAGGGCCCAAATAGCTCAAATTATTCCATTACAAGCTTAGGCAAAAGCATATGATTTTGTTACCTCGCCAAAAAATGTTATTCTGACATCAGCCATACCAAGTACTAATGTTTTCATAATTTGCCTTTCTAAAATATGTTATTGCTTAAGGTGGAAATAAGGCTCTAAACTAAAGAAGTTTAATGTTTAACTCATGAACATGCATGAGTTAATGAGGACCTGACACTGGCTTAAAAAAATGCCTTAAAGGGACTCTGTCACTTGAATTTGGAGGGAACAATCTTCAGCCATAGAGGCGGGGTTTTCGGGTGTTTGATTCACCCTTTCCTTACCCGCTGGCTGCAATATTGGATTGAAGTTCATTTTCTGTCCTCCATAGTACACGCCTGCGCAAGACAAGATTGCCTTGTGCAGGCATGTACTACGGAGGACAGAGAATGAACTTCAATCCAATATTACAGCCAGCATGCAACCAGCGGGTAAGGAAAAGGTGAATCAAACACCCGAAAACCCCGCCTCTATGGCTGAAGATTGTTCCCTCCAAATTCAGGTGACAGAGTCCCTTTAAATACCCTGTAAAAATCCCTGATTTCACCTGATTCTGCTGCTGTGTCGCTCCATTACAAATATATTAACAATTGTTGCTTTTGGAGCACGCTATGTGACATCTCTGCTTGTAGACCAACTGGGTGTTTCTTCAGATTCTTCTCTGAAGAAACGCCCAGTTGAGCTACAAGAACTCACTGGGCAAAATCCAATTAAAAGAATGCTTGCAAATATTTTTTTTACAAGTTTATCTCCTGTTATTTCTGAATACTACACACCAAGGTCTATTGTTACTTTGAAAAATCCATTATATAGCAACTTGAATTTGTCTAGATTGACAAGGGCTTACCAAGGCAGCGTTGGGCCTCAAATTTAGAAAAAGCCCTTTAAATCTATACTTATTAAAAGACACATTAAAAAATGAAGATGCCAATAATAAGTACTTGTTCAAACCATAGTTGATTCTTCAATGAGAAAGGTCATTAGTCACCACAGCACAGCGTGCCGGGGGTCTGCCTTCACTCCCCACCACCACCAGCACAGATCGTTATCAGCACTCTGAAGGGACTTTGAACAGAAAAAATGAAGCAATGCAGCAGAGAGGTCACAGGAGCCGTCCACTCACATCGAGTGCTAGGCCACGCCCATGGCCTGTATTTTTTTTTTTTAATTTTAACAACAAAATACTGTATAGGCCAAGGGTAGCAGGCAAAAAACTGGAATGTATGCCTGAAAAGCAAGGATTTCAACACTACAGATAGACCAGGCATCTGACTGAGATAACAGACTGTTTCAATATGTGGCCGGGATATTTTTTTAACCACAAAATTCTGTATAGAACAAGGGTAGCAGACAAACAAAAAAGTGGAATGTATGTCTGAAAAACAAGTAATTGGAGACCACAGATAGACCAGGCGTCGGACGGAGATAACAGACTGATCAAAATGTGGCCCTGATTTTTTTGGGCCCACCAAAATTGTGTCAATAAGTAGGCTATGACACAAAAAAAAATTGGAGTACTAAAATTGCGTGTGGCTTACAAATCACAGTGATAAATATAAGAACTATAGCTAAATACTGTGTGTGTATATATATATATATATATATATATATATATATATATATATATATATATATATATATATATATATATATATATATATATATATATATATATCTGAATGTGTGTGTGTATGTGTGTATTTACAGTGGGGCAAGAAAGTATTTAGTCAGTCAGCAATAGTGCAAGTCCCACCACTTAAAAAGATGAGAGGCATCTGTAATTTACATCATAGGTAGACCTCAACTATGGGAGACAAACTGAGAAAAAATATCCAGAAAATCACATTGTCTGTTTTTTTAACATTTTATTTGCATATTATGGTGGAAAATAAGTATTTGGTCAGAAACACACAATCAAGATTTCTGGCTCTCACAGACCTGTAACTTCTTCTTTAAGAGTCTCCTCTTTCCTCCACTCATTACCTGTAGTAATGGCACCTGTTTAAACTTGTTATCAGTATAAAAAGACACCTGTGCACACCCTCAAACAGTCTGACTCCAAACTCCACTATGGTGAAGACCAAAGAGCTGTCAAAGGACACCAGAAACAAAATTGTAGCCCTGCACCAGGCTGGGAAGACTGAATCTGCAATAGCCAACCAGCTTGGAGTGAAGAAATCAACAGTGGGAGCAATAATTAGAAAATGGAAGACATACAAGACCACTGATAATCTCCCTCGACCTGGGGCTCCACGCAAAATCCCACCCCGTGGGGTCAGAATGATCACAAGAACGGTGAGCAAAAATCCCAGAACCACGCGGGGGGACCTAGTGAATGAACTGCAGAGAGCTGGGACCAATGTAACAAGGCCTACCATAAGTAACACACTACGCCACCATGGACTCAGATCCTGCAGTGCCAGACGTGTCCCACTGCTTAAGCCAGTACATGTCCGGGCCCGTCTGAAGTTTGCTAGAGAGCATTTGGATGATCCAGAGGAGTTTTGGGAGAATGTCCTATGGTCTGATGAAACCAAACTGGAACTGTTTGGTAGAAACACAACTTGTCGTGTTTGGAGGAAAAAGAATACTGAGTTGCATCCATCAAACACCATACCTACTGTAAAGCATGGTGGTGGAAACATCATGCTTTGGGGCTGTTTCTCTGCAAAGGGGCCAGGAAGACTAATCCGGGTACATGAAAGAATGAATGGGGCCATGTATCGTGAGATTTTGAGTGCAAACCTCCTTCCATCAGCAAGGGCATTGAAGATGAAACGTGGCTGGGGGGTCTTTCAACATGACAATGATCCAAAGCACACCGCCAGGGCAACGAAGGAGTGGCTTCGTAAGAAGCATTTCAAGGTCCTGGAGTGGCCTAGCCAGTCTCCAGGTCTCAACCCTATAGAAAACCTTTGGAGGGAGTTGAAAGTCCGTGTTGCCAAGCGAAAAGCCAAAAACATCACTGCTCTAGAGGAGATCTGCATGGAGGAATGGGCCAACATACCAACAACAGTGTGTGGCAACCTTGTGAAGACTTACAGAAAACGTTTGACCTCTGTCATTGCCAACAAAGGATATATTACAAAGTATTGAGATGAAATTTTGTTTCTGACCAAATACCGTATATACTCGAGTATAAGCCGAGATTTTCAGCCCAAAATTTTGGGCTGAAAGTGCCCCTCTCAGCTTATACTCGAGTCAAGGTGGGTGGCAGGGTCGGCGGGTGAGGGGGTGAGGGCGCTGAGGTATACTTACCTAGTCCCAGCGATCCTCGCGCTGTCCCTGCCGTCCCACGGTCTTCTGTGCTGCAGCTTCTTCCCCTCTTCAGCAGTCATGTGGGACCGCTCATTACAGAAATGAATAAGCGGCTCCACCTCCCATAGGGGCGGAGCCGCCTATTCATTCCACTAATCAGCGGTGCCGGTGACCGCTGATAGAGAAAGAAGCTGCGGCACCGAAGACCAGGCAGAGGGACAGCGCGAGGATCGCCAGGACTAGGTAAGTATAGCATATTCACCTGTCCTTGTTCCAGCCGCCGAGCGTCGCTCCATCTTCCCGGCCGGCGCCTCCATCTTCCCGGCGTCTGCGCTCTGACTGTTCAGGCAGGGGGCGCGATGACGCATATAGTGTGCGCGGCGCCCTCTGCCTGATCAGTCAGAACAGAGACGCCGGGAAGATGGAGGCGCCGGAACGAGACGCCGGGAGCTGCAATCAAGGGAGGTGAGTATGTGTTTTTTTTTTTTATTGCAGCAGCAGCAGCGGCGGCAGAGATTTATGTGGAGCATCTATGGGGCACAGTGAACGGTGCAGGGCACCGTATATGGCACATCTATGGGGCACAGTGAACGGTGCAGGGCACCGTATATGGCACATCTATGGGGCACAGTGAACGGTGCAGAGCACCGTATATGGCACATCTATGGGGCACAGTGAACGGTGCAGAGCACCGTATATGGCACATCTATGGGGCACAGTGAACGGTGCAGAGCACCGTATATGGCACATCTATGGGGCACAGTGAACGGTGCAGAGCACCGTATATGGGGCACAGCTATGGGGCACAATGAACGGTGCAGAGCACCGTATATGGCACATCTATGGGGCACAGTGAACGGTGCAGGGCACCGTATATGGCACATCTATGGGGCACAGTGAACGGTGCAGAGCACCGTATATGGCACATCTATGGGGCACAGTGAACGGTGCAGAGCACCGTATATGGGGCACAGCTATGGGGCACAATGAACGGTGCAGAGCACCGTATATGGCACAGCTATGGGGCATAATGAACGGTGCAGAGCACTGTATATGGGGCACAGCTATGGGGAAATATGAACGGTGCAGAGCACTATATGGCACAGCTATGGGGAAATAATGATCTATTTTTATTTTTGAAATTCACCGGTAGCTGCTGCATTTCCACCTTAGGCTTATACTCGAGTCAATAAGTTTTCCCAGTTTTTTGTGGCAAAATTAGGGGGGGTCGGCTTATACTCGGGTCGGCTTATACTCGAGTATATACGGTACTTATTTTCAACCATAATATGCAAATAAAATGTTAAAAAAACAGACAATGTGATTTTCTGGATTTTTTTTTCTCAGTTTGTCTCCCATAGTTGAGGTCTACCTATGATGTAAATTACAGACGCCTCTCATCTTTTTAAAGGGAGGGTGCCGTGATTTTAGTTTTTGTATTAATAATTATTGATTATATAATCAATTATTTTTAATACAAAAGTAAATGTAGTACTTTAATACTTTTTTATTTATTCATTTTTACTTTTGCCACTGGAGGCCGCCATTTTCATTAGTGTGGGTGTAAGTGTCTGGGCACGACACTTGCACACCTCACTTATGGCAGCCATGGGCATAGGAGCCAACAGTCGGACTCCGACCGCTCCTCCTGCCTCTCAGCTGTGACTTGGGCACGCCCCCTGGGCTGCTACATCACAGCTGTGAGAGGAGATCGCGGCCATTTTGTTTTTTTCCTCTGTCATCGCACACACAGCGATCATAGCAGGAGATGCCAGGGAGAAGCTGCTGCTGGGAGCGAGGGTCGGGGTGAGTATCTGCAGCCAGGAGCGGTGATTGCAGTCTGTACTTAGTATTACAGCACAGGCTGCAATCACTGCTCACTGCCGACCTGAGCAGAGCAGGGAGATCGTCACACTGCTCTGCCCTGAACATGATTCAGAACTTCCTGGGAGAGGAGGGAAGGTAAGTACAGAGTTTTTATTTTCTTATGCATCTGCTACCTGTCCCTATATACCACTGCTACCAGCCCCTATATACCACTGCTACTAGCCCCTATATACCACTGCTACCAGCCACTATATACCACTGCTACCAGCCACTATATACCACTGCTACCAGCCACTATATACCACTGCTACCAGCCCCTATATACCACTGCTACTAGCCCCTATATACCACTGCTACCAGCCACTATATACCACTGCTACTAGCCCCTATATACCACTGCTACCTGCCCCTATATACCACTGCTACCAGCCACTATATACCACTGCTACTAGCCCCTATATACCACTGCTACCTGCCCCTATATACCACTGCTACTAGCCCCTATATACCACTGCTACTAGCCACTATATAGCACTGCTACCAGCCACTATATACCACTGCTACCAGCCCCTATATACCACTGCTACCAGCCCCTATATACCACTGCTACTAGCCCCTATATACCACTGCTACTAGCCCCTATATACCACTGCTACTAGCCCCTATATACCACTGCTACTAGCCCCTATATACCACTGCTACTAGCCCCTATATACCACTGCTACTAGCCCCTATATACCACTGCTACTAGCCCCTATATACCACTGCTACCAGCCACTATATACCACTGCTACTAGCCCACTAAATACCACTGCTACTAGCCCCTATATACCACTGCTACCTGCCCCTATATACCACTGCTACCTGCCCCTATATACCACCGCTACCTGCCTCTGTATACCACCGCTACCTGCCTCTGTATACCACCTACCACTGCTGCCTGCCTCTATATACCATCTACCACTGCTGCCTGTCTCTATATACCATCTACCACTGCTGCCTGCCTCTATATACCATCTACGACTGCTGCCTGCCTCTATATACCATCTACGACTGCTGCCTGCCTCTATATACCACCTACCAATGCTGCCTGCCTCTATATACCATCTACCACTGCTGCCTGCCTCTATATACCATCTACGACTGCTGCCTGCCTCTATATACCATCTACCACTGCTGCCTGCCTCTATATACCATCTACCACTGCTACCTCTGTCCTGTGTAGCTAATCTAGTCTTGTGTAGCTAATCCTGTCCTGTGTACAGTATCACACAAGATAGGATTAGATACACGGCGCAGCACAGTATCACACAGGACAGGATTAGATACACGGCGCAGCACAGTATCACACAAGATAGGATTAGATACACGGCGCAGCACAGTATCACACAAGATAGGATTAGATACACGGCGCAGCACAGTATCACACAGGACAGGATTAGATACACAGCTCAGCAGTCAGTATCTAGTCCTCTCCTATGCACTCCTCTCCCCCCTGCGTGTCTTTCCCCATTGTGGTTTATTATTTTTGTTGTGGGAGATGAGGGAGTCGAGGATTATGCGTTCGGTATGGTATAAAAAAGATTAATAAAGGACTTTATTCTGGCCGAGTCTTTATTTACAATACATGTGAGATCTATGTGGCGGCATTATGGGTGATCTATATGGCGGTATTATGTGAGAAGCATATGGTGGTATGTGAGAACACTGGTGCTATTATGTGTGATCTATATGGTGGTATGTGAGAACACTGGCGGTATTATGTGATCTATATGGCGGTATGTGAGAACACTGGCGGTATTATGTGTGATCTATATGGCGGTATGTGAGATCTATATGGCGGTATGTGAGAACACTGGCGGTATTATGTGTGATCTATATGGTGGTATTATGTGAGAACTGTATGACAGTATTGTGTGATCTATTTGATAGTATTGTGTGTGATCTATATGGCGGTATTATGCGAGAACACTATGGCAGTATTATCTTCAGAAAGCGGACCCATTCTATGGTGGTTCTGGCTGAGCACCTGCACGCGGGTCTGGGGTAATAGAGGGGACAGCGTGACCTCCAGTTAGGTGTAGTCAGGGGAAGGCTGGTGAGGCAGCTGAAGAGAGGGGTCTCATTTTTATCGTTACTATATGGCTACATTTCCTTCCCAGCGTCACCCCGTACTTCGCCTGTCGCCTCGCTTTCACACATTGCCAGGACAGGATGGGGAAGACCGGATCTGAGGAGGGGAATGGGGTCTGCATGCAAAGTCTGGATCAGACCAGGCCATCAATCCGCAGAAATGTTTCCTGGATTTCTGTGGAGCAGACGGTCCATCCATGTGTATAAAAGACAGCGCTCTATGTACAATCCCTGGCTGCTCCGCACACCAAACAGGGGGCCCCCATAGACCAGCACACTGCTCTCCTGAAATACTCTGTGCTGCTGTCACCCTGCTCCCTCCACCACGTATCTCCCAGAATCCTTGCTGCCTGCCATCCTTGGTGACTGTCTACTTGTCAGTATAAGGCTGCCGTCACACTAGCAGTATTTGGTCAGTATTTTACCTCAGTATTTGTAGCCAAAACCAGGAGTGGGTGATAAATGCAGAAGTGGTGCAGATGTTTCTATTATACTTTTCCTCTATTTGTTCCACTCCTGGTTTTGGCTACAAATACTGAGGTAAAATACTGACCAAATACTGATAGTGTGACCGCAGCCATACTCTGCAGTCACCAACAAAATGGCTGCTCACTGGGTCCCTGAATGTCATCCTCTCTAATCCCTTAGCAAACACCCATAAGGAGAGGAGAGGAGACATCACACACTCAGCAGACTCCGCCCATAATTACTGCAGTGCAGTAATGTGAGCTATTTGTACACTAGGTTTTTCTGAAATTTCAGCAGCTGCTCCCCCTAGTGTTGAAAAGTGGAAATTCCAAAACTTTTCAAATTATTTTTCATATTTTACTAAATTATAAACAAATGATAATATTTTTTAAGAAAATGTAATCATTAATTCTTTACATTTTTACAATTTCTGAAAAAAAAATTTTTTTGATGGCACCTTCCCTTTAAGTGGTGGAACTTGCACTATTGCTGACTGACTAAATACTTTTTTGCCCCACTGTATGTACAGTATGTATGTGTGTATGTCCGGGATTGGCATCTGCACCGTCGCAGCTACAGCCACAAAATTTTGCACAGTCACACGTCTGGATCCTGAGAGCGTCATAGGCTATGTTGTGAGGTGAAATTTTAACCCCGCACATTCCAATTCACCAAACAATTTTGCCCCTATCTACATAATGGGGAAAAAGTGAAAGGAAAAGTGTTGGAGGCGTCGCAGCTACAGCCACAAAATTTTGCACAGTCACACGTCTGGACCCTGAGAGCGTCATAGGCTATGTTGTGAGGTGAAATTTTAACCCCGCGCTTTCCAATTCACCAAACAATTTTGCCCCTATCTACATAATGGGGAAAAAGTGAAAGGAAAAGTGTTGGAGGCAAATTGACAGCTGCCAGATGTGAACAAGGGGGACTTAAAGAGTGAGAGCCATGGCGCCAAAGAGTATATACCGTACAGTTGCTAAGGTGGGGCCCCGACATGGGATACTCACCACACACGGGGATATGAACACACACAAAAGATGCCACAAACTACCACGTGCTTGAACACACATACCACCCTCAGCACACATTTCACCACACATAAACCAACCTCGCCACATAAAAGTCGAAACACAAAAGTCGCCGCTCAAAAGTCGCCACGGGCAAAACTTGCCACATGCAAAACTAGGCTCACGCAAAACTCGCCACACGTGCAAAACTCGCCTCATGGAAAACTCGCCACACACAAAATTTGCACACGCGGAAAAACTGCCACATGCACAAAAGTTGCAACACATGCAAAAGTTGCCTCACATAAAACTTGCACATACTCAAAACGCACCACACATAAAACTCGCCATGCGCAAAACTTGCTGCACACAACTTGCTACACTAACCTGTCACATGCAACTCGACACACAAAAAGTTGCTACACGCATGTAGCCACACAAAACTCATCTCACAAAAGTCGCTACATGCATGTCGCCACATGCAACTCAACACACATAACTTGACACATGAAACTCGCCCTAAAGCACACACAAGTCTGGTATCCTTTAAAAATAAAAATCTGATTAATAAGCAGACAAACTACAAGAGCAACAAATGTACCATATAGGAAATACGCCAGCTGTCAGTCACATGACCTGTCTATTATGTGTATGTGTGACCTAATATATACTGCCAGGGGGGAGGGCTTCCTGTTGGCTGGGGATTTATCAGGCTGCCAATTTAGCTTACAAATACTGAGGTAAAAATACTGACCAAATAATGTGTGAACGCGGTCTAATACAGGAGGAGATGACACAGATATATACTATATACAGGAGGAGATGACACAGGTATATACTATATATAGGAGGAGATGACACACAGGTATATACTATATACAGGAGCAGATGACACACAGGTATATACTATATACAGGAGGAGATGACTTACAGGTATATACTATATACAGGAGGAGATGACATACAGGTATATACTATATAAATAAGAGATGAAACATAGGTATATTGAGGAGGAGATGACATACAGCAGGTATATACTATATACAGGGGAGATGACATACAGGTATATACTATATACAGGAGATGACATACAGGTATATACTATATATAGGAGGAGAGGACATACAGGTATATAGTATGTACAGAAGAGATGACATACAGGTATATAATATATATACAGGAGGAGATGACACATGGGTATATACAATATATAGGAGGAGATGACATACAGCAGGTATATACTATTTGCAGGGGAGATGACATACAGGTATATACTATATACAAGAGAAGACATACAGGTGTATACTATATATAAGGGAGATGACAAACATGTATATACAGAGGTGAAAATGAGGGGTGTGAGGTGAAAATGAAAAGGTGTGAGTGCAAAATGAGAGGAGTGAGGGAAAATAGTAGAGTGATCGGAAAATGACAGATGTGAGGTCGAAATGACAAGTGTTGTTAGGGGGGAATGAGACGAGTGAGGGGGAAAATAAGAGGAGTGAGGGGGAAAATGAGAGGTGTAAGGGAGAAAATGAGAGGGGTAAGGGAGAAAATGAGAGGAATGATGGGAAAATAAGAGACGTGAGGTGCTATAACTAACCACAGATATTTACTATGCCCAGGCAACGCCGGGCTCTTCAGCTAGTATATATATATATATATATATATATGTCAGTGAGATAGATAAATAGATAGATAGAAGAAAAGCCGGCAATTCAACAGCCACGGTAGTGTGAAATCACAGCAGGAGCCGTCAGGATAGAAGAATAGAAGAGATGTATTACATACAGTAAACACATATAGAATAGGTAGATATATAGATGTCTGTGACAAATACAATTAGTACAGTGTGTGCAGCTTACAGTACATGTATTTAATTAAGTAGAATGTAAGTCCGCAAGGACAGGGTCCTCTCCCCTCTGTACCGGTCTGTCATTGTAAATTTGTTTACTTTAAACGATATCTGTAACCCTGTACGTAACCTGTTGTGAATTCTGTGGCTGAGTTCACTTCTGTGGTCACAAGTGGTATTGCAGTCTCTGGGCTTCCTCCCTCAGGTGTTTTGGTGAGCTCGTTGGCTGTCTTGCTATTTAGCTCCACCTGAGTCTGTCTTCCTTGCTCCTTGTCAATGTTCCAGTGTTGGATCTGAGCTACTGCATCTTTCCTTGGGCCTGCTGCTCTGCTAGATAAGTGCTTCTAGTTTGTTTTCTGTTTTTTCTGTCCAGCTTGCTATTAACTTTTGCTGGAAGCTCTGAGAAGCAAAGGGGTGCACCGCCGTGCTGTTAGTTCGGCACGGTGGGTCTTTTTGCCCCTTTGCGTGGTTTTCGTTTTAGGGTTTTTTGTAGACTGCATAGTTCTCTTTGCTATCCTCGCTCTGTCTAGAATATCGGGCCTCACTTTGCTGAATCTATTTCATTCCTACGTTTGTCTTTTCATCTTGCTAACAGTCATTATATGTGGGGGGCTGCCTATTCCTTTGGGGTATTTCTCTGAGGTAAGTCAGGCTTGTATTTCTATCTTCAGGCTAGTCAGCTCCTCAGGCAGTGCCGAGTTGCATAGGTAGTGATAGGCGCAATCCACTGCTGCTTATAGTTGTGTGAGGATAGATCAGGTACTGCAGTCTACAGAGATTCCACGTCTCAGAGCTCGTCTTATTGTTTTTGGTTATTGCCAGATCTCTGTATGTGCGCTGATTACTGCACGCTGTGTTGCCTGATTGCCAGCCATAACAGTACAAGGAGCCACCCAATGATTCCCAATAGAGGGAAAAAAGAAATCCTGACATCATTTTTTTTTCTTAGCTCTGTCTTCAGTCTTTTTTTTCCCCTAGACATTAGAGTGCTTCAGGACACAGCTGTGGACATGGATATTCAGGCTCTGTGCTCCTCAATGGATAATCTTGTTGTAAATGTACGAAAGATTCAAGATACTATTGATCAGAAATCGATGCTAGAACCAAGAATTCCGATTCCTGATTTGTTTTTTGGTGACAGAACTAAGTTCCTGAGCTTCAGAAATAATTGTAAGCTATTTTTGGCCTTGAAACCTCATTCTTCTGGTAATCCTATTCAACAGGTTTTGATTATTATTTCTTTTTTGCGCGGCGACCCACAGGACTGGGCGTTTTCTCTTGCACCAGGAGATTCTGCATTGAGTAATGTTGATGCATTTTTCCAGGCGCTGGGATTGCTTTACGATGAGCCTAATTCAGTGGATCAGGCTGAGAAAAATCTGCTGGCTTTATGCCAGGGTCAGGATGATGTAGAAGTATATTGTCAGAAATTTAGGAAGTGGTCAGTACTCACTCTGTGGAATGAATCTGCACTAGCGGCTTTGTTCAGAAAGGGTCTCTCTGAAGCTCTTAAGGATGTAATGGTGGGATTTCCTATGCCTGCTGGTTTGAATGAGTCTATGTCCTTGGCCATTCAGATCGGTCGTCGCTTGCGCGAGCGTAAATCTGTGCACCATCTGGCGGTATTGTCTGAGAGTAAACCTGAGCCTATGCAGTGCGACAGGACTATGACTAAAGTAGAACGGCAAGAACACAGACGTCTGAACAGACTGTGTTTCTATTGTGGTGATTCTACTCATGCTATTTCTAATTGTCCTAAACGCACTAGGCGGTTCGATAGCTCTGCCGTTATTGGTACTGTACAGTCCAAATTCCTTTTGTCCATTACCTTAATGTGCTCTTTGTCATCGTATTCTGTCATGGCGTTTGTGGATTCAGGCGCTGCCCTGAATCTGATGGATTTGGATTATGCTAAACGTTGTGGATTTTTCTTGGAGCCTTTGCGGTGTCCTATTCCGTTGAGAGGAATTGATGCTACACCTTTGGCCAAGAATAAGCCTCAGTACTGGGCCCAGCTGACCATGTGCATGGCTCCTGCACATCAGGAAGTTATTCGCTTTCTGGTACTGCATAATTTGCATGATGTGGTCGTGTTGGGGTTGCCATGGCTACAAACCCATAATCCAGTATTGGATTGGAACTCTATGTCGGTAACCAGCTGGGGTTGTCAGGGAGTACATGGTGATGTTCCATTTTTGTCTATTTCGTCATCCATTCCTTCTGACATCCCAGAGTTCTTGTCGGACTTTCAGGATGTATTTGAAGAGTCCAAGTCTGATGCCCTACCTCCGCATAGGAATTGTGATTGTGCTATCGATTTGATTCCTGGTAGTAAATTCCCTAAGGGTCGTTTATTTAATTTGTCCGTACCTGAACACACCGCTATGCGCAGTTATGTGAAGGAGTCCCTGGAGAAGGGACATATTCGCCCATCGTCGTCACCATTGGGAGCAGGGTTCTTTTTTGTAGCCAAGAAGGATGGTTCGCTAAGACCGTGTATTGATTACCGCCTTCTTAATAAGATCACTGTTAAGTTTCAGTATCCCTTGCCATTGATTTCTGACTTGTTTGCTCGGATTAAGGGGGCTAGTTGGTTTACTAAGATTGATCTTCGTGGTGCGTATAATCTGGTGAGAATCAGGCAGGGAGATGAATGGAAAACGGCATTTAATACGCCCGAGGGTCAGTTTGAGTATCTGGTGATGCCGTTCGGACTTGCCAATGCTCCATCTGTTTTTCAGTCTTTTATGCATGACATTTTCCGTGAGTATCTGGATAAATTCTTGATGGTTTACTTGGATGACATTTTGATCTTCTCAGATGATTGGGAGTCTCATGTGAAGCAAGTCAGAATGGTTTTCCAGGTACTGCGTGCTAATTCCTTGTTCGTGAAGGGATCAAAGTGTCTCTAGACGGAAACTCCAGTATCTGGTCAAATGGAAGGGTTATGCTCAGGAAGATAATTCCTGGGTTTTTGCCTCTGATGTCCATGCCCCAGATCTTGTTCGTGCCTTTCATGTGGCTCATCCTGGTCGGCCTGGGGGTTCTGGTGAGGGTTCGGTGACCCCTCCTCAAGGGGGGGGTACTGTTGTGAATTCTGTGGCTGAGTTCACTTCTGTGGTCACAAGTGGTATTGCAGTCTCTGGGCTTCCTCCCTCAGGTGTTTTGGTGAGCTCGTTGGCTGTCTTGCTATTTAGCTCCACCTGAGTCTGTCTTCCTTGCTCCTTGTCAATGTTCCAGTGTTGGATCTGAGCTACTGCATCTTTCCTTGGGCCTGCTGCTCTGCTAGATAAGTGCTTCTAGTTTGTTTTCTGTTTTTTCTGTCCAGCTTGCTATTAACTTTTGCTGGAAGCTCTGAGAAGCAAAGGGGTGCACCGCCGTGCTGTTAGTTCGGCACGGTGGGTCTTTTTGCCCCTTTGCGTGGTTTTCGTTTTAGGGTTTTTTGTAGACTGCATAGTTCTCTTTGCTATCCTCGCTCTGTCTAGAATATCGGGCCTCACTTTGCTGAATCTATTTCATTCCTACGTTTGTCTTTTCATCTTGCTAACAGTCATTATATGTGGGGGGCTGCCTATTCCTTTGGGGTATTTCTCTGAGGTAAGTCAGGCTTGTATTTCTATCTTCAGGCTAGTCAGCTCCTCAGGCAGTGCCGAGTTGCATAGGTAGTGATAGGCGCAATCCACTGCTGCTTATAGTTGTGTGAGGATAGATCAGGTACTGCAGTCTACAGAGATTCCACGTCTCAGAGCTCGTCCTATTGTTTTTGGTTATTGCCAGATCTCTGTATGTGCGCTGATTACTGCACGCTGTGTTGCCTGATTGCCAGCCATAACAGTAACCCCTTTTCTCATGTACAGCACCATGGAATTAATGGTGCTATACTGTATAAATAAATAAATAATACAATTTTTTTTTTTTTTTACGTGGGCTCCTATGCAATTTTCGTAAGCAGCAGATGGAAAGCCGATGGCTGGGGGGGGCCATGTTTATAGCCTGGGAAGGGGGTAATACCCATGGCGCTTCCCAGGCCATTAATATCAGCTCACAACTGTATACTTAACCTTTACTGGCTAATAAAATGGGGGTCCCCCCAAAGAAATGATGCAAGTTCCACCTATAATTAATAACCAGCAAAGGCTATGCAGATAGCTGCGGGATGATATTAACCCCTTCCCGACCTTTGACGCAGCGTATGCGTCATGAAAATCTGTGCCAATCCGACCTGTAACACAGCATATGCATGATGGTCGGATCGTGGTCCTGCAGATCAGGTGAAAGGGTTAACTGTAATTTCACCCAACCTGCAGGGACAGGGGGAGAGGTACTTTTGCCCAGGGGGGTGGCTTTACCCTCCCCCCCATGGCTACGATCACTCTGATTAGCTGTTGAAAGTGACGTTTCACTTTCAATCAGTGGGATAGTAATATTTCAAAAATGAAAATTGGTGAAATATTACAATCCAGCCATGGCCGATGCTGCAATAGCATCAGCCATGGCTGGAGTCCGCGATCTGCCTCTGCCACCGATCTCCTCCCCTTCGTCCTCCATCCTGTCATGTGCTGTCCTCCGTCCTCCTGTCCGCTCCCCCACTGTCCGATCTCCCCCCGCTGTCCGATCCCACCCCCACATACTTACCGAGCTCCGGTGTCTCTCCCGGTGTCCGTCCATCTTCTCCATGGGCGCCGCCATCTTCCAAAATGGCGGGCGCATGCGCAGTGCGCCCGCCGAATCTGCTGTTCCACGTACATTTTGATCGCTGTGATAGAATCTATCACAGCGATCAAAAAAAAAAAAATAAATAAACCCCCCTTTATCACCCCCATAGGTAGGGACAATAATAAAATTTAAAAAAAATTACTTTTATTTTTCCACTAGGGTTAGAACTAGGGTTAGGGTTAGGGCTAGGGTTAGAACTTGGGTTAGGGTTAGAACTAGGGTTAGGGTTAGAACTAGGGTTAGGGTTAGAACTAGGGTTAGGGTTAGAACTAGGGTTAGGGTTAGAACTAGGGTTAGGGTTAGAACTAGGGTTAGGGTTAGAATTAGGGTTAGGGTTGCAATTAGGGTTAGAATTAGGGTTGCAATTAGGGTTAGAGTTGCAATTTCGGTTAGGCCTCTTTCACATTTACGTCGTGTGACGTACGTCGTAATCCGTCGTTTTGGGCAAAAAACGGATCCTGCAAATGTGCTCGCAGGATGCGTCTTTTGCCAATTGACTTGTATTGCCGATGGTTCGCGACGTATGGACTTACGTCGTGTCCGTCGTGCACTGGATCCGCTGTGTTTTGGCGGACCATCGGCATGAAAAAACGTTCAAGGGAATGTTTTTTCGTATGTCGGATCCGCCGACCGAGCATGCGCGGCCGGAACTCTGCCCCCTCCTCCACAGAATTTAGAAGGGGCAGCGGATGCGTTGAAAAACTGCATCCGCTGCCCACGTTGTGCACAAATTTCACAACGTGCGTCGGTACGGCACACCGACACTTAGCGAAGGACCCGTACCGACGCAAGTGTGAAAGAGGCCTTAGGGTTGCAATTAGGATTAGAATTAGGGTTAGGGTTGCAATTAGGGTTAGAATTGGGCTATGTGCACACGGTGCGGATTTGGCTGCTGCGGATTTGTAGCAGTTTTCATCACGTTTACAGTACTACGTAAACCTATGGAAAACCAAATCCGCTGTGCCCATGGTGCGGAAAATACTGCGCGGAAATGCTGCGTTGTATTTTCTGCAGCATCTCAATTCTTTGTGCGGATTCTGCAGCGTTTTACACCTGTTCCTCAATAGGAATCCGCAGGTGAAATCTGCACAAAAAACACTGGAAATCCGTGGTAAATCTGCAGGTAAAACGCAGTGCATTTTACCTGCGGTTTTTTCAAAAACTGTGCGGAAAAATCCTCATATGAATCAGCAATGTGGGCATATAGACTTAGGGTTAGGGTTGGAATTAGAGTTAGGGTTGGAATTAGGGTTAGGGTTGAAATAGGGTTAAGATTAGGGTTAGGTGTGTGTTGGGGTTAGGGCTGTGTTGGGGTTAGGGTTGTGGTTAGGGGTGTGTTCAGGTTAGGGTTGTGATTAGGGTTATGGCTAGAGTTGGGATTAGGGTTAGGGGTGTGTTGGGGTTAGTGTTATGACCTGGTGGTCAGGACAATAATGGACCTGGTGGTTAAGAGCACACGGAAAGACCTGATAGTTACTGATAATAAGGACGAGCTCTGGGACGTGGGAACTCTGCTGACCGCAATCCCTAAACCTATCAAACACACTAGAAATAGCCGTGGATTGCGCCTAACGCTCCCTATGCAACTCGGCACAGCCTAAGAAACTAGCTAGCCCTGAAGATAGAAAAATAAAGCCTACCTTGCCTCAGAGAAATTCCCCAAAGGAAAAGGCAGCCCCCCACATATAATGACTGTGAGTAAAGATGAAAATACAAACACAGAGATGAAATAGATTTAGCAAAGTGAGGCCCGACTTACTGAACAGACCGAGGATAGGAAAGGTTACTTTGCGGTCAGCACAAAAACCTACAAAAAGACCACCCGCACCGACTCATGGTGCGGAGGCGCTCCCTCTGTGTCCCAGAGCTTCCAGCAAGCAAGACAACAAATTAAATAGCAAGCTGGACAGAAAAATAGCAAACCAAAGAAATACAAGCTGGATCTTAGCTTCTGATGGGAAGACAGGTCACAAGAACGATCCAGGAGTGAACAGACCAATATTGGAACATTGACAGGTGGCATGGAGCAAAGATCTAAGTGGAGTTAAATAGAGCAGCAGCTAACGAATTAACCTCGTCACCTGTGAAACTCAGAAACACCCACCAGAGGAAGTCCATGGACAGAAAAAGCCGAAGTACCATTCATGACCACAGGAGGGAGCCCGACAACAGAATTCACAACAGTACCCCCCCCCTTGAGGAGGGGTCACCGAACCCTCACCAGAGCCCCCAGGCCGACCAGGATGAGCCAAATGAAAGGCACGAACCAGATCGGCAGCATGGACATCAGAGGCAAAAACCCAGGAATTATCTTCCTGACCATAACCCTTCCACTTCACCAGGTAATGGAGTTTCCGTCTCGAAACACGAGAATCCAAAATCTTCTCCACCACATACTCCAACTCCCCCTCAACTAACACCGGGGCAGGAGGATCTACGGAGGGAACCATAGGTGCCACGTATCTCCGCAATAACGACCTATGGAACACATTATGGATGGCAAAAGAAGCAGGAAGGGCCAAACGAAATTACACAGGATTGAGAACTTCAGAAATCTTATACGGACCAATGAAACGAGGCTTAAACTTAGGAGAGGAAACCTTCATAGGAACATAACGAGACGACAACCAAACCAAATCCCCAACACGAAGTCGGGGACCCACACAGCGCCGGCGGTTAGCGAAACGTTGAGCCTTCTCCTGGGACAATGTCAAATTGTCCACCACATGAGTCCAAATCTGCTGCAACCTATCCACCACAGTATCTACACCAGGACAGTCCGAAGACTCAACCTGCCCTGAAGAGAAACGAGGATGGAAACCAGAATTGCAGAAAAACGGCGAAACCAAAGTAGCCGAGCTGGCCCGATTATTAAGGGCGAACTCAGCCAACGACAAAAAGGACACCCAATCATCCTGATCAGCAGAAACAAAGCATCTCAGATATGTTTCCAAAGTTTGATTAATTCGTTCGGTTTGGCCATTTGTCTGAGGATGGAAAGCCGAGGAAAAAGACAAATCAATGCCCATCCTAGCACAAAAGGATCGCCAAAACCTTGAAACAAACTGGGAACCTCTGTCAGAAACGATGTTCTCCGGGATACCATGTAAACGAACCACATGCTGGAAAAATAATGGCAGCAAATCAGAGGAGGAAGGCAATTTAGACAAAGGTACCAAATGGACCATCTTAGAAAAGCGATCACAAACCACCCAAATGACCGACATCTTTTGATAGACGGGAAGATCCGAAATAAAATCCATAGAAATATGCGTCCAGGGCCTCTTCGGGACCGGCAAGGGCAAAAGCAACCCACTGGCACGAGAACAGCAGGGCTTAGCCCGAGCACAAGTCCCACAGGACTGCACAAAAGAACGCACATCCCGTGACAAAGACGGCCACCAGAAGGATCTAGCCACCAAATCTCTGGTACCAAAGATTCCAGGATGCCCAGCCAACACTGAACAATGAATCTCAG
Organism: Ranitomeya imitator; assembly: GCF_032444005.1. Taxonomy (NCBI): domain Eukaryota; kingdom Metazoa; phylum Chordata; class Amphibia; order Anura; family Dendrobatidae; genus Ranitomeya; species Ranitomeya imitator. The sequence continues at coordinate 543,722,629 of NC_091282.1, forward strand.
AGATAACTCTACTAGTCCATCTATCAGGGACAAACAGTTTCTCCGCTGGGCAACGGTCAGGTCTATCAGCCTGAAATTTTTGCAGCACCCGCCGCAAATCAGGGGAGATGGCAGACAAAATTACACCCTCTTTGAGAATACCCGCCGGCTCAGGAACACCCGGAGAGTCAGGCACAAAACTCCTTGACAGGGCATCAGCCTTCACATTCTTAGAGCCCGGAAGGTACGAAACCACAAAATCAAAACGGGAGAAAAATAATGACCATCGAGCCTGTATCGGATTCAACCGTTTGGCAGACTCAAGATAAGTCAAATTCTTGTGATCTGTCAAGACCACCACGCGATGCTTGGCTCCTTCCAGCCAATGACGCCACTCCTCGAATGCCCACTTCATGGCCAACAATTCACGATTACCAATATCATAGTTACGCTCAGCAGGCGAAAACTTTCTAGAAAAGAAAGCACATGGCTTCATCACCGAGCCATCAGAATTTCTTTGCGACAAAACAGCCCCTGCTCCAATCTCAGAAGCATCAACCTCAACCTGAAACGGAAGCGAAACATCTGGCTGGCACAACACAGGGGCAGAAGAAAAACGACACTTCAACTCCTGAAAAGCCTCTACAGCCGCAGAAGACCAATTGACCACATCAGCACCCTTCTTGGTCAAATCAGTCAACGGTTTAGCAACAGTAGAAAAATTAGCGATGAAGTGCCGATAAAAATTAGCAAAGCCCAGGAACTTTTGCAGGCTCTTCACAGATGTCGGCTGAGTCCAATCGTAAATGGCCTGGACTTTAACAGGGTCCATCTCAATAGTAGAAGGGGAAAAAATGAACCCCAAAAATGAAACCTTCTGAACTCCAAAGAGACACTTTGACCCCTTCACAAACAAGGAATTAGCACGAAGGACCTGGAACACCATTCTGACCTGCTTCACATGAGACTCCCAATCATCCGAAAAGACCAAAATATCATCCAAATACACAATCAGGAATTTATCCAGGTACTCTCGGAAGATGTCATGCATAAAGGACTGAAATACTGATGGAGCATTGGAAAGCCCGAATGGCATAACCAGGTACTCAAAATGGCCCTCGGGCGTATTAAATGCTGTTTTCCATTCATCGCCTTGTTTAATACGCACAAGATTATACGCCCCTCGAAGATCTATCTTGGTGAACCAACTAGCCCCTTTAATACAAGCAAACAAATCAGACAGCAACGGCAAAAGATACTGAAATTTGACTGTAATTTTATTAAGAAGGCGGTAATCAATACAAGGTCTCAAAGAACCATCCTTCTTGGCCACAAAAAAGAACCCTGCTCCTAACGGTGATGACGACGGGCGAATATGGCCTTTCTCCAAGGATTCCTTTATATAACTCCGCATAGCGGCGTGTTCTGGCACAGATAAATTGAACAATCGGCCCTTAGGAAACTTACTACCAGGAATCAAATTAATTGCACAATCGCAATCCCTATGAGGAGGTAGGGCACTGGCTTTGGGCTCATCAAATACATCCCGATAATCCTATGATTCTAGGAGCCCCCATATAGCATCCTATATACAGTATGAGCCACGTCTAGTCTCTGATATACAGTATGAGCCTTTGCACAGTGTGAGCCCCCATATAGCCTTCTATGTACGGTATGAGCCTGCACATAGCTTTCTATATACAGTGTGAGCCCCAATATAGCCTACTATATACAGTACAAGCCCTCACATCTCATACATATATTAATAAAACAGATACAGACATACTCACCTCGCTCCTGTTCTCCAGGTGCTGCGCTCTGGTCCAACAGGCTTCACTTCTAGTCTGGCCAGTGCGCACATGCTAGAGCAGTGACGTCATCGAGCTGCATGTCACAGCAAAGGCAAAGGCAGCTCCCCTAGAACTGCACTGCCATTCTGTATCATCAGCAGCATCAGGAAAGCTCCCTGCCGGGATATGTGCACCGCAGATGGCGGTGCACAAAACATTATAATGATGTCAATCTGGTGATGTCCCCTCCCAGAGCTCGGGTTCCGGGCGGTAGCCCAGATTGCCATCATTATAATTCACCTATGATCACTCCACAGAACATGTTTACACTTGTCCAGAGTCAAGTGACGGTGTGCTTTACATCACTTCATCTGTTGCTTGGCAATGTGCTTAGTGATGTAAAGGTACATGCAACTGCTGCTATTCTGTGTCTGAGGGCACTGCCAGCGTGACAAAGTTCACCTGCTCGCGGAGCCCTCTGACAGGTCCCGGGAGTTTACAGCTAGTGAACTCACTTCACCTTTCTAATGTCATTGCGAGTGCCGTGGAAAAGTTTCCCACGGCGATCGTGCCGACGTCACACGGTTGAAGTGATTTCATTGGCTGTGAACTCCTATTCCTTGTCAGAGGGCTCCGCGAGCAGGAGAACTTTCTCACGCTCACGGTGCCCTCAGACAGGAAATAGCAGTTCACACAGACACATTGAGTACACGGTGCTCAATGTGTCTGCTGGATGACAGGCTGAATGGTCACATCATGCAGCATGCTATCTAGATGTAGCAGAGCTGGACCCGTTGTGGGACTCTCTGAATAGTGTCTGGGAGGCTGTGATTGGTGCTGGACAAAAAAGTTGATCGTCAACAGACTGACAGACTCCATGGATGGATAACTTATGACTGTTATTTAAAAGAAGGCTGACAATAAGGCCATGTTCACACGTTCCTGATTTCCCTGCTGTTTTTTCTGCACTAAAAACCGCAGCTCTTGGCAGAAAACGCAGGTGCGTTTTTTGGTGCTTTTTGGTGCGTTTTTTGATGCGGTTTTTAGTTCAGTTTTTTATGCAGTTTTCTCTGCAGAGTCTGTGTGTTTTCTAGGAAGTTTTTTTAGGGTAAAAATGGCTGAAAATACCCTAACCCTACCCCTAACCCTACCCCTAACCCTACCCCTAACCCTACCCCTAACCCTAAGCCTACCCCTAACCCTACCCCTAACCCTAAGCCTACCCCTAACCCTAGTTCTAACTGTAGTGGGGGGGAAAAAAAATCTTTATTTTATTATTGTTACTACCTATGGGGGTGATAAAGGGGGGGGGGCATTTACCTTTTTTTTATTTTGATCACTGTGAGGTTATCACAGTGATCGAAATGTGCCTGGAACGAATCTGCCGGCCGGCAGATTCGGCGGGCGCACTGCGCATGCGCCCGCCATTTTGGAAGATGGCGGCGCCCAGGGAAAAGACGGCCGGACGGACACCAGGAGGCCCGGTAAGTATAAGGGGGGGAGGTTAGGGCACGGGGGGGGGGGCGTCGGAGCACGGGGGGTGGCATCGGAGCATGGGGGGGTGGGATTGGGGCACGGGGGGGCAGCCACACTCCGCCCACGCACTTCCTGCTGCAGCGGTTTTGCACCACAAACCGCAGAAAACCCGCAGATATTTTTTTCGTCTGCGGGTTTTACTGCGGGTTTGACCTCACAATGGAGGTCAATGGGTGCAGAACCGCTGCAGTTCCGCAAAAAGAAGTGACATGGTACTTCTTTTTTACCGCAGCTATTCAGCGCGGCTTTTTTCGGGATTTTCCGCAATGTGGGCACAGCAGTTCCTGTTTTCCATAGGGTACATTGTAATGTACCCTGCATGGAAAACAGCTGCGGACCCGCAGCGGCAAAATCGCGGCGGTTCCGCATTAAAAAAAGGATTGTGTGAACATGGCCTTATAGTCACTAATATATTTTTTTAATTTTTTTATGAAATTTATTTTTTTAAGTTGTTTATTTGTTACTCACTTTAACAGATGAAAATAAACTATTGACATGTGAAAATCTACATTTTTCATTTAGTTGCTTGACAATTCTGCACACTAATAGCTATACACACACATATTCTCCTAAGAAAAACAAAACCTCACTTTTACTTTCTTAAATATTCAGGATTTTTAACCTTTTTGGATTGACTGACAGCACTGAAGTTGCTCAATAATAAAATTAACCCCTTTCTGACATTAGATGTACTATCCCGTCGAGGTGGGGTGGGCCCGTATGACCACCGATGGGATAATACGTCATATGCGATCGGCAGCGCTCACGGGGGGAGCGCGGCCAATCGCGGCCGGGTGTCAGCTGCCTATCGCAGCTGACATCCGGCACTATGTGCCAGGAGCGGTCACGGACCGCCCCCGGCACATTAACCCCCGGCACACCGCGATCAAACATGATCGCGATGTGCCGGCGGTATAAGGAAGCATCCGCAGGGAGGGGGCTTCCCTGAGACCCCCGCAGCAACGCGATGTGATCGCGTTTCTGCGAGGGTCTCCCTACCTCCCTCCCTGCTCCAGGCCCGGATCCAAAATGGCCGCGGCATCCGGGTCCTGCAGGGAGGGAGGTGGCTTACCAAGTGCCTGCTCAGAGCAGGCACTTGGTAAGCCTGCACTGCTGTAAGTCAGATCGGTGATCTGACAGAGTGCTATGCAAACTGTCAGATCACCGATCTGTGATGTCCCCCACTGGGACAAAGTAAAAAAGTAAAAAAAAAATTTTTCCAAATGTGTAAAAAAAAAAAAAAAAAAAATCCTAAATAATGAAAAAAAAAAAAAATTATTATTCCCATAAATACATTTCTTTATCTAAATAAAAAAAACAATAAAAGTACACATATTTAGTATCGCCGCATCCGTAGCGACCCGACCTATAAAACTGGCCCACTAGTTAACCCTTTCAGTAAACACCGTACGAAAAAAAAAACGAGGCAAAAAACAACGCTTTATTATGATACTGTCGAACAAAAAGTGGAATAACACGCAATCAAAAAGACGGATATAAATAACCATGGTACCGCTGAAAATGTCACCTTGTCCCGCAAAAAACGAGCTGCCATACAGCATCATCAGCAAAAAAATAAAAAAGTTATAGTCCTCAGAATAAAGCGATGCAAAAATAATTATTTTTTCTATAAAATAGTTTTTATCGTATCAAAGCGCCAAAACATAAAAAAATGATATAAATGAGGTATTGCTGTAATCGTACAGACCAGAAGAATAAAACTGCTTCATCAATTTTACCAAACGCGGAACGGTATAAACGCATCCCCCAAAAGAAATTCATGAATAGCTGGTTTTTGGTCATTCTGCCTCACAAAAATCGGAATAAAAAGCGATCAAAAAATGTCACGTGCCCGAAAATGTAAACTCATCCCGCAAAAAACAAGACCTCACATGACTGTGGACCAAAATATGGAAAAATTATAGCTCTCAAAATGTGGTAACGCAAAAAATTTTTTGCAATAAAAAGCGTCTTTCAGTGTGTGACGGCTGCCAATCATAAAAATCCGCTAAAAACCCGCTATAAAAGTAAATCAAACCCCCCTTCATCACCCCCTTAGTTAGGGAAAAATAAATAAAAATGTATTTATTTCCATTTTCCCATTAGGGCTAGGGTTAGGGCTAGGGTTAGGGCTAGGGTTAGGGTTGGGGCTAAAGTTACGGTTAGGGTTTAGATTACATTTACGGTTGGGAATAGGGTTGGGATTAGGGTTAGGGGTGTGTCAGGGTTAGAGGTGTGGTTAGGGTTACTGTTGGGATTAGGGTTAGGGGTGTGTTTGGATTAGGGTTTCAGTTATAATTTGGGGGGTTTCCACTGTTTAGGCACATCAGGGGCTCTCCAAACGTGACATGGCGTCCGATCTCAATTCCAGCCAATTCTGCGTTGAAAAAGTAAAACAGTGCTACTTCCCTTCTGAGCTCTCCCGTGTGCGCAAACAGGGGTTTACCCCAACATATGGGGTATCAGAGTACTCAGGACAAATAGGACAACAACTTTTGGGGTCCAATTTCTCCTGTTACCCTTGGGAAAATACAAAACTGGGGGCTAAAAAATAATTTTTGTGGGAAAGCATTAAGCTACTTACTGGTAGCAGCATTTTTCGGAGGCCCATGACAGCACTACGAGAGAGGGGATCCGCCCTTCAGGAACAGGAAACCTACAGATACAAAAGGGCGGCACCTCTCCCCATGCATCAGTTGTATATTAGAGCCTGAGAGGACTACCGCGGTTAGTAGCACACAAACATACATTATATACAGTTTATGTACAAAAATAATCCATCATATTGAACTATATACCACACGTGAGATCTATCTATCTCATTATATATACTATAGGAAGTGCAACCCCCACGTGAATAGGGAGGGAACTAAGGGTGCTGTCATGGGCCTCCGAAAAATGCTGCTACCAGTAAGTAGCTTAATGCTTTATTCGGACTCCCATGACAGCACTACGAGAGAATTACAGAGATGTAAACTACCTTAGGGAGGGACTATAGCCTGTAGCACCCTTAACCCGAAGGTGAGATCAGAAGAGAACCCCAAGTCCAACCTATAGTGCTTGAAAAAGGTGGAAGGGGATGACCACGTAGCCGCCTTACATATCTGGTCGATGGAAACTCCAGATCTTTCAGCCCAGGATGTAGCCATGGCCCGGGTGGAATGTGCCCTCAGATTCTGCGGAACAGGACTTCCACCTGCAGTATAAGCCAGAGAGATAGCCTCCCTAATCCACTTCGCTAACGTGCACTTTGACACTCTAAGACCTTTCCTGGGACCTTGGAAGGATAGAAACAAAGCCTCCTCTCTCTTCCAAGCATCAGTGACTGATATATATTCTAAGAGACATCTCCTAACATCTAACGTATGGAGTAACTCTTCTTTGGAATTAGAAGGATTAGGGAGAAATGATGGTAGAACTATCTCCTGAGATCTATGAAAATCTGAGGCCACTTTCGGTAAATAAGCTGGATCTGGTCTGAGGACTACTCTGTCCTGTAGAAACTCTGTATAGGGGGACAGCCTAGAAAGAGCCTGTATGTCTCCTACCCTACGAGCAGATGTAATTGCCACCAAAAATGCTGTTTTGAGGGATAGTAATTTAAGTGAGGCTGAATGTAAAGGCTCAAACGGTTCTTTAGTCAAAGCAGAGAGGACTAGATTGAGATCCCAAGGCATTGACCTATTCCTGTGTATAGGTCTGGACCTACTAGCTGCTTTGATGAACCTTGATACCCAATAATTACCAGCAATGTTACAAGAAAATAGGGCCCCTAGGGCTGAGACTTGTACTTTTAGCGTACTCGTGGATAGATTTAGCTCTAGCCCTCTCTGCAGGAATTCTAGAATCTGGTTAATTGGTAAACCCTCTTCGATATTAAAATTTGAAGAGGCCAGAAACTTCCTCCAAGTTCTAGAGTAGATCTTAGTTGTTATGAGTTTTCTACTCTTCATAAGGGTATCAATGAGATTTGGAGAAAATCCTCTGTTTTTTTAACAGTGACCTCTCAAAGACCATGCCGTCAAATGGAGACCCTTCACTTGTGGATGGTTCATCGGACCTTGATGAAGTAGGTCCGGGATGTCCGGCAGTACCCAGGGGTCTTCCACCGACATGGTCCTGAGCCAGGAGAACCAAGCTCTTCGGGGCCAGAACGGAGCGATCAGTATGATTCTCGCTTGATCCTCCCTTATCTTTCTGACCACCAGAGGCAACAGGTTTAGCGGGGGGAACGCATAAGCCAACCGGAAATCCCATCTGATCAGGAAGGCATCCACTGCCAGCGGATATTCCCTGGGATTCAAGGAACAGAATATTTTCGTTTTTCTGTTGTCCTTGCTGGCAAATAAGTCCACCTCTGGATGACCCCACCTGCGGACAATTTGATTGAAGATTTTTGAGTTCAGAGACCATTCTCCTTGTCTTAAGGTGTTTCGACTTAGAAAGTCCGCCCTTATATTTTCCTTCCCTTTTATATGCACTGCTGTTAAAGATAGAAAATGGTTTTCCGCTATCCGGAGCAGGCGGTCCGCTATTTCCATCAGGAACTCGGAGCGTGTTCCACCTTGGTGATTCACGTAGGCCACTGCCACCTGGTTGTCGGAGAGGATTTTGACATGGTGACCCTGTAGATACACGAGGAGTTCCTTAATTGAGAATTCAATTGCCATCAACTCCTTCTGATTGGAAGAGGCTGATGTTTGGGGGTCCCATAGACCCTGGACTACCACGTCACCCATGTGAGCCCCCCACCCCGTGGGGCTGGCGTCTGTTGTGATTACCCGAGTCACCTGAGTCACCCAGGGAACTCCTGCTGACAGATTGTCTTCCTCTAGCCACCATCTAAGAGATGTAAGAACCCCTGGACTCAATGTCATCTGACCCTGCAAGGAACCCTGTAAGACCCTATCATAATGTAGTACGTCAAACTGTAAAGGCCTGGAGTGGAACTGGGCCCAACGGACGGCGGGGATACAGGAAGTTAGGGAACCTAACAAAGACATAGCCTGTCTAAGGGTCATGGATGGTTTATTAATTGCTTTTAACACCTGTTGTTGGATATGAAGCAATTTATCAGGCGGAAGACAGCATTGTTGGGACTCGGAATTTAACAGCAGCCCTAGGAACCTCTGGGTCTTTAGGGGTTGCAATCGGGATTTATCATAATTTATGATCCAGCCCAGATTTTCCAGTTTAAATATAGCTGTTTTAACCTGAGCCAGGCAATGGTCTACTGAGTTCCCCACTATTAGGAAATCATCCAGATAAGGAACAATGAGAATATCGGATTCACGTAAGTGCGCCATAACCTCCGCAACTACTTTAGTAAATACCCGGGGAGACGTTGAGAGGCCGAAGGGAAGGGCTCTAAATTGAAAATGGCGAACAATACCTCCCATAGACTGATGCATGGGGAGAGGTGCCGCCCTTTTGTATCTGTAGGTTTCCTGTTCCTGAAGGGCGGATCCCCTCTCTCGTAGTGCTGTCATGGGAGTCCGAATAAAAAAAGATTTTTTATTTTCACGGCTCTGCGTTATAAACTGTAGTGAAACACTTGGGGGCTCAAAGTTCTCACAACACATCTAGATAAGTTCCTTGAGGGGTCTAGTTTCCAATATGGGGTCACTTGTGGGGGGTTTCTACTGTTTAGGTACATTAGGGGCTCTGCAAACGCAATGTGACGCCTGCAGACCATTCCATCTAAGTCTGCATTCCAAATGGCGCTCCTTCCCTTCCGAGCTTTCCCATGCGCCCAAACGGTGGTTCCCCCCCACATATGGGGTATCAGCGTACTCAGGAGAAATTGGACAACAACTTTTGGGGTCGAATTTCTCCTCTTACTCTCGGGAAAATAAAAAACTGGGGGCTTAAAAATAATTTTTGTGGGAAAAAATTTTTTGTTTTATTTTTACGGCTCTGCATTATAAACTTCTGTGAAGCCCTTGGTGGGTCAAAGCGCTCACCACACATCTAGATAAGCTCCTTAGGGGGTCTACTTTCCAAAATGGTGTCACTTGTGGGGGGTTTCAATGTTTAGGCACATCAGTGGCTCTCCAAACGCAACATGGCATCCCATCTCAATTCCTGTCAATTTTGCATTGAAAAGTCAAACGGTGCTCCTTCCCTTCCGAGCTCTCCCATGCGCCCAAAAGTGGTTTACCCCCACATGTGGGGTATCAGCGTACTCAGGACAAATTGTACAGCAACTTTTGGGGTCCAATTTCTTCTTTTACTCTTGGGAAAATAAAACAATGGGGGCGAAAAGATAATTTTTGTGAAAAAATATGATTTTTTATTTTCACGGTTCTGCATTATAAACTTCTGTAAAGCACTTGGTGGGTCAAAGTGCTCACCACACATCTAGATAAGTTCCTTAGGGGGTCTCCTTTCCAAAATGGTGTCACTTGGTGTAACAATGATAAATGTAAGGTTATACACATGGGAAGAGGGAATCAATATCACCATTACACACTGAACGGGAAACCACTGGGTAAATCTGACAGGGAGAAGGACTTGGGGATCCTAGTTAATGATAAACTTACCTGGAGCAGCCAGTGCCAGGCAGCAGCTGCCAAGGCAAACAGGATCATGGGGTGCATTAAAAGAGGTCTGGATACACATGATGAGAGCATTATACTGCCTCTGTACAAATCCCTAGTTAGACCGCACATGGAGTACTGTGTCCAGTTTTGGGCACCGGTGCTCAGGAAGGATATAATGGAACTAGAGAGAGTACAAAGGAGGGCAACAAAATTAATAAAGGGGATGGGAGAACTACAATACCCAGATAGATTAGCGAAATTAGGATTATTTAGTCTAGAAAAAAGACGACTGAGGGGCGATCTAATAACCATGTATAAGTATATAAGGGGACAATACAAATATCTCGCTGAGGATCTGTTTATACCAAGGAAGGTGACGGGCACAAGGGGGCATTCTTTGCGTCTGGAGGAGAGAAGGTTTTTCCACCAACATAGAAGAGGATTCTTTACTGTTAGGGCAGTGAGAATCTGGAATTGCTTGCCTGAGGAGGTGGTGATGGCGAACTCAGTCGAGGGGTTCAAGAGAGGCCTGGATGTCTTCCTGGAGCAGAACAATATTGTATCATACAATTATTAGGTTCTGTAGAAGGACGTAGACCTGGGTATTTATTATGATGGAATATAGGCTGAACTGGATGGACAAATGTCTTTTTTCGGCCTTACTAACTATGTTACTATGTTACTATGTTACTTGTGGGGGGTTTCAATGTTTTGGCACATCAGGGGCTCTCCAAACGCAACATGGTGTCCCATCTCGATTCCAGTCAATTTTGCATTGAAAATTCAAATGGCGCTCCTTCGCTTCCGAGCTCTGTTATGCGCCCAAACAGTGGTTTACCCCCACATATGGGGTATCGGTGTACTCAGGACAAATTGTACAACAACTTTTGGGGTCCATTTTCTCCTGTTACCCTTGGTAAAATAAAACAAATTGGAGCTGAAGTAAATTTTTTGTGAAAAAAAGTTAAATGTTCATTTTTATTTAAACATTCCAAAAATTCCTGTGAAGCACCAGAAGGGTTAATAAACTTCTTGAATATGGTTTTGAACACCTTGAGGGGTGCAGTTTTTAGAATGGTGTCACACTTGGGTATTTTCTATCATATAGACCCCTCAAAATGACTTCAAATGAGATGTGGTCCCTAAAAAAAATGGTGTTGTAAAAATTAGAAATTGCTGGTCAACTTTTAACCCTTATAACTCCCTAATAAAAAATAAAAAAAATTTTGGTTCCAAAATTGTGCTGATGTAAAGTAGACATGTGGGAAATGTTACTTATTAAGTATTTTGTGTGACATATCTGTGATTTAATTGCATAAAAATTCAAAGTTGGAAAATTGCAAAATTTTCAAAATTTTTGCCAAATTTCCATTTTTTTCACAAATAAACGCAAGTAATATCAAATAAATTTTACCACTATCATGAAGTACAATATGTCACGAGAAAACATTGTCAGAATCACTGGGATCCGTTGAAGCGTTCCATAGTTATAACCTCATAAAGGGACAGTGGTCAGAATTGTAAAAATTGGCCCGGTCATTAACGTGCAAACCACCCTTGGGGGTAAAGAGGTTAATCATCAAAATTACAAATTGCTTAATAATTGTGCACACAGTTTAATAGGTTCAATTGAGTAGACTCAGTCAACAAGTTAATATATCCGTATTATATTGCACTTCAACCAGTGTATTTTACTATAATGTTCTGTGTTTGCCTTTGACAGTCCATAGTAAAAAGAGGTATATCTGGATTGACCTTCTAGATTATGATCTCCCACTGCTTTGTGTGTGGGTGCTGCTCCACCACTGGCCAGCAGGACAAGTGACGCCACGAAGAGGGAAAGCTGGCCCTGCAGGGAAAATTACATCTGGCTTCTCTTTATTGGTAAATCTGTTAAGCAATTACATGTAAGGTTCCATTGTTAACATCTCATTTTTATCGGATTTACCAATAAAGGAAAACAAGTTTTCACCTTCCCTGGAGAGCCAGCTTTCCTTCTTTGTTGTTTAATTTGCCTTTGACAGTCTACATTGTTGTTGTTTTTTTAGAGAAAAATTATATTATTCAATGATTGTCTCCTCTCCTGGTCCTACACAGAGACAGTGCAATCACCAAGTGGTCACTTCACCATGAGAACAGCACTATTATTTTTTTCCCCTGAAGTAATCCTGGATTGCAGTTTATAGTACAGTAAAGGGTAGACATGGCAACTGTTATTACCGTAATTCTTGATGACTCAATGCAGGGAACACACTGCTTGTGCTTTGTATAGCATGAATCTGCTAATCCTCTTTAAAAGGACTCGGTCAGCACAGAACGACTGTTCAAATCAAGTACAGGCGCTCTGGGCTTCATGGAGGCGCCAAACATATACTGTATATACACCTTTCCACCTGGTTTCTTCCCCACCCATTATTTGATTGACAGCCCTGGCTTCATAGAGCCAGAGAAGGGCAGAGATAGATGGAAAACAACCAGGTGGGAAGGTGTATATAAATGGTTGGCACCGCCATGATGCACCAAGCGCCTGTACTTGCTTTTAAAGGGAACCTGTCACCTGAATTTGGCGGGACTGGTTTTGGGTCATATGGGCGTAGTTTTCAGGTGTTTGATTCACCCTTTCCTTACCCGCTGGCTGCATGCTGGCTGCAATATTGGATTGAAGTTCATTCTTTGTCCTCCATAGTACACGCCTGCACAAGGCAATCTTGCTTTGCGCAGGTGTGTACTATGGAGGACAGGAATGAACTTCAATCCAATATTGCAGCCGGCATGCAGCCAGCGGGTAAGGAAAGGGTGAATCAAACACCCGAAAACTCCGCCCATATGACCCAAAACCAGTCCCGCCAAATTCAGGTGACAGAGTCCCTTTAACAGTCATTCTGTGCTGATAGTCCCTTTTAACTAGACTGCTACAGGTACAATAGTGTTCTTCCCTGTGCCTCTGTTTTGTCCTCTGACCAATGTAGCACTGGAGTGCCAAGGGTCCACCAAAAAAATTGACTCTGGGATTCCACTGTTCAGCTACTCTCAAATATTACATTACTTTAATTCACTTCTTCAGGGCAGCCCATAAACTTTAAATGTCTGGGCGGACCTGCGCCTACTCAGCATTGACTTTCTAAAAAGACATTGCAGAGTAGTACATGCGATCATGCAGCTGAAGAAGCAGAGATTTAGCTGTTACAGGCAGATGGAGTCCCCAAAGAGAAGACAAAGGCGCTAAAGAAGCGCTGTGTACACAGTAATGGAAAGGCCTGATGGCGCTTTCTACTCCATATACTGTGTCCATTTTAGGACATGATCAGATATCACAGTCAAAAGTCAGAATAATGTCAGTTTGAGGCTAATACTCTGTCTGAGAACTGACTTTGACATCTGACTTGTTTACATATTTAGGTAGCAATATATAATAAGCAATCAAATAATAAATCACAAACCTATAGCTTAATGGTAAGGCACCTGTGTCACACAGTTTTGGTTTGAAAGTAGAAAAAAAAATTCACTGACAGCTACTGAACTTGAACTCAAAACCTTGTTTCTGTAAGCCAGCACAATCACCATTGAGATATACATTCAGTTGATGAAAAATGGGTCTTCTATTTTGTTATGTGATTTCCAGTGCAATCATGTGTCTGAAACTCATTAGAACTTAGTATTTGTATGGTTGATCCCATAAGCCAAAAAAAAAAAAATTGACAGTCACTTTCACTTGAACCTTTCTGAATGGTAAGGCTCCTACCTCAGAGCAGAGCTTCTAGGTTCAAATCCCAGGAGCAGAACAACATTTTTTTTTTTACTTTTAAAATGATGCTGGCGGGCATCTGTTTGGGCACAGACACTGAATGTGGACTTCACCAGGAAGTCCGTGTTACTGTTCGGTTTCGGCTGTCCAAACACCGGGTCTTTGTCATGTGCATGACAGCGTGGCAAACACTGATTGTGATCGGCAATAAAATCATCACCGCCAGTCAGACAGTCACAGTTACCACGCTGTAAAAAGACAGCATGAGTGCGCTGCTGTGATTGGAGGTATAAAGTTTACCTTTGGTCACTGGTGTCCACTGATGGGACTGTTGTTCCCATCACCCGACGCCTGCTGCCACTAACAACAGTGACAGCAGGAGCGGCTGATGGGAGTATTCATCAGTCGGCTCCTGCCCTGTGAATAAATAATTAAAAAAAAAAATCAGTGTGGGTTACTCTGTATTGTTGATTACCAGCCAGGCAAAACTCACAGCTGGGGGCAGCAACCCTGTCAGCTTAAGCAAGGCTGGTTATCAGGAATATCCACGCCATATTTTTTAAATTATTTAAATAAATTATTTTAAAAAATGGCGTGGGTTACCCCCATTTTTGACAACCACCCATGCTAAAGCAGACAGGTGGGGGCTGGTATTTTCAGACTGGTAAGGGGCCATGGACATTGCCCCCAGCCTAAAAATAGCAGCCAGCAGTCAGCCAGAAAAGGTGCATCTATTAGATGCACCTATTCTGGCGCTTTACCTGGCTCTTCCCACTTGCCCTGTAGTGGTGGCAAGTGGGGTTCATATTTGTGGGGTTGATCTCACCTTTGTATTGTCGGGTGACACCAAGCCATTACTAATCCTATGGCCGGCGTCACACACAGCGTAAAACAATACGGTCCGTATATTACGGCCGTAATACGCTGAAAAGTCCCGAAAAAAGTGGTCCGTAGCTCCTCCGTAGGCAGGGTGTGTCAGCGTTTTTTGCGCATGGCATCCTCCGTATGTAATCCGTATGGCATCCGTACTGCGTGGTTTTCTCGCAGGCTAGCAAAACCAACATACCGCTATAGAAGTGATCCATGTGTCCCAAAAAGAAAAGAAAATATATATATATATATACTGTATATATATATATATATATATATATATATATATATATATATATATATATATATATATATATATATATATATATATATATATATACAGGGTGGAGCGCGGTAATTTGCTTTTTTGCACTGCATGCTGTGGCGGCACTGTCGGTCGAAGAGAGGGGAGAGTGGGTGTGGCTTACAGTGGCTGATGGGAGATTTGTATTCCTCTGCCTTTCAGTTGCCATCATGCAGTGGACACATGAGGAGAGGTCATTTTGTGTTGAAGCGTATTTTTCAAATGCCCACTCGATCATTGCAGTGCAGCGTGCTTTTCGTTTACAATTCGCTGTTCCTCCACGCGGACGTGTTCCTGGACGGCAATCAATTGTAAATTTTCACCTCAGTGGGTGTGTAAACAAACAAAATATGCGTTACTGGAGTGAAACAAACCCCAGAGAAGTTCACGAGAGACCTCTGCATTCGGACCGCGTCACTGTGTGGTGCGCCATATCACGAGTAGGCATCATTGGTCCTTACTTTTTTCAGGATAATGGTCGTGCCATAACTGTGAACTCCGAACGGTACTTGTCTATGATACAGGATTATTTTCAGCCGGCTCTTGAGGCAATGGAACTAGAGGATACATGGTTCCAACAGGATGGTGCCACTGCACACACAGCGAGGGTTACCATGAATTGTTTGAGGCAAATGTTTCCTGGACGGCTTATCTCTTTGAGGGGAGATGTGAACTGGCCAGCACGCTCACCAGATTTAGCCCCATGCAATTTTTTCCTTTGGGGTTACCTGAAGTCTAAGGTGTATATCAACCGTCCCAACACCTTGGAAGACCTAAGGAACAATATTGAAGCTGAAATTGGCAGAATACCAGTGGACATGCTTGTTAGAGTTCATGAAAACTTCAGAAAACGTATGCAGCAGTGTGTGGATAGCGAAGGTCGACATTTGCCAGATACACTATTTAAAACCATGTAATTTAAAAATTCCATTACTGTTCAGTATAATTAAAATATAAAATAAATTTTTCTAATGATCATAATTTTTTTATTTCATTCCCAAATCAGCAAATTACCGCGCTCCAATTACCGGCTTTTCTCTCTAATATATGTGTCTACTGATATATATATATATATATATATATATATATATATATATATATATATATATATATATATATATATATATATATATATATATATCAGTGAGACACATATGTATATATATTAATATTTATTCCAGCGCTATACAGCTTGAAAGCCGGTAATTCAATTACCGGCTTTTTCTTTCTCCTTCCTAAAACCCGACATGATTTGAGACATGGTTTACATACAGTAAACCATGTCTTCTCTCCATTTTTTTTGCAGATTCCACACTACTAATGTCAGTAGTTTGTATCTGCAAAATTTGGCCGTTCTAGCTCTTAAAATAAAGGGTTAAATGGCGGAAAAAATTGGCGTGGGCTCCCGCGCAATTTTCTCCGCCAGAGTAGTAAAGCCAGTGACTGAGGGCAGATATTAATAGCCTGGAGAGGGTCCACGGTTATTGGCCCCCCCCTGGCTAAAAATATCTGCCCCCAGCCACCCCAGAAAAGGCACATCTGGAAGATGCGCCTATTCTGGCACTTGGCCACTCTCTTCCCATTCCCGTGTAGCGGTGGGATATGGGGTAATGAAGGGTTAATGCCACCTTGCTATTGTAAGGTGACATTAAGCCTAATTAATAATGGAGAGGCGTCAATTATGACACCTATCCATTATTAATCCAATTGTAGTGAAGGGTTAAATAAAACACAAACACATTATTTTAATGAAATAAAAACAATGGTTGTTGCAGTATTTTATTCAACGCCCAATCCAGGGAGCTTTCTAGATAATTTCCCACGATCTATGAACAGCCAGCAGAGGGCGCCTCACCCCAAATGAGGCTAAATATAGATCATTGATCTATTTTTAGCCTCATTCCCTGGGGTTTTGCAGCGAGGAGCAGCCTGCATTAGCACAGCTCCTTGCTGCAAAATGTTTTAACCCCTTCAGAAGGATTTACATCGTTGGACGTTACAGATCTGCGGAGGGTAAGTATATTGTTGGTTTATTATGTTTTTTTACTCACAGAACGAGGGTCTTCAGTGACTGGATTGGGCGTTGAATAAAATACTGCAACAACCATTGTTTTTATTTCATTAAAATAATGTGTTTGTGTTTTATTTAACCCTTCACTACAATTGGATTAATAATGGATAGGTGTCATAATTGACGCCTCTCCATTATTAATTAGGCTTAATGTCACCTTACAATAGCAAGGTGGCATTAACCCTTCATTACCCCATATCCCACCGCTACACGGGAATGGGAAGAGAGTGGCCAAGTGCCAGAATAGGCGCATCTTCCAGATGTGCCTTTTCTGGGGTGGCTGGGGGCAGATATTTTTAGCCAGGGGGGGGCCAATAACCGTGGACCCTCTCCAGGCTATTAATATCTGCCCTCAGTCACTGGCTTTACTACTCTGGCGGAGAAAATTGCGCGGGAGCCCACGCCAATTTTTTCCGCCATTTAACCCTTTATTTTAAGAGCTAGAACGGCCAAATTTTGCAGATACACACTACTGACATTAGTAGTGTGGAATCTGCAAAAAAAATGGAGAGAAGACATGGTTTACTGTATGTAAACCATGTCTCAAATCATGTCGGGTTTTAGGAAGGAGAAAGAAAAAGCCGGTAATTGAATTACCGGCTTTCAAGCTGTATAGCGCTGGAATAAATATTAATATATATACATATATGTGTCTCACTGACATATATATATATATATACCTATTCTATGTGTACACATTTATTCTACCTATTGGACTGTAAGCTGTCAGTGTGATTTTACTGTACACCGCACTGAATTGCCGGCTTTTCTCTCTAACAGTGCTGCGTATTTCTCGCAAGTCACACTGCTTGTCCGTGTGTAATCCGTATTTTTCACGCTTCCATAGACTTTCATTGGCGTATTTCTTGCGCAGTACGGTGACAAACGCAGCATGCTGCGATTTTGTACGGCCGTAGAAAGCCGTATAATACTGATCAGTAAAATACGGCAAATAGGAGCAGGGGCATAGAGAATAATTGTGCCGTATTTTTTGCGAGTTTTACGGACGTAGATTCTGCGCTCTTACGTCCGTAAAACTCGCAAGTGTGACGCCGGCCTATAGTTGTATGGTAAATAAAGACACAGCCAGAATAAAGTATTTTATTTGAAATAAAACAAAACACACTTTTTCATTTTTATTTAAATGTAACAAACATAGTTATACTTACAGCTAACACAGAAAAACTAAAAAAAAAACAACATGAAGAGCAGACTCACCGAAACCTTGTCAGATGACAAATGCACTCGCAGAGTGCAGCAGGCCCCCGATAATAATTGCTAAAGCAGCACAGGTGCAAGCTACTTATGAGAGCAACCACCCACTCGCCCAAACATTAGAGGGGTTGGCTGCCTAGTAGCAAAAATGCACACAGGTAAGGCTTGCATAATGCACTATTCACACAGATAAATGTGATGCACAGTGTCTGGACAACCTATTGATCACGCCCATAGTATTAGCAGGCGGGCCGTCCAGCACTATATATATATATATACATGCAACACACAAGAACCAACATAAAGGGGCCCTGCCGCACCCTGCAAAAAGATGATAAAAAGTGCAAAAAATATGAAAAAGAAAATAATGTATATAATACATTAGATGAGGTATTAGTTACAATTTTGGCCAAAATGGATAAGCTTGCAACCCGACGTCAAGGGTCCTCATCAACATGCAAGTCCTACTCTAATATCAAAAACAGCTAACTCCTCCGAGTGCATTTGTCATCTGACAAGGTTTTGGTGAGTCTGCTCTTCGTGTTACAGTTATACTTACCAAATGCCTAATTCCACTGAATCCCTCATCTCCTGTAAGCAAACAAAATAAAAAAACAACAATATCACTCACCTATCCGTAGTTCTGCCCCACACTGTAATCCATGTCTGAGGGATAAATACTGGGTGGTCCATTTATATGTATACACGTAAAGAAAATGGGAATGGTTGGTGATATCAACTTCCTGTTTGTGGCACATTAGTATATGGGAGGGGGAAACTTTTCAAGATGGGTGGTGACCATGGCTGCCATTTTGAAGTCGGCCATTTTGGATCAACTTTATTTTTTTAAATGGGAAGAGGGTCATGTGACACATTAAACTTATTGAGAATTTCAGAAGAAAAACAATGGTGTGTTTGGTTTTAACGTAACTTTATTCGTTCATGAGTTATTTACAAGCTTCTCTTTGTTTACAGCCATTGACATGTCGCAGAGGTTAACACATGAGGAGCGGATAGAAATTGTGTTGATGACTGGTGAACGCGGTACCCGGGTCATTGCAGCAGATTTCAATGCAAGACACCTTACGCAAGAAAACTGTCACCATTCCCATGTTATTTAGGTGTATCCATATAAATGGGCCACCCAAAAAAGTTTGCCTCATCACTGAACATAATGTTCTGTGTAAACGGAGGGTTCTGTTCCAATTTTTGTTTTACCCATTCTGCAAATTCAACGTGCCGATCTGGGTCACCAACCAATCCCATTTAATTTAGGTGTGTCCATATAAATGGCCCACCCTGTAGTTTTTAACCTGGTCGGTGCCAAGATGCGACCGTTCAGGCTGAGAACCACTGGTGACTGAACTGCTGTGAGCAGTATCAGTGTGCAGCAGTAATGTCATCAAGGGTACCTCCGGTCACTGAGGCTGCGTTCCCAGTCGGGCTGAGCTGCGGTGACCTTGGTGAGATTTTCACTAGCCCTGTGAGATTTTCTTACAGTGCTAGCGGGGATCTTACCGAGGTCACTGCAGTTCAGCCTGGCTGAGAACGCAGCCTCAGTGACAGTAGGTGAACTTTATACCTCCGATCACAGCTGCGGGCTTTTGACAGCGTGGCAGCAGCGACTGTCTGACTGACAGTGATGATTTCACCGCCGATCAAAAGCGGTGTTTGCCGCTGTGTCATGCACATGACAGCCTGGCAAACACTGGATGTTTGGGCCCCCCATTCAAGTGAATGGGGTCCGGGTTCAGGTTCTGTTCCGGGTACTGTTCTGGTAGCCGAACCTGAACTTTTTGTAACTGTTCGGCAGAACCTGCTGGACCCGCATATCCTGGTGTCCGCCCATCTCTAGCTAGCACACAAATTCTAGTGCCTTGTACTTTCTATACATGATAAATGCCATTTGCAAACGTGAGACTATAGTTTTGAGGGATTGAACCATCAGGAACATTGATAGCATAACCTAGTGCATCAATGTCACACAAGGATTAACCCCTTTAAATACCCATATATTTGACCTGGAAAATACATTTCCATTAATACACTTAGAAATCTGCTCTAAAAATTAGGACAGAGACATCTCAAAACTAGTATAAAGGAAAATTATCTTACTTGCCCATAACAAGAAATCACATTTCACCTTTAATTTTTCACAGCTCCTTTTGGAAATTTGCAAACATACAGTCTTTTGGAAATAAATATATAGTTAATTAGTGCCTCCCGATTTCCTATTATTATTATTATCCTTTCAAACTAAAACTATGTGTGACACAGATGCCTTGCCATTAAGCTAAAGGATCATTATTTATTTGAGTAGATATTTAGCTAGTAATATAAAATAAGCAAACAATAAGTTAGGTGTCAGAGTCAGATATCAAATTAGATGCCAGAGTCAGATGTCTGACAGGGTATTTAGCCTCAAACTGACATTATTCTGATGTTTGACTTTGGTATCTGATCATGTCCTAAAACGGACACTGTAAACTGGAGCCAATATGCCAGCCCAGCTAAAAGGGAAAATAAGATGAAAGAAAAAAATTAATAAAAAAAATACAAGTATCAAACCAAAAAGGTATTCCTAGTCCTCTTAAAAGAAAAGTCAAATATATAAAAACTAGTTGTCCCGTGCAAAATTTTTGCACATTGGTTGTTGGGGGGGCGCAGGCAATTTCAGGAAAATTAAGCTGGTCAAATGTAAATGTACAGTATTTAATGAGATTATGAACACAGAAGTATGTGTCTCACTGACATATATATATATACTAGCTATTGAACCCGTTCTATGCCCAGGTGGCGAGCATTTATATTGGTATATGGTCTCCATCCTGGTATGTGCTGCTCCATCCTGCGCCCCCATCCTGTCATGTGCAGCACCCATCCTGCGCCCCCATTCTGACATGTGCTGCTCCATCCTGCGCCCCCATTCTGTCATGTGCTGTTCCCATCCTGCCCCCCGTTCTGTCATGTGCTGCTCCCATCCTGCGCCTCCATTCTGTCATTTGCTGCTCCCATCCTGCGCCCCCATCCTGTCATGTGCTGCTCCCATCCTGCGCCCCCATCCTGTCATGTGCTGCTCCCATCCTGCGCTCCCATTCTGTCATGTGCTGCTCCCATCCTGCGCCCCCGTTCTGTCATGTGCTGCTTCCATCTTGCACCCCCGTTCTGTCATGTGCTGCTGCAAATCCTGCACCCCCATTCTGTCATGTGCTGCCCTATTCTGTCATGTGCTGCTCCCATCCTGCGCCACCGTTCTTTAATTTGCTGCTCCCATCCATATGCCCCATACGCTGCTCCATAAGATGCTCCATAATATATGACCTGTATCAGGGGGCGTACGTAACAAATAGCTGTGGCATGAAGTGCCACAGCCTCATGCCACAGCAATTTGTTACTTGTGCCACCTGATTCCTTTCCGCCGCCATTTTCTTGGTCCTCCTGCAGGCGGAATCGGCGCCTGCGCAGTCCGCGCTTTCCGGCGCCATTTTCTTGAAGACACACTGCAGTGTGTCTTCAAGAAAATGGCGCCGGAAAGCGCGGACTGCGCAGGCGCCGATTCCAGCAGCAGGACCAAGAAAATGGCGGCGGAAAGGAATCAGGTGGCGTAAGTAACAAATTGCTGTGGCATGAAGTGCCACAGCTTCATGCCACAGCAATTTGTTACTTACGCCATTCCTTTCCGCCCATTTTCTTCATCCTCCTGCTGCCGGAATCGGCGCCTGCGCAGTCCGCGCTTTCCGGCGCCATTTTCTTGAAGACACTGCAGTGCGCAGGCGCCGATTCCGGCAGCAGGAGGACGAAGAAAATGGGCGGAAAGGAATGGCGTAAGTAACAAATTGCTGTGGCATGAAGCTGTGGCACTTCATGAGACAGCAATTTGTTACTTATGCCACCTGATTCCTTTGTCCTGCTGCCAGAATCGGCGCCTGCGCACTGCAGTGTGTCTTCAAGAAAATGGCGCCGGAAAGCGCGGACTGCGCAGGCGCCGATCTCGGCAGCAGGAATCGGCGCCTGCGCAGTCTGCGCTTTCCGGCGCCATTTTCTTGAAGACACTGCAGTGCGCAGGCGCCGATACTGGCAGCAGGACAAAGGAATCAGGTGGCATAAGTAACAAATTGCTGTGGCATGATGTGGCTGTGACATATTTGCGCCCTGATTATGCTGTGGCACTTCATGCCACAGCAATTTGTTACTTACGCCATTCCTTTCCGCCCATTTTCTTCATTCTCCTGCTGCCGGAATCGGCGCCTGTGCAGTCCGCGCTTTCCGGCGCCATTTTCTTGAAGACACACCTGCAGTGCTCCCGACCCCCTGCTCCCGGCAGTCCGCGCCTTCCGGCGCCATTTTTTTTTTCCTGACACTCTATAATGTAACGCTAGGAGCGTCGCGCCTGCACAGTCTATAAAGGCTTCGGACAGAGTGACGCTCCCAGATAGATAGATAGATATATATATATATATCTATGTTTTCACTAATATTTGGGCCCTATGGATCCATTATACGTCCATTTTGCAAGCCTGCGAGAAAATCTCACCATACGGATGTCACACAGATGCTTACATGTGAGAAAATCGCATCCTCGCACTGCACACGGATGACATACGGTTCACTGTTCAGGGAACATTTTTGCAATTCTCGTCCGTGTAAAATGGACTTATGTAGCAAATATTTTATATGTACGTGCCTGAAATCGGCTGGGCAACGAGTTCAGCAAGCTGGAAAGCCCCCAAGGCAAATGTTAGGATTTGTCTCAGCTTTGTGGTATTGTGCTTTGGGTAGTGTGGTGCCACCTGCAGGTCATTTTTCCTTACTGCAGGTTTATTAAAATTAATGTTTAAACTGTATTTTGTGATCACATCGTGGATGTGTGGTTTGTTTGGCTATTTTCTTGCTGAAGGGGGCAAGTTACCTTTCAAATGGTGTATCATTTTTGTGTGTGGGTGCAATATGAACGGAGATACAAAGTAATCACCAAAAAAGAATGTTTTGAAATAATATAGAAGGATATTTGTTGCAGAATGGGGAACAAATTTGTAAATGTATGTTAGTGGTCCTATGTAGTCATTAAAAATGAAGAAAAAAAAGTGAAAAACACCCACTTATTTCCATTATTTTTTCACCGATGATTATTCGATATCAGTGAAAAAAGGCAATATGACAAAGTCATAAAAATAAAGCCCCATGTATCACGAAAAAAAAAGACTAGAAAATTAGATTTTTAAACCGCATATACAAAAAAAAAAAAAAAAAAAAAAAAAAAAAAAAATCGGAAAAATGTGCCTGGTCATGAATGGGGATACATGGCCCAGTCTTAAACTGATTAAAAATGTGGCAAAGGTTTTATATATTAACATTGACATATGTCTGTGGGTTTGCCCAGACCATGTGTCCGTGCAAACCACAAGGAGATGTGTGCAGCACCATAAATTATACTGGGTACATGTGGCATCGGTGAAAAAAGGGATGCCACATGTACTGCAAACACAGACATGTATTGTTCATGGAATAGACTGCATGACTCTTCCCCATGACAGCTGTAACTGAATAACTGAAGCTAAAGTGCACCATGTGTAAATTTACATAGAATAAAGTTAGTTTTTTTGGTTCATCTGTCTGAACAAACAAGGACATCTTTATAAACATGTTCACATTGCATATTATAGCAGGGCGGTGGTTAATACAGTTAAGTGCAAAATGATAGTAATCTAACATAACTAACGTGTTACCCTTTTGGGCAGAAAAGATCATACAACATGGGAAAAAATTAGTGACTAGGTGTAGGTGAGTAATGGGCAACCAACAGAATCAACAGTAATGACATGTATGCTGCCAATTGGGTGTAATTGACTCATTTATTGAAAGGGGGGTGTTCTAATTAATAGCAGTGCAGGGCTCAGTTAGTGAAGAAACAGGTATCAATTATGACACTTACTTAAAGAAGGAGGGCAACAAATGTTGTACCTGCTGGTTTTAGCCCTTGCTCAGTGAGTAAAATGGGTTGTTCCAGACATTGTTCCGAAGGAGAAAGAACTTCAATCAAGAAGTAGATTGGAGAAGAGAAAACATATAAATATGTGCAGAAAATAATTGGCTGCTCAACTAAAAAGCTTTCCAATGTTTTAAACTGGCAAACAACACCCAAAACACGTAGTAGGAAAAGAAATACTACCATCTACATAGATCATATATTAGCAAAGAAGCATCCAATGATCAGCTCCCGGGAGATCAAAGATCTTCAGGTACCTATGAGTCCTGCAACCATCATCAAGACCCCTACAGAAGCCAAGCTATTTGCAAGAAACCCTCGTAAAATACCATTGCTGAAAAAGACGTGTTGAAGAGGTTATAGTCTGCCAACGAACACATTGACTGGTCTCAAGTGAAGTAGTGCAACGTTCTGTGGACAAACAAAAGCAAGATTTTTCTTATTGGGTCTAAAAGTGGCCGACTGTTTGTGAGACAATTATGAAATTCAGACTTCACAGTACACTATGAAGACATGGAGGTGCAAGCATAATGGTTCGGGGATGTTTCTCATACTATGGAGTTGGGCCCTTTTATCGCATACCAGGCACCATGGACCAGTTTGAATATATCAAAATATTGAATACATTTTGCTTTATCCTGAAAAAGAAATGCCATTCACATGGGTGTTACAGCAGCACAATGACTGCAAACACACCAGCAAGTGGGCAACATCATGGTTCCAGAGCAACAAGGTTGATGTTATGAAGTGGCTATCCCAATACCCAGACCTCAGTCTGACTGAGAATCTGTGGAGTGACATCAAAAATGCTGTTTTCAATACAAAACCTAAGAATGCAAAAGATCTGTGGAATTTAATCCGGTCTGCTTGGGCTGGAATATCTGTTCGCAGGTGTCAGATGTAAAGCAGTCATCAAAAGTAAAGATTATATAACTATTAGTTCAGTGATTAACAGAAGAGCTAAGTATAGAATCAAATTTCAGTTTATTCTGTTAATATTCTAGTTTGTAAATGAAAATGCAGACATTGCTATTTTTTTTAACAGACTATTATTCATTTTTCTGTCTTTTCAGTCTAAAAATTGATATTTTGTTCATGTTCATTTGGAATTGAATGTGCAGTGCTCCCAGTGCCGTGGTATATATGGAAATAAATGCTATTATGAGGATTCAGCTTCTTCTCAGTCGTTTTAAACACATTGCTATTATTTCGCATATAACTGTAGATGCTTTAAAAGGATTGTGTTAGCAGAAAATAACATTTTGTTAAAATTAGTTTTTTTATGCAATTTTTTTTTTATTCATATCACTATTTGTATTAAACAAATAGAAATCTTGTAGTTTTCACATTGGTCATTTCTGCTATTCTAGACTCATACCTCTGTTATTTGCAGGAAATCCACATGTACATTAGCAGCAATTGAACTCAGACCTTATCTTTTCTGCATCTAATGAGTATGCTCAAAGGTCGCAGCGAAGAGTGGGGGAGCAGAGATGCTGTGACCTCGCCTGCTCTAAATGTTGTATCACGTGGTACCAGTTATGTCAGTAGCTTAGCTACCGGGGGGGGGGGCAGAGGGGGCCATCGCTCCGGGCCCTGTGCTCTGAGGGGGCCCACCGGGAGCTAAGTTACTGTAACTGCATCGGCGCGCTCAGTACAGTTACATTCTGCGGCAGAGCAGGGAGAATCGATCTCCCTGCTCTGCCGCTATGGGGCCCCTCAGCAGGCGGGGGGGGGGCCTGGGGCCAGCAGTGGGCCCCCCACCCGTCATCGCATGGTGAGCTGTATCGGCATCTAGCCGATACAGCTCACCGCAGTGATGAGGGAAGGAGCGCTCCTCCCATCATCCCCCACACCGTCTGACAGCGAAGGGCGATGACAACACCGCCCAGCGCCTGCTGTCAGATGAGCGGGAGCAGGAAGCACCGCTGGAACAAGGCGTTAGAGAGGTGAGTATTTATTTGCTGTGTTTTTATGGGGGCTGCCTTATTCTACAGTATCTGCCTATTGGGGAGGAAGTGCTGCCTTATATAGAGGATCTGCCTATAGGGGAGGGAGTGCTGCCTTATTCTACAGTATCTGCCTATGGGGGGGGGGAGTGCTGCCTTACATACAGTATCTGCCTATAGGGGAGGGAGTGCTGCCTTATATACAGTATCTGCCTATAGGGGAGGGAGTGCTGCCTTATTCTACAGTATCTGCCTATAGGGGAGGGAGTGCTGCCTTATATACAGGATCTGCCTATAGGGGGGGGGGGGGGGGGAGTACTGCCTCATATACAATATCTGCCTATAGGAGAGGGAGTGCTGCCTTATATACAGGATCTGCCTATAGGGGGAGTGCTACCTTATTCTACAAGATCTGCCTATGGGGGGAGTGCTGCCTTATATACAGGATCTGCCTATAGGGGGGAGTGCTGCCTTATTCTATAGTATTTGCCTATGGGGGGGGGGGAGTGCTGCCTTATATACAGGATCTGCCTATGGGGGGGGGGTGCTGCCTTATTCTGCAGGATCTGCCTATGGGGGGTGCTGCCTTATTCTACAGGATCTGCCTATGGGGGTGTGTGCTGCCTTATATACAGGATCTGCCTATAGGGGGGAGTGCTGCCTTATTCTACAGGATCTGCCTATGGGGGGTGCTGCCTTATACTACAGGGTCTGCCTATAGGTGTGCTGACTTGTGCTATTTTGATGACTATCTGGCACATTATACTATATGGCGGTTATCTATGGGGCCATCATACAGTGTGGGGATTACAGTGTTGGAGCTATCAAACAGTTTGAAGGCTACTAAGGGGTCAGTATACTGTGTGGGTGGTATTATACAGTTAGGGGGCATTATACTGTGTATAGGGGAGCTGTACAGGGGGGAGACTCGGGACTTTATTAAATTTAAAGTGGGCACTTATTGTAATAGGGGAACTCAGGTTACTGTGACTATCAAAGGGGCACACAGAGGGCATTATTACTTTCTAGGGGGCAAAATGTGGGCTCTGTTTTCTAGGGCACTTGCACCCAGCATTACTATATTATAGAGGGGTGCTTTAGAATTTAGAGGGTACAGAGAACCACAGAGTAGGTGCAGTAATAGTGTCACATACGGCAGCAGAGGCTCAGTATCGGGGTATCAGGTGCAGTAATGGGGTCACATACGGCAGCAGCGGCTCAGTATTGGGGTATCAGGTGCAGTAATAGGGACACATACGGCAGCAGCGGCTCAGTATTGGGGTATCAGGTGCAGTAATAGTGACACATATGGCAGCAGCGGCTCAGTACTGAGGTATCAGGTGCAGTAATAAGGACACATACGGCAGCAGCGGCTCAGTATTGGGGTATCAGATGCCGTAATAGGGACACATGGCAGCAGCTGCTCAGTATTGGGATATCAGGTGCAGTAATAGGGACACATATGGCAGCGGCGGCTCAGTATTGGGGTATCAGGTGCAGTAACAGGGACACATACGGCAGCAGCGGCTCAGTATTGGGGTATCAGGTGCAGTAATAGGGGCTGTGACAAAACACTCTGGGATCGCCTTTGCTGGGGTCAAAGGACACGTGGTTTGTGCATTGAATCTGAGGCGTACAGCAGGTTTCTGAGCAGGCTGACCTCAGGTCAGATTTATTAACGTGAAAGCAACACAAAAAACAAAACATAAAAATAAATCCTAGCCTGTCCGGCACTAACTAAACAAATACGTTGCTATCTCAACAACTGGGGGGGCTTCTCCCACCCAGCTAACATCACACAATTCTTGAGCAGAGCTCTTCACTCACGTTTGTCTCACACAGGCAGGCAATCTGTGTGCCCCAGGCAGACACTGGAAACACCCAGCTAGCCATCTTTTATTCCTGCAATCATTAACCCATTAGCACCCTGAAGATACTGAGTGGCCTAATTCACATAGGACAAACACCTGGGCGAGATATAGCTGCCTCCAACTACCACACCAGCATGAGTCTTACAGGGCACATACGGCAGCAGCGGCTCAGTATTGGGGTAGCAGGTGCAGTAATAGGGATACATACAGCAGCAGCGGCTCAGTAGCGGGGTATTACGTGCAGTAATAGGGACACATATGCCAGCAGCGGCTCAGTATTGGGGTATCAGGTGTAGTAATAGGGACACATACAGCAGTAGAGGCTCAGTATTGGGGTATCGGGCAGTAATAGGGACACATATGGCAGCAGCGGCTCAGTATTGGGGTATCAGGTGCAGTAATGGGGTCACATACGGCAGCAGCGGCTCAGTATTGGGGTATCAGGTGCAGTAATAGGGACACATATGGCAGCAGCGGCTCAGTATCGGTGTATCAGGTGCAGTAATGGGGTCACATACGGCAGCAGTGGCTCAGTATTGGGGTATCAGGTGCAGTAATAGGGACACATACGGCAGCAGAGGCTCAGTATCGGGGTATCAGGTGCAGTAATGGGGTCACATACGGCAGCAGCGGCTCAGTATTGGGGTATCAGGTGCAGTAATAGGGACACATACGGCAGCAGCGGCTCAGTATTGGGGTATCAGGTGCAGTAATAGGGATACATACGGAAGCAGCGGCTCAGTATTGGGGTATCAGGTGCAGTAATAGGGACACATACGGCAGCAGCGGCTCAGTATTGGGGTAGCAGGTGCAGTAATAGGGACACATACAGCAGCAGCGGCTCAGTATCGGGGTATTACGTGCAGTAATAGGGACACATACGCCAGCAGCGGCTCAGTATTGGGGTATCAGGTGTAGTAATAGGGACACATACAGCAGTAGAGGCTCAGTATTGGGGTATCGGGCAGTAATAGGGACACATATGGCAGCAGCGGCTCAGTATCGGGGTATCAGGTGCAGTAATGGGGTCACATACGGCAGCAGCGGCTCAGTATTGGGGTATCAGGTGCAGTAATAGGGACACATACGGCAGCAGAGGCTCAGTATCGGGGTATCAGGTGCAGTAATGGGGTCACATATGGCAGCAGCGGCTCAGTATTGGGGTATCAGGTGCAGTAATAGGGACACATACGGCAGCAGCGGCTCAGTATTGGGGTATCAGGTGCAGTAATAGGGACACATACGGCAGCAGCGGCTCAGTATTGGGGTATCAGGGGCAGTAATAGGGACACATACGGCAGCAGCGGCTCAGTATTGGGGTATCAGGTGCAGTAATAGGGACACATAAGGCAGCAGCGGCTCAGTATTGGGGCATCGGGCAGTAATAGGGACACATACGGCAGCAGCGGCTCAGTATTGGGGTATCAGGTGCAGTAATAGGGACACATACGGCAGCAGCGGCTCAGTATTGGGGTATCAGGTGCAGTAATAGGGACACATACGGCAGCAGCAGCTCAGTATTGGGGTATCAGGGGCAGTAATAGGGACACATACGGCAGCAGCGGCTCAGTATTGGGGTATCAGGGGCAGTAATAGGGACACAGATGGCAGCAGCGGCTCAGTGTTGGGGTATCAGGTGCAGTAATAGGGACACATACGGCAGCAGGGGCTCAGTATTGGGGTATCAGGGGCAGTAGTAGGGTCACATACGGCAGCAGCGGCTCAGTATTGGGGTATCAGGGGCAGTAATAGGGTCACATACGGCAGCAGCGGCTCAGTATTCGGGTATCAGGTGCAGTAATAGGGACACATACGGCAGCAGCGGCTCAGTATTGGGGTATCAGGTGCTGTAATAGGGACACATATGGCAGCAGCGGCTCAGTATTGGGGTATCAGGTGCAGTAATAGGGTCACATACGGCAGCAGCGGCTCAGTATTGGGGTATCAGGTCCAGTAATAGGGACACATATGGCAGCAGCGGCTCAGTATTGGGGTATCAGGGGCAGTAATAGGGTCACATACGGCAGCAGCGGCTCAGTATTCGGGTATCAGGTGCAGTAATAGGGACACATACGGCAGCAGCGGCTCAGTACTGAGGTATCAGGTGCAGTAATAAGGACACATACAGCAGCAGCGGCTCAGTATTGGGGTATCAGGTGCAGTAATAGGGACACATACGGCAGCAGCAGCTCAGTATTGGGGTATCAGGGGCAGTAATAGTGACACATACGGCAGCAGCGGCTCAGTATTGGGGTATCAGGGGCAGTAATAGGGACACAGATGGCAGCAGCGGCTCAGTGTTGGGGTATCAGGTGCAGTAATAGGGACACATACGGCAGCAGGGGCTCAGTATTGGGGTATCAGGGGCAGTAGTAGGGTCACATACGGCAGCAGCGGCTCAGTATTGGGGTATCAGGGGCAGTAATAGGGTCACATACGGCAGCAGTGGCTCAGTATTCGGGTATCAGGTGCAGTAATAGGGACACATATGGCAGCAGCGGCTCAGTATTGGGGTATCAGGTGCAGTAATAGGGTCACATACGGCAGCAGCGGCTCAGTATTGGGGTATCAGGTCCAGTAATAGGGACACATATGGCAGCAGCGGCTCAGTATTGGGGTATCAGGGGCAGTAATAGGGTCACATACGGCAGCAGCGGCTCAGTATTCGGGTATCAGGTGCAGTAATAGGGACACATACGGCAGCAGCGGCTCAGTACTGAGGTATCAGGTGCAGTAATAAGGACACATACGGCAGCAGTGGCTCAGTATTGGGGTATCAGGTGCAGTAATAGGGACACATACGGCAGCAGCGGCTCAGTACTGGGGTATCCGGGGCAGTAATAGGGACACATATGGCAGCAGCGGCTCAGTATTGGAATATCAGGTGCAGTAATAGGGACACATATGGCAGCAGCGGCTCAGTATTGGGGTATCAGGTGCAGTAATAGGGACACATACGGCAGCAGAGGCTCAGTATCGGGGTATCAGGTGCAGTAATGGGGTCACATACGGCAGCAGCGGCTCAGTATTGGGGTATCAGGTGCAGTAATAGGGACACATACGGCAGCAGCGGCTCAGTATTGGGGTATCAGGTGCAGTAATAGGGACACATACGGCAGCAGCGGCTCAGTATTGGGGTAGCAGGTGCAGTAATAGGGACACATACGGCAGCAGCGGCTCAGTATTGGGGTATCAGGTGCAGTAATAGGGACACATACGGCAGCAGCGGCTCAGTATTGGGGTATCAGGTTTAGTAATAGGGACACATACAGCAGTAGAGGCTCAGTATTGTGGTATCGGGCAGTAATAGGGACACATATGGCAGCAGCGGCTCAGTATCGGGGTATCAGGTGCAGTAATGGGGTCACATACGGCAGCAGCGGCTCAGTATTGGGGTATCAGGTGCAGTAATAGGGACACATACGGCAGCAGCGGCTCAGTATTGGCGTATCAGGTGCAGTAATAGGGACACATACGGCAGCAGCGGCTCAGTATTGGGGCATCGGGCAGTAATAGGGACACATACGGCAGCAGCGGCTCAGTATTGGGGCATCGGGCAGTAATAGGGACACATACGGCAGCAGCGGCTCAGTATTGGGGTATCAGGTGCAGTAATAGGGACACATACGGCAGCAGCGGCTTAGTATTGGGGTATCAGGTGCAGTAATAGGGACACATACGGCAGCAGCAGCTCAGTATTGGGGTATCAGGGGCAGTAATAGGGACACATACGGCAGCAGCGGCTCAGTATTGGGGTATCAGGGGCAGTAATAGGGACACAGATGGCAGCAGCGGCTCAGTGTTGGGGTATTAAGTGCAGTAATAGGGACACATACGGCAGCAGCGGCTCAGTATTGGGGTATCAGGTGCAGTAATAGGGACACATACGGCAGCAGCGGCTCAGTATTGGGGCATCGGGCAGTAATAGGGACACATACGGCAGCAGCGGCTCAGTATTGGGGCATCGGGCAGTAATAGGGACACATACAGCAGCAGCGGCTCAGTATTGGGGTATCAGGTGCAGTAATAGGGACACATACGGCAGCAGCGGCTTAGTATTGGGGTATCAGGTGCAGTAATAGGGACACATACGGCAGCAGCAGCTCAGTATTGGGGTATCAGGGGCAGTAATAGGGACACATACGGCAGCAGCGGCTCAGTATTGGGGTATCAGGGGCAGTAATAGGGACACAGATGGCAGCAGCGGCTCAGTGTTGGGGTATTAAGTGCAGTAATAGGGACACATACGGCAGCAGGGGCTCAGTATTGGGGTATCAGGGGCAGTAGTAGGGTCACATACGGCAGCAGCGGCTCAGTATTGGGGTATCAGGGGCAGTAATAGGGTCACATACGGCAGCAGCGGCTCAGTATTCGGGTATCAGGTGCAGTAATAGGGACACATACGGCAGCAGCGGCTCAGTATTGGGGTATCAGGTGCTGTAATAGGGACACATATGGCAGCAGCGGCTCAGTATTGGGGTATCAGGTGCAGTAATAGGGTCACATACGGCAGCAGCGGCTCAGTATTGGGGTATCAGGGGCAGTAGTAGGGTCACATACGGCAGCAGCGGCTCAGTATTGGGGTATCAGGGGCAGTAATAGGGTCACATATGGCAGCAGCGGCTCAGTATTGGGGTATCAGGTGCAGTAATAGGGTCACATACGGCAGCAGCGGCTCAGTATTGGGGTATCAGGTCCAGTAATAGGGACACATATGGCAGCAGCGGCTCAGTATTGGGGTATCAGGGGCAGTAATAGGGTCACATACGGCAGCAGCGGCTCAGTATTCGGGTATCAGGTGCAGTAATAGGGACACATACGGCAGCAGCGGCTCAGTACTGAGGTATCAGGTGCAGTAATAAGGACACATACAGCAGCAGCGGCTCAGTATTGGGGTATCAGGTGCAGTAATAGGGACACATACGGCAGCAGCAGCTCAGTATTGGGGTATCAGGGGCAGTAATAGTGACACATACGGCAGCAGCGGCTCAGTATTGGGGTATCAGGGGCAGTAATAGGGACACAGATGGCAGCAGCGGCTCAGTATTGGGGTATCAGGGGCAGTAATAGTGACACATACGGCAGCAGCAGCTCAGTATTGGGGTATCAGGGGCAGTAATAGTGACACATACGGCAGCAGCGGCTCAGTATTGGGGTATCAGGGGCAGTAATAGGGACACATACGGCAGCAGCAGCTCAGTATTGGGGTATCAGGGGCAGTAATAGTGACACATACGGCAGCAGCGGCTCAGTATTGGGGTATCAGGGGCAGTAATAGGGACACAGATGGCAGCAGCGGCTCAGTGTTGGGGTATCAGGTGCAGTAATAGGGACACATACGGCAGCAGGGGCTCAGTATTGGGGTATCAGGTGCAGTAATAGGGACACATACGGCAGCAGCAGCTCAGTATTGGGGTATCAGGGGCAGTAATAGTGACACATACGGCAGCAGCGGCTCAGTATTGGGGTATCAGGGGCAGTAATAGGGACACATACGGCAGCAGCAGCTCAGTATTGGGGTATCAGGGGCAGTAATAGTGACACATACGGCAGCAGCGGCTCAGTATTGGGGTATCAGGGGCAGTAATAGGGACACAGATGGCAGCAGCGGCTCAGTGTTGGGGTATCAGGTGCAGTAATAGGGACACATACGGCAGCAGGGGCTCAGTATTGGGGTATCAGGGGCAGTAGTAGGGTCACATACGGCAGCAGCGGCTCAGTATTGGGGTATCAGGGGCAGTAATAGGGTCACATACGGCAGCAGCGGCTCAGTATTCGGGTATCAGGTGCAGTAATAGGGACACATATGGCAGCAGCGGCTCAGTATTGGGGTATCAGGTGCAGTAATAGGGTCACATACGGCAGCAGCGGCTCAGTATTGGGGTATCAGGTCCAGTAATAGGGACACATATGGCAGCAGCGGCTCAGTATTGGGGTATCAGGGGCAGTAATAGGGTCACATACGGCAGCAGCGGCTCAGTATTCGGGTATCAGGTGCAGTAATAGGGACACATACGGCAGCAGCGGCTCAGTACTGAGGTATCAGGTGCAGTAATAAGGACACATACGGCAGCAGTGGCTCAGTATTGGGGTATCAGGTGCAGTAATAGGGACACATACGGCAGCAGCAGCTCAGTACTGGGGTATTCGGGGCAGTAATAGGGACACATATGGCAGCAGCGGCTCAGTATTGGGATATCAGGTGCAGTAATAGGGACACATATGGCAGCAGCGGCTCAGTATTGGGGTATCAGGTGCAGTAATAGGGACACATACGGCAGCAGAGGCTCAGTATCGGGGTATCAGGTGCAGTAATGGGGTCACATACGGCAGCAGCGGCTCAGTATTGGGGTATCAGGTGCAGTAATAGGGACACATACGGCAGCAGCGGCTCAGTATTGGGGTATCAGGTGCAGTAATAGGGACACATACGGCAGCAGCGGCTCAGTATTGGGGTATCAGGTGCAGTAATAGGGACACATACGGCAGCAGCGGCTCAGTATTGGGGTATCAGGTTTAGTAATAGGGACACATACAGCAGTAGAGGCTCAGTATTGTGGTATCGGGCAGTAATAGGGACACATATGGCAGCAGCGGCTCAGTATCGGGGTATCAGGTGCAGTAATGGGGTCACATACGGCAGCAGCGGCTCAGTATTGGGTTATCAGGTGCAGTAATAGGGACACATACGGCAGCAGAGGCTCAGTATCGGGGTATCAGGTGCAGTAATGGGGTCACATACGGCAGCAGCGGCTCAGTATTGGGGTATCAGGTGCAGTAATAGGGACACATACGGCAGCAGCGGCTCAGTATTGGCGTATCAGGTGCAGTAATAGGGACACATACGGCAGCAGCGGCTCAGTATTGGGGCATCGGGCAGTAATAGGGACACATACGGCAGCAGCGGCTCAGTATTGGGGCATCGGGCAGTAATAGGGACACATACGGCAGCAGCGGCTCAGTATTGGGGTATCAGGTGCAGTAATAGGGACACATACGGCAGCAGCGGCTTAGTATTGGGGTATCAGGTGCAGTAATAGGGACACATACGGCAGCAGCAGCTCAGTATTGGGGTATCAGGGGCAGTAATAGGGACACATACGGCAGCAGCGGCTCAGTATTGGGGTATCAGGGGCAGTAATAGGGACACAGATGGCAGCAGCGGCTCAGTGTTGGGGTATTAAGTGCAGTAATAGGGACACATACGGCAGCAGCGGCTCAGTATTGGGGCATCGGGCAGTAATAGGGACACATACGGCAGCAGCGGCTCAGTATTGGGGCATCGGGCAGTAATAGGGACACATACGGCAGCAGCGGCTCAGTATTGGGGTATCAGGTGCAGTAATAGGGACACATACGGCAGCAGCGGCTTAGTATTGGGGTATCAGGTGCAGTAATAGGGACACATACGGCAGCAGCAGCTCAGTATTGGGGTATCAGGGGCAGTAATAGGGACACATACGGCAGCAGCGGCTCAGTATTGGGGTATCAGGGGCAGTAATAGGGACACAGATGGCAGCAGCGGCTCAGTGTTGGGGTATTAAGTGCAGTAATAGGGACACATACGGCAGCAGGGGCTCAGTATTGGGGTATCAGGGGCAGTAGTAGGGTCACATACGGCAGCAGCGGCTCAGTATTGGGGTATCAGGGGCAGTAATAGGGTCACATACGGCAGCAGCGGCTCAGTATTGGGGTATCAGGGGCAGTAGTAGGGTCACATACGGCAGCAGCGGCTCAGTATTGGGGTATCAGGGGCAGTAATAGGGTCACATATGGCAGCAGCGGCTCAGTATTGGGGTATCAGGTGCAGTAATAGGGTCACATACGGCAGCAGCGGCTCAGTATTGGGGTATCAGGTCCAGTAATAGGGACACATATGGCAGCAGCGGCTCAGTATTGGGGTATCAGGGGCAGTAATAGGGTCACATACGGCAGCAGCGGCTCAGTATTGGGGTATCAGGTGCAGTAATAGGGACACATACGGCAGCAGCGGCTCAGTACTGAGGTATCAGGTGCAGTAATAAGGACACATACAGCAGCAGCGGCTCAGTATTGGGGTATCAGGTGCAGTAATAGGGACACATACGGCAGCAGCAGCTCAGTATTGGGGTATCAGGGGCAGTAATAGTGACACATACGGCAGCAGCGGCTCAGTATTGGGGTATCAGGGGCAGTAATAGGGACACAGATGGCAGCAGCGGCTCAGTATTGGGGTATCAGGGGCAGTAATAGTGACACATACGGCAGCAGCAGCTCAGTATTGGGGTATCAGGGGCAGTAATAGTGACACATACGGCAGCAGCGGCTCACTATTGGGGTATCAGGGGCAGTAATAGGGACACATACGGCAGCAGCAGCTCAGTATTGGGGTATCAGGGGCAGTAATAGTGACACATACGGCAGCAGCGGCTCAGTATTGGGGTATCAGGGGCAGTAATAGGGACACAGATGGCAGCAGCGGCTCAGTGTTGGGGTATCAGGTGCAGTAATAGGGACACATACGGCAGCAGGGGCTCAGTATTGGGGTATCAGGTGCAGTAATAGGGACACATACGGCAGCAGCAGCTCAGTATTGGGGTATCAGGGGCAGTAATAGTGACACATACGGCAGCAGCGGCTCAGTATTGGGGTATCAGGGGCAGTAATAGGGACACATACGGCAGCAGCAGCTCAGTATTGGGGTATCAGGGGCAGTAATAGTGACACATACGGCAGCAGCGGCTCAGTATTGGGGTATCAGGGGCAGTAATAGGGACACAGATGGCAGCAGCGGCTCAGTGTTGGGGTATCAGGTGCAGTAATAGGGACACATACGGCAGCAGGGGCTCAGTATTGGGGTATCAGGGGCAGTAGTAGGGTCACATACGGCAGCAGCGGCTCAGTATTGGGGTATCAGGGGCAGTAATAGGGTCACATACGGCAGCAGCGGCTCAGTATTCGGGTATCAGGTGCAGTAATAGGGACACATATGGCAGCAGCGGCTCAGTATTGGGGTATCAGGTGCAGTAATAGGGTCACATACGGCAGCA
The DNA here is from genome assembly GCF_032444005.1 of Ranitomeya imitator. Taxonomy (NCBI): domain Eukaryota; kingdom Metazoa; phylum Chordata; class Amphibia; order Anura; family Dendrobatidae; genus Ranitomeya; species Ranitomeya imitator. The sequence goes on from NC_091282.1 coordinate 543,759,516, forward strand.
GCGGCTCAGTATTGGGGTATCAGGTCCAGTAATAGGGACACATATGGCAGCAGCGGCTCAGTATTGGGGTATCAGGGGCTGTAATAGGGTCACATACGGCAGCAGCGGCTCAGTATTCGGGTATCAGGTGCAGTAATAGGGACACATACGGCAGCAGCGGCTCAGTACTGAGGTATCAGGTGCAGTAATAAGGACACATACGGCAGCAGTGGCTCAGTATTGGGGTATCAGGTGCAGTAATAGGGACACATACGGCAGCAGCGGCTCAGTACTGGGGTATCCGGGGCAGTAATAGGGACACATATGGCAGCAGCGGCTCAGTATTGGGATATCAGGTGCAGTAATAGGGACACATATGGCAGCAGCGGCTCAGTATTGGGGTATCAGGTGCAGTAATAGGGACACATACGGCAGCAGAGGCTCAGTATCGGGGTATCAGGTGCAGTAATGGGGTCACATACGGCAGCAGCGGCTCAGTATTGGGGTATCAGGTGCAGTAATAGGGACACATACGGCAGCAGCGGCTCAGTATTGGGGTATCAGGTGCAGTAATAGGGACACATACGGCAGCAGCGGCTCAGTATTGGGGTAGCAGGTGCAGTAATAGGGACACATACGGCAGCAGCGGCTCAGTATTGGGGTATCAGGTGCAGTAATAGGGACACATACGGCAGCAGCGGCTCAGTATTGGGGTATCAGGTTTAGTAATAGGGACACATACAGCAGTAGAGGCTCAGTATTGTGGTATCGGGCAGTAATAGGGACACATATGGCAGCAGCGGCTCAGTATCGGGGTATCAGGTGCAGTAATGGGGTCACATACGGCAGCAGCGGCTCAGTATTGGGTTATCAGGTGCAGTAATAGGGACACATACGGCAGCAGAGGCTCAGTATCGGGGTATCAGGTGCAGTAATGGGGTCACATACGGCAGCAGCGGCTCAGTATTGGGGTATCAGGTGCAGTAATAGGGACACATACGGCAGCAGCGGCTCAGTATTGGCGTATCAGGTGCAGTAATAGGGACACATACGGCAGCAGCGGCTCAGTATTGGGGCATCGGGCAGTAATAGGGACACATACGGCAGCAGCGGCTCAGTATTGGGGCATCGGGCAGTAATAGGGACACATACGGCAGCAGCGGCTCAGTATTGGGGTATCAGGTGCAGTAATAGGGACACATACGGCAGCAGCGGCTTAGTATTGGGGTATCAGGTGCAGTAATAGGGACACATACGGCAGCAGCAGCTCAGTATTGGGGTATCAGGGGCAGTAATAGGGACACATACGGCAGCAGCGGCTCAGTATTGGGGTATCAGGGGCAGTAATAGGGACACAGATGGCAGCAGCGGCTCAGTGTTGGGGTATTAAGTGCAGTAATAGGGACACATACGGCAGCAGCGGCTCAGTATTGGGGTATCAGGTGCAGTAATAGGGACACATACGGCAGCAGCGGCTCAGTATTGGGGCATCGGGCAGTAATAGGGACACATACGGCAGCAGCGGCTCAGTATTGGGGCATCGGGCAGTAATAGGGACACATACGGCAGCAGCGGCTCAGTATTGGGGTATCAGGTGCAGTAATAGGGACACATACGGCAGCAGCGGCTTAGTATTGGGGTATCAGGTGCAGTAATAGGGACACATACGGCAGCAGCAGCTCAGTATTGGGGTATCAGGGGCAGTAATAGGGACACATACGGCAGCAGCGGCTCAGTATTGGGGTATCAGGGGCAGTAATAGGGACACAGATGGCAGCAGCGGCTCAGTGTTGGGGTATTAAGTGCAGTAATAGGGACACATACGGCAGCAGGGGCTCAGTATTGGGGTATCAGGGGCAGTAGTAGGGTCACATACGGCAGCAGCGGCTCAGTATTGGGGTATCAGGGGCAGTAATAGGGTCACATACGGCAGCAGCGGCTCAGTATTCGGGTATCAGGTGCAGTAATAGGGACACATACGGCAGCAGCGGCTCAGTATTGGGGTATCAGGTGCTGTAATAGGGACACATATGGCAGCAGCGGCTCAGTATTGGGGTATCAGGTGCAGTAATAGGGTCACATACGGCAGCAGCGGCTCAGTATTGGGGTATCAGGTGCTGTAATAGGGACACATATGGCAGCAGCGGCTCAGTATTGGGGTATCAGGTGCAGTAATAGGGTCACATACGGCAGCAGCGGCTCAGTATTGGGGTATCAGGTCCAGTAATAGGGACACATATGGCAGCAGCGGTTCAGTATTGGGGTATCAGGGGCAGTAATAGGGTCACATACGGCAGCAGCCGCTCAGTATTCGGGTATCAGGTGCAGTAATAGGGACACATATGGCAGCAGCGGCTCAGTATTGGGGTATCAGGTGCAGTAATAGGGTCACATACGGCAGCAGCGGCTCAGTATTGGGGTATCAGGTCCAGTAATAGGGACACATATGGCAGCAGCGGCTCAGTATTGGGGTATCAGGGGCAGTAATAGGGTCACATACGGCAGCAGCGGCTCAGTATTCGGGTATCAGGTGCAGTAATAGGGACACATACGGCAGCAGCGGCTCAGTACTGAGGTATCAGGTGCAGTAATAAGGACACATACGGCAGCAGTGGCTCAGTATTGGGGTATCAGGTGCAGTAATAGGGACACATACGGCAGCAGCGGCTCAGTACTGGGGTATCCGGGGCAGTAATAGGGACACATATGGCAGCAGCGGCTCAGTATTGGGATATCAGGTGCAGTAATAGGGACACATATGGCAGCAGCGGCTCAGTATTGGGGTATCAGGTGCAGTAATAGGGACACATACGGCAGCAGAGGCTCAGTATCGGGGTATCAGGTGCAGTAATGGGGTCACATACGGCAGCAGCGGCTCAGTATTGGGGTATCAGGTGCAGTAATAGGGACACATACGGCAGCAGCGGCTCAGTATTGGGGTATCAGGTGCAGTAATAGGGACACATACGGCAGCAGCGGCTCAGTATTGGGGTAGCAGGTGCAGTAATAGGGACACATACGGCAGCAGCGGCTCAGTATTGGGGTATCAGGTGCAGTAATAGGGACACATACGGCAGCAGCGGCTCAGTATTGGGGTATCAGGTTTAGTAATAGGGACACATACAGCAGTAGAGGCTCAGTATTGTGGTATCGGGCAGTAATAGGGACACATATGGCAGCAGCGGCTCAGTATCGGGGTATCAGGTGCAGTATTGGGGTCACATACGGCAGCAGCGGCTCAGTATTGGGTTATCAGGTGCAGTAATAGGGACACATACGGCAGCAGAGGCTCAGTATCGGGGTATCAGGTGCAGTAATGGGGTCACATACGGCAGCAGCGGCTCAGTATTGGGGTATCAGGTGCAGTAATAGGGACACATACGGCAGCAGCGGCTCAGTATTGGCGTATCAGGTGCAGTAATAGGGACACATACGGCAGCAGCGGCTCAGTATTGGGGCATCGGGCAGTAATAGGGACACATACGGCAGCAGCGGCTCAGTATTGGGGCATCGGGCAGTAATAGGGACACATACGGCAGCAGCGGCTCAGTATTGGGGTATCAGGTGCAGTAATAGGGACACATACGGCAGCAGCGGCTTAGTATTGGGGTATCAGGTGCAGTAATAGGGACACATACGGCAGCAGCAGCTCAGTATTGGGGTATCAGGGGCAGTAATAGGGACACATACGGCAGCAGCGGCTCAGTATTGGGGTATCAGGGGCAGTAATAGGGACACAGATGGCAGCAGCGGCTTAGTGTTGGGGTATTAAGTGCAGTAATAGGGACACATACGGCAGCAGCGGCTCAGTATTGGGGTATCAGGTGCAGTAATAGGGACACATACGGCAGCAGCGGCTCAGTATTGGGGCATCGGGCAGTAATAGGGACACATACGGCAGCAGCGGCTCAGTATTGGGGCATCGGGCAGTAATAGGGACACATACGGCAGCAGCGGCTCAGTATTGGGGTATCAGGTGCAGTAATAGGGACACATACGGCAGCAGCGGCTTAGTATTGGGGTATCAGGTGCAGTAATAGGGACACATACGGCAGCAGCAGCTCAGTATTGGGGTATCAGGGGCAGTAATAGGGACACATACGGCAGCAGCGGCTCAGTATTGGGGTATCAGGGGCAGTAATAGGGACACAGATGGCAGCAGCGGCTCAGTGTTGGGGTATTAAGTGCAGTAATAGGGACACATACGGCAGCAGGGGCTCAGTATTGGGGTATCAGGGGCAGTAGTAGGGTCACATACGGCAGCAGCGGCTCAGTATTGGGGTATCAGGGGCAGTAATAGGGTCACATACGGCAGCAGCGGCTCAGTATTCGGGTATCAGGTGCAGTAATAGGGACACATACGGCAGCAGCGGCTCAGTATTGGGGTATCAGGTGCTGTAATAGGGACACATATGGCAGCAGCGGCTCAGTATTGGGGTATCAGGTGCAGTAATAGGGTCACATACGGCAGCAGCGGCTCAGTATTGGGGTATCAGGTGCTGTAATAGGGACACATATGGCAGCAGCGGCTCAGTATTGGGGTATCAGGTGCAGTAATAGGGTCACATACGGCAGCAGCGGCTCAGTATTGGGGTATCAGGTCCAGTAATAGGGACACATATGGCAGCAGCGGTTCAGTATTGGGGTATCAGGGGCAGTAATAGGGTCACATACGGCAGCAGCCGCTCAGTATTCGGGTATCAGGTGCAGTAATAGGGACACATGCGGCAGCAGCGGCTCAGTACTGAGGTATCAGGTGCAGTAATAAGGACACATACGGCAGCAGTGGCTCAGTATTGGGGTATCAGGTGCAGTAATAGGGACACATATGGCAGCAGCGGCTCAGTATTGGGGTATCAGGTGCAGTAATAGGGACACATACGGCAGCAGAGGCTCAGTATCGGGGTATCAGGTGCAGTAATGGGGTCACATACGGCAGCAGCGGCTCAGTATTGGGGTATCAGGTGCAGTAATAGGGACACATACGGCAGCAGCGGCTCAGTATTGGGGTAGCAGGTGCAGTAATAGGGACACATATGGCAGCAGCGGCTCAGTATTGGGGTATCAGGTGCAGTAATAGGGACACATACGGCAGCAGCGGCTCAGTATTGGGGTATCAGGTGTAGTAATAGGGACACATACAGCAGTAGAGGCTCAGTATTGGGGTATCGGGCAGTAATAGGGACACATATGGCAGCAGCGGCTCAGTATCGGGGTATCAGGTGCAGTAATGGGGTCATATACGGCAGCAGCGGCTCAGTATTGGGGTATCAGGTGCAGTAATAGGGACACATACGGCAGCAGAGGCTCAGTATCGGGGTATCAGGTGCAGTAATGGGGTCACATACGGCAGCAGCGGCTCAGTATTGGGGTATCAGGTGCAGTAATAGGGGCACACACGGCAGCAGCGGCTCAGTATTGGGGTATCAGGTGCAGTAATAGGGACACATACGGCAGCAGAGGCTCAGTATCGGGGTATCAGGTGCAGTAATGGGGTCACATACGGCAGCAGCGGCTCAGTATTGGGGTATCAGGTGCAGTAATAGGGACACATACGGCAGCAGCGGCTCAGTATTGGGGTATCAGGTGCAGTAATAGGGACACATACGGCAGCAGCGGCTCAGTATTGGGGTAGCAGGTGCAGTAATAGGGACACATACGGCAGCAGCGGCTCAGTATTGGGGTATCAGGTGCAGTAATAGGGACACATACGGCAGCAGCGGCTCAGTATTGGGGTATCAGGTGTAGTAATAGGGACACATACAGCAGTAGAGGCTCAGTATTGGGGTATCGGGCAGTAATAGGGACACATATGGCAGCAGCGGCTCAGTATCGGGGTATCAGGTGCAGTAATGGGGTCACATACGGCAGCAGCGGCTCAGTATTGGGGTATCAGGTGCAGTAATAGGGACACATACGGCAGCAGAGGCTCAGTATCGGGGTATCAGGTGCAGTAATAGGGGCACACACGGCAGCAGCGGCTCAGTATTGGGGTATCAGGTGCAGTAATAGGGACACATACGGCAGCAGCGGCTCAGTATTGGGGTATCAGGTGCAGTAATAGGGACACATACGGCAGCAGCGGCTCAGTATTGGGGCATCGGGCAGTAATAGGGACACATACGGCAGCAGCGGCTCAGTATTGGGGTATCAGGTGCAGTAATAGGGACACATACGGCAGCAGCGGCTCAGTATTGGGGTATCAGGGGCAGTAATAGGGACACATACGGCAGCAGCGGCTCAGTATTGGGGTACCAGAGGCAGTAATAGGGACACAGATGGCAGCAGCGGCTCAGTGTTGGGGTATCAAGTGCAGTAATAGGGACACATACGGCAGCAGGGGCTCAGTATTGGGGTATCAGGGGCAGTAGTAGGGTCACATACGGCAGCAGCAGCTCAGTATTGGGGTATCAGGTCCAGTAATAGGGACACATACGGCAGCAGCGGCTCAGTATTGGGGTATCAGGTGCAGTAATAGGGACACATACGGCAGCAGTGGCTCAGTATTGGGATATCAGGGGCAGTAATAGGGTCACATACGCCAGCAGTGGCTCAGTATTGTGGTATCAGGTGTAATAATAGGGACACATACGGCAGCAGCGGCTCAGTATTGGGGTATCAGGTGTAGTAATGGGGACAAATACGGCAGCAGCGGCTCAGTATCGGGGTATCAGGTTGAGTAATAGGGAAAAATACGGCAGCAGTGGCTCAGTATTGGGGTATCAGGTGCAGTAATAGGGACACATATGGCAGCAGCGGCTCAGTATTGGGGTATCAGGTGCAGTAATAGGGACACATATGGCAGCAGCGGCTCAGTATTGGGATATCAGGTGCAGTAATAAGGACACATACGGCAGCAGCGGCTCAGTATTGGGGTATCAGGTGCAGTAATAGGGACACATACGGCAGCAGCGGCTCAGTATTGGGATATCAGGTGCAGTAATAAGGACACATACGGCAGCAGTGGCTCAGTATTGGGGTATCAGGGGCAGTAATAGGGACACATACAGCAGCAGCGGCTCAGTATCGGGGTATTACGTGCAGTAATAGGGACACATACGCCAGCAGCGGCTCAGTATTGGGGTATCAGGTGTAGTAATAGGGACACATACAGCAGTAGGGGCTCAGTATTGGGGTATCGGGCAGTAATAGGGACACATATGGCAGCAGCGGCTCAGTATTGGGGTTTCAGAGGCAGTAATAGGGACACATACGGCAACAGTGGCTCAGTATTGGGGTATCAGGTGCAGTAATGGGGACACATACGGCAACAGTGGCTCAGTATTGGGGTATCAGGTGCAGTAATAGGGACACATACGGCGGCAGCAGCGGCTCAGTATTGGGGTATCAGGTGCAGTAATAGGGACACATACGGCAACAGTGGCTCAGTATTGGGGTATCAGGTGCAGTAATAGGGACACATACGGCGGCAGCAGTGGCTCAGTATTGGGGTATCAGGAGCAGTAATAGGGTCACATACGGCAGCAGTGGCTCAGTATTGGAGTATCAGGTGCAGTAATAGGGACACATACGGCAGCAGTGGCTCAGTATCGGGGTATCAGGTGCAGTAATAGGGACACATACGGCAGCAGCGGCTCAGTATTGGGATATCAGGTGCAGTAATAGGGACACATACGGCAGCAGCGGCTCAGTATTGGGGTATCAGTTGCAGTAATAGGGACACATGCGGCAGCAGCGGCTCAGTATTGGGTATCAGGTGCAGTAATAAGGACACATATGGCAGCAGCGGCTCAGTATTGGAGTATCAGGTGCACTAATAGGGACACATACAGCAGCAGCGGCTCAGTATTGGGGTATCAGGTGCAGTAATAGGGACACATACGGCAGCAGCAACTCAGTATTGGGGTATCAGGTGCAGTAATAGGAACACATACGACAGCAGTGGCACAGTATAGGGGTATCAGATGCAGTAATAGGGACACATACAGCAGCAGCTGCTCAGTATTGGGATATCAGGTGCAGTAATAGGGACACATACGGCAGCAGCGGCTCAGTATTGGGGTATCAGGGGCAGTAATAGGGACACATACAGTAACAGTGGCTCAGTATTGGGATATCAGGTGTAGTAATAGGGACACATACGGCAACAGTGGCTCAGTATTGGGATATCAGGTGCAGTAATAGGGACACATATGGCAGCAGCGGCTCAGTATTGGGGTATCAGTTGCAGTAATAGGGACACATGCGGCAGCAGCGGCTCAGTATTGGGTATCAGGTGCAGTAATAAGGACACATATGGCAGCAGCGGCTCAGTATTGGAGTATCAGGTGCACTAATAGGGATACATACAGCAGCAGCGGCTCAGTATTGGGGTATCAGGTGCAGTAATAGGGACACATACGGCAGCAGCAACTCAGTATTGGGGTATCAGGTGCAGTAATAGGGTCACATACGGCAGCAGCAGCTCAGTATTGGAGTATCAGGTGCACTAATAGGGATACATACAGCAGCAGCAGCTCAGTATTGGGGTATCAGGTGCAGTAATAGGGACACATACGGCAGCAGCAACTCAGTATTGGGGTGTCAGGTGCAGTAATAGAAATACATACGCCAGCAGCGGCTCAGTATTGGGGTATCAGGTGCAGTAATAGGGACACATATGGCAGCAGCGGCTCAGTATTGGGGTATCAGGTGCAGTAATAGGGACACATACGGCAGCAGCAACTCAGTATTGGGGTATCAGGTGCAGTAATAGGAACACATAAGGCAGCAGCGGCTCAGTATTGGGGTATCAGGTGCAGTAATAGGGACACATACAGCAGCAGCGGCTCAGTATTCGGGTATCAGGTGCAGTAATAGGGACACATATGACAGCAGCGGCTCAGTATTGGGGTATCAGGTGGAGTAATATGGACACATACGGCAGCAGCGGCACAGTATAGGGATATCAGGTGGAGTAATAGGGACACATACGGCAGCAGCGGCTCAGTATTGGGGTATCAGGTGCAGTAATAGGGACACATACGGCAGCAGCGGCTCAGTATTGTGGTGTGTCAGCAGGATGAGGGGTTTGTGCAGGTTGGGAATAGATGGTGATGGCTGGAATGTGAGAAGTGAAACGTTTCTTTGTTGTTTTATCTGCAGACAAGTTGTAGCTGGAAGAAGTTGTCATGTCGGTCTGGGCCAGATGGAAAAGACGGGAAAAGTGACGATTCCATCTTAAACAATGTCAATGGTAAGACATTATCTATAACTGTGCTGTGATCTCTTATATGCTCTGTAGTGACTGGTATCTACCACTGACCATATGGCGGTAATATCCATGTTGGTCGTTATATAGAGATTATCTTCAGTAACAGCGCAGTCATCTGCTGAGGTTCTCCACTATTAGGGGGCGTCATCGAGTTGTAATGAAGGTTACCTGGTTAGGGGCCCACTCAGAAGCTTCGCCCTCCCGGACCAAAACCCTAGCAACGCCTCTGAGTTATGTATACAGGTGTCTCCTATCATTGTGCTTATGATGATAATGTGACTGCTGAAAACTTCCAGAAGGAACAGAGTACAGTAGTTTAGGGGGGCAATTCATTAAGACATGTGTTTCATATGCCAGTGTTAATGAAGGGCTTGCTGGAGTACGATGGCGTGTCATTTCCGTGGCGTGTGCCTCCATTGCCCCTTACCAGGAATAAGGAATGTTTCATTCAATTGTAGACACAAGTAAATCCTTCGGTCTCTTCATGCAATCTCAGACAGACACTGGTGTTAAGATCTGGGCACTCTTTTGGCCATACTATCACTTCTAGGACGCCCTGTTCTTCGTTTCCCTGTTCTCTGTTTATGATAATTGTCTTGTTGTGGAATAAATATAGAGCTAATCGCATGCCTCCCTGATAGTACGGCCATATCATAATATCTAGGACTAATTGTTCTTCTTTATGCTGAAGATAGTTTGCAGTCATTGTCTTGTTACAGAATAAATCTTGAGCCTACCTGATTGGAATAAAAACAAGTTTCACAATTGAATGAATTAAATAAAATGTTCCTGTGCTTAGATAATCTTATAAATGTGCCCCTGCTGTGTACTGTGTAATGGCCGTGTCTGACCGTGCAGGAACATGGTCTGATCACACCACAGCTCCTGGACAGGGGAGGAAGGAAGAGTATACAGACATTACAGTACGGGGTCACAGCTGCTGCTTTCCCTAGCTGGGTCCAACTGGTTTCTGTCAGTTGTGAGATGATGGCACTGCTGAACATAATTGGAATTTGAAGAGAATCAAGCATGATGTGTCTTTTATTGGCTGCACAAGTTTCCCTAGCTGATCGCTTCATCTATGGTGGTCAATGTTGTCCATTTCTTGGTGCTTCTTCAAAGGAGCTTCCAGAGCCCATCTTAAAACCCCAGTTTGCATTGAAATCTTTGCCTGGGAAAGACCTTGCTGCTGCAGAATAATTACCATGTGTCTTATTGCTGTTCTCAGTCTTGCCACGGTGACGCGAAACGGTCTTTCACAACCGGTATAGCAGAGTTTGGCTATTCATTACGCTGTTTTAATTCTCCTAAACACCTTGTTTCTGTTAATGACTGTTGCAATCTACGTATGAAGATGATGATCATTATTCCATGTTTGATATAATTGGTTACTTATACTCCTGACTATAATCCTACAAAATCACCGACTTTGAGCAAACGTACCCAAAAGAATTGATGAGAAGAGTGGTCACATAATAATATTAATTTGATTTAGATTTCTCTTTAGTACATTCAATTTGCATTTTGTTAATTGATAGTAATGGAACTAATTTATATCCTTTTTTAGAAAGCATACTTACTTTGCAATTTTTTTATCCACACCTGCGTAAAACGTTTTGCACAGTGCTGAATATGCCATAAAAGCTAAAAATGTCTTCGTCTAGAAGAAAGACTTCAACTTTTAAATGAAATGCTGATTTTTCACAAGCTCAGTCTTTAATCGTTGGATGCTTATAGGCCCTTTATTTGGGTAATACTGCCTTACGGCCAAATGACATCAAAAGCTAAATGGTAAAGTGAAAACTGTAATTACATGTAATTTAGTGAATTTACAAAACTTTTAATGCTCTATTGTCGTATGTGGTTTCGTATAATTTTGAGTGACTCATATTTCATACTTAGTATAGGAACAATCTACCTATTTCATGCCAATATTTGAAATCCCTTATATCTATAAATAATATATAGTAAGGTTTAAAGAAACATAATGTCAACTGTTTACAGGAGTACCTAACATCTTCATATGCCACTTACTATCATTACTGTAGAAAATAGGCCAATTACAAGGTGACATTCAGCCATTTGTTGTTATCTGTTGGAGAACCTGACAAAAAAGAAGTTCATTTTTCTTACAAAGATAGAACAGAGAGGCTGCACAAGAAAAAATATAATAAACAGTGGGGCAATCCGCAAAGGAACAAGTACTGCTTAAGAAAATCCCATAATATAAAAGTGTAGAATTCCATCCATTGAACCATACTATATAAAACCCATGTTGAGGGTAATGCCCCCCAATTTTTTTTATTTTAGGGACAGTTGTGGGTATCCATGAATAGGAATGCATGGATGTAGGTTTTTAGGAAATACATTGTTGGTCATATCAATTTGTTTGGTGGGCAATTAATTTTGGGACTTCTTGGGTGACAAAAATTTTGAAAAACTCAAAGGGGATAAAATTGTTGACATCTACTTTTATTCCAGGGGTTGATAAAAATGGGTGAGTATGAGAGAAAAATGCAATGTCAGGATACCACAATGGAATGCAGAACTTGGCTCTTCCACTGACATTTCGGTATGGAAGACTGACTCCGCTATCATTGGGCTGTAGGATTCCTGTGGACGAAAAGGTGTCTTCACTGTCTGAATATATTCTTGCTTCAGAAGAAGGTTCAGTCTCACTCCCAAGAGCAAAGCAGGGTGTATGCTTGCTCTACGGTGAACATTATGAGTGCCATTAGTTTTTTATATGACTGCTTAACCAAAAAAAACAAAAACCTAACCTTATCAAGCACTAGTAAATCTAACGTAGCAGTAGTAATTTTTTTGTTATATTACAGGTTTTTTTTTAATACTTTTGAAGAAACCTTAAATCTAAAAATACCTTTATTGTGTTCTCCAGGATCTCAGCTTCCCTTGGTAGCTGAAACCCCAGAGATTTTCTGACTCTGAGAGTGGGAGCGCTTTTTACTTATTTCTCAGAGCTGTTAAAACGCATTGGCAAGGACTAAGGCCCTTTAACTGATGTTGTTAGACTACTTTCACACTAGCGTCGTTTAGCCTCCGTTGCAATGCGTTGTTTTGGAGAAAAAACGCATCCTGCAAAGTTGCCTGCAGGATGCATTTTTTCTCCATAGACTTTCATTAGCGACGCATTGCGACGGATTGCCACACTTCGCATCCGCCGTGCGACGGATGCGTCGTGTTTTGGCGGACCGTCGGCACAAAAAAACGCTACATGTAGCTTTTTTTGTGTGTCGTGGCCGCCATTTCCGACCGCGCATGCGCTGCCAGAACTCCGCCCCCTCCTCCCCGGATCTTACAATGGGGCAGCGGATGCGTTGAAAAACTGCATCAACTGCCCTTGTTGTGCTTTTAATTCACAGCATGCATCAGTACGTCCGCCCGACGCACTGCGACGGGCCCGTACCGACGCTAGTGTGAAAGTCGCTTTAAAAGGCTTGTCTGTGGTCATTACAGGATTAAAGAGGTTGTCCACTACTTTATCAATGTCTGAGCAGTTGGAGTCCGACACTCGGCAACCCTTTCGACCAACTGTTAGTGGTATCAGCGGCCTATGCCGCCAGCTGGAAGTGCTCAATTGCAGAGCTTCTCCTTCTGATAATGGCTGCAGCAGGGTACTTCCCCTCCACTCCCTATTCAAATCAATAAGTGGCAGATGTGCAGTACCCTGCCACCGTCACTATCAGAAGACTGATCAGCTCCGCAATTGAGCACTTCAGAGTGGTGGCATCTGCCCCTGACAACTAGAATAACTAATTGGTGGAGGTGATGGGTGTCAGTCCCCAATAGATCAGACATTGATGACCTATCCTAAGGATCAGTCATCAATGATAAAGTAGTGGACAACTTCTTTGAGGTACAGTTAGGTATAGTTTTAGAAGGAACTTGGCAGGAATTTTGTTCCACACATCTTTGAGAAGTAACCACTGGTGTTCTGTGGATGTGGATGTCGACTTGAGCAAATCCTAGTGATGAGCGAGTGTGCTCGTTACTCTGCATTTCCGAGCATGCTCGGGTGTTCTCCGAGTATTTTGGGCGTGCTCGGAGATTATGTTTGAGTCGCCGCAGCTGCATGATTTGTGGCTGCTAGACAGCCTGAATACATATGGATATGCAATAAAAACAAACAGGTAACCCTCACATGTATTCAGTCTGTCTAGCAGCCGCAAATCATGCAGCTGTGGCGACTCAAACATAATCTCCGAGCACTCCCAAAATACTCGGAGAATACCCGACTTTTATTATTGCATGTGCAGTAGATAAATCAGGATATATCCATGGGCAATAAAATGCCTCAATACGTCCAAATTTCACAATTCCTTGGAATAGATGTGCACAATGGACAAATAAACTTAAAGTATTCTCGATTTTCTTTGTAAATGATCCAAGATAAAAATCTAGCCCATAAATAGTAAGAATCGTCCATCCGAAAGGAAAGTTAAGCTATATATACAGGTGGAATTGTGGGCTTATGGAGACATTGTTTGAGTAGAAATTCACATAAGTTTTGGTTCAAACCTCTTTCTTAATTATGTCATGCTTTTGAAAGTGGTCCTCCATGAAAAGTCACTGGCATGTTCACACAGGCGAATTTCTGTTCCAGCAAAGCTCCCCTAAGCCCACAATTCCACATGTGTATTTAGCTTGAACTTTCCTTGCGAATAGACTATTTTTTACTAGTTATGGACTATGTTTTCATCTTGGATCATTTAAAAAAAAAATCAACAGTACCTTAAGTTTGTTTGCCCATTTGTGGATACTCATTCCAAGGAAATTGTGACATTTGGAAGCACTGACGCGCATTATTGCCCATTCATATTTCCAGATTTGTCTATTGAGCATGGAATAGTTACTTGGGGTGTTTTCTTTTGTATGATCTTATTTTAAAGAATATATTAAATTTTTGAATAACTAAAACATCTTTGGCATTGTATTGAAAGAATATGATCTGATCACTGGGTTTTTTGGGTCATTACGATTACAGGGACACCAAATATGTCCATGCTATTTGGTGATTTGTGATGTTTATTAAGACAAAGAAAGGAATGGCTTAATTTTATTTATGCAGAGGAGGAGGAGCTATGGAGCGAACAAGATGTCAAGTATTTAGGAGCCAGGACGGTTGGAAGCTATGCCGACGGGTATAAGTAGATGTGACATCACTAACCCTTTGAGAGAGGTTTTTTTGCACAATGGTGCCGCTTCACAGTTTCGGTTACATGCCTGCCTCATTGGCCATAAATCCCTCCCCGACCCGTTCGGACACAGAACATATATTTATTTTGGCACCTCCAACATAAGTAGACATTTCATGACCTAGAACAAATTATTTAACACAATAAACCATATTTCAATTACAGCTTATCATCTGTGCTTTCGTATATTTTCCTGTAAATTAGCGGTGTATAGTGGGACAACTTTCCATCATTTTATACTTTACCTTGTTTAAAACCAATGTTTCCATAAAATTGTGGTTTGCCTGTAATTTACTGAAGTTTATCCAGTGTTAGTTATATACAGAATGTATGTAAGACTTACTGAGCGCCTTTGTGGACTGTGATTGCGCAAATACGTTTTTTCAAAGAAAACATCTTTTTCTGCTTTGCTGGCAGAGATTCAAACCCAAATTGCATCTAAGGTCAGCCATTTTCCAGATTGTATGGTATATATTTATAACTCTTCCTCACTAGGCAGGAAAAAATGTATATATTCTGTGTGACTCACTGCAGCAGTGTCTAAGGCTTTATGCAGCATATAATTTCATGTCCACAAAGTCACACCGCAGTATTAGTGCCCTTTCTTAGGCTAGGTTCACATTAGTGTTTCTGTGCGCAGCGTATCATCTGCATGTGCAAAACGCACGACAAAACGCATATTTACACAGCATTTTTTATCTGCATAATCTTACGCATGACGCAAAAAAACGCTGCGTGTGCATGCGTGTGAGTTGTTTATGCGCATGTGTTCGATATTTCCAATGCTTTTTCAGTAGAAAGGACCTGCTCATCCTTGCGTACCAATGCGTTTCCATAGACAGTAATGTTTTTTCGCATTCATCCGCAATAATCCGCATGCCCATGATTGCACATTATTTGACGACTCAAAAAATGCAACATGTTGCGTTCGCCGGACACCACTGCACACCGCAAAACGACGCATGCGAACGCATATCACTGCGTACACCATGTTTAACATATGTACGCATGATGTATGCGGATCTGCGCACAGACACGCTAATGTGAAACCAGTCTTAAAGAGAACCTGTCATTTGCTAAAAAAAAAACCTATTAAATCCTTGTAAAAATTCCTGATCTCCACTTGTTCTTTCGCTTTTTTCCATTTTGCGCTGCATCACTGCATTGCAGAGATATTCACATTTCATGCTGTTGGAGAGAAATATGTGAAATCTCGACTTGTAGTTCAACTTGGTGCTTCTTTAGAATCTTCTCTAGGGACGTACATTGTCACTCCACCCTCCCAGACACTGTCAATCACAGCTCGACAGCTAATCGGGCAGGCTCAGACATTCAAAGAAGAAGAAAGTCCAGCTCCACCAAATCCGTGAAGATAAATTTTCTTTATTCCCAAAACTTGCAACATAGAGGATACAAACTTCAGCACAGACCGAATAAGTGTGAATGTCAACACGTTTCAGGAGACTAAGCTCCCTTAATCATGACAGCGGGTGAGCTGGTATATTTTTTTTAGACTCAGACATTGCCAAGCTGTGTTTGGCAGCATCAGGGAGGGCGGAGTGAAAGTACACGCCCGCAAAAAAAATCTATGAAGGAACGCCCAGTTAGACTACAAGCAGAGATTTCACATATTGATCTCCAAAAACAACAAATGCAAATATCTTTGTCATGGAGCAAAAAAAGGAAAAGCAGAAGAATCCTGGAGCTCTAGCATTTTTACAAGGTATTTAACTTAAATTTCTGGGCAAGTGACTGGTCTTCTTTAAGGGGAATTTGTGAGCAGGTTTTGCTATGTAATCTGAGGACAGCATGAGGTTGGGGTTAAAACGCAGAATTCAATGATGTGTCACTTATCAAGTTGTGAACTGTTGTTTACGTACAGTGAAAGTTTATCACTAGGACATTATTACTGCCAGATCTGATGTGCATGCAACTGCTTGTCCGACTCCATCCTCTTCTGTGGTAAGCAGCTGACTGTCAATAGACACTGTGCATACATAGCCTTGTGTGGGCTGGATTAGCTTTCTCAGCTGTGCTATGGGCTAAATCTAAGAACTCTGTGTCAGAACCACTGCACCCAGTAAACTAAGTTACAAATCATTGGAATCTGGGTCTCTTTACTATGTCAAGGATAACAGCTGGGGGCAGTCACACAGATCCTATTACTCTTACCATTTTAATAGATAATAGGTATTGTTTAGCTGTGTAGGTGGGTACTCTGAAGTATGACAAGTATAGCCGCATAAATTGTATATAATAAACTTCGACACTCCAAGTTGCGGTAAATCAAAATTTATATGATGACTTGAATTAGAGACATTAAGTCAACGTATCGGCCCGTATGTGGCCTTTTTCAAGGTCGGTCTATGAAACACAAAATATGCAATGAAAAACTAAAATAAACAAAAACAGAAAAAAAACATCATATATAGTGGGAATATATACAGCAGTTTTCAGTTCACAGGACACCTGGACGACGGTGGGATGACTTTTATGCTATTTTGATCAAAAACAGTATTACTAAGAACCCTGCGTTATGTAAATGCACTTGCTTTTTACTTATTTAGTTACAGCTGGGTTTTTGCTCATTTTGTTTCTTGTAGGTTTTGAGCAGTTTACAAGTAGAACGTGAAAGCTGCTACAATCATATCAAAAGCAAGAATACGCAGGTATTGTACATGTATGATGCAACAATGAAGGTAAGATGGCCATGAAGCAGCTCAAAGATGGAGGCACGGTAGGTTATGTGGTTGGCTCCACAATGAAGGACACGCACATAGGGTACTCTAAATACAAGAAGGAGAAAATGCATTAACATTTAAGGTAAGGAGAAGTCAATTAATAGAGATAAATGATGAAATGATCAAAGCAATTAATGAAAATCTAAAAAGACTATATAATAAACAGAGGAGAAGACTGAACTCTGTCAGGAAACTTTACCATGGACTGGCAGAGAGGATGGTTTCAGAAGTTTTTAAATGAAAGGCAAGGTGGAATGCAGGAAGAACCAGGGAGAATATATACCTGTAGGTGCTGCAAAAGGACATCAGGATCTAGTTCTCCATGCTGCTAGGGAGATGCAGGGTCTGTATGTGAGTCTATTTATGGCATGTTGACGTGGTCTACGGATGGGTCATGTGATGGACCATGTGACCGGAATAAGGAGCAGTGGCCGTATAGTACAATGCGCCTGCGCGCTTTGCAAAGTGGCCCCAGTGTAGAAGCAGGTCCTGTGTCGAAACCGCGCATGCGCTTGTCAGAAAGTGTCCATTTATGGAATGTAGGCGTGGTCTATAGATGGGTCATGTGATGGACCATGTGACTGGAATAAGGAGTGGTGGCCGTATAGTGTAGTGCACCTGCGCGCTTTGCAAAGCGACCCCAGTATAGACGCAGGTCCTGTGTTGAAACTGCGCATGTGCCAGCCAGAAAACGCCGAGCAGCAGCAGAGAAGAATGAGTAGGGTGTAATGTCTTGAGAGGAAAGCTGGGGAGAAGAACTGCGGTGAAACAAACTATGGATAAGCAGGGAAACTATGGGTCACAGACAGCCATATGTGAATAAGGAGTGAACGTAATGAGGGCAAGAGGGTTAAAGAAGGGAGGAGGGTTAGAAAACAGGAGTGCGGTTTCCTAAATGACAAATTAACTAAAGGACTCATCATGGAGGATGAACAAAATACAAAATAAAATTAAAAATACAAATAAAAATGGATGAGTGAAATAAAAGGGGGGAATATAATGCTATAAAAATTATAAATAAATAAAAAACAATCGTGAATTTATTGGGAAAATGAGTGAATGAGAGGAACAATTGAAAAATAAAAAAATACAAAAAGAATAAAAAATAAAATATAAAAAATATAAACTGTGAGCAATAAAATGGTGGGAAAAAAAGATAAAAAAAGAAAAAATTAGCAATGAAAACAATAAAATAAAAATAAAAGTAAAAAACCTAAGTGAAAATAATAGAGGAGGGGAAATTGGTAAAATAAATGAAAAAAGGAGAATGAAAAATAAAAATAAAATTAATATAAAAATTAATTATAAAAATTAAGTAAAAAATAAATGATACATGTAAATAAAAAATAAAAACTAAAAGAGAAAAAAAGAGGAAAAAATAAAAAATAAAAAACAGGGGAACATTGGAAAATTAGACAGAAACAACCAGGACGACCACAAAAGTGGAAAAGCCAGGGGGAAGAACAAAAGAAGTAAAGAGTGAGTATTAAAAAAACAACAGAGAAAAAGGAAAGAAATAAAGGAATGAAACAAAGGAAAGAATGGGAAAAAAGGAGAGAAAAAAGAGGAAGAGAGAAAAAAAGAAAAATATAGAGGCGAGACAAAGCCAGCCATAAATACCTAATCCCGATTCAGAAATGTGAAAGAAAATAATTTTGTATTCTCTATTAAGCCCAAGAGTGGTTAATGTTTTTAAGGTGTGAATCCCTCTGATTGCCTCTTAAGGTACCTTCACACATAACGATATCGTTAACGATATCGTTGCTTTTTGTGACGTAGCAACGATATCGTTAAGGAAATCGTTATGTGTGACAGCGACCAACGATCAGGCCCCTGCTGGGAGATCGTTGGTCGCTGAGGAAAGTCCAGAACTTTATTTCGTCGCTGGACTCCCTGCAGACATCGCTGGATCGGCGTGTGTGACACCGATCCAGCGATGTCTTCACTGGTAACCAGGGTAAACATCGGGTTACTAAGCGCAGGGCCGCGCTTAGTAACCCGATGTTTACCCTGGTTACCAGCGTAAAAGTAAAAAAAACAAACATTACATACTTACTTACCGCTATCTGTCCCCGGCGCTCTGCTTCTCTGCACTCCTCCTGCACTGGCTGTGAGCGTCGGTCAGCCGGAAAGCAGAGCGGTGACGTCACCGCTCTGCTTTCCGGCCGCTGTGCTCACAGCCAGTGCAGGAGGAGTGCAGAGAAGCAGAGCGCCGGGGACAGACAGCGGTAGGTAAGTATGTAGTGTTTGTTTTTTTTACTTTTACGCTGGTAACCAGGGTAAACATCGGGTTACTAAGCGTGGCCCTGTGCTTAGTAACCCGATGTTTACCCTGGCTACCCGGGGACTTCGGGATCGTTGGTCGCTGGAGAGCTGTCTGTGTGACAGCTCTCCAGCGACCAAACATGTTATGAATTCTGTGGCAGAGCTCCCTCCTGTGGTCACAAGTGGTACTTCGGCTGATTCTCTCTATGAGCTTCCGTTGGTGGAGGAAAGTGGTACTGCGGCTTCTGAGTTTCCTTCCTCAGGTGATGTGGTGAAGTCGTTGAGTGCTGCTCTATTTAACTCCACCTAGTGCTTTGATCCTGGCTTCCAGTCAATGTTCTAGTATTGGACTTGCTTCCTCCTGGATCGTTCCTGTGGCCTGCTGCTCTGCATAGCTAAGTTCCGCTTTTGTTATTTTTGTTTGCTGTTTTTTCTGTCCAGCTTGCTTATTTGGTTTTTTCTTGCTTGCTGGAAGCTCTGGGACGCAGAGGGTGTACCTCCGTGCCGTTAGTCGGTACGGAGTGTCTTTTTGCCCCCTTTGCGTGGTTGTTTGTAGGGTTTTGTGTTGACCGCAAAGTTACCTTTCCTATCCTCGCTCTGTTCAGAAAGTCGGGCCTCACTTTGCTAAATCTATTTCATCTCTACGTTTGTCTTTTCATCTTACTCACAGTCATTATATGTGGGGGGCTGCCTTTTCCTTTGGGGTATTTCTCTGAGGCAAGGTAGGCTTATTTTCTATCTTCAGGCTAGCTAGTTTCTCAGGCTGTGCCAAGTTGCATAGGGAGCGTTAGGCGCAATCCACGGCTGCCTTTAGTGTGGTTGGAGAGGATTAGGGATTGCGGTCAGCAGAGTTCCCACGTCTCAGAGCTCGTTCTATGTTTTTGGGTTATTGTCAGGTCACTGTATGTGCTCTGACTTCTATGTCCACTGTGGTACTGAATTACCTAATCATAACAGTACTGGAAGCCAAAAGTACTAATGATTCTCAATAGAGGGAAAAAAGAAGTTCTGAGACCATTTTTTTTTCTCTGCACTGTGTTTTGCCTTTTTTTTCCCCTAGACATTTGGGTGGTTCAGGACACAGGTGTAGCGATGGACATTAAAGGTCTGTCTTCATGTGTGGATCAGCTCACGGCAAGAGTACAAAAAATTCAAGACTTTGTGGTTCAGAATTCTATGTTGGAACCAAGAATTCCTATTCCTGATTTGTTTTTTGGAGATAGAACTAAATTTCTGAGTTTCAAAAATAATTGTAAACTATTTCTGGCTTTGAAACCTCGCTCCTCTGGTGACCCAGTTCAACAAGTTAGGATCATTATTTCTTTTTTACGTGGCGACCCTCAGGACTGGGCGTTTTCTCTTACGCCAGGAGATCCTGCATTGTATAATATTGATGCGTTTTTCCTGGCGCTCGGATTGCTGTACGATGAACCTAATTCAGTGGATCAGGCAGAGAAAAATTTGCTGGCTCTGTGTCAGGGTCAGGATGAGATAGAGGTATATTGTCAGAAATTTAGAAAGTGGTCCGTACTCACTCAATGGAATGAAGGTGCGCTCGCAGCTATTTTCAGAAAGGGTCTCTCTGAAGCCCTTAAGGATGTCATGGTGGGATTTCCTATGCCTGCTGGTCTGAATGAGTCTATGTCTTTGGCTATTCAGATCGGTCGACGCTTGCGTGAGCGTAAATCTGTGCACCATTTGGCGGTATTATCTGAGCATAAACCTGAGCCTATGCAGTGCGATAGGACTTTGACCAGAGTTGAACGGCAAGAACACAGACGTCAGAATGGGCTGTGTTTCTACTGTGGTGATTCCACTCATGCTATCTCTGATTGTCCTAAGCACACTAAGCGGTTCGCTAGGTCTGCCACCATTGGTACGGTACAGTCAAAATTTCTTTTGTCCGTTACCTTGATCTGCTCTTTGTCATCTTATTCTGTCATGGCATTTGTGGATTCAGGCGCTGCCCTGAATTTGATGGACTTGGAGTATGCTAGGCGATGTGGGTT
Organism: Ranitomeya imitator; assembly: GCF_032444005.1. Lineage (NCBI taxonomy): Eukaryota > Metazoa > Chordata > Amphibia > Anura > Dendrobatidae > Ranitomeya > Ranitomeya imitator. The sequence goes on from NC_091282.1 coordinate 543,780,940, forward strand.
TTTCTTGGAGCCCTTGCAGTGTCCTATTCCATTGAGAGGAATTGATGCTACGCCTTTGGCCAAGAATAAGCCTCAGTACTGGGCCCAGCTGACCATGTGCATGGCTCCTGCACATCAGGAGGTTATTCGCTTTCTGGTGTTGCATAATCTGCATGATGTGGTCGTGTTGGGGTTGCCATGGCTACAAGTCCATAATCCAGTATTAGATTGGAAATCCATGTCTGTGTCCAGCTGGGGTTGTCAGGGGGTACATGGTGATGTCCCATTTCTGTCTATTTCGTCATCCACCCCTTCTGAGGTCCCAGAGTTCTTGTCTGATTACCGGGATGTATTTGATGAGCCCAAGTCCGATACCCTACCTCCGCATAGGGATTGTGATTGTGCTATCGATTTGATTCCTGGTAGTAAATTCCCAAAAGGTCGACTGTTTAATTTATCTGTGCCTGAGCACGCCGCTATGCGGAGTTACGTGAAGGAGTCCTTGGAGAAGGGGCACATTCGCCCGTCATCGTCGCCATTAGGAGCGGGGTTCTTTTTTGTGGCCAAGAAGGATGGTTCGCTGAGACCTTGTATAGATTACCGCCTTCTAAATAAGATCACGGTTAAATTTCAGTACCCCTTGCCGCTGTTATCCGATTTGTTTGCTCGGATTAAGGGGGCTAGTTGGTTCACCAAGATAGATCTTCGTGGTGCGTATAATCTTGTGCGTATTAAGCGAGGCGATGAATGGAAAACTGCATTTAATACGCCCGAGGGCCATTTTGAGTACCTAGTAATGCCATTCGGACTTGCCAATGCCCCATCAGTGTTTCAGTCCTTTATGCATGACATCTTCCGAGAGTACCTGGATAAATTCCTGATTGTATACTTGGATGATATTTTGGTCTTCTCGGATGATTGGGAATCTCATGTGAAGCAGGTCAGAACGGTGTTTCAGGTCCTGCGTGCTAATTCTTTGTTTGTGAAGGGATCAAAGTGTCTCTTTGGTGTTCAGAAGATTTCATTTTTGGGGTTCAGTTTTTCCCCTTCTACTATCGAGATGGACCCTGTTTAGGTCCAAGCCATCCATGATTGGACTCAGCCGACATCTCTGAAAAGTCTGCAAAAGTTCCTGGGCTTTGCTCATTTTTATCGTCGCTTCATCTGCAATTTTTCTAGTATTGCTAAACCATTGACCGATTTGACCAAGAAGGGTGCTGATGTGGTCAATTGGTCTTCTGCTGCTGTGGAAGCTTTTCAAGAGTTGAAGCGTCGTTTTTCTTCTGCCCCTGTGTTGTGTCAACCAGATGTTTCGCTTCCATTCCAGGTCGAGGTTGATGCTTCTGAGATTGGAGCGGGGGCTGTTTTGTCGCAGAGAAGTTCTGATTGCTCGGTGATGAAACCATGCGCCTTCTTTTCCAGGAAGTTTTCGCCTGCTGAGCGAAATTATGATGTTGGCAATCGAGAGTTGCTGGCCATGAAGTGGGAATTCGAGGAGTGGCGTCATTGGCTTGAAGGAGCTAAGCATCGCGTGGTGGTCTTGACTGATCATAAGAACTTGACTTATCTCGAGTCTGCCAAGCGGTTGAATCCCAGACAGGCTCGTTGGTCGCTGTTTTTTGCCCGTTTTGACTTTGTGGTTTCGTACCTTCCGGGCTCTAAAAATGTGAAGGCGGATGCCCTGTCTAGGAGTTTTGTGCCCGACTCTCCGGGTTTATCTGAGCCGGCGGGTATTCTCAAAGAGGGAGTAATTGTGTCTGCCATCTCCCCTGATTTGCGGCGGGTGCTGCAAAAATTTCAGGCTAATAAACCTGATCGTTGCCCAGCGGAGAAACTGTTTGTCCCTGATAGGTGGACGAATAAAGTTATCTCTGAGGTTCATTGTTCGGTGTTGGCTGGTCATCCTGGAATCTTTGGTACCAGAGAGTTAGTGGCTAGATCCTTTTGGTGGCCATCTCTGTCGCGGGATGTGCGTTCTTTTGTGCAGTCCTGTGGGATTTGTGCTCGGGCTAAGCCCTGCTGTTCTCGTGCCAGTGGGTTGCTTTTGCCCTTGCCAGTCCCGAAGAGGCCTTGGACACATATCTCTATGGATTTTATTTCAGATCTTCCCGTCTCTCAAAAAATGTCAGTCATTTGGGTGGTTTGTGATCGCTTCTCTAAGATGGTCCATTTGGTACCCTTGTTTAAATTACCTTCCTCCTCTGATTTGGTGCCATTGTTCTTCCAGCATGTGGTTCATTTACATGGCATTCCAGAGAATATCGTTTCTGACAGAGGTTCCCAGTTTGTTTCGAGGTTTTGGCGAGCTTTTTGTGCTAGGATGGGCATTGACTTGTCTTTTTCCTCGGCTTTCCATCCTCAGACCAATGGCCAGACCGAACGAACCAATCAGACCTTGGAAACATATCTGAGATGCTTTGTTTCTGCTGATCAGGATGACTGGGTGTCCTTTTTGCCTTTGGCTGAGTTCGCCCTTAATAATCGGGCCAGCTCGGCTACCTTGGTTTCGCCGTTTTTCTGCAACTCTGGGTTCCATCCTCGTTTCTCTTCAGGGCAGGTTGAGTCTTTGGACTGTCCTGGTGTGGATACTGTGGTGGACAGGTTGCAGCAGATTTGGACTCATGTAGTGGACAATTTGACCTTGTCCCAGGAGAAGGCTCAACGTTTCGCTAATCGCAGACGCTGTGTGGGTCCCCGACTTCGTGTTGGGGATTTGGTTTGGTTGTCTTCTCGTCATATTCCTATGAAGGTTTCCTCTCCTAAGTTTAAACCTCGTTTCATTGGACCGTATAGGATTTCTGAGGTTCTTAATCCTGTGTCTTTTCGTTTGACCCTTCCAGATTCTTTTTCCATCCATAACGTATTCCATAGGTCATTGTTGCGGAGATACGTGGCACCTATGGTTCCATCTGTTGATCCTCCTGCTCCGGTTTTGGTGGAGGGGGAGTTGGAGTATATTGTGGAGAAGATTTTGGATTCTCGTGTTTCAAGACGGAAACTCCAGTATCTGGTTAAGTGGAAGGGTTATGCTCAGGAAGATAATTCCTGGGTCTTTGCCTCTGATGTCCATGCTCCCGATCTTGTTCGTGCCTTTCATATGGCTCATCCTGGTCGTCCTGGGGGCTCTGGTGAGGGTTCGGTGACCCCTCCTCAAGGGGGGGTACTGTTGTGAATTCTGTGGCAGAGCTCCCTCCTGTGGTCACAAGTGGTACTTCGGCTGATTCTCTCTATGAGCTTCCGTTGGTGGAGGAAAGTGGTACTGCGGCTTCTGAGTTTCCTTCCTCAGGTGATGTGTTGAAGTCGTTGGGTGCTGCTCTATTTAACTCCACCTAGTGCTTTGATCCTGGCTTCCAGTCAATGTTCTAGTATTGGACTTGCTTCCTCCTGGATCGTTCCTGTGGCCTGCTGCTCTGCATAGTTAAGTTCCGCTTTTGTTATTTTTGTTTGCTGTTTTTTCTGTCCAGCTTGCTTATTTGGTTTTTTCTTGCTTGCTGGAAGCTCTGGGACGTAGAGGGTGTACCTCCGTGCCGTTAGTCGGTACGGAGGGTCTTTTTGCCCCCTTTGCGTGGTTGTTTGTAGGGTTTTGTGTTGACCGCAAAGTTACCTTTCCTATCCTCGCTCTGTTCAGAAAGTCGGGCCTCACTTTGCTAAATCTATTTCATCTCTACGTTTGTCTTTTCATCTTACTCACAGTCATTATATGTGGGGGGCTGCCTTTTCCTTTGGGGTATTTCTCTGAGGCAAGGTAGGCTTATTTTCTATCTTCAGGCTTGCTAGTTTCTCAGGCTGTGCCGAGTTGCATAGGGAGCGTTAGGCGCAATCCACGGCTGCCTTTAGTGTGGTTGGAGAGGATTAGGGATTGCGGTCAGCAGAGTTCCCACGTCTCAGAGCTCGTTCTATGTTTTTGGGTTATTGTCAGGTCACTGTATGTGCTCTGACTTCTATGTCCACTGTGGTACTGAATTACCTAATCATAACACAAACAGCGACGCTGCAGCAATCGACATCGTTGTCTGTATCGCTGCAGCGTCGCTGAGTGTGAAGGTACCTTAAGTTACTCTTGATGTAAATAGCCTTTACACCAGCATTGACCATTGTATAGGCATTCAGGCTGTTTCCAATTTCATTAGTCTTCATACCAACTTTACACCATATCAGTCCGAGTTCTGTATACAGCTACTTAAATTGATCTTGACTAACATTTTTTTTATGTTTAAGGTTTTTCCTACAACAACGGGGAACTGCAATGGGTTCAAACGTGACCCCTCCATATGATAATATATTGTTGTCACATTTTGAGGAATCATTTGTTTATACCCATTCCTTGTTTTCCTCTCCTGTAGTTTATTGGAAACATTATATTGATTTTTTTTCTGGCATGGCAAAGAAGACACCCTGGTTGTTTTCTTCAATGATCTCAATACAAATATCCCTTGTTTGACATTTACCTTTCATGTCCACAGTGATACTATTCACTTTTTAGATACTCAGGTATACTTCAGCTAGATGGCACACTAATAACGGATCTATACACCAAACCAACTGACAAAAATAGTCTTTTACATTGTACAAGTTCTCACCCTCACCACATTAAACAATTGCTGTTTAAAAAAACTGTTTCAGATGAATTAATTTGGGTGAAAAGATATCAGGACATGAATGCCAAGTTTAAATTCCATGGTTATCCACAATTTCGCCCACAACAGAGTAATCCTATACAAAAGGGTAACCTTCATTAGCACTTACCATCCCTTTATACACAAAATTAATCACTGTATCATGAAGCAGTGGAGTATTCTTGGCAAAGCAAATCCCAATATTACAAAATTTCATACCAAACCACTCCTCTGTAATAAGAGACCAAGAAATCTGAAAGATCTGAAATCTGAAAGATCACCTAGTAAGAGCTGATGTTGGCTCCTCACGGAGAGCACGGATACACCAGACACTTACCACACAGAGACACAGTACCTTCCCATGTCTCGGTTGCCTTCAGTGTTCACATGTGATAAAAGGCGATTAATTCACACCCCAGATCCGGAAAACGGTTCCTGGTGAAAGGCTTCTAATACGTGTAAATCCTCTTTCGTGGTGTATCTCATTAAATGTCCCTGCTGTATCAGATATGTTGGAGAAACCACCCAGCATATCTGAGACCGCATCTCTCAGCATAAATCCACCATTCTCTGTGGTCGCACACTTTTACCCATCCCAGCACACTTCATTTCCACGGGTCATTCTACCTCTCAGTTAAGGTTTCAAGTCATGGAACAGGTGACACTCGCCAGACTTGGCGGAGATCATGTTAAGAGATTAAAGGAAAGACAAGCATTCTAGAGTCACACTTTAGAAACATTAACCCCTTTTGGCCTCAATAGAGAATACAAGGTTCTGTTCTATATGTGTTTCTTCTCTGATTTTTTGTTTCCTTTTTCTTCCAGATTTCCTAACCTGTATCAAATATTTATGGCTGGCTTTGTCTCTCCTCTTTATTTTTCTTTTTTCTTTTTCTCAATTCCTCTTTTTTTCTCTTCTTCACATCTTCACATTGGTCTCACCCAGGATACGTCCTTCAGGCAGGAGGTTTTCAAGAAAAAGGCCATTGGAAACATCGCCAGTAGGAGAGGATAGCAACTCTGGTGACTCAGCTGGAAGCACAGGAACCAGACACCCCTTCCAATCTAACACATGCTCATGAGTTCTCAGCCATTGAAGACCTAAGAGAAGGGGGTGAAAAATGTCAGCCAGCACATAGGAGCAATCCACTCAGAGAAAATTGCTTTCTGTCTGGAGCTCAACAGGTTCACTGACGACTTGAACAACTTCAGTTAGGTACTTCCTGTCAATGGATGACACTCTCAGCAGATTCTGAACGCGCAAATGGGAATTTGATACTGAACCACCATGGACTGCTGTACAAAATTTCTCGCTGAATCGGAGTAAAAAAAGGCTGTTTCATTGAATTGGATTCGTCCACAGGGCACAGAAACATTCAAAGTCAGCGATGAAGAATCTCCTCTCTCACCTAGGAAAGCTTCACCCACAGGCACTAGGTTTAGTAGTTTAGACCTCTTAGGACAGTCACAAAAAGTGATCCACGCTACCGCAGCTGAAGCACATTCCCTTGGCATGACCACTTCCTTGTTGCCGTTCTGCCACCCTAACACGATCAACCTGCATGGTTTCCGTGAGGACGGCTGTTTTTGGAGGTTGACAAAAGGGCGGCCTTCGAAAAGATGGAGCCAGGCACAACAGTTTCCTTTAACAGGTCACCTCTTTGGTCATATCTTGAAACCTGAGGTCGATCCGGATTGCCATAGAGATTAATTAGTCTAGAGAGGCCGGGATGTCACATCCAGCCAACTCAACCTTGATTCTTTCAGGTAATCCTTCCCAGAAGGCGGCTACCGAGATCAGAAGGTACCACAGGGCGGTTTCTGGATTAGGATACTGCCAAAGCGGTCACAGGAACATGGACAAACTATACTACACTAAAGGGAACACAGGATACAGGAATAACTTTAACAGACTAAGGACTGGGGACATGGCAAAATACAGTCGCACACACCACCACCACTAAGACTTACTATGGGTGTTTATCAAGCACCTCCCCATTAGAGAAAGTGCCTTTTAAACAAGACTTCTCCCAACTATTGTCTGGGAAACATTTTGCAGGTGAATACTTTAACTAAATGCCTCCCAGCTGTTAGCTGGAGGCATTTACCATATCTGCATGCACTGAGGAAGAAAGAGGATCACTTAAGAGCTACTGAGGCTGGGGCGGTGAGTACGTCGGCATCCCCACACGCAGGGAGGAGGGGGACCATGTAGAGGCGCCGGCCACAGATATAACACTAGGCCAGGTATTGGGGGAACTCACAGTGAACGTATGGTATATACACCTCCGATTCCAAAGCATTTATATATATATATATACATATAATACTCCGGTACGGTTACTGCTCACTCCACAATAGTAAAAAAAACAGGAACCACTGTTAGGCTAGTTGCCACCATTAATCACTTATACTGGCCGATTGGTCACCCGTTACAAATAGTATATGGCTTCAGGGGTGTGGTCTACAGAGCACGAGGAACAGAGATATACCGGATTACTCACCGGTAATGCTCTTTTATAGAGCCCACGACAGCACCCACGAGAGAGGGGATCCGCCCCTAGGAACAGGAAACCTACAGAGAGATAAAAGGGGCGGCCCCCCTCGCTCCTCAGTTGTTTTACAGAGAATAGGAGGAACCGCCGCCAGGTTTTAGTTAATAGGTTCAGGTATATATATATATATATATATATATATATATATATACACATATTTACAACCTTATACTACATCTTTCTAATATTTACACCTCACCAAAAAGCACCACGTGCAACTATACAAAGAAAAGGGAGGGATGTGAATGGGTGCTGTCGTGGGCTCTATAAAAGAGCATTACCGGTGAGTAATCCGGTATTTTCCATTCGCCACGACAGCACCCACGAAAGATTTTCAGAGACTATAAATTGGGTGGGTTAACTGCGTCAAGAACCGAAACCCCAAAGGTTAGATCAGAAGCAGCTGATAGGTCTAATCTATAGTGCCTATAAAAGGTGCCCGGCGAAGCCCAAGTTGCGGCCTTACATATAAGCTCTATTGGCACGTTCGCCCTTTCTGCCCAGGAAGTCGACAATGCCCTTGTAGAAGGCGCCCCCACATGCATTAGAGGATCTCTTCCTTTGGCCCTATAAGCCAAGATTATGGCTTCTCTGATCCAACGAGATAACGTCCCCTTCGTGACTCTGGATCCTTTGGTTTTACTCTGAAAAGACACAAACAGGGCTGTTGTGAATTCTGTTTTCGGGCTCCCTCCTGTGGTCGTTAATGGTACTTCGGCTGGTTCTGTCCATGGACTTTCTCTGATGCCTGTGGGTGTTTCTGAGTTTCCTTCCACAGTTGACGAGGCTAATTCGTTAGTGGGCTGCTCTATTTAACTCCACTTGGATCCTTGTCCGATGCCAGCTGTCAATGTTGTAGCATTGGTCTAGTTCGCTCCTGGATCTTCCTGGTTACCTGTTTTCTCCAGCAGAAGCTAAGTTTCGCTTTGCTTTTTTCTTGTTTGCTATTTTTTCTGTCCAGCATGCTTATGTGAATTTTGCCTTGCTTGCTGGAAGCTCTGGGACGCAGAGGGGCGCCTCCGCTCCGTTAGTCGGTGCGGAAGGTATTTTTCCCTGCACTCTCTGTGTGGCTTTTTTTAGGGTTTTGTGCTGACTGCAAAGTGACCTTTCCTATCTTCTGTCTGTTTAGTAAGTCGGGCCTCTCTTTGCTAAATCTATTTCATCTCTGTGTTTGTGATTTCATCTTACTCACAGTCAATATATGTGGGGGGCTGCCTTTTCCTTTGGGGAATTTTCTCTGAGGCAAGATAGGCTTATTTTTCCTATCTCTAGGGCTAGCTAGTTCTGAGGCTGTGACGAGGCGCCTAGGTCATGATAGGAGCGCTCCACGGCTATTTCTAGTGTACGTGATAGGATTAGGGATTGCAGTCAGCAGAGGTTCCACTTCCCAGAGCTTGTCCTGTATAAATGTGCTATCAGGTCTTTTCTGGTGCTCTACCAGGTCCACTATTTGTTCTAACCACCAGATCATAACACAGGGCCCTACTCTTCCTCCAGTCCCTAGTTCTCGCTAAATAGGCCAGAATAGTCCATTTTACGTCTAGGGTATGAAGTCTTACTTCCTCTGGAGACGAGTGGTCTTTATAAAAGGTAGGTAATAAGATCTCCTGGGATCTATGAAAACTAGTGGCCACCTTAGGTAGGTAACATGGGTCTGTTTTCAAAACTATTCTATCAGGTGTTATAGATAAGTATGGAGGATCGATTGACAATGCCTGCAGATCACTCACTCTTCTAGCTGATACCAATGCTACTAATAATATTGCTTTCAACGAGATGTTCTTTAATGAAGCTGCATGAATAGGCTCAAACGGGCTTTGTGTCAATGCATCCAGGACCAAAGATAGATCCCACTGGGGCACCTTTGGTATATTTATTGGTTTCGACCGTTGACATGCCGATATAAAACGGGATATCCATCTATCACCTGCGACATCATAACTGAAAAGGGCTCCTAACGCCGAAACCTGAACTTTCAAAGTATTAACTGAAAGTCCCAATTCTAGACCTTTTTGCAAAAATTCTAGTATTGAAAATATAGGTACCTCTGAAGATATTTGTGTAGTGTGAAACTGAAGAAATTTTTCCCAGATTTTAACATAAATTTTGGTGGTAGAAGGTTTTCTACTCCTCATAAGGGTATCTATCAACTCACTAGAAAACCCTCTCCTACATAGTAATTGCCTCTCAAATTCCAGACAGTTAAGTTCATGCCCTTCACCCGAGGATGGAAAAACGGACCTTGAGACAGCATGTTGTCGGTCAGAGGCAGAATCCATGGGTCTGTAATTGACATGGCTCTGAGCCATGAAAACCATGGCCTCTTGGGCCAAAAGGGGGCTATTAACAGAACTCTTGCCCCTTCCTCTCTTATCTTCCTTATCACCATGGGCAATAGATTCCATGGGGGAAATGCGTATGCCAGGTCGAATGTCCATGGTACCTGAAGGGCATCTAATATGTCTGGATTGTCTAGCCTGCATAGGGAGGCAAACATTCTGACCTGATGATTGGATCTTGTTGAGAACAAGTCTATTTGAGGCATGCCCCATCGAGTTGTTATCATTTTGAAAATCTTCCTGTTGAGCATCCATTCTCCTTGATGAAGAGTATGACGACTGAGGAAATCGGCCTGAAAGTTGTCTATCCCTCTTATGTGTACCGCTGATAAGGACAACAGATGACCTTCGGCTAACATTATGATGTCTGATGCCACCTCCATAAGAGTGTCTGACCGTGTACCTCCTTGACGGTTTAGATAGGCCACCGCAGAGGTGTTGTCGGAAAGGACCCTTGTGTGAGAGCCTCGCAGCTGTGGAAGAAAGTGGAGCAGGGAATAATATATAGCTCTTAATTCTTTAACATTAGAAGAATCACTATATTCTGATATGGACCAGAAACCCTGAACCCACAGATCTCGAAAATGTGCTCCCCAACCTTCAGGACTAGCATCTGTGGTGACTAGGGTTGAGCGACCTTGACCTTTTTAGAGTCGAGCCGTGTTTCGCGAAACCCGACCATCTTAGAAGTCGAGTCGAGTGGAATTGGCCGATTATCGCGAAAAGTCGGGTATCGACCGAAACACGAAACCCAATGCAAGTCAATGGGGGAGCATAGTCGGCAGTGAGTGGAGGCCAGGAAAACACCTACACTGCCCATTTTAATGGCAAAACATCCATTCTTGTTACAGAAGCTTGTCAATCATAATTTACCTTATAATAATTGGAAGGCATTTGAAATTGGGGGTCATTTGGCTAAAGTTGTGGGGGGTAGGGCTGGTTCAAGTAATTAGTGGGCCTAGGAAATCTGGACCATGTCATGGCAGTGGAGCAGGGAGAGGTAAGTATTTAAACTTTGCAAGTGCTGTGATCCTGAGCAAGCAGGGGGGGCCCACTCGTTGGCATTGGCACTGGCACAGGGCCCCTCAAAGTACAGCGGTGTTTGCACGGCGGGGGCGCCTCCCACCGGCAGTAACACTTTTGCGTACTATGAGAGGCCCTGTGCCAGTGACGTCGCCAACTAGTATTCCTCCCCCCACCTGATGAAGGAACCTGCACTTTCATCTGCACCTTCCTCTTTGTCCCCGTGTAAGGTGGTATGGTATGCGGGAAGAGGAACCTGACTTTCAGCAGGGTCACAATCTTGCTGTGTAGCGTGCACGGTGAATTTTGCGTTATGGGTCAATGTACCAGCAGACTCATCTATCACTGGCTGGGCAATGGACAGGATGAGGAGGAAACACAGATCTAGGCCCAAAGAATAAAGTGGGCTAAATGCAGTTCAAAATTGGTAACACAGGACTAACCAGGGGGCATTGCAGTGGAGGACAACTGGAATGAGAGGCTGACACAGAGAGTAGGCCCAAATCAGTAAGTAGTCGAAATGCAGTTCAAAATTGGCAACCGTAGTAAACAAGCGGCACAGCTTTGTTCAGTGGAGGAGAACAGCAAGGAGTGGCAGACACCGATAGTAGGCCCCAACCCAACTAGTAGGCCAAATGCAGTCTAACATTAACAACTACTTAACGAGAGCCTGAAAATGGAATTTCAGGACAGGAAACCAGGAGAACAGCAAGGAGCGGCAGACACTGTTAGTAGGCCCCAAACCAACTAGTACGCCAAATGCAGTTGTTCCATTTAACCACTATTTAACAAGAGCCTGAAGATAGAAGCTCAGGAAAGGCAACCTGGAGAACACCTTGGAGTGGAAGACACCGTCTCTACACCCCATACCCAATTTGTAGGCCTAATGCAGTGTAGTTTCCAACAACTACTAAACGAGAGTAGGAAGATCGAAGCAATGTGAACGAAACCTGGGGAACACCTTGGAATGTAACACACCGTCTCTCTACACCCCATACCAAATTAGGCCTAATGCAGTGTAGTTTGCAACAACTACTAAATGAGAGTAGGAAGATCGAAGCAATGTGGACGAAACCTGGGGCACACCTTGGGGCGGCAGACACCGTTAGTAGGCCCTACCAAAGTTGTAGCCCCAATGCAGTTTTAAAATTCCTAGAGGCTGAAAACAAGACTATTGACGCTCAGCTTTTTTCAAAGGAACACAGCTGTATTGAGTGGCGCAGACAGACACAGGTAGTAGGCCTTAAACCAAAAATGTGGCTCACTGCAGCTTAAAAAAGGTTACAGGGGTACACGGGCAGCAGTGGTCTGGTCAGTGTAGGAGTAGTAGAAAGAACGGGCCGCAGACAGGCTTCGAAGGCCTAACATAAACAAATATTGGGCTGTAGGCACTTTTAAATAGGTTCCAGGGGTACACGGGCAGCAGTAGACTGGTCAGTGTAGTAGTAGTAGAAAGAACGGGCCGCAGACAGGCTTCGAAGGCCTAACATAAAAAAATATTGGGCTGTAGGCACTTTTAAATAGGTTCCAGGGGTACACGGGCAGCAGTAGACTGGTCAGTGTAGTAGTAGTAGAAAGAACGGGCCGCAGACAGGCTCCGAAGGTCTAACATAAAAAAATATTGGGCTGTAGGCACTTTTAAATAGGTTCCAGGGGTACACGGGCAGCAGTGGTCTGGTCAGTGTAGGAGTAGTAGAAAGAACGGGCCGCAGACAGGCTTCGAAGGCCTAACATAAAAAAAATTGGTCTGTAGGCACTTTTAAATAGGTTCCAGGGGTACACGGGCAGCAGTAGACAGGTCAGTGTAGGCCTAGTGGAAGGAGGGACCGCAGACAGGCTTCGAAGGCCTAACATAATAAAATTGGACAGGCTGTAGGCACTTTATAATTGGTTCCAGGGGTACACGGGCAGCAGTAGACAGGTCAGTGGAGGCCTAGTGGAAGGAGGGACCGCAGACAGGCTTCGAAGGCCTAACATAATAAATTGGGCTGGCTGTAGGCAATTTAAAATTGGTTCCAGGGGTACACGGGCAGCAGTGGTCTGGTCAGTGGAGGCCTAGTGGAAGGAGGGACCGCAGACAGGCTTCGAAGGCCTAACATAATAAATTGGGCTGGCTGTAGGCAATTTAAAATTGGTTCCAGGGGTACACGGGCAGCAGTAGACAGGTCAGTGGAGGCCTAGTGGAAGGAGGGACCGCAGACAGGCTTCAAAGGCCTAACATAATAAATTGGGCTGGCTGTAGGCAATTTAAAATTGGTTCCAAGGGGTACACGGGCAGCAGTGGTCTGGTCAGCGGAGGCCGATTGTAATGAGTGTCTGCCAGTTAGTAGTCCAAAACAATAAATAAATGTGAATGTCTCGCATTAAAACAAAACGAAAACACTAAAGGGTGCAATCATTAGGTACAGGGGTGGGATCCTCTTCGTAGTTTCAGACCTACTAATTTGGCGCAAAGTATTTACTTTGGTAAATAGAGGACACTGCCCCTGACTATGTTAAGTACCATCATACATGTCAACACAATGGTATTGTCAGTGGCAGGAATGGAAGGATGTCAGCGCATAGACTAAACATTGGTGGAAGTGTGAGAGATAACTGTGGAAGTGGTAGAGCAATGTTTGACCTGGGGGTGGGTGAACTCTGTTGTGGCCGGCGGTACAGGCCCAGGGCCCCTCATGTTACAACAGTGTGTCTGACGTTGGGTGCGCACCACCACTGCCAGATACACTTTATTGTACTATGAGGGACCCAGTGGCAGTGCTGTCGACCAAAAGCGGGCACACCCACCTCTTCAGACAAACAGCACTCTCACGGGTGCTTGCGCCAAGTCGCGATACCACGGCCCCGTGTGGGGAGTTTGGCCATTTAGGGAGGTGTAAACATGTCGTATGCTGGACAATCAGCTGCAGCAAATTAAGACATTAGAAAAGTAATTCACAGTAGTCCACAGGCAAGAGCTTTTCATAGGAAAGCTAGGTGTCGGCCGGGCAAGGTGGGGCAAAAGAATTCGAAATCCAGTTGTGGTTCATTTTAATGAATGTTAGATCATCAACATTTTGGGTTGCCAGACGAGTCCTTTTTTCGGTTAATATTGAACCTGCAGCACTGAATACTCTTTCTGATAGGACACTAGCTGCCGGGCAAGCAAGCTCCTGCAATGCATATTCTGCCAATTCTGGCCAGGTGTCTAATTTGGATGCCCAGTAATCAAATGGGAATGACGGTTGAGGGAGAACATCGATAAGGGATGAAAAATAGTTTGTAACCATACTGGACAAATGTTCAATTGATGCAGCAGTACCTGTCCTGTCTGCGGTCATAGCAAAATCACTCCACAACCTGGTCAGAAAACCCCTCTGTCCAACGCCACTTCTGATGTGTGCACCCCTAACACTCCTGGTCTGCTGCCCCCTGGAGCTCGTGTGAGAACGATCACGGGCGCTGTGTGCTGGGAATGCCTGAAGCAAACGGTCAACAAGAGTTGATTGTTTGGTTGCTAATATTAGTTCCAAGTTGTCATGTGGCATAATATTTTGCAATTTGCCTTTATAGCGAGGATCAAGGAGGCAGGCCAACCAGTAATCGTCATCGTTCATCATTTTAGAAATGCGTGTGTCCCTTTTGAGGATACGTAAGGCATAATCCGCCATGTGGGCCAAAGTTCCAGTTGTCAAATCTGCGGTTGTGATTGGTTGAGGGGCATTTTCAGGCAAATCTACGTCACTTGTGTCCCTCAAAAAAACAGAACCCGGCCTTGCCACGCAACCAATTTCCAGTGCCCCCGGGAAAGCTTCCTCATTAAAAATATACTCATCCCCATCATCCTCCTCGTCTTCCACCTCCTCTTCGCCCGCTACCTCATCCTGTACACTGCCCTGACCAGACAATGGCTGACTGTCATCAAGTCTTTCCTCTTCCTCTGGTGCAGACGCCTGATCCTTTATGTGCGTCAAACTTTGCATCAGCAGACACATTAGGGGGATGCTCATGCTTATTATGGCGTTGTCTGCACTAACCAGCCGTGTGCATTCCTCAAAACACTGAAGGACTTGACACATGTCTTGTATCTTCGACCACTGCACACCTGACAACTCCATGTCTGCCATCCTACTGCCTGCCCGTGTATGTGTATCCTCCCACAAAAACATAACAGCCCGCCTCTGTTCGCACAGTCTCTGAAGCATGTGCAGTGTTGAGTTCCACCTTGTTGCAACGTCTATGATTAGGCGATGCTGGGGAAGGTTCAAAGACCGCTGATAGGTCTGCATACGGCTGGAGTGTACAGGCGAACGGCGTATATGTGAGCAAAGTCCACGCACTTTGAGGAGCAGGTCGGAGAACCCAGGATAAGTTTTCAATAAGCACTGCACCACCAGGTTTAAGGTGTGAGCCAGGCAAGGAATGTGTTTCAGTTGGGAAAGGGAGATGGCAGCCATGAAATTCCTTCCGTTATCACTCACTACCTTGCCTGCCTCAAGATCTACTGTGCCCAGCCACGACTGTGTTTCTTGCTGCAAGAACTCGGACAGAACTTCCGCAGTGTGTCTGTTGTCGCCCAAACACTTCATAGCCAATACAGCCTGCTGACGCTTGCCAGTAGCTGGCCCATAATGGGACAACTGGTGTGCAACAGTGTCAGCTGCCGATGGAGTGGTTGGGCGACTGCGGTCTGTGGAAGAGCTCTCGCTTCTACAGGAGGACGAGGAGGAGGGGGTGCGAACGCCTACAGCCAACTGTTTCCTAGACCGTGGGCTAGGCACAACTGTCCCGAAATTGATGTCCCCTGTGGACCCTGCATCCACCACATTCACCCAGTGTGCTGTGATGGACACGTAACGTCCCTGGCCATGCCTACTGGTCCATGCATCTGTAGTCAGGTGCACCTTTGTACTCACAGATTGCCTGAGTGCATGGACGATGCGCTGTTTAACATGCTGGTGCAGGGCTGGGATGGCTTTTCTGGAAAAAAAGTGTCGACTGGGTAGCTCGTAGCGTGGTTCAGCGTACTCCATCAGGGCTTTGAAAGCTTCGCTTTCAACTAACTGGTAGGGCATCATCTCTATCGAGATTAGTCTAGCTATGTGGGCGTTAAAACCCTGTGTACGCGGATGCGAGGATAAGTACTTCCTTTTTCTGACCAGAGTCTCATGTAGGGTGAGCTGGACTGGAGAGCTGGAGATCGTGGAACTAGCGGGTGTGCCGGTGGGCATGGCAGACTGAGAGACGGTTGGAGACGGTATTGTTTCCGCCGGTGCCCTAGATGCAGTATTTCCTCATACAAAACTGGTGATTCCCTGACCCTGACTGCTTTGGGCTGGCAAAGAAACCTGCACAGATACTGCCGGTGGTGCGGAAAATGGTGGCCTTACAGTGACGGAAGGGATGTTGCGTTGCTGACTAGCTTCATTGGCCGAGGGTGCTACAACCTTAAGGGACGTTTGGTAGTTAGTCCAGGCTTGCAAATGCATGGTGGTTAAATGTCTATGCATGCAACTTGTATTGAGACTTTTCAGATTCTGACCTCTGCTTAAGCTAGTTGAACATTTTTGACAGATGACTTTGCGCTGATCAATTGGATGTTGTTTAAAAAAATGCCAGACTGCACTCTTCCTAGCATCGGATCCCTTTTCAGGGATTGCAGACTGAGCTTTAACCGGATGGCCACGCTGTCCTCCAATAGGTTTTGGGTTTGCCACGCGTTTTGGGCCAGATACGGGCCCGGCAGATGGAACCTGTTGCGATGTTGATGCCTGCTGCGGCCCCTCCTCCACCTCCGCTTCAGAACTACTGCCGCCTGCACCCTGTTCCCCCAATGGCTGCCAATCGGAGTCAACAACTGGGTCATCTATTACCTCCTCTTCTAGCTCGTGTGCAACTTCGTCTGTGTCACCGTGTCGGTCGGTGGTATAGCGTTCGTGACGGGGCAACATAGTCTCATCAGGGTCTGATTGTGGATCAGCACCCTGCGAGGGCAATGTTGTGGTCTGAGTCAAAGGACCAGCATAGTAGTCTGGCTGTGGCTGTGCATCAGTGCACTCCATGTCAGAATCTACTTGTAATGGGCATGGCCTGTTAACTGTTTCACTTTCTAAGCCAGGGACGGTATATGTAAAGAGCTCCATGGAGTAACCCGTTGTGTCGCCTGCTGCATCCTTCTCTCTTGTTGTTTTAGCTGAAGAGGACAAGGAAGCGACTTGTCCCTGACCGTGAACATCCACAAACGACGCGCTGCTTTTACATTTACCAGTTTCAGAAGAGGAGGCAAAAGAGCTAGAGGCTGAGTCTGCAAGGTAAGCCAAAACTTGCTGTTGCTGCTCCGGCTTTAAAAGCGGTTTTCCTACTCCCAGAAAAGAGAGCGTTCGAGGCCTTGTGTAGCCAGACGACGAACCTGGCTCCACAGCTCCAGACTTAGGTGCAATATTTTTTTTCCCACGACCACCTGATGCTCCACTACCACTACCATCATTACCAGCTGACAATGAACGCCCACAGCCACGACCTCTTGCACCAGACTTAATCATTGTTTTAAAAACTTAACCAAAGTAACTTTATTTGTTGCTGTCAAACAACTTACACGGTGAGCTATAACTTCAGTATGATTTCGATATCCCTTTACAGGTTGGTGAGACCGCAAGGAAAATCAGGCACAATGTTACACACTCTGTTTTCTGTGGCACCAAATCACAGAGATGCCACACACGCAGGACTGTCACTCAAGCACAAATGTCAATATTAATCTCCCATTTTTTTTTTTTCAGGGATACTTTAGAAACAAAATAAAATAAAATGATTTTTTCAGGAAGAATTTAGAAACCAAATAAAATAAAATGATTTTTTCAGGGAGAATTTAGAAACCAAATTAAAAAAAAATAGGCTTTCTATGGCCCACTGAGTGAGAGATGGCACACACAGGAGTCAGGAGTGGCACACAAGCCCAGAGGCCAATATTTATCTCCCACTGATTGATTTAGTGATTTTTTCAGGTAGAATTTAGAACCCAAATCAACCAAAAAAATAAATAGGCTTTCTATGGCCCACTGAGTGAGAGATGGCACACACAGGGATGGCACTCTAGCAGAAATGCCAATCTTAATCTCCCACAAAAAAAAAAAAAAACAGGGACATGTCCTTCAATTACTATCTCCCTGCAGTAATCTCAGCCAGGTATGGCAGGCAGCAATAAGGAGTGGACTGATGCACAAATGAAATAAGAAGTGTGGACAAACAAAAAAGATAGCTGTGCAGAAAGGAAGGAACAAGAGGATTTGTGCTTTGAAAAAAGCAGTTGGTTTGCACAGCGGCGTACACACAGCAATGCAGCTATCAGGGAGCCTTCTAGGGCAGCCCAATGAGCTACAGCGCTGAGGAAAAAATAAAAAAAAATGTAGCTTCCACTATCCCTGCACACCGAAGGTGGTGTTGGACAGTGGAAATCGCTACAGCACAAGCGGTTTGGGGGTTAATGGACCCTGCCTAACGCTATCCCTGCTTCTGACGAAGCAGCAGCAACCTCTCCCTAAGCTCAGATCAGCAGCAGTAACATGGCGGTCGGTGGGAACGCCCCTTTATAGCCCCTGTGACGCCGCAGACAGCAAGCCAATCACTGCAATGCCCTTCTCTAAGATGGAGGGGACCAGGACCTATGTCATCACGCTGCCCACACTCTGCGTTCACCTTCATTGGCTGAGAAATGGCGCTTTTTGCGTCATTGAAACGCGACTTTGGCGCGAAAGTCGCGTACCGCATGGCCGACCCCGCACAGGGGTCGGGTCGGGTTTCATGAAACCCGACTTTGCCAAAAGTCGGCGACTTTTGAAAATGAACGACCCGTTTCGCTCAACCCTAGTGGTGACTATATTTGAAGGAGAGTCTATTGAGGCATCAGATATAAATGCCGCAACCCCCTTAATCAATGGAATAGAGGCTCGCAACTTTTCTCTGGAAACACCACTCCTGATATCTTGATCTAGTTGTTCCAGCCAGACCAACATGGATCTACTAGTACATGTAGCTGAAATTGCTGGCGTAAAGGATGTAACACAAGCTTCCCATGACTTTTTGAGAAGCGCATCCGACTTTCTGTCCATTGGATCGGACAAGGAACCCGCATCCTCTACCAGCAAAGAGGAGCGGCGAGAGATAGATGCTACCGCCGCATCAACTTTGGGTACTTTAGCCCAGGAGGCTAAGTCCTTGTCATCAAAGGGGTAGCGTCTTTTACAGGACACTGGCACAAACCCCTTCTGACCTTTACTCCATTCTTTCTTAACCAGGTCCTTTATAGTCTGGTTTACTGGAAACACATGGCCCTTCCGTTGAGACAGACCCGCGAACATCACCTCCTGCTGGGTCTGGGGTTTTTTTGATTCTAAAACCCCCATAGTACTTCTTACCGACTTAACCAAGTTATTTATGCCATCCGTAGGAAAGGAGACATAGTCCTCCTCATCTGATGACCCCGATAATTGAGATGCATCTGACTCGACCTCCCCGCTTTCTGCCGACGTGTCAGCTTTTGGCGAGGATGCTCTGCTAACTCTCCTCTCAATATTTATGGATGGACTACTTCCTTTTAAACTCTGAAGCTCCTCCCGAATCATAAGGCGTATTTCATTCATCTTAACGGACTCTTCCTGCCGCAGTGTGTTCTCTATACAAGCCTGACATAGTTTTTTACTATATGAATCAGGTAAGGGCTCAGTACATATTGCACATTGTTTGTGCTTGGTCTTCCCAGTCCTCTTCGCCTATTAAGACATAAGGAGGGGAACCACATAAGCTTCCATGGAGCTAAATAAAAAACACTCACCCTGAAGTATACTTGTATACCGGGTCTCGGCTCCTTTGCTCGGCCTGGGGTGTGTTATGGGATAACCTCCTCCCTGATTTGTCAGTGGAGTCGCTCACTTTGGATACTCCACTGCCTCTCTTTCTGACATTGCCACTTGGTGCAACAACCTCCTCCACAGGGCGCTCACAGACTTCCTCATGGGATGACATGGTGACGCACCTTCTGCACAGCAGAGCTGTGATTTATAACGCTGGAGGACACACACACACCCCTTCCTGCCGTTTTTTTTTTTTACCTGCACAGCTTTAGCGTCAGGAAAACACAGAACCGCCTGTACCAATATGGCGGTCCCCCGGAAATGAAACGCTGACCTTAGAGGTTCAGGAAAACTACATCCGGGAACCGCCTGTACCGCGCATGCGCCGGCGTTCCCGCAGTCTGCCGGCCGAAGCTCTCCCACCAAGCCGCCGTCATACCTGAGGGACTGGGGGAGCTCCCATCACCCGGAGGCCACCGCTACCCGACCGAGGTCCGGGTCGGTCCAGGTACATGCTGCCTTGTCGGTCGTCCATTACAATGGTCTCCCATCAGGGAGATCGTTGCTAAGCTTCAGGCCTCTCAGCCGGCCACTGCAGATGAGGGGGGAGCCAGCAGGAACCCCCGACTCTGTCCACCCGCTCTGGAGCCCCTGTCGCTCAGCAGAGACAGACAGGCGGCATCCAGGCGAGTTCTCCTCTTCACACCACCGAGAGTCTTCTCTGTGGGTTCCCATCTAGGAACAGGAAACCAACTGAGGAGCGAGGGGGGCCGCCCCTTTTATCTCTCTGTAGGTTTCCTGTTCCTATAGGCGGATCCCCTCTCTCGTGGGTGCTGTCGTGGCGAATGGAAAATTACATTTTATATATTTAATTAAGAAAAGTGGGAAAGTGGGCATGTTTGTAAAAAAATATACAAAAATGATACAAAATGACAACAAAGCAAAACAGTATATACAATTATATAAAAGACAATTACTAAGCCTGATGTTGCATTTATGGCTTTTATCTTTTTGGGGAGAAGCACTCCGATTTAGGAAAATGGGACACTCTCACAGTAAACTATGTCTTCACAAATGAACAAAGACAGAGGTCCAAACTTTCATTTTTCATTATTTCAAGGCTGCGCCCACATACCCTTGTTGATAAACTCACATATGGGCAGGTTGTTGGATGTTCTAGGTCCTTCAGAATTCCATTAGATCTTCAACTTACAGGATATCTTCTCCCCTGGAAGTCCCAGGCAATAAATATTGTCATCATGTTTCTTACCATAATTTTATCTGTCTATAGAAATGAAACATGGCCTGGATAGCACCATCCACTGGATTGTTATTACAGTTGTGCTCAAACATTTACGTACCCTGGCAGAATTTTTTTTCTTTCTTGGCCTTTTTTCAGAGAATATGAATGATAACACCAAAACTTTTTCTCCACTCATAGTTAGTGGTTGGGCAAAGCCATTTATTTTCAAATTACGGAATTTTCTCTTTTTAAAATCATAATGACAACTCAAAACATCCAAATGACCCTGATCAAAAGTTCATATACCCTGGTGATTTTGGCCTGATAACATACACAGAAGTTGACACAAATGGGTTTACAGTGATGTGAGTGAATGCTTTATGTTTGTTCCTTTGCTACAATGCCAAAATATATCTCCTAATAACATCTCATCAATGAAATCTGAATATTCATCACTGACCACTGGCTCCAAAATGTCTAAGAAGATTATGTAATCAGAGGAAGCCCTAACCCTGGGGAAAGGTACTTCCCAGCCTCTGCTTAAAAAGATCTCAGTTTTATTGTCTTCTTCACAGCAAATCTCCCTGCTGTAATTATCTGGTCACCTCACGAGACCCCTACTTCAATGGAGATGGAACTATCAGCTCTCTGTCTCTTCCCTAGTAATAAATAGTTTTTCTCTTCCTATCTGTAATTAAACCCATAAACCCAATGTGGAGTTCTACTTCAATGGAGGTTGAAGTGTTAGTTCTTTCTCTCTTTCCATATGCTCAATGTGAGGGTGACATGCTTGAAGTCTGTACGGATTTATATTTTTCTCTACAACAACCTACATTACGCTGCTTTCAGATGAGGTAGCAAAAACCTGCTGTCAGATTCCCTTTATGGTCCCATTTATTCATTACATTTATTGAAACTCCTAATCATGTAATGTGCATGGGGGCCTCAACCATGTGTACGTTTTGGACAGCTTTAATTCAAACGCCTGACCCTTTTATCTGACAGCGCTTTTCTCCTCCTTCCCCATTGAAAAGACATGAATTTTTGACCAAGCCTTCATGTGTATGGTTGAGTATGGATGAATGCCTAAAAATTATCCCAACATAGTGGCTCATAAAAAAAAAACCAAGTATACCGCATTGTATATGCGTTTGTCTACACAACATACGTACCTTCTAGTGTTTCTGTGACGTACAACATTCTTACCCTTAGGTTCAGGCAGCCATACTAAAATTTAGAATATGAGACACCTTTAGAGACAGTGCGTGATGGCAAAGAAGGGAAGAAATAAAATAAAGTTCCAGGTTATACAAAATGTTTCCTACTCTTAGATAATAAAGTGACTCCACGTACTCATTTAGCTTGTGTGAGGTGTAACTCTAAGCAAGAGTCTAGCGAGGGTTTCTTTTTCTTATGGTTACAGTTATTTAGGGGTGATGTGTTGAATAGTTTTGTGAATATTTTCTCGGTAATTTATACATATGCAGCAGTTCTCCTAATTTTCTGAAATACATTTCCCTATCGAAAAGTACACATGCAGTGCAGTCTCCAGAGGAATTTCGCTGGAAAGTCCACCTCACGGCAAGCTACACCCCGCAGCAGCTTCACTCCTCGCCTGCCGTCCAGTATGTGCTTGCTGTCTCCCTGGGCAACAGAACACATTGTCAGCAAACACATACTTTTGGAAAGGACCACACCTAAGTGACTTATAAAAGAC
Source organism: Ranitomeya imitator (assembly GCF_032444005.1). Classification (NCBI taxonomy): domain Eukaryota; kingdom Metazoa; phylum Chordata; class Amphibia; order Anura; family Dendrobatidae; genus Ranitomeya; species Ranitomeya imitator. The sequence continues at coordinate 543,803,240 of NC_091282.1, forward strand.
AGACTCCCTCTTCATCTGTGTATTACAAAAATGTCTGGCTCAGCTTCCAGCTCCAACAATGCGCTGCATAACTTACCGGTTTAATAAAGACACCAGCTCCACATAATAATTAAAGATGCATTTTAACAGCCCTCATTCTGCAGAAATGCTCTTCGCTTCTAAACATTTTGATGCTATTTCTTCAGCTTTCCATAGTTACACTAATAATGTAAGTAGTATGGAAAACATTTTGTTTTACTGTTTAACCATTTAATGCTTTCAAATTATTGTCACGTTAAAGTCCTTGATTGCATAAAAAAAATAGTATATTATTTTTTTATAGCCACACTTCTTTGCTGTGCTCCTTGTACTTGAAGTTGACTCCTATCCGGAGCAGAAATGTGATTGTCCAATTTAAAGTCAATAAAACAAACTACAGTTTCTAATCCCAATGGAACATCACCTGAGTTTGTCGAATTGTTTTTCGTCTGTGATTTCCTATCATTTATGTAAGTTAAAAGGATCAGTGTTATTCTAGAGAGAGCTATGTTATACTCTGAAAAGAAGCAGCATTTAAAGGGAACCTGTCACCGTGAAAATGCAGTCCGATCTGCAGGCACAATATTATACCGACGGGGAGCTGAGTAGAGAAAAGATTCAGTGTAACCTGTGATTTAATCATTTAAGCTCTGCTCTTTCTGGGGTTTTCAGTCCAGTGGTCGGGCTTATCTGTTATTTTTATGTGCACGCCCACTGCCCCAAAAAAGCTGTCAGTCACTGATGGGACCGCCCACTGGACCCAAAATCTCAGGAAGAGCAGAGGTTAAAATGATTAAATCACAGGTTACACTGAATCTTTTATCATTTAAGCTCTGCTCTTTCTGGGGTTTTCAGTCCAGTGGTCGGGCTTATCTGTTATTTTTATGTGCACGCCCACTGCCCCAAAAAAGCTGTCAGTCACTGATGGGACCGCACACTGGACCCAAAATCTCAGGAAGAGCAGAGGTTAAAATGATTAAATCACAGGTTATACTGAATGCTTATTTATAAATCTACTCTGCTCACCTGCTCTATAGCATGATGCCTGCAGATTGGACCGCATTTTCACCCTGACAGGTTCCCTTTAAGAGAAAACATAGCTTCTAAAAACAAGCAGGAAATGAAGAGAAGTATAGTGCTTAGTTTGATTAACAGGACTCTCCTGTGTGCAAATGGGAAGAGACCTGTCAATCAAGCAGAGTTTAGCAGGGAGGAGGCAGCCATCCACTGGACACCTTGTACTGTGCAACAACTAAGGGCCCGCTTCATCAAAGCTTTTACGACAGAATTCTGGCATAAAAAACTTTGAAAAGTCACAAAATGTTTGTGCAACTTTAGGTTTCACTAACATGTTGTGTCTTTTGGCATTCTCACGCCCTTTTCTCCCAGTGACTGCCACTTGTCAAATTCATGATGAGCCATGGCGTTCGCTACACCATAAATCTTTCTCCAACAGGGACTCACACCTCTTAATAAATCAGTATTATCCTACTTCAGCATGCCCCCTCATCAAAAACGTCATGAACCAGTTTTGATGAATTGAGGCCTATGTTTTCTCTGAAACAATGCAGCTCTTCAGAGTAGCTCATTGTCCTGAGGGACTCCATCAGGATTTCATGCTGCTTGTGGTTCAGGAAGTAAGAAACTACTGGCAGGATCCCTTTAAAGAAGCATCCCGTCAAAATATTTATCCTCTTAATATATTGTAATTAAACTCTGCCAAATAATATGAAGATTGCAATTGCTCATTTTGACTTTCTACCCAGCTAGTTCTTCTCTCTTTTTTATTAGATATAAACTAAAGAAAAATGGTCACTGGAGCGTACCAAAAATTATGAATAATCTTTATTATAAATTCATAAAAACGGAAACAAGTAAAAGCTGATTTATGACAGGGGGGAGAACAGCAACACTAAAGTGCCACGACCAAACAAGAGTCACAGTCTTGGGTTTATTTATATAAATGATGATGTCACCGCCGGGTCACTGATGCTCATTCACCAGTGGTTCTCAGCCGGGACGATCGCATGTTGGCACCGTCCAGGTTGAAAACAGTTTATACCCCAGACATGGATTACTTACGGCGTGGGACAGAACGACGGAGAGGTGAGCGATATTGTTGTTTTTAATTTTAGTTTTATTACAGGAGACGAGGGATTCAATGGAATTAGGTGTTATACTCATCTGTGTTTGCTAATTTTAAATAAAAAAGTAAGTGCTTTGTTTTATTTCAAATAAAGGACTTTATTCTGGCAGTGTCTTTATTTACCGTGTAACTATAGGATTAGTAATGGATAGGTGTCTTATACACTCCTCTCAATTAGTAATCTGTGGGCTTGATGTCACCTAACAATACAAACATGATATCAACCCCACAAATATTACCCCACTTGCACCCGCTACAGGGCAAGAAGGAAGAGTCGGGAAAATAGATGTGCCTTTTCTGGGTGGCTGCAGGCTGCTATTTTTATGCTGAGGGGAAGTGGAAATCCATGACCCCTTACCAGCCTGAGAATATAAGTCCTCAGATGTCTGCTTTAGCTTGGCTGGTTGTCAAAAATGTGGAGGACCCCACGCCATTAAAAAAATAAAATATATATGTATTTAAATAATTAAAAAATACGGCATGGGGAGCCCTCTATTCTTGATAACCAGCTTTGCTAACACTGACAGTTGAGGGTTGCCACCAGCTGTGCATTTTGCCTGGTTTGTTATCAAAAATACAGGGGAACCCATGTTAGTTTTTTTTAAGTTATTTATTTACAGTGCAGGTGCTGGCTGATGAATACTCCCATTAGCTGCTCCTAGTGTCACTGTTATTAGCAGCAGCAGGTATTGGCTGATACCAGTGAGCAGAAATAAACTTTATACCTCCGATCACAGCTGCTGGCTCACGCTATGCTTTATACTTATACTGTACTTGTCATCCCTGGTGTATAAGTGTCCAGTGGGCGGTCCTACTAGTGATGGACAGCTGTCACCTCATACACGGTCATGCAGAGAAGACTGTCAGTCACTGGATAGGACCGCCCACTAGATTCATTATTGCAAAACAGCACCAGGGATTTCAATGAATAAAGTTGAAGTTTTGCTGAAACTTTTCCCCAAAGAAGTCTATCAATCTGACCAGATCTCCAGCTTTATAACATCCATTATGGTCTTTCGGCTATGGCTCCTTTTCTGAACAATGATAGCCAAACAACAATGCAAGATACACAATCTCGAAGAATATACAAGAAACGTTACTCGAGGTGTCTGCAGACTTGTGAATCCCCACACTGCGCGCACTGCTGCTAAATTGGTGCCCTTTCATCTAATTAGCATAACGGAAGTAAGCAATAAGTGAAAAAGAAAAAAAAAACATCTAATATATAATTGTCTAAGGCTCACTTCCGTCTGTCTGTCCTTCTGTCTGTCCTTTCTGTCGCGGATATTCATTGGTCGAGGCCTCTGTCATGGAATCCAAGTCGCTGATTGGTCGCGCCAGCTCCCTGTCATGGCTGCTGCAATCAATCAGCGACGGCCACAGTCCGGAAGAAAATGTCCGCTCCTTCCTCCCCGTAGTCAGTACCCAGCGCCCGCATACTTCCCTCCGGTCAGCGCTCACACAGAGTTAATGGCAGCGTTGACCGCGGTGTAACGCACTCGGTTAACGCTGCTATTAATCCTGTGTGACCAACTTTTTACTATTCATGCTGCCTATGCAGCATGAATAGTAAAAAGATCTAATGTTAAAAATAACTAAAAAAAATAAAAAATAGTTTTATACTCACCCTCCGGTGGCCCCCCCGGGTCGAAGCGGTTACCGACGCTCCTTGCGCCTCCCCGGTGACCACTCCATGCATTGCGGTCTCGCGAGATGATGACGTGCGGTCTCGCGAGACCGCAATGCACTCTTCAGACCGGAGCACACGAGGAGCGTTGGTAATCACTTCGATCCGGGGGGCCAACGGAGGATGAGTATATAACTATTTTTTATTTGAATTCTTTTTTTTAACAGGGATATGGTGCCCACATTGCTATAGACTGTGTTGGCTGTGCAATATACTACATGGACTGTGCAATATACTACGTGGGCTTTGCAATATACTACGTGGGCTGTGCAATATACTACGTGGGCTGTGCAATATACTACGTGGGCTGGGCAATATACTACGTGGGCTGCACAATATACTACGTGGGCTGGGCAATATACTACGTGGGCTGTGCAATATACTACGTGGACTGTGCAATATACTACATGGACTGTGCAATATACTAGGTGGGCTGCGCAATATACTAGGTGGGCTGGACAATATACAACGTGGGCTGCGTAATATAATACGTGGGCTGCGCAATGTACTACGTGGGCTGCGCAATGTACTACGTTGGCTGCGCAATGTACTACGTGGGCTGCGCAATGTACTACGTGGGCTGCGCAATGTACTGCGTGGGCTGCGCAATATACTACGTGGGCTGCGCAATATACTACGTGGGCTGCGCAATACACAACATGGGCTGCACAATGTACTACATGGGCTGGGCAATATACTACGTGGGCTGTGCAATATACTATGTGGGCTGCGCAATATACGTGCGCTGCGCAATATACAACATGCGCTGCGCAATGTACTACGTGGGCTGGGCAATATACTATGTGGGCTGCGCAATATACAACATGTACTGCGTGGGCTGTGCTATACACTACGCATACATATTCTAGAATACCTGATGCGTTAGAATCGGGCCACCATCTAGTCATACATAAAACTGATGAGATAATGACAGTATGTACATAGTGAGAAGCAAAAAGAGAGAATAGTTATAAAAGGGAGGAGACAGGGCATGAAGGAATTGGAGGCCATGGATAGAGGGGTGGGGATGTGTGACAGCCAAATAGGAGGTGGCCTGGAAAGTGAGGAGTAGAAAGGAACCTGGGAAAAGATGGGTAGAGAGGGAGAAAAGGAGGAGCTGAGGAAAGATGGGTGGAGGGAAAATGAGCTGGGAAAATATGGGTGGAAATAAAGTATAAGGAGCTAGAGAAAGATGGGTGGAGAGAAGGGAAAAAAGAGCTGAGGAAAGCTGGGTGGAGAGAAGGGAAAAAAAGAGCTGAGGAAAGCTGGGTGGAGAGTAGAGAAAAAAGCTGAGGAAACATGGGTGGAGAGAGGAAAAAAAGAGCTGAGGAAAGAGGCGGAGAGACGGGAAAAAAGAGCTAGGGAAAGATGGATGGAGATAGGGGAAAAAAGGAGCTGAGGAAAGATGGGTGAAAAAATGTGAACTAAGGAAAGATGCTTGCAGAGGGAAAAATAACAATCACCTTTAATCTTCACCTTTAAGACAGTTGTGCTGAATATAGGAGGCAGCTGCTTGTGGGCCTTCTTGGGATATTGTTCTCACAAAAACATATGGTCGGGATTCTGGCTTGATTGGAGAATGTTATATCGTTAGTTCTTTCTGACATATTTGTACTGACTAAATAAACATTTTTTGTTGCACTGTTAGGCTGCCGTCACACTAGCAGTATTTGGTCAGTATTTAACATCAGTATTTGTAAGCCAAAACCAGGAGTGGAACAAATAGAGGAAAAGTATAATAGAAACATATGCATCACTTCTGTATTATCACCCACTCCTGGTTTTGGCTGAGAAATACTGATGTAAAATACTGACCAAATACTGATAGTGTGACGGCAGCCTTAAAAGTTCAAATAACAGATAACATCAGCAGACGTGAAGGTCAATGGAATGTTCTGAGAAGTGGTGTGTGAATGAGGCCGACAGCACTGCAGATAAATGAGCTAATAAGCAGCTCAGCTCCCACAGTGGCCGCCCCATGCGATATACACTGCCCCAAAAAATAAAGGGAACACATAGGGTATGTGCACACGCTGCGGTTTTTGCTGCGGGTCCGCGGTGGTTTCCCATGCGTTTACAGTGCAATGTAATCCTATAGGAAACGCAATCCGCAGTGCACATGCTGCGGAAAAAAACGAGCGGAAACGCAACGGTTTACATTCCGCAGCATGTCAATTCTTTGTGCGGAATCTGCAGTGGTTTAACACCTGCTCCATAATAGAAAACCGCAGTGGAATCCGCACAAAATCCGCGATAAATCTGCAGTAAAGACACAGTGTTTTTGCACTGCGGATTTATCAAATCCGCTGCGGAAAAATCCACAGTGGACCACTTCTACGTGTGCACATACCATTAAACATCTGAATATAACCAAGTAAATCAAACTTCTGTGAAATCAAACTATCCACTTAGGAAGCGACACTGTTTGACAATCAATTTCACATGCTGTTGTGCAAATGGATAGACAACAAATGGAAATTATTGGCAATTATCAAGACACTTTCAGTAAAGGAGTGGTTCTGCAGGTGGGGACCACAGACCACATCTCAGTACCAATGCTTTCTGGCTGATGTTTTGGTCACTTTTGAATGTTAGTTGTGCTTTCACACTCGTGGTAGCATGAGATGAACTCTACAAACCACACAAGTGGCTCAGGTAGTGCAGCTCATCCAAGATGGCACATCAATGAGAGCTGTGGCAAGGTTTGTTGTGTCTGTCAGCGTAGTGTCCACAGGCTGGAGATGCTACTAAGAGACAGGCCAGTACACCAGGAGATGTGGAGGGGGCCATAGGAGGGCAACAACCCAGTAGCAGGACCGCTACCTCAGCCTTTGTGCAAGGAGGAACAGGAGGAGCACTGCCAGAACCCTGCAAAATGACCTCCAGCAGGCCACAGATGTGCATGTGTCTGCACAAACGGTTAGAAACCGACTCCATGAGGATGGTTTGAGTTGTTGTGAATTCTGTGGCAGAGCTCCCTCCTGTGGTCACAAGTGGTACTTCGGCTGATTCTCTCTGTGAGCTTCTGTTGGTGGAGGGAAGTGGTACTGCGGCTTCTGAGTTTCCTCCCTCAGGTGATCTGGTGAGGTCGTTAGGTGCTTCTCTACTTAACTCCACCTAATGCTTTGATCCTGGCTTCCTGTCAATGTTCCAGTGTTGGACTTGCTTTTCCCTGGATCATTCCTGTGGCCTGCTGCTCTGCATAGCTAAGTTCTTCTTTGCTATTTGTTTGCTATTTTTTCTGTCCAGCTTGTCTATTTTGTTGCTGGAAGCTCTGGGACGCACAGGGTGTACCTCCGTGCCGTTAGTTCGGTACGGAGGGTCTTTTTGCCCCCTTTGCGTGGTTTTCTTTAGGGTTTTGTGTAGACCGCAAAGTTACCTTTTCTATCCTCTATCTGTTAAGAAAGTCGGGCCTCACTTTGCTGAATCTATTTCATCTCTACGTTTGTCTTTTCATCTTAACTCACAGTCATTATATGTGGGGGGCTGCCTTTTCCTTTGGGGTATTTCTCTGAGGCAAGGTAGGCTTATTTTCTATCTTCAGGCTAGTTAGTTTCTCAGGCTGTGCCGAGTTGCATAGGCAGAGTTAGGCGCAATCCACGGCTGCCTCTAGTGTTGTTTGGAGAGGATTAGGGATTGCGGTCTGCAGAGTTCCCACGTCTCAGAGCTCGTTCTATGATTTTGGGTTATTGTCAGATCACTGTATGTGCTCTGACCGCTATGTCCATTGTAGTACTGAATTGCCTTTCATAACAGTACAGGAAGCCAAAAGTACTAATGATTCTCAATAGAGGGAAAAAAGAAGTTCTGAGACCATTTTTTTTTCTTTGCACTGTGTTTTGCCTTTTTTTTTCCCTAGACATTTGGGTGGTTCAGTACACAGGTGTAGCGATGGACATTAGAAGTCTGTCTTCATTTGTGGATCAGCTCTCGGCAAGAGTACAAAAGATTCAAGACACTATTGATCAGAAAGCTATGTTGGAACCAAGAATTCCTATTCCTGATTTGTTTTTTGGAGATAGAACTAAGTTTCTGAGTTTCAAAAATAATTGTAAATTATTTCTGGCCTTGAAACCTCGCTCCTCTGGTGATCCAGTTCAACAGGTTTTGATTGTTATTTCTTTTTTGCGCGGCGACCCTCAGGACTGGGCATTTTCTCTTGCGCCAGGAGATCCTGCATTGAGTAATATCGATGCGTTTTTCCTGGCGCTCGGATTGCTGTACGATGAACCTAATTCAGTGGATCAGGCAGAGAAAAATTTGCTGGCTCTTTGTCAGGGTCAGGATGAGATAGAGGTATATTGTCAGAAATTTAGAAAGTGGTCCGTGCTCACTCAATGGAATGAATCTGCGCTGGCAGCTATGTTCAGAAAGGGTCTCTCTGAAGCCCTTAAGGATGTCATGGTGGGATTTCCTATGCCTGCTGGTTTGAATGAGTCTATGTCTTTGGCCATTCAGATCGGTCGACGCTTGCGTGAGCGTAAATCTGTGCACCATTTGGCGGTATTACCTGAGCTTAAACCTGAGCCTATGCAGTGCGATAGGACTTTGACCAGAGTTAAACGGCAAGAACACAGACGTCTGAATGGGCTGTGTTTCTACTGTGGTGATTCTACTCATGCTATCTCTGATTGTCCTAAGCGCACTAAGCGGTTCGCTAGGTCTGCCACCATTGGTACGGTACAGTCAAAATTCCTTCTGTCCGTTACCTTGATCTGCTCTTTGTCATCGTATTCTGTCATGGCATTTGTGGATTCAGGCGCTGCCCTGAATTTGATGGACTTGGAGTATGCTAAGCGTTGTGGGTTTCTCTTAGAGCCCTTGCAGTGTCCTATTCCATTGAGAGGAATTGATGCTACGCCTTTGGCCAAGAATAAGCCTCAATACTGGACCCAGCTGACCATGTGCATGGCTCCTGCACATCAGGAGGTTATTCGCTTTCTGGTGTTGCATAATCTGCATGATGTGGTCGTGTTGGGGTTGCCATGGCTACAAGCCCATAATCCAGTATTAGATTGGAAATCCATGTCGGTGTCCAGCTGGGGTTGTCAGGGGGTACATGGTGATGTTCCATTTCTGTCAATTTCGTCATCCACCCCTTCTGAGGTTCCAGAGTTCTTGTCTGATTACCGGGATGTATTTGATGAGCCCAAGTCCGATGCCCTACCTCCGCATAGGGATTGTGATTGTGCTATCAATTTGATTCCTGGTAGGAAATTCCCAAAAGGTCGACTGTTTAATTTATCCGTGCCTGAGCACGCCGCTATGCGCAGTTATGTGAAGGAATCCCTGGAGAAGGGGCATATTCGCCCGTCATCATCACCATTAGGAGCAGGGTTCTTTTTTGTAGCCAAGAAGGATGGTTCGCTGAGACCTTGTATAGATTACCGCCTTCTAAATAAGATCACGGTTAAATTTCAGTACCCCTTGCCATTGTTATCTGATTTGTTTGCTCGGATTAAGGAGGCTAGTTGGTTCACCAAGATAGATCTTCGTGGTGCGTATAATCTGGTGCGAATCAGGCGAGGAGATGAATGGAAAACTGCATTTAATACGCCCGAGGGTCATTTTGAGTATCTAGTGATGCCATTCGGACTTGCCAATGCTCCATCAGTGTTTCAGTCCTTTATGCACGACATCTTCCGAGAGTACCTGGATAAATTCCTGATTGTGTACTTGGATGACATTTTGATCTTCTCGGATGATTGGGAGTCTCATGTGAAGCAGGTCAGAACAGTTTTTCAGGTCCTGCGTGCTAATTCTTTGTTTGTGAAGGGATCAAAGTGTCTCTTTGGTGTGCAGAAGGTTTCATTTTTGGGGTTCATCTTTTCCCCTTCTACTATCGAGATGGATCCTGTTAAGGTCCAAGCCATCCATGATTGGACTCAGCCGACATCTCTGAAAAGTCTGCAAAAGTTCCTGGGCTTTGCCAATTTTTATCGTCGCTTCATCTGCAATTTTTCTAGTATTGCCAAACCATTGACTGATTTGACCAAGAAGGGTGCTGATTTGGTCAATTGGTCTTCTGCTGCTGTGGAAGCTTTTCAAGACTTGAAGCGTCGTTTTTCTTCTGCCCCTGTGTTGTGTCAACCAGATGTTTCTCTTCCGTTCCAGGTCGAGGTTGATGCTTCTGAGATTGGAGCAGGGGCTGTTTTGTCGCAGAGAGGTTCTGATTGCTCAGTGATGAAACCATGCGCTTTTTTTTCCAGGAAGTTTTCGCCTGCTGAGCGAAATTATGATGTGGGCAACCGAGAGTTGCTGGCCATGAAGTGGGCATTCGAGGAGTGGCGTCATTGGCTTGAAGGAGCTAAGCATCGCGTGGTGGTATTGACTGATCATAAGAACTTGACTTATCTTGAGTCTGCTAAGCGGTTGAATCCTAGACAGGCTCGTTGGTCGCTGTTTTTTGCCCGTTTTGACTTTGTGATTTCGTACCTTCCGGGCTCTAAAAATGTGAAGGCGGATGCTCTGTCTAGGAGTTTTGTGCCCGACTCTCCGGGTTTGTCTGAGCCGGCGGGTATCCTCAAGGAAGGAGTAATTGTGTCTGCCATCTCCCCTGATTTGCGGCGGGTGCTGCAAAAATTTCAGGCTAATAAACCTGATCGTTGTCCAGCGGAGAGACTGTTTGTCCCTGATAGGTGGACCAATAAAGTTATCTCTGAGGTTCATTGTTCGGTGTTGGCTGGTCATCCTGGAATCTTTGGTACCAGAGAGTTGGTGGCTAGATCCTTTTGGTGGCCGTCTCTGTCGCGGGATGTGCGTGTTTTTGTGCAGTCCTGTGGGATTTGTGCTCGGGCTAAGCCCTGCTGTTCTCGTGCCAGTGGGTTGCTTTTGCCCTTGCCGGTCCCGAAGAGGCCTTGGACACATATCTCTATGGATTTTATTTCTGATCTTCCCGTTTCTCAAAAGATGTCAGTCATTTGGGTGGTCTGTGATCGCTTTTCTAAGATGGTCCATCTGGTACCCTTGTCTAAATTGCCTTCCTCCTCTGATTTGGTGCCATTGTTCTTCCAGCATGTGGTTCGTTTACATGGCATTCCAGAGAATATCGTTTCTGACAGAGGTTCCCAGTTTGTTTCAAGGTTTTGGCGAGCCTTTTGTGGTAGGATGGGCATTGACTTGTCTTTTTCCTCGGCTTTCCATCCTCAGACTAATGGCCAGACCGAACGAACCAATCAGACCTTGGAAACATATCTGAGATGCTTTGTTTCTGCCGATCAGGATGACTGGGTGTCCTTTTTGCCTTTGGCTGAGTTCGCCCTTAATAATCGGGCCAGCTCGGCTACCTTGGTTTCGCCATTTTTCTGCAATTCTGGGTACCATCCTCGTTTCTCTTCAGGACAGGTTGAGTCTTCGGACTGTCCTGGTGTGGATACTGTGGTGGACAGGTTGCAGCAGATTTGGACTCATGTAGTGGACAATTTGACCTTGTCCCAGGAGAAGGCTCAACGTTTCGCTAATCGCAGACGCCGTGTGTGTCCCCGACTTCGTGTTGGGGATCTGGTTTGGTTATCTTCTCGTCATATTCCTATGAAGGTTTCCTCTCCTAAGTTTAAACCTCGTTTCATTGGTCCGTATAGGATTTCTGAGGTTCTTAATCCTGTGTCTTTTCATCTGATCCTTCCAGATTCTTTTTCCATACATAACGTATTCCATAGGTCATTGTTGCGGAGATACGTGGCACCTATGGTTCCATCTGTTGATCCTCCTGCCCCGGTTTTGGTGGAGGGGGAATTGGAGTATATTGTGGAGATTTTGGATTCTCGTGTTTCTAGACGGAAACTCCAGTATCTGGTTAAATGGAAGGGTTATGCTCAGGAAGATAATTCCTGGGTTTTTGCCTCTGATGTCCATGCTCCCGATCTTGTTCGTGCCTTTCATGTGGCTCATCCTGGTCGGCCTGGGGGCTCTGGTGAGGGTTCGGTGACCCCTCCTCAAGGGGGGGGGTACTGTTGTGAATTCTGTGGCAGAGCTCCCTCCTGTGGTCACAAGTGGTACTTCGGCTGATTCTCTCTGTGAGCTTCTGTTGGTGGAGGGAAGTGGTACTGCGGCTTCTGAGTTTCCTCCCTCAGGTGATCTGGTGAGGTTGTTAGGTGCTTCTCTACTTAACTCCACCTAATGCTTTGATCCTGGCTTCCTGTCAATGTTCCAGTGTTGGACTTGCTTTTCCCTGGATCATTCCTGTGGCCTGCTGCTCTGCATAGCTAAGTTCTTCTTTGCTATTTTTTCTGTCCAGCTTGTCTATTTTGTTGCTGGAAGCTCTGGGACGCAAAGGGTGTACCTCCGTGCCGTTAGTTCGGTACGGAGGGTCTTTTTGCCCCCTTTGCGTGGTTTTCTTTAGGGTTTTGTGTAGACCGCAAAGTTACCTTTTCTATCCTCTATCTGTTAAGAAAGTCGGGCCTCACTTTGCTGAATCTATTTCATCTCTACGTTTGTCTTTTCATCTTAACTCACAGTCATTATATGTGGGGGGCTGCCTTTTCCTTTGGGGTATTTCTCTGAGGCAAGGTAGGCTTATTTTCTATCTTCAGGCTAGTTAGTTTCTCAGGCTGTGCCGAGTTGCATAGGCAGAGTTAGGCGCAATCCACGGCTGCCTCTAGTGTTGTTTGGAGAGGATTAGGGATTGCGGTCTGCAGAGTTCCCACGTCTCAGAGCTCGTTCTATGATTTTGGGTTATTGTCAGATCACTGTATGTGCTCTGACCGCTATGTCCATTGTAGTACTGAATTGCCTTTCATAACATTGAGTGCCCGACGTCCACAGATGGGGGCTGTGCACTCAGCCCAACACCATGCAGGACGATTGGCATTTGCCACAGAACACCAGGATTTGCAAACTCGACAATGGTGCCCTGTGCTCTTCACAGATGAAAGCAGGTTCACACGGAGCACATATGACAGACGTGACAGAGTCTGGAGACGCCATGGAGAGTGATCTGCTGCCTGGAACATCCTTCAGCATGACCGGTTTGGCAGTGGGTCAGTAACGGTTTGGGGCGGCATTTCTTTGGAGATGAGATCCTCAGACCCCTTGTGAGACCATATGCGGGTGCGGTTGGCCCTGGGTTCCTTCTACTGCAGGAGAATGCCAGACCTCATGTGGCTGGAGTGTGTCAGCAGTTCCTGCAAGATGAAGTCATTGAAGCTATGGACTGGCCTGCCCTTTCCCCAGACCTGAATCCGATTGAACACATCTGGGACATCATGTCTCGCACCATCCACCAACGTCACGTTGCACCACAGACTGTCCAGGAATTCAGACCGCCTCATCAGGAGCATGAACAGGCGTTGTAGGTAGATCATACAGGCACATGGAGGCCACACACACTACTGAGCATCATTTCCTTGTCTTGAGGCATTTCCACTGAAGTTGGATCAGCCTGTAACTACATTTTCCACTTTGATTTTGAGCATCATTCCAACTCCAGACCTCCTTGGGACATTAGCTGTGATTTACGTTGATCGTTCTTAGGTTTTATTGTTCTCAACACATTCCACTATGTAATAAATAAAGATTTATAACTGGAATATTTCATTCAGTGATAGCTAGGATGCGGGATTTTAGTGTTCCCTTTATTTTTTTGAGCAGTGTAGTACGTTATTACATCACAATGTGGTCACTGTTTAGGCGTTTTATTCAGTCTATATAACTTCAACAAAAGCTGCCACAGGTAGAGATTAGAATAATCAGGACCCCATCGCTCTGCCCACAACTTGTTTTTTTATACAAGCTAGTATTGAAACTGAAATATTATGTTCCAGTATGGACTTGATGGCTTCTAGAAGAAAGTCTTGCTGTAGGGTGTGTTCGTAAAAGGCAGAAATATTAGTGGTGAGGAAGGAAACTTGGTTGAAGTTTATAGTTTCATTCAATTGCTAATCAAGAATGTTTCCAAGGAGATTCCCCGGCTTTTTTCCCCCTCTCTTCACCTATCTTTCCCTGGCTTCCTTCTCCTCTAAACTTTCCAAGCGCTATCCCCTTTTCCTCACACATCTCTACCCTTTTCTGTTTTTTATTTCACATTTTATCCTCCTTTCTTTGATGCTAGTTAGCTCACAGGGTTGTCCAGGTTTGGGAAGAAAATCTGCTGTCAGTCTATGTGAATTCAGACTACTAAAACCTCTCAGTGAAAGCACCACAATCGGTCGGGATTCTCCGGTGTATTTGCATAAATGCGGTCATGTGCAGACTAAACTTGCTCAGCCTTGCTCAATTCACTTGTTAAGCGAAGCCTAGCATGTCTAGTTGGAATGTGAACGGAAGTAAGCAAATTGCATACTTTTAGTCACATGATCACCCACTGTCACCACCAATCCCGAAGAATCCTGACAGTGTGCAGTGCCTGCGCTATGAGGTTTCAGTAAAGGTACCTTCACACTGAACATTACAACGATAACGATAGCGATCCGTGACGTTGCAGCGTCCTGGATAGCGATATCGTTGTGTTTGACACGCAGCAGCAATGTGGATCCTGCTGTGACATCGCTGGTCGGAGCAGAAAGGCCAGAACTTTATTTCGCCGCTGGATCACACGCTGACATCGCTGAATCGGCGTGTGTGACGCCGATCCAGCGATGTGTTCACTGGTAACCAGGGTAAATATCGGGTTACTAAGCGCAGGGCCGCGCTTAGTAACCCGATGTTTACCCTGGTTACCATTGTAAATGAAAAAAAAAAAAAAAAACACTACATACTTACCTTCCGGTGTCTGTCACATCCCTGGCGTCCGCTTCCCTGCACTCCTCCTGCATCCTGTGTCAGCGCCGGCCGGCCGTAAAGCAGAGCACAGCGGTGACGTCACCGCTCTGCTTTACGGCCGGCGCTTATACAGGATGCAGCAGGAGTGCAGGGAAGCGGACGCCAGGGACGTGACAGGCACCGGAATGTGAGTATGTTTTTTTTTTTTTTAACATTTACAATGGTAACCAGGATAAACATCGGGTTACTAAGCGCGGCCCTGCGCTTAGTAACCTGATGTCTAACCTGGGACTTCGGCATCATTGGTCGCTGGAGAGCTGTCTGTGTGACAGCTTTCCAGCGACCACACAAGGACTTTCCAACGATCCCGGCCAGGTCGTATCGCTGGTTGTGATCGTTGGAAAGTTGCTGAGTGTGACGGTACCTTAAGTCTTCAGTCACAAAGGGTGGTTACAGATTAGCATCTCAAACCTGGACAACCTCCTAAAGTCAATTAGGACACTACATTTCATAGAAGGAACTCCAGGTAAAGATGAGGCCCATGAGCCCTTGCTTTTTTAGATTTTTTGTGTGTTTCAGGGCATCTGGCAAAAAAAAAATATTTGGTACAAAATTTTAGTTTTCAAAGCTTATGTTATGAAAGTTGCGAGTCCAACTTAGATTCCAACCAATTCAGAGAATGAAGATGCCAAAAGACTGTGTTAGTGGATGGCATTGCGCGTGAGGTCCAACACTGGACAATAGGACCTGGCTGGCAATCTTCTTTTACGTTCATCCCAAAGGTGTTCAATGGAGCTGAATTCAGGGCTTTGTGTGGTCCATTCAAGTTCTTCCACACCAAACTCACCCAACCATGTCTTTATGAACCTTGCTTTCTGTACTGGGTCACAGTCATGCTGGAACAGAACAGGCGTTCCCCCCCATATTGTCCCCACAAATTTGGAAGCATCGTTGACAAAAATGTCTTGGTATGCTGAAGCATTAAGATTTTCTTTACCTAGAACTAAGGTGTCTAGGCCATCCCCTAAAAAAACAAGTCTCATAGCATTATCCTTCATCCACCAAATGTTACAGTTGGCTTAACCCCATCATGACATTGGGGGTTTTCTGTTTTTTTGCTCCCCTTATTCCCAGAGCCATATAGTGTACTGGAAAACAGGTAAAAAAAAAAAGTGTAGTGAAATTGCAAAAAAAAGTGCAATTCCACAACAGTTTTTTGGGGTATTTTTTTTACCATGCTCATTAAATGCTAAAACTGACCCTCAATTATGATTCTCCAGGTCATTACGAATTCATAGATACCAAACATGTGATTTTTTTTATTTAAGTGGTGAAAAAAAAATCCAAAGTTTGCAAACAAAAAAAAAGAAGACAAAAATGGCACCATTTTCTGGGCCATGTAGCGTCTCCATTTTTTGGGATCTCGGGATAGGTGAGGGCTCACTTTTTGAGCACTGAGCTGACATTTTAATTGATATCATTTTGGTATATATACAATGTTTTGATCGCCTGTTATTGCATTTTATTGTAATAATGTACAGCAATTCTGATGTTTTGATTTTTCTGGTTATATTTTGATAGATCTGGCGATTCTAAACGTGGCGATACCAAATATGTGTATTTTTTTTTAATTTGAATGGGGCAAAAGGGGGTGGTTTTAACTTTTTAGAGATTTTTAAAAACTTTTTTTTTTTACTTGCTTCAATAGCCTGGTTTTCAGCCCTGATATGTGTAGCTAAAATGATCTGCTATGAGCACCAGCCACAGGGCGGTGCTCATACAGCAGATCGGAAATGACAACCGCAGGGGTGTTTTTCTGACCCTGCATTGTAATGCCAACCAATCGGCGCTCTCCGGTCATGTGACAACGGAGCTGTTGAGTAGGATTAGTGACATGGTTCTGGTGCAGTCATGTTAAATGCCGCTGTTGGAGATTGACAGCGGCATTTAACAAGTTAACAGCCACAGGTGAATCGCAATTCCACCTGTGGCAGTTAGGGGCACATGTCAGCTGATGAAATAAGGGAGACATGCAGGCTCAATGCCAGACCCGGCATGGACATGACCTATGCCGCATATTTACATCATAGGTTGTGAATGGGTTGATGCAGATCGGGTAACGTTCTCCTGGCATTCACCAAACCAAGACTTGTCCATCAGTCTTACAATACAGAGATGTGATTCATTGCTCCACAGAACACATTTGCATTGCTCTAGTGTCCAGGGCATAAATGCTTACACTTTTCAATAGTAACGTTCACAGTTGATTATAGAATATTTATAAAGTTAGATTTAACTGACTTTTCAGTGAGCTATTTAGTATGAGCCATTTTTTTTTTACATTTTTTACATATGTTAGTTTTATCCACCTTTGGCAATGGCACTGAATAACAAACCTGAATTCAATGATTACGAGGTGTGTCCCAGTACAATTCTCCATATAGTGCAAAAGTCGTGCCCAAGTCTGAGAACAAAGCAAAGCATCATCACCGTTTTAACATTTTAAAGGAATGTTTCCAATTATTCTCCTGACCACGGCTTAAGTGAGTCATTTTTAAAGCAATGGCGGGAGAGTAGATGTCCGGGAGTGAGGGCAAGAGATAGGGTAGGAATTCAGAAGAGTTTGAGTAACGAAGGATTAATATCCAAAACATGCGTGTCGGGGTGCGTTCCTGCCTGCACCAGACAGGTATCTACCTACTAGAACTGACAGTCTGAGCCATATTTATGGCTACATTTGCCATTTTGCAAGCCTATATGTATTACTTGCTGGCTTACTATGAGTAGGCCATTTACTATGGCCCATCATTGACTATACATTATGGTCTCAGACTTTAAATTGCATATTACCTATTTCCCATATAGTGCAATTGCATCTATGTACTTTCCGGCCTGTTTGCACTCCCGCTACACTACATGTCGTCAGTAACGTTTTTCTCTCCCCCTTTCTTTGTTTCAATAAAATTTGTATTTTATTTCTTAAAAATCGTTGGTCTACATTGTTATCTATTTGACCATATAATTCAGGTTTTCCTCAATAGCTTAGTGTTTTTTACAGATGAAGAAATAAAATGACAACGCTTCTCCCAGTCTTTGCAATGTTAAATACGGACAGCACACTGATATCTGCATGCTGTACGTGTTTTTCACGGACCCATAGACTTGTGTTGGTACTTTACACACGTGATACCGGAGAAAAATGTACATGTCTGAGTTTTGCAAGGACATGAGCTGAAAGCACACGAACATGTGAACAATCCCATAGTCAGCACAGACTGATCATTAATGTAATATTTCTGTGCACATAGAATTGCCCGTTTGCATAAGACAATGTGCCGCCAATAATGACTTACAGAAGTTGTACTATATTTGGACAACTTCTCATGAAATAAAGCCTATACTCACCTCCCATGTTGGTGCTGTTCCCGGGGTGTAGGCACTCTGGCTCCCAGGGCTCCATGCTGTTATGACACGTGACCCCGGCACCCAATCATCGCTGGCGTCACTGTCCCCGCCTCCAGGAAGAGGAAGCCAGGGATCAGCTGCGGCCAAGACGTCCTCTTCATGTTTGACTTGTCCAAAGGAGGGGACAATGACGCCAGCCCTGACTTGGCACTGGTATCACAACAACACGGGTGTCCAGAGACCGCAAGTGCCAACACCGCGGGTACAGAGCCAGAGACAAGTATAGGCTTTCTTATTTTATTGGCGCAAAACATTTTGATCAAGGAGGGGTTGTCCTACTAGTACACGACCCCTTTAAGCATGCTTAAAAACATTTCACCTAAAGAAGGAGGAATTTCCTTGTTCTTCGGTTATTTGCTGCCCTATTTAGATGGGCCGAATAGTCAAAAATAAGCATTGATAAGAACGCTCGTTCCCTGATTTACTGGCTGTCTAAATGGCCGTTCAGTGATCTAGTTAGGCAACTTCTGAACCAGTAAACTAATATTTTAAAGAAAGCATCATTTTAAAATTACCAAATTCCTAAAATTGCCAATTAGAACTACATGCAAAACCATTTGAAATCTAGGTATTGAAAAACAACAAACACAGGCATTTAACTGATTTACAACATTTTAATGTATACATCATGAAGGTTGTAGAATGTGTTTGCCGAATACTGAAATCTCAAAAACAGCAATTTTTTTTCTTTTCTTTAAGAAAGCACATTCGTATATGCAAAGATCAATAGGAAATGTTTAATTTACCATGGAAACAAGTGGTACGTTGTCATTTTCCTCTTTAGCACAAACAGCAATAAATACACATCCCACCACAGCCTGACGACAAAGTCTAAACTGTTAATCAGGGATAGTAGAGAAGGGGTCTTATACAGTGCATACAATTTTACAGTGTCGTACACAAATCCCCACACCCTGTGAAGCTTTAAAGTTTGTTTCCTTTGGTGTCCAGGTGGAAAATGAATTCGAGACGTTGCACACCATAAGTAGGAGTTGCTTGTGTCACCTTTCATACAGTAAACCATCAGGACCTCACCCTGGCATGTACCATTGGGCTTTGGCAATGGTGACTAACCATGTCACTCTCATTGAGTGGCTAAATATTGCAATTTATTAGTCGCGGTCATCACAACACAATAACATTACGCTGCAAATGTAGCATGATCGCACCCCAAACTTAATCAGCACTAATTCATACAGCGCAGATCTGATGCAGTTGTGTTTGTCCTTCTTATTAGTCCCAACTAAGAGAGAATCTAAAAAGAATCTACTAATATACCACATTTTCACACGATACAAGTTTTTCTGTAATCCGCAGTTTACAAGCTCTAGGTAGTTTTGTTCTGTAGCCCTTCATCCTTTAGTGACTACTAAAATAATAATGGGGCAGAATACACAAATTTTTTTGGGGGGAAAATCTTTGCACCTGCGCTTTTTTTTGTAGTTATTTAAAGGTGCAATAAAACCCTATGGGAACTAGCTTTTAAAATGTTTATGTAGACAAACCAAAGGAAAAGTTTTAAAATTGATTTAAAAACAATTGATAAATATTTGCCACAGGGATAGCAATAAAGATTAATACGTTTCCATCAGTCATCTGCAGCTATTTGTAAAATGAGACAAGTACAATAACGAATAAAAAACCCACAAAAATAATAGTTAGATAAACTAAAGCTAACTAAACATGGTGGGGGAAAAAAATGGAAAGCACACGGACGTGTGAATGTAGCCTCAACATATAGGCTATAACGGATCCATTAGGGATAATCAACAGCTTATAAAAGTGAGAATACTATGGACTGCATGCACATACAGTTTCTACAAGAAGGGATGAAAGGTAGATGACCACGATTGTATACATTGTAATGGTTTTATAATCGACTAAACCTACACAAATAATACGGCACCAACTACTGACCTTACTACCATGAGATGAATGGTCGGCAGGGACTCGGCCTCCATTAACTTTGCTTATAGTACAAAAATAAAGTTTAAACCTTCAAACTCAGTAAAAAAGTTATGTCAATATAAACCTTACATAGTGGGCAAGGCAGATTCAATTGTGTTAAAACGGGTCAAAGAGGTTGTATTTTGGCATGTATGAAAACACCCTCAGAAGAATACAAGGGACCTGTCACACCTGGAAATGCTATTAACCTGCAAATATAGGGTTAACCCCTTAGTGACCGAGCCAAATTTTTGAAATCTGACCAGTGTCACTTTATGTGGTAATAACTTTGCAACGCTTCAACAAATCCCAGTGATTTTGAGATTGTTTTTTCGTGACACATTATACTTTATGATAATGGTAAATTTTGTTCAACATTTTTTGTGTTTATTTATAAAAAATATCAAAAATTTTAGAAAAATGTTAAAAAATTAGCAATTTTCTAAATTTGAATGATTATCCCTTTAATCCAGATAGTCATACAACAGCAAACCATTAATAAATAACATTTCCCACATGTCTGCTTTACATCAGCACCATTTGTAAAATGTTGTTTTATTTTGTTAGCATTTTAGGAGGTTTAAAAATGTAGCAACAATTTTTCATTTTTTCAAAGAAATTTACAAAATTTATTTTTTTAGGGACTTATCCATGTTTGAAGTGACTTTAGGGGTCCCATATATTGGGAAACCCCCAAACGTGATACCATTTTAAAAACAGCACCCCTAAACATATTGAAAACTGCTGTCAGGTAGTTTATTAACCCTTCAGGTGCATTACAGGAATTAATGCAAAGTGGTATGAGAGAAATGAAAATGTGTATTTTTACCACCTAAATGTTGCTAACTTCTAAACAGATTACTACAGCCGTCAGACTCTAAAGCCGCTATTTGGTGGTGAATTGCCAGGGCAAACACCAGGACAACAAAATCATGATCTGAGGGCACCAATTGGGATAAAGAGGAAGCCCCCACACACTGTTAACCATTTATAATGATGTAGTTACTATTGACAGCAGCATCTAAGGGGTTAAACAGATTTAGATGGTGCAAATACTGATCGTGGCTGATACAACAAGTTGTCAGCTATAATGTACAACCGACAGCTGCTGGATTGTCTCCTGTATGGGGAGGCTATTCTCTTATATCTCAGGTCAGTTAAAAGACGTATTGGCGGTCATTAAGGGGTTAATCTACAGGTAAATAGCGTTACAATGTTGCTCGCCCGCTGTACTGAAAGTGTGGCTACTGGGAGAAAATTAACTTATTTCCTCCCTGCAGCCGCCTGCTTTCAGTCATAGGGAGGAGCAGGGAGCGGCTACAATCACTGCTCACTGTACTGTGAGTGGCGGCTTTAAGCATGTCCTGGAACTTTGTCAGCCAGCTCTGCAACGCATCTGTGCACAGGCAGCGGGCAAAGTTCCAGGACATGCTTACAGCCACCACTCACAGAACAGTGAGCAATGATTGTAGCCGCTCCCTGCTCTGCCTCCATGACAGAGACAGCGGCACCCAGGATGAAGGAAGATCATTTTCTCCCAGTAGCCGCACTTTCAGTACAGCGGCCAGGCACCATTGTATTGCTATTTATCTTCAGATTAACCCTACATGTGCAGGTAAATAGCGTTTTTAAAAGCGAAAGTGTATTTACCATGAATTATTAATGCTAAAGCACCTTTTCTTACAACCCTACATCATGTTGTTCCACAGTTATTTCTCCTGAAAATGTAGGAATAAATTGACAACTAGGTGTAACCATTTTCCTGGCGCTATTCAGTGAGTTTATTTATAGTCAGCATAGGACATTAAAGCACTCCTCTTCTCGGGGTATGTGCACACAGTCAGTAATTGGCAGCACACATCCGCTGCATCCAAAGCGCTGCCGGCTTTTGAACGCAGGTGATTCAGCATGTGTTCATTGAACTGTGCGGAATCACCACGTCCTATACGTTGTATGGGTGATATTTATCTTGCGGAGTTTCCAAAAGATAAATTGACATGCTGCGGTCTGGAAAGACGGGCCGCATGTGTGTCTCCGCAGGGAAGCCAAAAGGTGCTGGTGCATACACAGTGGACATGGGATTTCTTGAAATCCAACCCATTGTGCTTTAACATCTGGATGCTGCGGGCTGGACGCTGCACAAGTACAGTACACAGCGTCCAACAGACCATGGGAACGTACCTTCAAAGATTTTATCCTCTTAATATATTGCAATCATCATATATTTAAGTCTATGACATCAGTGATTAAAAAACTGACTAACTTAAGGTACCTTCACACATAACGATGCAACGTCACGCTTTTTGTGACGTAGCAACGATCCCGCTAACGATCTCGTTATGTGTGACAGCGACCAACGATCAGGCCCCTGCTGGGAGATCGTTGGGGAATGATCAGGACCTTTTTTTGGTCGCTGATCACCCGCTGTCATCGCTGGATCGGCGTGTGTGACGCCGATCCAGCGATGTGTTCACTGGTAACCAGGGTAAATATCGGGTTACTAAGCGCAGGGCCGCACTTAGTAACCCGATATTTACCCTCGTTACCATTGTAAAAGTAAAAAAAAACAGTACATACTCACATTCCGATGTCTGTCACGTCCCCCGCCGTCAGCTTCCCTGCACTGACTGTCAGCGCCGGCCGTAAAGCAGAGCACAGCGGTGACGTCACTGCTGTGCTCTGCTTTACGGCCGGCGCTGACACAGTCAGTGCGGGAAGCTGACGCCGGGGGACGTGACAGACATCAGAATGTGAGTATGCCTCCAGCACTGACTGGTGAGCACCGGCCAGCCGTAAAGCAAAGCACTCCAATATCAAAAATTACCGCACACTTGAAGCTGGTATGATGCAAATATATAACAAGTTTGTGTTCACAAAACAGGTTGCCACAAAAAGGAAACAAAAAGTGCAGATAGAAACCCAACGTTTCGACCCTCCCGGGGCTTATTCATGGGGTTACTTGATGCACGCTAGGATACATATGTAGGTGGCAGGCATAGGGTAGGAGGGCAAGTCCCTTGGTATATAAGCTGTCGCTTAACCTGGAACAGGCTGGGAATATGCTGTTTTGTAATGCAAAGCGATAGTGGCACACAGAGGCTGTGACATCCGTAGTGGGCCTGTGTATAGCTGGATGACCCGTGCGGGCAGCACTCCTGAGGCTTGTAGTGATGTAAATGCAGGGCGCAGGAGCGCCGCTCATCCAGCACCCTCCATTTACATCACTACAAGCCTCAGGAGTGCTGCCCGCACGGGTCATCCAGCTATACACAGGCCCACTACGGATGTCACAGCCTCTGTGTGCCACTATCGCTTTGCATTACAAAACAGCATATTCCCAGCCTGTTCCAGGTTAAGCGACAGCTTATATACCAAGGGACTTGCCCTCCTACCCTATGCCTGCCACCTACATATGTATCCTAGCGTGCATCAAGTAACCCCATGAATAAGGCCCGGGAGGGTCGAAACGTTGGGTTTCTATCTGCACTTTTTGTTTCCTTTTTGTGGCAACCTGTTTTGTGAACACAATAAACTTGTTATATATTTGCATCATACCAGCTTCAAGTGTGCGGTAATTTTTGATATTGGACTGTTTTGGACCACACGGTCTGTTTTACCAGCACCTACTTACCTCTGTCCTGAGTGCACACCATTATTTCCTTTGTAAAGCAAAGCACAGCGGTGACGTCACCGCTGTACTTTACGGCCGGCGCTCAGTCAGTGCTGGAAGCTGAAGGCGAGGGACCTGACCAGACACCGGGAATGTAAGTATGTAGTGTTTGTTTTTTTACATTTACAACGGTAACCAAGGTAAACATCGGGTTACTAAGTGCGGCCCTGCGCTTAGTAACCCGATGTTTACCCTGGTTACCCGGGGACTTCAGGATCGTTGGTCGCTGGAGAGCTGTCTGTGTGACAGCTCTACAGCGACAAAACAGCGACGCTGCAGCGATCGACATCGTTGTCGGTATCGCTGCAGCGCCGCTTAGTGTGACGGTTCCTTTAGTATAACGGTACCTTAAATCCTTCCATGCCCTATGTAGAAACAAAAGGTTAATTTTCTCTGTACCAGTCATGAGTCACTGCAAAAGTCCCTGGCAGAGGGGCAGCTGGGTCAGGGGTTGAAAAGGGGAATGATAAATGCAGGGACAAGAGATTTCCTGTTTCTACATAGAGTAGAGGAAAAGAAAAGAATTATGTGGCAGAAATGCAAAATGAGCAATTATAAAGTATACAGTGCTATATAATATGATGACCCCCAATATATAAAGAGGATAAAAACTTTGATGAGAGGAGCACTGCTTTAATACCAATTTAAAGTATTATGTACAAAGATCACATGACCTTTGCCTCATATAGCCTATAAATAGGACTTTAACAAAATTAGTGCTTTAAAAAATAAATAATTTCTTATTTAATTGCACTTCATCACAGTAATCCGTAAAGCATCAACTGAGTCCTCCCACAGTCATCCATCAGCATTTTGTGTGTGTGTCAAACCCTTGCATTCTCTTCACTCTAATGCAGAGATGCTGTTAGTCTATTATATATACTATTAATGAGGAACACTAACCAACAATAGGGACTAAAAAAAAGCTGTGCAAGACTAAGACATTGATGAGCTATCCTCAGGATAGGTCATTAGTATCAGACTCCTGGTAGTCTGACATCTGGCACCTCCACCGAGCAGCTGTTACCATGTCCCACAGCCACCATAAGCAGGATCACCCCACATTTTACCCTACGTTCCGTGATCTCTCAGGGCTTATGTCTGGATTACCACAAAACGGGATTGGTGAGTATGCGCTGACCGGGCCATTGACTATAATGATGGAAACCGAGTCAGTTTTGTTGTACATCATTTTCGGCCATATGCGCCTAGTTGAGGGGGACCCAAGACGTAGTCCACTACGCCTTACTGCATGCCTCCGATAGGTGTATACATCCAAAGATAATGTCCAAAAAACAGATTCAGTCTGTAATTATAGCTAATGGGCCAATCAGCACATACGCCCCAATCCTGTTTTGTGGTGCTTTTGCCACGACAAAGCCACTGGACATACGGTAAAATGCTGTGAACATAGCCTTAGAATACAGTGTTCAGAACTGGAATACTACAGCTCAGTACCCAATGGAGTGGTCGATCTCTGGGTCTGCAGCTCAGCTCCCACTCACTTCAATAAGAGGAGACTGCGACTGAACCCGAACGACACATTATAAGTCAATGTGGCATAATCTTGATGACACAGGGCTCAAGCTATACAAAAAGTTAACTTTGGTTGTCAGTAAGGCTAATTAAAAGGTGCCTTCACACCGCATTTACAGTGTGCGTATGGAATATGTGATAGGAAAGCTCCTGGGTATGAGTAACATATCCATAGACTCCTATTCACCTGACAGGAGGTAAGTGTCCTTTTGGCCTCTTTTCTGTACAGAATAGCAAAAAGTATATTGTATGATAGATTGAGATATATATACAGGTGCTTCTCACAATTATAAAATCATCAAAAAGTTAAATTTATTTCAGTTCTTCAATACAAAAAGTGAAACTCTTTATATAGAGTCATTACAAACAGAGTGATCTATTTCAAGTGTTTATTTCTGTTAATGTGTTAATGTTGATAATTATGGCTTACAGCCAATGAAAACCCAATAGTCATTATCTCAGGAAATTAGGATAACAAAAACCACCTGCAAAGGCTTCCTAGAAAGTAGTGATGAGCGAGTATGCTTGTTACTCGAGATTTCCGAGCATGCTAGGGTGATCTCAGAGTAACGAGCATACTCACTCATCACTATTCTTAATCGTTTAAACAGGTCCCTTAGTCTGTGTCTGTAGGCTCCACAATCATGGGGAAGACTGTTTACTTGACAGATGTCCAGAAGGCAGTCATTGACACACTCCACAAGGAGGGGAAGCCACAAAAGGTCATTGCTAAAGAAGCTGGCTGTACACAGAGTGCTGTATCCAAGCATACGTATTAATGGAAAGCTGAGTGGAAGGAGAAAGTGTGGTAGAAAAAGATGCACAAGCAACCGAGATAACAGCAGCTTTGAAAGGATTGTTAAGAAAAGGCGATTCAAAAATTTGAGGGAGATTCGCATAGAGTGGACTGCTGCTGGAGTCATTGCTTCAAGAGCCTCCACACACAGACGTATCCAGGACATGGGCTACAAGTCTCCCATTCCTTGTGTCAAGCCACTTATGACTAACAGACAATGCCAGAAGCGTCTTACCTGGGCCAAGGAGAAAAAGAACTGGACTGTTGTCAGTGGACCACGGTGTTTTCAGATGAAAGTAAATTTTGCATTTCATTTGGAAATGAAGGTCCCAGAGTCTGGAGGAAGAGTGGAGAGGCCACAATCCAAGCTGCTTGAGGTCTAGTGTGAAGTTTCCACAATCAGTGATGGTTTGGGGAGCCATGTCATCTGTGGGTGTAGGTCCACTGTGTTTTATCAAGAATAAAGTCAGTGCAGATATGGAGAGGACTTTTGGGTTTTCATTGGCTGTAAGCCATAATCATCAACATTAACAGAAATAAACACTCGAAATGGATCACTCTGTAATGACTCATTATATAGAGTTTCACTTTTTGTATTGAAGAACTGAAATAACTTGTGATGATATTCTAGTTTTGTGAGAAGCACATACATTATATATATTGCTTCTCACAAAACTAGAATATCATAAAAAAGTTAATTTATATATGTTGATTATATATATACAGCTCTGGCAAAAATTAAGAGACAACTGCAAAATGTTCAGTTTGTCTGATTTTTCTCTCTATAGGTATACTTTTAAGTAAAATATAGGTTGTTCTTTTATTCTATGAACTACTGACAACATGTCTCCGAATTTCCAAGCAATACATTTTGTATTTTTTTCTGAAAAGGGGAAGTGGTCAAAATTACAAAAAAAAAAGTGCCTTCAGACCTCAAATAATGCAACGAAAACAAGTTCATAATCATTTAGAAACAACAATACTAATGTTTTAACTAAGGAAGAGTTCAGAAATCAATATTTTGTGGAATAACCATGATTTTTAATCACAGCTTTCCTGCGTCTTGGCATGCTTTCCACCAGTCTCTCACACGACTTCTGTCGCAAAAATGTAAGCAGTTCTTCTTTGTTTGATGGCTTGTGACTATCCATCATCCTATTAATTACATTCCAGAGGTTTTCAATGGGGTTCAGGTCTGGAGATTGGGCTGCCCATGACAGGGTTTTGATGTGGTGGAGATATATATATATATATATATATATATATATATCTCCACCACATCAAAACCCTGTCATGGGCAGCCCAATCTCCACTGCTAGCCACCAGCATATAGGGGAGAATATATATATATATATTCTCCCCTATATGCTGGTGGCTAGCAGCGGAATCCCTTATGCACCCATTTATGAAGTAAAGGATATGATGGAATTTCAGGTCCACAAATCAATGCTATAGTTATAATGGTGCAACTAAACGCCTTTTGTGTGTCTGGGTGCATGGACTTGCAGTCACTATCCTGTTGTGTGCTTGCACTATACACCATCCTGGAGCACACATTTTCTGATATAATTTCAGCCTATTCCTAAAAAAGGTTAAATATATAAAAATAAATTTTTCTCTTTTAGATTAAATTATCAATTTCTTGCCATTCCCTCACTTATCCATAGTGATACAATGCCGGTTGGTGTTGACCGGCCATAAACGACTTGTCCGTATGAACAGAGATATATCCAGGAAGTGGTAAAATACAATGCCCCCTCCCCACCCCCCCAAAAAAATAAAAAAATAAATGAGAATGCTCCACTTTGGCCGAGATTTGGGTATGAGGCTTAGCGGTTAAAAACTTTTAATATTGAACAAACTATTTCATTTTCCAATATGGATTTTAGAAATCTGACTCACAAAATTAAGACAAATAATTTAATAATTATATCTATTGGGACATTGGTTAGAAACGTTTTTTTCCCAACAAAGAGTATTAAGACTATGCCGTTTAGGACGTACACAGCTCCCAAAAATGGAGTGGAACCCCCTTGTAAGTGTTGGCTACCAGATATTCAGCAATGACCTTTTAGTTGTGTATTAAATGTCTTGTCATGAATAATTTCTCATTGAAAAATTCCTTTAAAGGAAATGGGGGGGAAAAAAAAAAAAAAAAAATTATATATATATATATATATATATATATATATATATATATATATATATATATATATATATATATATATATATATATATATATTCACACCAGCTTATCTGCTAACTGTAAAACAAATCTGTTCCTTTATTATAGTCCACATACATCTGTCTTTCTCCGGCTTGTGAAAAACAGGGCTACAACGTTGGCACACGACACCACCGACAAATGATCATACTGGAAAATGCTTCGACAATGACAGATCATTGCGTCTCAAGAAAAAAAAAAAAAAAAAAACAATTTTGTACACAGACTTCCACAATCATAAATTACTAGAAAAACATACACCGGCATCACACGAGAAGGAACGGAATTTTTTTTCCCTACGTAGATACTACAGATAAACGTGGGGTATAAGATTATCGGCAGTACAACACAAGTGGCAAAAACGCTGCCCACACCTACTACATTAAAAAAAGGGCTAATGGTTGGGAAGACACAATAATAACGGCACTAGAACATTAAGAGAAGCCATATGGAAATGATGGGATGGGAGATAGATCACAAACCACTGCAGCATATTTCCATAGCACACGGAACATCAAGTGCACACCTTTCTTATAGGACACCTGAACAGATGCAGCAAGAAAGAAATCAGAAACTTTCCTTTGTGTCCCATAGTATACATTTCACAAGTAAATTATTCAGAATATATCTCATCGAAGGAAAAAAAAAAAAGGATTAAAAGCGTTAACGAACTCAAGTTTTTGATGACTGCATTAAATCGTCATCTCACCTCCGGTATTTATTTACCAGATTATCCGAAAAAGTTGTGAGCCCTTAACTTGTCACTTTTCAGAGCACGGATATGGAATAAAAAAGGTCATCATCCGCGTGCCCAGCTGGAATGTTACACATTACAAAAAGAGAAAAAGAGGCGCATAGGAGCTTGTCGTTACTCCCAAATTAGCCTCCTTCCACTACTTCTTACAAAAATAGAAGTCTGAAAACACCAAACACTTCAAGTTTCAATAAATAAATAGCACGTAAATGCTCATAGAACGGAGGGAAAAAAAATCAACCCAACTGCACCAGAGTCCCAAATAAAAAGGAGCTTTCCCTCCTATTCTATGGACATTCATGTCGGAATTGCAAACTGTGTGCAATCACCAGATAGCTTTTAATAGACACTTTTATATATTCTAGCAAAAATACAAGGACATTTATATTTAGAAAATAAATATATACCATAAAAAAGGGTTTTTTTGTCAAATGACGAGTGTTTTTAGAGGCTCAATTTAGTTACGGTTTAGGGCGCAACATCTTAACCCCTTGTGGCCAGGATACAAATGGCATACTCAAGGCTTAAATGCACTCACAAGCCGTTGGGCTACCAAATATTATCCGGGTTTGTAAACAATAGAACCATTCTGGATCCTGACCCAAAAGGTAAAAACAAAGACACCACGTAGAGCGAGCCGATTTGTGGACAGGACGCAGAGCGCTAGGACTATAGATCGATATGCATCTGTTCTAAAAAGGTTACACAAAACTTTTCTGTACTGAAAATAGACCTATCACCTTAGGGACGGAGAACGTTGAATTATTTTTTGGATAATAAATCAATATGGTCCCTGCTTTTCCAAAATTAAATATTAAATAGTTTGTCTATTTAAAACATCACATTAGCATACAAAAATACATCTAGAACTTAGTGCAATAACCACCCGCCCCCCCCCCCAAAACAACAATATTTAAAGTCTTGCTTCAGACCGAGTGCAATAAATAAAATTCATTTCTCAGTCTAAGCACGCCATTGCCATCTGCTGTTACAGGACTTTAAATACTACAACTTCTAAAAAAGCATGGCCTCAAAATACGCCAGCTCCCTTTTTAAATAGCTCAGGCGGATAAGTGCGATTATAAAAAAACATTTACTTGTAAGATTCAACGGCCTGAACATAAATCAGCATTGAATCGTTTTGCTTCTAGCTCGCGTTAACTTTAATGACCTAAGTAAGTATCACCATATACATCTTGGCAGACATGTCATCTGGGACTTAAAGGATGCGTGTGGCGGCAACAGGGGCGCCATGCATCCGACAATGAGGTCTTAGCCGTCCCAGGGACACGAGGCAGGATAGGCATCTACTAACCACTTGGCCCTTCCCTGGAGTATTTAAATTCAGAAGATTTTATTTTTTAACATTTCTAAAAAGCAAAGTTCGAATAAAATCGGAGATTTCTTGAACCGGGCACAAAGCGTTCGCCTGCTGCCAATGGATAACCATCGTTTTTTAGAAATTTTAAGAATAAAAACGTTAGTAAGCAGAGCTAGAGAAAAGCAAAAATCGCTCCAAGTTTACAGAACATTTGGCCGCTTTCTCATTTTTATGCTTTCTTTGGAGTGTGTTGGATAGGAGTATTTTCAGCGTGAAGGCTTGGCAGCAAAAAATAAATATGTTTCGGTTTAATATTTAGCAGTAATATTCTTTGTAATTAACACCGTCTGCCACTTTGTAAAATACCTGCATATGGGGCTCGGGGGGGTTGATTGAACCTCACCAAAAGCTTTGGCACTGAATAATAATAATAAAATAAGCGATATTCCTATTTACATGAGTTTTTCAGCCGAATGTTGCATCCTCACCAAGTAAGTGTAATTGCCCCTTTCCTAGCCACATGGATAGCCTCCTTTATCCCTTTTTATGTCGTACAGAACGCAGTTATACTCTTTTGTGCAGCAACAAATCCAAACAGGTCCAGCGAGTTAAATAAAGACTGGGTGGAGGGAGCGATTGTAGAAGCTCATTCTCAGAGGCTCAATGTCACCCTATGGTTTGGAAAAATAATTATAATCCTTGCAGATTATTTGCCGCCTGTAACAAACAGCATTGTAGTGTTCCTTCTTCTCACATACTGCAATGCTATGTGAACAAAAACCTGCTTTACCGCATGGTAGAATTGCTGAAGAGAGCTCCCGACAACAGTTTTGACAGCTTGGGGTTTTTTTTGGCATATCCACACTTTGTGTGTGTGTTCGCTCTTCTACTACTCTATCAGCACATGTTATATTTTCACTTAATGGTCCCTAAATTTTGCACAAACCACTTGCCTCAGCGAAAAAAAAAAGGAAAAGAAAAAAGGCAAGACAGCCAAATTAAGTGAAAGTTGCAATCCACTTCTGAGGAGGCCAACTCCAGTCTCAACCCTGCGAGTCATTCGTGCCTCTTGTATAACTAATAAATAGTTGACTTCTTTCATCTTTTCAGCAAGTAGAGGCTTCTCCTGTCTTGGACCCCGGTGAAGTTTTGGCCACAGCTATCTGACAACCACTAGTGACATGACTCATAACCTTATGTTTGAGCTGAGATACCTGCTCTCGCAGGAGGCTAGCAGTAGATGCCAGGTCAGAGTTCTGGGACTTGAGAACTTTCACCTTCTCTTCTAAGCGTGCAATTCGCTCCAACTTCCTTTTGCGGCACTTTGAGGCAGCAATTCGGTTCCTCAGTCTTTTCCTCTCTGCTTTGATCCGCTCCTGTGTTTCCAAGTCAATCGGCGAAAGAGAAGGTGGTGTGCTTGTATCTCCTGCACTACCTGTTGGAGCACCAGACTGGGACACATCAGGGACAGTTTGTGGTTCATCTAGAGGACCCCTTACTGTATGAAGCCGGTT
The DNA here is from genome assembly GCF_032444005.1 of Ranitomeya imitator. Taxonomy (NCBI): domain Eukaryota; kingdom Metazoa; phylum Chordata; class Amphibia; order Anura; family Dendrobatidae; genus Ranitomeya; species Ranitomeya imitator. Next base: position 543,835,016 of record NC_091282.1, read on the forward strand.
GAGTCCTGGAAAATGTAACTGTACCGCTGGTGTGGAACTGGCAGTATTACCAGTGTAAGTTGCTGGAGGTGGGGGTTGAGGAAGAGTAGGGCTGAGCTGTGGAGCTCCTGGGTTAAAACTGCTGAGGTTAGTGTAGACAGGTACCTCTCCAGCTGGCAGCAGTGATCGAGTTGGGTAAGATGGCGAGCTGGTAGCCAGAGCTGATGGTGAAATAGGTGCTCCCAAAAGCTGATTCTGTTTATGTAGATCAGCTAAAGCTTTTACAAAGCCATCTGCAAAGCCTTCCTGTTCTTGAGTGATAACCTGTTGGTTGCGG